>NC_134037.1:8117126-8726015 GCF_965140245.1 Athene noctua | reverse complement strand
ATTTTGGATGGAAGTTTCAATTGTGCAGATCTTCACATTCTCTTAACTGCAGCTGTGAGCTTCTGTTGAGTATATGGGAATACAAAATACAGACATATTTGGGTTAACACTCTGTTGCATGAGTAGTTATCTATGTCTTATACACTGCTGAAATACTGTGTATGTGGATAAGGATACACTGTCCATGTAGAAATAGCAGGCATGTCTGCTGCTATTCATCCTTAACCTTCCTGAAAGTTGTATTTCATCTTTAAATTTTCATGAACTTTTTCTGTATCTTACAGAGGGAGGTATTTGACCATATGATCCTTCAATTTGTCTCTTCAATGGTGAGAATAGAAAATGAGGAATTTATTTCTGTACTAAAGGAAAACTTTGAGTGCTATGTCTCTATGCTCCTTAAAGCAGTAGCCATAGGCATGTTATGAAAATACATGCATGCCCACCCTCCCCTGTCTTTTGTGATGATCTGAAGGGTAAGGAAGATTTCTTGATGGGAAAGCAGTTTAGAGGAAGAGGTAGGAACAAGACTGATCTGATATGAATGGTACTACAGGAACTTTAGCAAAGGAGCAGGAACAGAAAGAATACAGAAATGAGAGAGTGAACTTCTTAAAGACCATATTTCACAGTTCTTTATTGCCGTCTGCTCCCTGTTCTATATGTATTGAGGAAGGAAAAATAGAAAAACTGCAAGTACAGCAATAAATATTTCTCTGTGGTGCAAATTACTTCATAAAAACTCAACTTTCACTCGTGTTTTATCATCCTTTCACCAGGCACCCATGGTGTGCTATTTATAGCTGTGTAATTCACAGTAGCTTGTCAATTATCCTATAGGGCATTTCCTGACTGTTGGTTGGAGGGCGATGGAATATCCCAGCTGAATGGCAGCATTTGCTGTAACATTATGGCACACTTGCAAATGTGATTTCATTGCAGGCTGCCTACGGCTGGGATGGAAATGTTAAGATAAGAGGGCATCAACAGCTTTTCTGCCTTCCTGCTTTGTGCCAAAACAGCTAAAATGAGTGAAGGAAAAAAATCTCAACTCTCTCTTAAGCAACATTTGCTTCAGTCACATTTTTCCTGTTCTTTTTTGATGGGAATACGAATATGTGAGACATAGCCAGGGTATAATGCTGAGGAGATAATAATTTTTTCAGCTTTCCAAGCATTACTGGTTCTGGTCTGTCCAGTTTGCAACATAAATAGATGAAGGTATATTTTCTTCTGCCCCTCTCAGTGTACACGTAATTTTTAAGATGTATCTTTTTAAAACTCTGTCCAGGTAAGAATTAGCAATCTTTCGTGAAATTCATGCAACATAGATCTAGACCTGAAAAGTGGAGAGGATCTTTTATTTACCTGGCTTAATGTCTCTAGTGGGCCATCGACTTCTACTAAGATTTGTCTGTGTTGAGCTCCAAATCTTAGTTTTAGTTTACTTTTTGTTACACAGAACCTTGAAGTAAGACATCCCTTCTTCATCTGGAGAAACAGGGTCCAGGAATCCACCATCAGCTAAGAGCACTGTCCCTGGATGAATGTTCATTTCTAGATGTTCACACCTGATTTCCTTGCTTTTCATCTGGCATCCTTTCAGCTAGTATTTTCTTCCTTTTTGGAAACATATAGTCACAGTACATTGATTCCCATCAACCTGATCATCTTCATTTCACTATTCCTTATAAAATGTGGAAATCAAAATTATACTGTAGCATTCTGGTCTTGGTTTTACCAATGACTTACTGATGAACAATTAAGTTTTCCTTCCTAGACTTCCTTTTTGCTCCATGTTCATCCATCCAGGTGACCTAAATGCTTTTGGTGCTCCACAGGCCCTAGTCTGTATACCTGCACTGCAACCCTTTCTCCTGGATATAACTTGTGACAGACAAAAAAAAAAAAAGTTTTAAAAAAATAGTAATCAATATCCCTCTTCTTGCCTGCTCCTGTAATGGTGATTTACAAATTTGCCTATTCTTACTGAGTTTATCAGCAAGATATTTATACTTACTTAATGAATGTGTCATACCAATCTCATTAAAAAAAGACAATAAATCTCTTCATTTAATGATTTCATATTAGCAGCTACTTTTTGAAATTGGGTTGTTGTCTAATCTGTTTAAACTGGAATTTATTAATATTGTACAGTTCTAATATTTTCATCAGATTGTTCTGTGCTAAGTCAAATGCCTTGAAGCAATCTAAGTACATCATATCGCTACTGACTCCTTTATCTTGTAGTGTCCTGAAGGATGTAATCAGGCTTATGTGACATGATTTATTTTTTAAGAGATGCTGTTGAGAGGCAGGACTTACATCCCTGTTCCTTACTGCTCTCTAAGATAAATGAATGCTTGGTCAGGTTTTCCATTAATTTACTGGGGGTTATAGAAGTTTTTTTGTTACTGGGGTAATCCCTGCTCACTTTGTGAATATTAGGATGTTAATGTTTCTCCATCCTTCCAGACTGTGCCACTTCCATGTATATTGAAAATAAACAGTAGCTGTCCAAAATGCCCTAAGCCAACTTTTTTTACTTCAGGTGCAAGCTACTTGAGTTTGTTAAAAAATTTTCTTTCTTGTGGTTATGGTGTAATAAACTGCTAAGTTACTTATAGACTGGAAAATACTTTATCGTGCTGAAGTGATAAGTGTAGGTCATGATGATTCTTTCAAAATACAGAATAGAATACATGTTTGAACACATCTGGCTTCTCTGCATCGAGTATTTTACTGTTTCCCTATTTTTGCAAGTGTTTCTTTTATTCCTAATATATTGAGTATTTTTAAGCCCTGTAGGTCATTCTTTTTACCCAAGGATTTTTGATTTTTCAATTTTCTGCATTTGGGAAAAAACACAAATGAAGTATTACCCCTTTCCTTTATATGTGTATGTGTCAAATAGACAGATAGACAGCTTGTAATACCAGTACTTCTATTTCTGTTTCTATTTCCGTCTAACTTGGAGTAATAAATCCAACTGTTTCCTTTACTGAGCTCTAAAACCAGCATTGGCCACAGGTGTTTTTCAGAATTGTGATATCAATACTTTTTGGTTACCAAAAAACCTCTTTTCAGAGGTTTTCTCCTGACATTCTTTCACATTTTCTTCCTAGACATATACATCCCAGCTGATAGGAAGTTTGCAGGCTATGGTAAGGGTATTCTACATTTTCTAGTCCTACTGTTTGAAGAAGGCTCACTGTTGGGTTACTGGTTTCTTGCTGTTAGGCCCCTTTTGTTGGGCTGGAATGTTGATTTCTATGTGTCACTGGTCTACTGCAGCATAAGGGAAAATGAATTTGCATCAGTTTCTACCAAATGTGATATTTCTACTCAGACCCAGAATCCTGGCACTGGTATGGATGCTGCTGAAATATTTCTTTAACAGTCTTTAATACCTTTGTTCAATTCACTTCTGAATCGCGTCTGACTGTTTAAAATATTTTGTTTTAAATGGATCACAGAATCAGAGAATCATTCATGTTGGAAAAGACCCTTAGGCTCATCGAGTCCAACCATCATCCCTACTCTGCAAAGATCTTCCCTACACCACATCCCCCAGCATCTCATCCAAACGACCCTTAAACACATCCAGGGATGGTGACTCCACCACCTCCCTGGGCAGCCCATTCCACTGACTGACCACTCTTTCTGTGAAAAATTTTTTGCTAATGTCCAGTCTGAGCCTCCCCTGTTGCAGTTTAAAGCCATTCCCTCTTGTTCTGTCACTAATCCCCTGCGAGAAGAGACCAGAACCAACGTCTCTACAATGTCCTTTCAGGGAGCTGTAGAGAGTGATGAGGTCTCCCCTCAGCCGTCTTCTCCTCAAACTGAACAGTCCCAGCTCCTCCCTGTCTGCTCCAGACATTTGTCAACCAACCAACAGCCCTTCCTGCCTCTGAGATTCAGTTCCTTTCAGTTGTCCTTCTCTCTTTTGGATCATATGACCTAGTATTTCACAGAAATAATGCCTTGCCATATTTTACAGTTCATTGCTTAGCCTCCAGTATTTCATGCTATCGTTAGTTTTCAAAACAAGAAAAACTCCAGAGCTGTCATTATCTGAATTTCCCTGCTCCCTGACAAGATCCTAGATGTATTTTGTAACCCTAGAGTTCCTCAAGATACCGTGACCCCCATCTTACACCAATTCCTCCTTTGTAACATAAAACCTCTCAGCAACACAGAAAGGGTGTCCTCCCAGTCACTGATAAAGGTGTTCAGTCCCCAGGACCCCAGACAGGCCCTTATGGTGCCCCACTTGTCACTGGCCTGGAGCTGTTCCACAACCCGTTAGCCACTGCCCTCTAAGACAAACGTACTTTACGTGGTTGTACACCCATCCAGACCATAATGTCTCAATACAGGAATACTGTGGGATGCAGTGTAGAAAACCTTGCAAACTTAAGGCAGATGGTATTCACTGGTTCTTGTTTGTCCACAAAACCAGTCATTTTATCACAGAGGGCACTCAGGTTGTTCAGGCATAATCTACTTTTGGTAAATCTGTGCTGATGGTTCCTGATCACCTTATTATCCATTGTGTACCCAGAAATTATTTTGAAGAGAGCTTGATCTATGATTTGCCCAGGAAGTTAATTCCTGCCCAAGAACCTCCTGGGTGCTGCATTCCACCCGGACTTCAGCTGTTTCTCTCCTTAATCTGCCATGATTTTCCCAGCAACCCTTGCTCTTTCCCTCCACCTCCAAATTTAATTCCTCAAGTCAAATAAAGCTTACTCAGAATATTTTAGATTAGACATTTGGGCCTGTCTTCTTTCCACCTTTAATAAACTCAGCTGTAAATCTAAAAGGAGTATGTTCACAGCTGGCTTTGCTACTCCAAAGTTAAATGTGTAAAAAACAACCATAAGTAATTGCAGGTAAATCTAACTAGTAGCCAAGAAGTAAACTTAAAAAAAATATACAAAGAAAAGGAAGGAGAAAAAAAAAAAAAAGAGACAAATTAACTTACTTCAAACAAGACAAACAGTAGCAAAACTACATCCAGAGCATAGATAATTTTTAGCCATAAAACCTTAAATAGATTTTTTCTAAAAAACTTTACCATAACTGAAGTTCTTCAGTTCCCAGAGCGGGCAAGTTTTGTTAGTTCTTCTCTATGTTCATTACTGAGGTATGTTATAATTGCACCCCAAATTCTTTATCTTTTTGTACCCATTTCAGGGTTGCCCCCATATCTGGTTGTATACAGCAGCCAGAGCACTGAAAATACCTTCCAGATGGGGGACAGTAGATATCACAGCTTCTTTAAGTTAAAAAACTCACAATCAGGCTGTAGACAGAGCTTAGTTTCCATATCCAAACCTTGGAGGCAGATTATCTGCCTTCTCTGGGCTTCTGTGCCAAGATTTCTGTGTAAATGAAAGGAGACTTGATTACAGGAGCTGCTTGCCAGTGAGAGATTTTTTAATGTTTAAAATATGTAACTTGATATCTTTAGTAGCAAGAAATTTCTAGAAGTGGGTCCTGAAAGCTCTTTCTGTCAATAAGAGAGTCTTCCCTTTTAAAGAAGGAAGAGTTAAATGAAAATTTTAATTAATAAGAAAAAAATTTTCACACAAAATGCAGGAAGCACAAGTCCAATCACTTGAAAAGCAGCAAACAGTTTGTAAAGGGTAGTCAATTAAAAATTCTCTTAATGTGTTGAATGTTGTTGCTGTTAATTGGAAAATCTGGTAGTTTTAGGGAAGAATGCCTATATCCACTGAGTTTAAAGTATATGCAAGGATATGTTGAAGATTTCATTAAGACTACAATCAAATATTGGGTTTGGACTTTCATTCTTTCACTCTGTGATGCCTGAGCTAAAGTTGGAGCTCTAGAATAATTTTTCTGTCCTCTCTCCACCTCTTTTCTGATTCAGACGAAATATGCAGGTCTGGTGTCATTCTTTCTTCCTTTGAGTATCATAAATATAACTAGAGGTGCCCCTTTTACTCTGAGGATGCCTGTCCTATGAATTTAAATAATAAACAGTATAGGCAGATTGTCCAAAGACACATTCACCTTGGACCACTCCCATCCCACAGAGGACTAGGCATCTGTTGTGGCTGAAATAGAATGGAAATGATCCAGAACTTCAGGTTACCCAAACCAGAGACATAGACAATTAGCAGTAATGATTCGGCTACTTTTGTTACATCAAGGTGTATTGAGGCAATTTCATCAGAAGAACATCATGTCAGGACCTTTCTGGCTTTACAGTGCTCTGAAATTTGATTTGATGGTGTGGTGGCTATCCAGCTCCTTCAGCCTTTATCATCATCTATTCGGTATTTAGAAAGGCTGCCTCTGCACTCCTTCATGCTAAGGCAAGACTCATTTACAGCAGCAGTCAAGCTGATCTGAGTTGCTGAGATAAGAATAAATCTATCTATCTATGAAAAACCTGCCGGGGAACAGATTTTTCTGTATTAATGAATATATTAATTATTTGTAATACAGAGCAGTAGAACCCTCAGTGTAACCAAGGTTGAAGTCTCCTTGTCAAATGCATTACATGGACATGCAAGTACACACAGTCTGTGTTCTGGGGGATATAGGTTATAGAAGGCACATGAATATACACACGTGGAGGAGATGGAAGAGTGAAAGAGGAAAGAAAGAGATGCAAGATAAGGGAAAAGCATTCTGTGTGTTGATGACTACATGATGTTTGTCCTTCACTTGAATTTTGAGGGTGATACCTGGGGAAAGGTATATGGCTGTGATGGGTCAACTAAAGCAAGGGAAGGAGCCAGAGAAGAGGTGCTGAAGGAAAGATGAAATGCAGATAAAAGAGAGCATTTTGGTGATGTTATGCAAGAAATTGAATGGCAAGACGAATACTCGGCACATACGTGCTTTGGAGAAGTTAGTGCAGTGAAGCTATTTGTGAAGAGACAGTAGAATCTAATTTGTTTGAACTCTACCATCTGTGGTGTAATTGCCTTATTGCCAGTGGGATTTATATGAGTAAATGAACACTAGAAAGAGGAAGAATACTAATAATAGGGTTTTATTTTATATAGGACTATCTCTGTTCATCTGTGTAAACCATATCAAAATATGTCAATTACAACCTATTTTATATAGGATTATCTCTTTTCAGCTGTGGAAATTATATAAGAAAATAGGTCAATTGCAACAAAACTTCTACTAAAGAGGAAAAAACACTATCATAAAAAGAATCTGATTGCTCTCTAATTACAAAGAATAAAGAAATCACTAACGTCAATTCTAAGATGCATCTTCAACAGAAGAACAAAAATAAAATTGGAAGCTGACATCTTTCTTTTACAAATAGTTCTCTAAAAAATGCTGGTTTGACAAGCTTCCAAACTGACATCTTCTATTTATACATAAAGCCATTGCAATTTTTTTCCCCAGCTGATATTTGGTAACAAGGCACTTAGCAGATGGCATGCCAAGTTGGATCACTTCTTTTGTGATACTGAAGTGTGTTTTTCAAACTCCTTTCCCATTAGAAAGGATGGATCTTATTCTATAACAGCTACCACTGTGGTTACAGAGACATTCCTTCATCTTCATAAATTGTGCCAACTAATATATCAGGCAGATGTTGATGACAGGCAAAGTGAATTTCATGTTGTAGACAGTATTTGACCATTTCACATAGACTGAGCCCCTTGGAATATGTGTGTATATGATCAGCTTAGTACTGCTTTGAGGATAGACTCATGCTCCACCTACACATAATGCCTAACATTGTTGACCCAAAGCTGTCCTTCAGTAAAGCAGTGGAGTAGAGAGTGTTGAAATTACAGGTCCCCTTTTTAAGACAATCCTGCTGCTGTGATTAGAACAGATGAAAGTAGATCAAGGGGTTGGAATAAAAAAACTTCATTGAATTCAACTGTGTATTAGACAATGTCTTACTTTACTTCTTCAGCCAAAGTCCACTTTCTTCATTTGATGTGATCACTAGAATGAGGAAAGATGTGTGTACTGTCATCATGGGCATACATTGAGTAACTTAGTGGTATTTTTGGAGTTGGCTAATATTAGATAGATTAAATTTCTGCAGGATGTTATGATGCAGTGGAAAATGAAGGATGGCAGGGTTTTGTGTCCTCATTTGAAGCAGACGTGGAGATAGACAGCTTTGCCTAGCATGCTTCTTAGGAAAGCTTATGTACTGAATAACTGCTAAACTGCTGTCATTACATTAAACAATTGATGATCATCATTCACTTGAATGATCCATTCTGATAGAGTATTTCTCAGATTTTATTTCACTTTTATATGAAACTCCTGATGAGATGCAGAATGTTACATATCTGTGGATGAAACAGAAAACAAAAATGGAAAGGCAGAGAGATACACGAAGATGAGATACTTGTGGCGACCACAAGGTAAAAACTCTTCTTCAATTTACTTCTGTCTAATTAATTTTTATCTCACAATGGGATAAATGTAATAGTGTTAGTCCACATGACTGGTAAATAAATGAGACTTGATCCATCTGCTTTAATGTAGGTAGATGTCGCTGTAGAGACAGAAAAAGTGATAGGTGGGTACCACCGGTGGAGGCTTTAGCTGTTCACATAGGGCTAGCAGAGCCCATGGGAGACAAGCACTCCTATGGACCAGAGATGAGAGACCAGGAATACCCTAGTGCAGCTCAAATGTCTTTAAAGAATTCCTTTTATCTGTGACGTCAGTGCAGTTTCTTACATATAGTTTCTTAATGTACTAATATTACTGATATCAAATCAGATTTTAGAGCTCCATTCCTGTTATATCCAAGTACTAGTATATTAGATTATTATTTTAAAACCAAATCCACTGCCATCAAGTCAAAATATAAATTGGGATCCTAACTGACTGAAGTCCCTCCAAGACAGGTTAATTCGAACTGACTGGCAGTCATTAACATTCAGTTTCTACTGTTGCAGGCATTATCAGGATCCAGTAATAAATCTGTCTTAATCAAAGTCTTCCTGGAAAATGGACAATGGGCTCTGATGAGTAATATCCTGGCTGCAAAAAATTTCATGGGAGATTTTGCAAAGTATTGTTTAAGAAATTACTTTTTTTCTTAGTCCTGTACTGAATGCACATCCATGCATTTTGTCATTAAAAAACTAAAACCAGGAAAAAGTATAATGAAGTAATACCTTCATTACATCATGCTTGGAACAAAATACTATTCATGAGTTTTTTGTAGGGGCACAACTTCTATGATGGAGGAAGGTTTGTCCAGAAGGTTTACTATATCCTGTACAAATATATAGGATAGTAAAGGTGGGAGGGAAAACAGTAAGTATCAGAAAACTGACAGTTCTCACTGATATTTGCCATATATCTTCCAGCAGATAAAGACGCTAGGACAGTCTGGTATTGTTCAGCCCATATGTATATAGGGCTAGTGTCTTAACTGAGTTCTTATTTTATGCTGCTCAATCTTATCTTTGGGGAAAAAAACAAAAAAGTTTCTCCATAGTCTCAATTCTGATGTGTAGCCCTGATGCAAGCAAAAATAGAAAGCCTTTTGTTACCATGAATGTTGACTCATTTGTGTAGGAATCTCTTAAGACAGTTAAGTAATTACTCTTAGCCTAAATTAATTTTGAGCACACTTCAGAACCAGACTCAGTGTGGCATAAAACTGGCTGGTTCTGTCCAGACATATCTTGCATCAGGACTAGTCCCATTTGTGTGTCTTCCCACTATATGAGTTCAATGATTAAGAACTAGAAATAATCTTAGTCCTTATATCCTTTCAAATTTCAGTACTGCTCATTACAGCACTCTTTCTCTTTCTTTCTTTCTTTCTTTCTTTCTTTCTTTCTTTCTTTCTTTCTTTCTTTCTTTCTTTCTTTCTTTCTTTCTTTCTTTCTTTCTTTCTTTCTTTCTTTCTTTCTTTCTTTCTTTCTTTCTTTCTTTCTTTCTTTCTTTCTTTCTTTCTTTCTTTCTCTTTCCCCTCTTTCATTTAGGGAAAAGAAATATTCTTTTGGTGCCCAAGACAAGGTTCAGGTTAACTGTACTGACCATAATGAACAGATTAGCATCCTAGTCAAGTCCTCTGTTGTCATCATTCCTATTTCTCCCACAATCCCACTGCCTGCTGGTTTTTGTGTTATCCCTATGATCCAAACACATTTGGCAGTGTCAGTAGTGACTTCATATTCATTAGCAGATGAAGATTAGGTGGAGATAAAGGCCTGTGGTTCCCTAAAGTTCAGCACAATTCTGACTGATAATATAAAAGCAAATTCATCTGCTATGTATGCTAGAGATTAATTTGTTCTTCATTTCCATATTTACAAACAATAAGAGGGACTGAATATTAACCCTAAATATTATAAGAAACTCTCCATCATATGAGTGTGGCAGGTGCACCCGCCCAATGAAACCAGGGTTTCTTGGCTGCTGAAGGGTAGCAGCTCCCGATTGCCTTTGTTCTCAGGGCTTCATGGTAGTTGAGGCCTTTGGCCAATGGGAGCCGTTATTGACTACATGTCAGATTGGGCCTGGGCATCAGTAGAGTCCCCTGGGGCAGCCATTTTGAGCTCATCCCCTGGAGCAGCTCGCTGCAGTCGAGGACTCTCCCCTTGGGTCAGGACGCCACCCAAGGAAACTCCTTGAGGTAACTTGGGTCGGGACGCTGCCCTGAGCAGGTCCGTGAAGTTGAGAGCCCTCACTTCTCAGGTAAGTGACAGGGCATTTTGGGTTGCCGTTAAACCCTAGGAAGTTGTTCTGTTCTCCTCTCACAGACGTTCGAACCTGTAATTTACAGAGAATTAGTTAACTGTGTTAATAATAAATTTTTTAATTTTTGGTGGTATTTTGTTTATTTGAGAGCCTCCATAACAATGAGGAGTTGCCAGGCTAACTTTAAGTCTGGAAAGAAAAAATCAAAAATTTAAATTGTAAACATCTACCTTTTTACACAATCTTGGTGAACATGGTTTTTGTACTGAGAAACTGGTACAAAACCTACCTGAAGGGATAGGACTTGCTGTATAATTATCACCATTGTTTTCACTGAAACTCTTAGACTGTGAATCTGCTTGTGGTTGTTCAACTGAAACATTCTACTGTTGAGGATTGTGAAGCTTCATTTCCTTTAAAATTTTCCAGAGACATGATGTCAATCTAGGCAGAATACCCTTAGGGGGATCCAGGGGAACAGCACACAATGCTTTTAAAATGGCTTGTCATTATAACTCCATTTTTACAGATCTCACAAAAAAAAAAATCAAAAAAAAAATCATGGGGAACCCTTTTTTTTGCAAACATGATTGATGCTTTGAATATTTTTTTCTGTTTCAGAATGAGAAAAAGTTCTAAAACATTTCCAGTCAAGGCTTTTAACTTTTTTTTTCATGAAATACCTCACTATCAGTATAATACAGAGGTCCAGTTCTTGATTATATGCTACAGAGTAGATTTCAGGAGCAAAATAATATTTTTGACCACAGTGGATGCCTATGTCTTAGTGTTAAAGATTACTGTTGATCGTTGTGTTGATTTGAGGGGAAAATGGTGAATATACCATCTGAGATAACTGACAGGCATGAGAAGTAATGTCTTTGTATTTGTTACAGAGAAATCTTTTATTTATTGTAGGGTCAGGAAGCCTCTTTTATGGCTGCCATGTTAACCAGGATTCTAGAAAACCCCATTTAATTAACTATCCTAAGCTGTGGCAACTGGAGCAAATAATTTAGGTGGGGATTCACCCCCACCTTAATTTAGCATCTACCTGAGGTGCCTGTGCTGGCAGACTGGCTGTTCTGTGTCATCCCTGTAGTCAACAGTGAGAAAGAGAGAAGATTCAGAAGGTGGCTGAACCCAGCTAAGAACTGATTTAGGGATGTACCTACTCTTTCTTGTTGCCTGCAGAGGGACCTCCACTGCTCTCTGGTTAAGCAGAGAAAATCTAGCCCTTCATATCTTGATTTTCCACTTGCAGAAGGATTCTTTCAACACTTCTGCCTATGAACTTAGGCAGGAATGGAATTCTGAAAATACATGAAAACAAGAAAAAGGCATGTGTATGTGTGTAACATTAACCTTTAAGTCATGCCATTAGAATTCTTAAGAGAAGTCTCAAAAATATTCAGTTGGAACCACTTTTTTCTGTTCCCACTTGTTGCCTAAGGCAAATCTAACACTTTCCATTACACAGATGTCTGTACAGCTAACCCATTGCATTTATTTACAAGTCCATGTTAAACTGATTGCCCTTCCTCTGTGCAGCTCAGGAATTATACACATCATGTGGTCCTGATGGTAGATCTATACACTGCCAGCAATGACATCGTTTACTTCAGTGTTTCTATTAACGATAAATTTAGCCAGCTAAAAGGATGAGGCATGTGGCCTCAGGTTGATGCTAAATTGAAATTACCACTTAGTCTGCAATGAATTGCCTACATTTTGATTAATAGGCTAAATTCCAGATCTGACCTTTTCAAAATTACTGAATTACTAAATCCTGAGACAGACAACAGAGTTCCTCTTACAAGGAGAAGTGTATTATGCAAACATGTAGGGTCACCTAGAGAGGAATCCAGCTCTTGGTACCTTGTAACCCATACACACAGGTGTTAGCCAAGGTGCCATGTCAATCCATAACTGTGGTTAATAGCTGAAGGATAATGCTTCTCCACTGCCCCAGCTCTTCCCATGCCGTAGCCACACAGAATATGGTCTGGAGGTGCAACAAGTGGTCCTGCACTGTCTTTTCTAGTTTCAGCACCTGAACTAATATTACTTTCTATTTCTAGAAACCTCACGCTGAGCTCTGCACTTTTACACTTAGAATGCAGTAATGCCCATGCTAGCTGAAGGTAGATATATCCTCAGTCAGATTGGAGGTCTCTGACTGTTGAAGACTCGATTCAGAGAGGAAGGTTCCATCCCCCAGAAAACAAATTTAAGCACTTTTTTGTGCATTGCATACATATTGTATGCAGTTCACAGAATCAAAGAATGGTTGAGATTAGAAGATACCTCTGGAGGTCACTAAATCCAGCCCCTTGCTTAGAGCATGGTCAGCTTCACACATTGCTTAAGGCTGTGTTCAGTGAGTTTTTGAGTATTTCCAACAACAGAGATTCCACAGGCTCACTGGGTAATCTGTCCCAGTGTTTGATCACCCTCACAGTAAAGTTTTTTTCTTAGAATTCAGTGGAAAATGGGTGACTATTTTAACATTTCTGTGGAAGAGAAGAAGTTCCAAACACAGCTTCCCGTGCTGGTGTGTTCCTGCAGAAATGCTGCTTTCAAGGCCTGGATATTATAAATAAATGAATGAGAGAAACAGAAGAAATGGTCAATGAACTAATAGATCATGAGCCACTGTCATTAACCAGTAAGGCCAATATGCACTGTAGAAATGGCATATTCAGCTAAAAAAAGAGCTAGATTCTGCTTTGACACTGGTATGCTCTGGAATTAAGGTGTTGTAAATTAAAAGCATAGTATGATGGATTTTCTGCTAAAAATAAATACCCATATCCCACGAGTCATCTTGTACTCATCCAGTAAGAAGTCTGGAGATAAACAAATATTGGATGATTACTTGCAATATTGGCTAAATCTTAGGGAAGCTGCAAACATAGGTGAAGTTAAATGTTTGTAATCCTGCTGCTGTGGACTGAAAAAAGGAACAATTTCCTAAAGAGGGATGAAAGAGCCAGGAAAAGGAAAATTCCATTGGCCTTGGCATAGAGAAGGGGATTTCATGGAAGGAACCAATGGACAGGGCTCAATTTTCATTTTTTACTTTATGAAAAATTGAGGCATTTTTGTTAAAGAAATTAAAAATTAATGCCATAAGGTGGACTAATAAATATGGCTATAATAATGTGGGAAAGTCTGGAGTCCCCAGCTATAGCTAAACACACCGGAGTGACTTGTCTGCATGATGTAGTGCAATCACTTGAGGCCTTGTAATGTGAAAGTTTTAGGTAAAATACATTAAAATTATCTGAGAAGTTTCTTCTGGGTAAAAAAGTCAAGTTGCATTTCAGTATGGTGTGGTATCTGGTTGCAGAATAGAAGCTACCAAGCTAAAATGGAAAAAAGATATGACCTAAAAAAGTTATCAGGTGAAGAAGGGAGGCTAGTGAAGAAGAAATGAAGAGCTTCAGCATCATGCAACACAGTCAGGCAGAACACCGAGGATGCTGTGTATCCCAGCGTGAGAAGGACCAGGAACCAGAAAGCATTCGGTGTCAGCAGGGTCTGGGGTTATCTGGGGTGGGAAACTTCCAGCTGCCTTTACAGTTTCTTCATCAAGAAAGAAGATGAGAAGAACGTGTTATGGTATTGTATGGAAAGGAAAGGATAGCTGGTAATTTCATGCTGTCATTTTTATTTTACTTGTCTTCATTTTATCTCTTCCCTCAGGTTGATACTGTTCTTTTAAGTAATTTGAGAGCTGGAAGAAAGGAAATATCACTCACTGAATGTGCAGAGACTTGAGTTTTTCCATGTTTCTAAGTGCAGGCAGGCTCAGGCTGGTGTTTTTTATCAGCTCTTAGAAACTGAACCCAGCTCTGCCTGCTGCCCTCAGTGCCAAGCAGAGTAGCCACACTCCACCAAACAGATTATTTCTCATGAATCATTCTTCCAGATTTAAATGTCAGTCAGAGATAGGGCTGGATGACACAGTTTGTCACTAAAAGCTTTTGATTTTTTTTTCTCATTGCCAAAACACATGAAGTGAGACTTACCAAAACAGCTCATGAAATCATGTTTAATCCAACATAAAATTGTTCTAAAAAGAAAGTTTTCCCCAAAATCACAATGTTTCATTTCAACATTTTCAGAATTAAGTCCTTAGAAAAGTGAAAACAGCATAGAGCTGCTACTCCATGAATTAAAGCAAGCAACAAAAAGCAAAAGTTTTGCTTTGTACAACTTGATTCCATGCCTCCTCTTCAGCAAGTGAAGCAGGTTAAGATCAATCATTTCCATTCTACTGCACTTGGCTGACATCACTAGATGTGTCATGCCAAACAATAACAAGTTGTGTTTTCATCAGCAATTCACTGTGATTCACTGGTTGCTGCCTTTAGACACTGTCTATTGTTCCTCAGATTTGTTTTAGAGAAGTGATATCCATTTCAGAGAAGATTATTCTAACTTTGGCTGGATAAGGACTCACCAAAAAAAGTTAGGTTTTGCCATAACCTCTGTAGCCATGATTCTGGCTGTGCTTTCAATATGTGAAACTAACTCAGTGAGTATCCTGGAAAGTGCTTATGAGTTTAGTCTGCAATCAGAATGGAAATAGGCTGAGGAAATAGGGACCATCCTGTTCTTTTTGAAGCCTCATCTGTCCAGGTTTGGATTTGTAAAAGCAAAATTCAGTTGAAAATTCACATGATTTCTGTGAATTCTGTAATTTCTGTCCAAAGTGCTCACGCTGAATGTGCTTCAGCTCCACCACTGTAAGCAGCTGATTCCCCCAGCAGCTCTGCATATCCCACTTCAGCCTTTCACATCTCCTAGAACCATTCCAGTATCTGGCAAGGTTGAGGCTCTAGGTGCAGTGTGTTGGCTTGTTCAGATACCTCTAACCCTGCAGCCTTTTCCTGTTATTTTTCCTCACTACCCTCCCTTGCAGACACATCACAAGGTCACCCTGCCGATGAAATCTCCCTTTGGCAGTTGCCTGAGACCCCCACACCTCCACCTGTCACATCCCTGCCCTTACACAAGACTGGGTTATGTCTACATTAACAGGCAGTGCAGACCAACAGAAGCAGATTTGTAGAGTGAAAGTTGGTTTTGAGGATGCGATGACCTCCACATTTACATTTCAGACAGTTTTGCTTTGGTATAGGTCCAGTTCAAGTTACTGCATGTGGTTGGAGCATGTTAGCAGTATCTCGGCATTGCATTTTCTTGTTGTTTCAGACAGAAGAAAAATCCTAATTGGGTGCTCTCATATCCCTTTGCAGTGCAGGATAGCCAAAATGCTAGGGTAGATGCTCCCCAGAAGCCTTCCCAGCAGTCCTTCCTGAGACAGAAGTCAAGACTAAAAGCAAGCCTTGTTCCTCTATGCCAACACTGCAGTATTTGGGCTAATTTTTAACTAGAGTGAAGCAAAAATTGACAGTTTATTCCTCAGTAAGGAGAGACCTGGGTATGCTGTGCTGAAGCTGTATTTGCCCTGTAGTTGTCATAAGGATCTTATTGTCATTAAGCCAGGAGCTGCAGCTTATTGAAAAAGGCTCTTGATGCATGCGCTCCAGACAGAGCTGTCCCCAGTTCAAATGATATTTGTCATGAGGACAGTTGTGCAAAGAATCATGGTGAGGAAAAAAGTGCACCAGTAGATAGATTAGAAAGTCACCTTTCAAGGGCAAATAATTAGGCAGAAGTGTGCAGTTTGGTTTTATGTAAGAATCATTCTCTAGTCTGTGTTCTTATTACAAATCAGAGCTCTTTGACGGGAAAAAAAAGAACTTAGTAAGCAGCTTGTGCTGTTCCTGCCACATTTGCAGACTCTTTGGCATAGTAAAGAATATACTGTTCCTTCCATATTTTCAGAGCACATACAAATTTTACTGAGGATCATGATTCTGTGATGAGTGAGAAATAGATACCTCTAGTTGTGTTTCAAGCTGGTGAGATAACATTTTTTTCTCATGTGAGATGCTGTACTAAGTGAAAAAGGCACACCGTATGCAGATACCAGAACAATGCTGCTCATCAATTAAGTCAATGAAACGCAAGGTACGTGGGATAGCGGCTGTGAAGCTTAACTTGGTGGGCTGTGCTCCTCATCCTCGCAGCATGCCTGTTAACTGGTGGCCTTCTCAGAATCCATCAGCAGAAGACAAATTTGGATATTTGGATGATTTGGAGCAGAAGACAAAGAATTTAGGTTATTATCATCAACGGTAGGGGGCACTTTGAGATGTGATTTATCTCTTCCCAGATTTCAAGGGATTCATCCCCCAGAAGCACCTGTCTTGCACTACTGGCTCCAGAAGAAGGGTGAATGTCCTTATTAAAACAGATGCCCCACATTTAGAGGGGTAATGTTAGGACAGATTCCTCCCACCCCCCAGAGGCAATGGGAATGTATGTGCTGTACAAAACCAGAAGAATCATCTAACACTTGTCTTTGGTGTTAATTTGTTAAGCCTCTCTTTTTTTTTTTTTTTTGTTTGTTTATTTGATGAGGCTCATTAGAGGCTAGTTGAAGGCTGCCAGCTCCTTCCGCACAGACTGCTGAGCCGGCTTTCAGCTGTGCTGGAGAGGCTAGATTTCAGCCAGCGCACTACACACGCACCAAGGCCGGATGTTTACTTCCTTTCATGATGGCTTTGCTTTGTTTAGTTGATTGTGGACTTCATTTTTATAAGTGCTATAAAAAAACCCCCCAACATTCTTAATCTCATCTGGATTCTTGCAGCTGTGGGGAGGGGAGGAGGCAGGGAAGCAAAGACTCCATGTTTTCAAGAGCAAAAAGCTCCTACTCCATAATTTGTGTTGATTACTGTCTGATACTGAAAGAAGGAGTTAATTAAGGCTCAAACTCTATCCGTTTCCTTTCACGGTACAGCACAGCTATTTTTATTTTGTTGTCTACCTGTTCAATGTCCCATTTGTGCTTATACTAAAGGCACACCTCATTGCATTTCCCAGTAGGCAGCCAAGGCATGTCTCTCACATACCGAAAAAAATAATAGGTTTAGCTTTAAGGTTATAATGTCAAGTGCTCAAAGGGTAAGGAAAATATGGATCCCGGTTACCCAGTCTCATTTTAGATGCAATAGTTACATCCATACACACACAGTGGACGAGTGTTCCACTGCAGAAGGAAAACTTAAACACACACACGTATATACAGATGCCCTCACTAAACTCACAGTAGTTTCCTGGAAAGAAAAGAATGCCAAAATTTGGCGTCAGTTTTGAATCACGAAGGACAAGTTTCCCTGGTGAGAAACCTCTTCTCTTCAGTCTCTTCCTTCCCCTCCTTTATTTCCTGCACTCTCTTCGCCACTTTTTGTACTTCTAACCACTTCTAACTTCTGACTTATTCCCCTGACCTTTTTCTGTCTCTGTTCATCCTTGTTTCTTCCAGGCCTTCACCTGCCCTTCTGTCCCACCCCTTCACATTTATTTTGTATCCCAGCTGCCATTTGTCCCATTCTGTGCTGGAGCTAGGCTGTCTTCTCCATTTCCTCTCTCTCTCAGGCTACTCACTTCAGGAAACACTAAAAGCACAGGAGAGGCAGTTTCATCTTCTCACCTCTGAAGTTTGTCACATAAAGAGCCCCTGAAGGAGAAATAACCAGAGGTGAAAGTCCTACTTTGCTGCAAGATACTCTGTACAGAGTAGGTCCAACCAACAGACAAGGACAAACCCTACAGTAGGTTCAACTATCCTTTGTAATAAACAAATTCAGCATTAAACTCACTCCTAATAAAGAAGATCATCCAAATAAGAACTCTAGAAGCTTAAACCATGGCTATTTTTCCATTGTTTGTCATGGGAAAGGTAAAAAAGGTGTAATGAAACCCTGATTTCCCTGAAAGCATCTGACTCCTCCCTTATAAAAACCTTTTTCTACAAATTAAATTGATATCTCCTTCATGCTCATGTATGGAAAAGAGAAAAGCCTAGCTCAAAGAACATGGGCCAAAACCTTCTGAACCCCTCTGGAGTAGATAGGTACCGTAACTGATCCCACCTGGCTTGAGAGAGCAAAGACACCCTGGCTTCTCTGACACTTAGATTTCATTGTATGGCAGCAGGTAGAGTCCTCTAGAATGAGTTTTTCCAAGAAATATAATAAAGTAAAACTGGAACATAAATAGAAACCATGAAAAATATAAATCTTAAGGCATTGAAAATGTCAATACATTAAATTTTCAATTTAATCAAAGTCATGGGTCATTTAATGCAATATGAAGAAAAAATATTGGGAAATGGAATCACAGCAGTTTATTCTGCTGTAGTTTGTCTAAAAGACTCAGATTATATTCACTCTCTGTAGATCTCAAATTGTTTCAAACAAGGAGACCAAGTCAATTTAAGGCACGTGGGATTGTTTAGTTGCTGATAAAAAAAACATTTAATGGAGATGCATGCATGTGCTTACAGTAATGTAGGGAGTCCAAAGAAGTGCATGGCACTCAGGAAAACAACTTCCTTTGGCACGACCTGTATTTAAACCCCATTAAACTCAATATATTTCTGCTGATTTTGGTAGCTGTAGTATTGGCTATAAATTAATTAAGTTCAGCATATTATAATGGCAAATGTTTAACACGGAAATTAAGGAATGGGATTCTTGTGTGCGCTCATGGAACTCTTGGGATCAGAAATGTGCTCCACACTTCTGAGTCCACCCTCTTTACACCTTGTTGCCAGATCTTCTGTGCAAAGCTTCTCAGAAATTTGAAATGATATTTTGATATTGTTGTAGGCATTAAGGAAAAATGAAAACTTTCTGTAAGAGCTAACTACAAGGCATGAGGAAAAGAAGAATAAAGTTGGTGGTTCATATGAATACAAACTCTGCTAAACTGGAACACAAACACATTTGGATTTTAAGTGGGAAGGATGTACAAAAGACTCCTCCTGCTCCATGTGAAATTCTTTATAATCTTAGTTGAAAAATAAAATAAATTATGCTGTTTCTTTGTTTGTTTCCCCAAGCAATAGTGTTCAAACATCTTTCTTGCGTGCCTCACCAGGATATGTTTCACGTCTGACTGGGACAAGCCATGTGTGCACACTACACTATGCAGAGCTAACTTCCTCCAGTCTTCACTCCAATTGCCAGAAAACTTACTGCATATTTTACCACTTAAATAAAAAAGTTTCATTTCTGCTTACTGCATCTAAAGCCAAAATCAAAAAGCATTTGATACTGCCTGCTATCAGGGTAACTATTATGACTTTGAAACTGTCACATCAGAAATCACCCATCCACACTACTGATCCTTTATACTGATGCGGAGAAAAATATTCTTGGAAAATTTTTCTTTCTCATGTGTTCAGCCTAACCATAGGTTTGCTATTTCTGAGCAATCAGTGAAACACAGATTATAGATTTGGTTTATTATTTTTTGTTTTATTATTTTCCAGGGTTTTCTCTCCAAGACTGGCTGCACACTGTAAATGGTAAGAACAGCTATAGTACTAGTCAATGGTGGAATTTGATATTTCCATCCTCCACATATAATTTAAAACCTGCTTACATCCCTGGCAAATATCTCAATTAAAATCACAATCACAATTTTTCTTGGGTCTCTTCATATCCTTCTCTAGAGAGAGCAAAGGGGAGAAACATAGCTTTCTACTGAAACCAGGAGATGGTTCATCTCTGCCCAATACGTTAGTCACTCATCAAAAAATACATTAAAAGAAACAAGTCCTCCTTAGAATGAAGAAATTCAGAGCTTGCAAAGATGCCAGTCTGAATTTCATGTTCAACAGGATGAAGTAACTGGGAATTTAGTAATCTTTTTCTTGCAAATTGTACCAATATTTCTTTATAAAGTTAAATAATTATAATTATGATGTGTTTATTTTCAGGCCTTTAAGGAAAAAATGAGGTCATGTAAAAAAGCAATACAACAGAAGTACTCGTTCTTTCATATTTTTGAGCATTTGGATCTGATTTGCCACTGTGTTTACGTTTAGATACTTTGTGGATCAAAGCACATTGAAGGAGTTAGGTTTCACTTATATGACAATTCAGGCAAGATATTAATTTTGTTCTGTAGCCTCTTTTAAGCTAGGGTTTTAACATTGATACACTTTCTGCCAGACTGAGACATTCATTATGGTCAGGATCTGCCAGTGCCACTATAAGCAATATTGCTGACTTTGAATTGTGACAGGAATTGGAGGATTAGCTAAAAATTATGAGGTATAAAAAAAAAAAAAAAAAAAAAGTGTCGTTTTCATCTGTCCTATTTTCTCATGCATTCACATTTCCAAACTTTCCCATGCATCAGTAAGATCTAGAAACAGGCTTTCTCATGCATTAAAAAAGGAAAGATGAGTTCCCCATGTTCCAGGAGCTGGGACTGTAAAAAGAACAACAAAATAAATTCTGGGAATTGGCAATGTTCCATAACAGAAATAGTTGGTGACAGTTGGAATAGCATCACATTCCTTTGACTGCATAACTTTGATATTGAAATTATCTTGCTACATTCACTTCCTCTGAAAACTAAACCTTATGTAATTGGAAAACAATAACCTAATATCATAATAGAGTTTTGTCATGGCCATTAGCCCGCATCTCCAGTGGAGATAAATATCTATTATTAGTTCAATTTATCACAGGATCTTGCAGTATTTAGGAAATTCCCTCAGGTCATCACTGCACACACCTCCTATAGTAAATCTTAAATTGTGACAAATAATGGCATTTTTCCATGGATGCCCACTGTCTTCCATATCCGTTTGTCTTTCAGAACATAGCATTTTTTTATGCAGCAGGGAAAATGGTGGTTAATGAATGGTAGAAAAGCATTATTTATCTTATTAAAGTCAAGTCTTTGTTTCCCGTTTCAGCGTGTTTTAGACTTCGTTGATGCAGAAACAGCATGATAAATATTTTATGAACAGGATCCAGCAAATACACAGTGGTAGGATGCTGCAGTGGTTAAAGTAAGTGTTTGAACTTAGATCCTGAGTCCAGCTACAGCGAGCGATGCTTATTCACGCTGGAACAGGATGACCAGAAGCCCCGGATGGCCCTGGTTTGTACAACCTTATCCTTTCCTCCACCTCGCCTCTCTGACAAGGTCTCTCAGATGCCTTTCTGCTTCTCCTTGCAGCTAAGCTTGTCAGGGGAGCCACACCGCAGGCAGCAGAGAAACACCCCGACACTCCCCTCTCTGCCTCAGCGGCAGACTCCCAACCTGCAGCCAGCCAGTGACAGTAGTAGATCTGCCAAAGAGTACTGTGCAAATGACTCCTTCCAGGAAAATCCCCTACAATTTCAGCTGCTTCCAAATCCTCCCAGTTAGAGCAGAAATTTAACATCCTCCCATGCTGCTTCCTTCAAGATCTTCCCACCAGGTCCAGCAAAGATTTTATGACACCTGGCATGAGGGAAGACTGGCTGCCTCCTGCTTACCCAGCAGGACCCTCCTGCCAGTCACCCCTCAGAGAATTACTTACTGCTAATTGCAGCAAAGAGCTTCCAGCCCAGACTCCTGCCACTGAACACACCTCCCTGAGCACTGCAGTCCTGTCACCTGGCATCAAAACCACGTCTCCATCCTGGCACCACTGACAGACAAAATGGATTAAGGACAGTAAGCCAAGCTGTATGTTTCACACAATTTTGCAAAAACAAATCCCATCCCTGAAAAAAAGGTGGTGGGAACAGAATTGTGGCATTGTTGAGCAGGAGGATATTTACTTTGAAAAACATGGTGGCCACTCCAATATCAGGATGTATTAGTATCATGAAAATTCAAAGAAGCATAAATAAACAGCTCCATGCCAAGTCAAACTACAGGATAACTCTTAGCTGCTGAGAAATGCGGGGTGAGAAACACTGGACCAGTCTGTGAAGGTGGTACATTCATTTACCCTAAGTGTATTATTGTCCAAGTGCCTGCTCTGTGGGCTGAGCTTGTTGGGTTAAAAAGAACCTCACATCTTCCCTTGCAGAATGAGAAGTTATTCTTAATGCACTTGTACTTGATGCAAGAGTAAAGGCAAGCTGCATACTCACAGAAGAAAAATCCATTTTATTATGACTCAGTCATAGGGAGAAGGCCCAGAGTCACCCAGAGGTTAGAGATGGATTTGCCTCTTTAAACTGCTCACCCCACAGCCATCAGGCTGGAGCAAGAGCAGTTAACTTCATGCTCTGCAGTGCCTGCCCTGCTGCAGGCTCTCTCCTCCACCTCCCGCTCTCCCGACCTGCTCAGCACTTTCCCCTGAGCACGTTCAGTGGCTCCTAAGGAAAAGTGCAAACTCATTTTCCTTTTCCCCCTGGTTTTGCAGTTTATTTGATGCTCAGCAGCAAGGAAAAGGCCAAGAGGCAACCTTCTTCCCTGCTGCTCACCCACAGCCTTTTAGAGGAGCACAGAGATATCACACATACCGAATACCATCGGTACAACAGCCGGGCTCTGAAGCACAACCCCGGTGTTGCCATTTCACTCCTCTGTGTGTGTGTAGGTGCATTTATGTGCGGCCCACAAACATTCCCAGAGAAACCTCAGTGACTGTGCCTGAATATAATGTTAAACTTTAATAAAGCCGCTTGTGCTGAACAACCTTCCTGCTCTCTTCCCTTCCCACGCCAGCTCCGAAGCCTGATTGCAGAGGCACTGACTGATGGGCGAGTGTAGAAAAATGTAAACAATTCTGTGAGCAGGGTTTTGATATTGCTGTAAGTGCTGAAAGCCTCATTGACTGGTGTGATGCTCTCAGATGGTAATTTTTGTCTCAAAGAAAGGCCATTCTTACACTTTTTTTTTTTTCAGTGATCATACAACATGTATATGGCTCAATTTTCTGCAACGGCACCTTAATTTGTTCAATTTAAACATTAAATTCTAGAGAGGGTTGAATAATTTGCAGATGAAATAACACATAAATTGGATTAGTTTTTTAGAATACAGTGTGGATCCCAAATGGTCCCTTTGTTCTAACAGGAAAATCAAGTGCTCATTAAAAAGCTGAGTAGCCAGTGATAAAATTTAGCAAAATCCTAGGAAAACACTGTTAGTGATTTCTTTATTGTTTCCTCCAGCCCATAAAATATAAAGTATATACCCATCATAATGTCAGATCCCTGATATGGGCCAGTCTTGGGCAAGAACCTAAGTGGGTACAAGAACAATTAGTGGTACAGTCTACAGTTCATTTTCATGTGTCAAAGCAAGAAATTATAGTTCAAAGTGATTCTTTAATGGAATATCAGACATCAAGATACTCTTGAACCAGAAAAGGCAGAAAGACAATGTAGAAATAGAAGCAAAATGACAAAAAGTTGGAAAGGGATTTTTATATACTTTGAGAGCGAAAAAAATCCAGGAAAATGCAAAGAAAATTTAGGATTTTATGTCAGGGCTACATTGATCATAATTGGTAACTGAGAGCTTATTCTCCATTATCACCTTGTACTTTGGGGAAAGGCTAGATTCCCACCTCAAGCAATTAAATTAATACTGGTTTTGCACTTGTTCTTTGTTTCCTTAACTGCACAATGTCATGAATTGGTATCAACCCAAATTGTTTGTATCAGCTGTAAGGGTCACCAGCTTTCAATCCAATTCCTCTTCATTCACTGTCCTGGTGCAGTTATCTTTCAAGAATATGCATAAATTTATGTTTAGCTAATGTCTGATTTTTGAAATATGTTTGTATGTGTGTGCAGTGTCAATGTTTGCTGAATTTAATCAAGAAATGCAAAGATAGATTTATTGCCTGAATCATTAGGCTTATATTTTTTTAATCATTATGTGTTTGTACCCACAATATCTTTTAAAAAATACTTGATCAACATACAGAGATGATATAACATGGTTGGAAGGACCATGGGGAACAAAGTGGAACATCTGTGGGCCCCAGTCCAACATCTATGTAGGATGAAGTGAGCCAACCTCTCCCTTCACCCCATATGCCTGCACCTTGCTGTATCTCAACAGGGATTTTGGTGCATATGACTTGGATCTTCAGCAGGTTTCTCTGTCTCTGTGGTTCCTCTCCTCCTTCTGGTGTGATTCAGCAATTTTACACAGATTTAGAAGTTGGCTAATATCAGTAGTCAATAGTAAAGCTGGCAAAAATATTACTTAAGCTAGTTAAAGATGTAAATATCCACCCATTTGAGTTGAGGGCCAGAGATATATTATTGAGTGTCTCAGGACATGTCTTCTGGAAGAGGCTGGACCTTGTGATTGCCTTAGGACAGTCTTCAGACCATTTGCCATCTACAGAGGTAAGAAAACCCAAAGAGGTGGGATGGAAAGAAAATTGAGATGCTGACACTGAAAGCAGTATAGGCAGGAGACTGTACCTCCTAAACTGGAGCAGAACTTGACTGCTGAATTTGAAGCTTTTATTTACTTCAACAGTACAGTTAAATCTGATGCTTCAACATCAGCTAAGTTCACTGATCCAAAGCCATCAGGTCCATGACATGATGGCACAGCTATCCTACCCTTACCTAACCTCCTTAGGTCCCAAATATATTGTTCTTAGCTGAGGCTTTTTCATCCTTTAAAAAAGGATCCTCTAAAAAAAGATATTTTTTTTGTTTTTTTTTCTTTTGGCTTCCATTATGGTAAAGCTCAGCCAGGCAAAGATAATGCTCAAACTACTTAAAATCTTGGAAGTGGTTTTGTTTAAATTCTCAGAGCCTCTTACATACTTCAGCCTGCTTTAAATGTTTAATTTAATCCACCTATAGGCTCACATGACTGAAAACAGCACACGTGTGTTACCCATGGCATTAGTTCAAGGTCATGAGAAAAAAACACTTATTCTTTGTCAAACGCTAACCCCAGAGTAAAATGATTAGAACACAAGTGGAAACATGATTAACACTTAAAATTCTTGATCTGTAGTCCATAACTTCAAAGAGATGTATCTTGGAGGTACTTAAAAAAAAAAAAAAAAAAAAAAAATCCGTGAAAGAGCTGTGCCAGCTATGCCTCTGCACCTGATAATCCTTTCTGTTTAAAAAAAAAAAAAAAAAAGAAGTGAAAAATTTATGACTTTCAATGCCTGGATGGTACTATTCAATATGCAGCTGAATAAAATCTATAGAACAAGTCAAGTTTTGAACTTCTGTTTTCAACAAATATAGCTCATAGATCAACATCTCTTGTCAGAACTTGTAGGGAAATTGTAGTCAGAATCTTAATTCTCGGGACTTCTTTCAAACTGTTTTTCTCCTTTAAGAAAGCCTTGGTTTTCAAGTTAAAATCAAGTACAGGGAATTTGAATCTGAATGGAACTTGATGAAAGATGACAGAAACTAAGAGGAATTCTTAAACAGAAGTGTTGAATGAGAGGTTTTTTATGAGACTCCAAGTCCTGTAAATGAGTTGTGTGTAACCGAGTGCATGTTCATAAAATATGCTTTCTCTTTTATGCCTTTTTATTATCTGATCTATTTATCTAAACCAGTGTAGCTAACCTTAGCAGCTCTTAGAAGCTTTATTAGTTTTTATCTTGCACCTTCAAAATAACAAAAAACCATAAGCTATGAAACCAAAAAGCAAATGTAAATATTTCAGACCATAACCATTTCAGGGCATCCCATGCCATGGGCTAAGAGATTTTATGAGTGGAGTGGAGTGGAGTGAATCCACTGCAGCTGCAGTTCTCTCCCTGCTTGCAAGACCTCCCCCTGCTTGCAGCTTTCAGTCTGGGATGGAACTGACCTTGTTACTACTTTTAAGCACATATATATATGTTAGTTGATTGCTGCTATGCAGATGATGGTGAAAGGAAGGAGGAGGAATGAGTAGGAAAAAAAACAGAGGACAGAAAAGTAGCCTTGATTTCCTGCCACATGCAAAGAGCATCAGGAGAGCAGTAATGGAACATCTTTGTCTTCTTGAAGAAATAATGACAAAGCTGTTCCCTAGCCAGGAAATGGATCAGCCTCCAAATAAACCTGAACAAATCAAGGAATTCCTTCTTACAGAAAATATACATTATCTTTTTTTTTTTTATTTATTTCAGTTTGACTTTCTTCTCTGAAACCCTGGGATTCTGACATTTTTTGGGGGTGCTTTACTTGCAGATCTCTTCTATCCGTTCTGCCTACAGAGTGTTTACCCCCATGGGGGATTTGTGTGCATCTCTCCAGCTAAGCAGAACTCGCCTACGAGAACACTTGACATTGGTGGGTCCTGGGGCATGTGACAGCATCAACGACTGAGGTGGTGCTATTTAATTTATTAATACAGATATAGCTATAATGTCCAGATTCAACTATTACAGTCAGCAGCTTACTATGGCTAATTGATACCCATGACCTGTATGCACAGCATGATGCTTCCACATTTAATGATATTGTTATCAGTGATCCCTAATGGCCCTCTGTGCACTCAGCCATTAAAACGTATCTGCCAGCAGCAAGAGTCCTCCTGGACTCTGATGAGCTCTCCAACCACCACAAGCAGAAAGCTAATTTATAAACTGCAAAACAGCAGTGGAGATTGCAGTTCACTTCATCTGAGCTGCCTCAAATGTGTCACTTGGTTGGCTTACCAAGTGAGCATCTCACGTGGCTTGATGAAAGTCAGCCACGTCTGCCTGCTTCATATCAATAGAGTAAAGCCAGGACAAGGGCTTCTATTTCGCCTCATTCCTGGGAGCTCTTGAAGAATGCTTTAAGAACCACTTAAGCGTGCAGTAACTCAAGTCCCACAGGGCAGGGGACTTGACTCATGTGATATCACAGAGCCAAACTGTGACACCTTCTTCCCAGGCGGTGCTTCCACCATGGGCAGATGGTGGAAAGGTCTCACCACTTGATGGAACATCTCTGCATGGCAACAGGCCAGGGCTCTGGTCTGCCCCTCCAGAGCCCTCAGCAGAGAAACTCAAACAAACTAGAGACCCAGCTAGGCTTTAACAAGTTTGCTTTTCATTTTTCTTCTGTTAGGGTGACAGGAGCAAATGAACAATTACAGTATTTTTTGTCCAGCTGACAAATTATATGTTAGCTCAATTTAGCCTAAGCACAATTTCACAACCAAACCCAAACCCAAGCAACGAAACAAGCTTATATTTTCTAAAATTCATTAATCCTGCTTGTCTTTTTCACCTCTCTAGATTGTAATTATTCCATTTTCTCAACCAATGAAGAGAGCAAGGAGAGTTTCGGTTTTGTTTTGTTTTTTTGTTGTTGTTTTTTTTTTTTTCTCCAAAGGAGCCTATGTTATAAGGGTTACGAATATTTAGTTAAAGAATGGAAATTCTGCTGAATGACCAAATGCAATTAAGCTATCCAGCTCATTCCAAAGTAGGATGTGAATTTAAATAAAGCTCAGCTTTGTGGAAGCTGCCTCCCTCTGATGGACACTTTAGCTGTGGATAAAAAGAAAGAGAGGCTAATTTCCTACTATTCACTCAGCTCCGCTATTAATACAGATATCTGGTTAGAGTCACTGCCAGACTGCAGGGACTGAAGCTAAAGAATACCAAAAAATGTCACAGAGAATGAAGAAGGAAGAGAGGTATGAATTTAGATGTGTTTAGCTCAGAGTTTTATATTAGTTCCTCAGGGAGCAGGATCCAGAATAACCATCTGTGTGAGTGGGGATGTGCCCAGAGCTGATCATTACGATACCGTGCAGAGAAGTGATTTTTGCAAAGAAGCATAAATGTGGGTACCTAAAGAACCTGCATGACAAACAGGATGATTCTTTCTAAATTCAAGTGTCTCCACTGGTGAAGGGAGGGATTTTGGGATGAGAATTTTAAACTTAAGTTTCTGCATCCATCTAAATAATATTAAATTATGTGTGCATCTTCCTAAAGTTTTTGATTGGCTGTAGATTTTATTTTTTAAAAAAGCTAAGATGGTGGAGAACAACAGGGTATCTGCTTGTCCCTCACCCCTTTTCTTCTCTCAGCCCAAATAACACAGATAACATCCTGCAGCTTGTTGAAACAGTAGCTAAATCACTGGGACTGCCACCATTTTCTTAGACTCAGAAAGTCAGAGAAGATAAATGATAATGGTTAGCTCTTGTAGCACATAATGCTTTTCATCCGCAAAGCATGCAGCTAATATTCATACAAAAACAGAGGGATTTATGCAATAAAATTCAGCTTATAGACACTTTTCAAATCACTGTAGAAAAGACTATTAGCCAAAAGCCAATGAGGCATTGGCTCAGCCATTAAACACCTTGTAGATGTTTCCTAAACACATAACGGCTGGATTTTTGAGGAAATTGCAATTCCAACAGTCAAAAGAACATATATTTTAAGGCATAGTTAATTTTGCCCTTGCCCTCGGAGTTATTAATTTTAGACATGAAATACCCTTTCAGTGTCTATGCATCTACGTTTAAAACCAGACACTTTCAGGTCCAATGTCTCTGACCACTTTTAGACTTCCATTTTAGGATTAAATGATCCCATCCAAAAAGGCCATATATTTCTTCACTGAGACAAGGGTGGTCTAGTCAAATGTAGACACTTATTTTAGAGACAACTAGTTTTGGTTGGATGTACTCACTTGAAGTGGGTAGAACTCTAGAACCTTGCCCTTGTGTTGTAAATAATCTTGGACACGTTGTGCACAATATTTTTTTTTTTTTTAAAGATTTTTTATGCTATTCTTTATATCTTTAAATATTTGGTTTTATTATGTTAGAACTAACAGGTCTGGCAGACTTTGCCTCTATTAGTAAATAAAAAGGGACTGAGACATGGGATGAAGTATTACCCATGAGTGCCCATATTACTAGTTCAATTCCCAGGCCAAACTAGTTGAGTTCCTGAGCAAAATGTTCCCAGATGTTGTATAGGCCTGGAGCAGAGAACAGCATCAGCCAGTGACTGTTCCCGGTAAGCAGTTTGAACTGGGGAAGGAGGTTAGATATGTACAGAAGATGTGCAGATATGTCTGACCTCACTGCTAGAAAACAATCCTTGGAAAAGTTATTTGATTATGTAAACACGGGTATATCATCTCAAAATACTTGAAGTTGCTGTGGAATACTTCAGTAGAAAAAGCCCAAACGGCTATGACATAACATGGAAATTTGACTTTTGAGGTATAGGTGTAGTGATGCATGTTTATGATGCCTTACCAGGCCATAGTCTTTTTTCTTGCTTGAATAAAGCTCTTTTTTTTTTTCTCTTTCTTGCATAATACAGTGAATGACATGGAACAAGCTTGTATTCTTTGAAGCAGAATCATCTGTCAAATACTACTGAGGTGGAAGTATTGATTTTACTTTATAGACAACTTCTGAGGCATGACGAAATGAGAAAGTAGGGAGTGGGCTGAATGGTTTGATCCAAAGTCAGTCACAATTCCTTTGCTTGACATCCAGTGCCAGTGAAGACAAAAAACCCCACACCCTATTCACCTTTATTAGTAAATACAGATTGAAAAAAATGATAATATGAATTGCTATGGATAATGGCTCTTCACTGATTGGGTATCTTCTATGTTTTGGACTCATTACTGCACAAATTTATGAAAAGTGAGGAAGCTGTAAGATTTAGATTTTAAACTTTCACTTAACACATCATCTTTGACAATGCAAACTGGACTGAGCACCTGGAAAAAAAATTTCACTTGGATAAGTTTACAAATAACTTCTGGTACTTCCATATCTTTGTCCATATTTGCATGAACCCGTTCATTTCAGTGAGTGCTTGCATAGCTTTTAAAACTTAGACATGAATTAATTAGGACTAGAGCTGATCTCAGCTCATGAAGTGCTCCAAAGCACTCGTGGAAGTCAATGACTGTGTGATGCAGTCTCACAGAGCACTCAGTGATCTGAAAAACTTGAGAATTTTTTTTTTTTTCTCCATAGACTCATTTAGGTTGCAAAAGACCCTTAAGATCATCAAGTTCAACAATTAACCTAGCACTGCCAAGTCCACCACTAAACCATGTCCCTAAGCACATCTACAGGTCTTTTAGACACCTCCAGGGATGGTGACTCAACTATTTCCCTGGGCAGCCTGTTCCAATGCTTGACAACCCTTTATTTCAGTGAAGAAATCTTTCCTAATACCCAATCTAAACCTCCCCTGGCACAACTTCAGGTCATTTTCTCTTGTTCTATCCACTTGTTACTTAGGAGAAGAGACCGATCCCCACTTTCCTGCAACCTCCTTTCAGATAGTTGTAGAGAACTATAAGGTCTCCCCTGAGCCTCCTTTTTTCCCGACTGAACCACCCCAGTTCCCTCAGCCACTCCTCATAAGACTTGTGCTCTAGACCCTTCACCAACTTCATTGCTCTTCTCTGGACACACTCCAGCACCTCAATGTTTTTCTTGTAGTGAGGGGCCCAAAACTGAACACAGTATTTGACATGTGTCCTCACCAGTGCCAAGTACAGGGGGACAATCCCTTCCTTACTCCTGATGGCCACTCTATTTCTGATACAAGCCAGGATGCTGTAGGCCTTCTTGGCCATCTGGGCACACTGCTGGCTCATATTCAGCCAGCTGTTGATCAATACCCTCAAGTCCTTTTCCACCAGGCAGCTTTCCAGCAACTTCCCCAAGCCTGTAGCATTACATGGGGTTGTTGTGCCCCAAGTGCAGGACTCAGAACTGAGCCTTGTTGAATATCATGTAATTGACCTCAGCCCATTGATCCTTCCTACCATCAAGCAGATTAACATGCCTGCCCATTTGAGTTCCATCTGCAAACTTAATGAGGGTGCACTCAATCACCTCATCCAGATAATTGATAAAGATATTAAACAGAACTGGCCATAATACTGAGCCCTGGGGAACACCATTTGTGGCCACCAACTGGATTTAACTCCATTCACCACAACTCTTCAGTCCTGGCCGTTCAGCCAGTTTTTTACCCAGTGAAGAGTATGCCTGTCCAAGCCGTGAGCCTCCAGTTTCTCCAGGAGAATTCCATGAAAAACTGTGTCAGTCAAAACCTTTACTAAAGTCCAGGTAGACAACATCCACAGCCTTTCCCTCATCCACTGAGCAGGTCACCTTGTGATAGGAGATCACATTAGTCAAGCAGGACCTGCCTTTCATAAACCCATGCCCACTGAGCCTGGTCACCTGGTTGTCCTGTACATGCCATGTATTGGCATTCAAGATGATTTGCTCCGTAACCTTCCCTGTCACTGGGGTCAGACTGACAGGCCTGTAGTTCCCTGAATCCTTCTTCCAGACCTTCTTGTAAATGGGCTTGATGGATACCTAGACAAATACACCACACTGCTATAACTATATTCAATACCACACCCAAACTAGTTTGTTTAAGGATAGCTAAGTTAGCAACAGCAGGGACTGTGCTGGCTTTGTGTTGGTGGCGACAGGACAGAACTATCCCTAGTATCAGCAAGATTCAAAGAGCATGAGAAACAAGGGAAGGGACTTTGAATTATTAATAAATTACAGCAATTTTGATCTCACAGAAAGAGACAAAATAGATCATTCTCACAACCAAAGAGAAGAGAAAAAACTGAAGCCTATATTTATCAGAAGAGTTTATTCTGCTACTGAGACCATTTTGACATTGAAAAAAAATGAAATACCATGAATTATGGAGATTGTTTAATGTATCTGATGGCTTTGAATAGAAGAAAGTACAGAAATATGTCAAAAGGGTGGGAAAATTAGCAGCTGAAATTGGCAGCTAGCTAGGAAAGAAGACCATGTGCAAGGAGGAGGATGAGGATGAGGACTAGGATGAGGTGGAAAAAACTGTCATGGCAACATTTCATATGGTGTGGCTGGGTTCAGAAGTATGAGTGTACAGGGCAAAGAGCTGCAAGCAAGTCATCATAACTTTGTGAAGCCTGATGAACCCACGCCTCCAAGGCATTTTAATCAGAGATAAAGGAAAAACAAAGACAAATTAATAAAAGGAAAAGATAAGGAAAAACTCAATAAATTCCATTCATGGATAAGGATGGCTTCTGCACCCACAAATCGATTAGTGAAAACATTTTAATTCAATTTAATGTTTTGGTCATAAATTCTCAGTGTGGCATAAAAGTAATTAAACAAAGTAAAGGGGTCTGCAGAAGTATCTAATTCCCACCTGACAGTTGTGTTATGAAATTTAAGGCTAGTTACAGGCACAGACCAAGCAAAGAAGTTTGCTAAAGATTTATTTCTTTTCTATATTAAAAAATGTGCCCTTTTTTTCCCTCACAGAAAAGGGTTCTTGTGTCTCAGTCTGTCATTAGGATTTCTTTCAACCCAAAACCTTGTTTTACACCTTTTTTATTCATAACTATAGCTATGGGCTGGTCCCATTTTCATACCAGGAAAATTCAGTTGCTTTCAATACAGGCAGTCGTGGTCAGACTTTTGTAAATGAGATTAGAATTGAACCTATGTCAAACACAGTAGAGCCAGAAGAAAATTTATTTAGATCATTGAACTCTTCAGGTGAGGATTTGTCCCATTAAATTGTATTATCTATTGTATTTGGACAGCATGGCCAAACTAAACTAAACCTCAGAAGTGGATGTTTGGAAGAAATAGGCTTCTGTTTTTCTCCTTCAACACAAATTCTTTTGAGAGCTTTTGCTTATCTGGGGGCTTTTTAAAGACCCAAAAAGATAATTCTACAATAATCCTGAAGACTAAACCAACACCTTTGGTGAAAGTCCTGCTCTGTGTTTCAGTGGAACGAGAGGGTTCTTCAGGGCACTCCGAGTTTGAAGATGCACAGTCTGTTATAGCCATTGGTGCATTGGCTAGAAAATTCTTCAGGAGATTTGTGTTTGTGGGGTGAGCAGGACCTCGTGTTCACTTCAGTCTTGTGAGATCTAATTAGAATAGAATAGAATAGAATAGAATAGAATAGAATAGAATAGAATAGAATAGAATAGAATAGAATAATTTCAACTGGAAGGAACCTGCAACAATCATCCAGTCCAATTGCTTGACCATGTCAGGACTGACGAAAAACTAAAGCATGTTACTAAGGGCATTATATAAATTCTTCTTAAACACTGACAGGCTTGGGGCACTGAGCATCTCACTAGGAAGCCATGCCTAGTGTTTGTTGTGCAAGTGACCTGCTGAATTGTAGTGTTTCTTCTGATGTCTATTCAAGAGTAAGTAAAATAATCCCTTTTCTTTAGCACTAAGCGACAAACAGATGCAGTCAAAATGACTATTACCCAGAGGAGTGCAGATCCCCGTCTTACCAGAAGCCTAAAACTCACCAGGAGAACTACTCTTACAAACTTGCAGCACGACCCCCAAATGTTCTTGGGTGAAAGAGCTAGAAACATGGTTTTTGATAACTGCAGCTGTGTCTGCCAAATACTTCTACAGAGGATCCTTAGGAGCAATGTTCCCAGTGCCAGTTTTGTTTATGAATTTCCATGTTTGACCTTGAATATTTCCACTGCATCTCTGATGGAGGTGACTGTTTTTGTGCCTCCTACCATTTACCCTGGGTAGTCAGTCCTGGACATCCACGATATGTGTCTAAATTATTCAACATAGGTACCTGTCGATGCTAAAGCCACAATGTATGTCTAAAGTATTTAGCACTGATAGGTCCCTAAATCCAGGAGGGATCATTGGTTTTAAAGGATCCAAGGCATCCAAATATCTTTAAGAGTTTGAAAGCAAGCTTTTTTCCTTCTTCAGGTGTCATACACTGACCTTTATTGCTTTCCCTTGGTTTTGCTTCTGTTCCTTCCATTTCTTGATGTCGCAGTGGTTCTCAGACTAGCTGATCTTGTCTCTCAAAAGACACAGATATCCTGAACGTATGTCTCTTTCTGTGACTTTTGCAGGTCTCTTTTTCTTCCACTGAAGTCTTAAAATAAAACTCTTTTTCATTACACCATGACATTCATTTTTGGGGTATGATACTCGGATAGTAGCAGTATTTACTAAAACTATAAAAAGAACATGAAAAGCTGATGTGATGAAGGAATAAAATAGGCAGGAGCACAATACTCCTTAAACTAGCTCTTTTAAACTTAGATATTGCATTCTAAAGATGCCAGCAGTGCAGTTGAAAAGGAATCACATCAAGAAATGTGAATCACAATCCCGTTTGAAGGGCTGCATTGTAATTAGTTTTTCTTCCTCTTGGCAGACTCAGTAAATAACTGTTGAAAGAAACACTAATGGCATTAGGAGTGCAGGAGTGCGGAGCCCGTGCCACTACAGCACCATAGCCATACTGCTACCCTGCTGCAGGGTTCTGAGGTCACATCAATTACATTGATATCCACCCTGAAAGGGAGATTAAGATGCAACATCAGGCACTCTTGTGGATCCAGGAATGGTTTTAAAGGTCACTGACCCTCTACCTATGCTAGCTGAGAAATGATAACTGCTCATTAGAGCAGTCCTAAATCCATGCCAGCTCAAAGCAAAATAGGTTTTATAAAGAAAAACCTATCAGTCTTTTCAGTCCACGTCTTGCTCACGTCAATTAAGAAACATTTTTCAGCTCAAGATAGGAAACAGGTCTTGAGGCTGCAGAGTGGCGCTACTCACCTTATTTGCTGTTTATACAGTCCCATCGGAGATGTATAGCTCAGGAATTAACAATTACTGGTATCAACTACCCCTTACAGGGCAGTTTCATGTCAGCCAGGTATTGTATAAGCAAATATTCATTATTTATATTTACTGTAGCTTCGGGAAGGTTAATGCAGTTTTTAAGGCTGTATATAGTGACTTCCAAACATGAGCTAGAAACCAAGGAAATCAAGGCTTACATTGATATAGACAAAAAAAATAACCAATTTAGAAATACAAATGTGCATTACCCATGCTTAAATAGAATATATTGCACTATTAGTAGGTATGAAGAATAGTCATATGGCATTTATAAAATCAATAACTGCAGGGGCAATTAGTTGGTAGCTTATATTCAAAACTTTGGTTATACACAAGCTGGTGGTCAATGTTCTGGGAAGAAATCTTAGCTAATTTACCTGAGTTCAGAGGCCACTTTGTGAAGGTTTCAGGGGATCTGGAAGCAGGAACCTCAGCCAGATCACAAGTTCAGTAGTGCCTGGAATGACATTTCAGCACAGAAATGTTTTATTGTCATATCACCTAGTATAAAACATATGACTCTCTGTACAATTATCAGGTGTTCTTTTTATTAAATTACTTTAATCTGTATCAAGTAAATAACTGCAGACACTAGTATTCTAAAAAGAGTAAACAAGTGTATCTCATGCAAGCTGGCTTTCAGTATTCATGTGAGAAAACCCCAACCCATTACTTATTTTGTAATATTTTTACTTTCCAGATTTTCTCATCTTCCTCATTTCTTATTAATTAGCAGCTTCTCATTGACATTTTATCAAGTGGTTTTCATATTGTTCTTTCTGATGTTATGCCACTGAAATATCGAGGTATACTAAATGAATAATGTCTAAATGATACATTGCAGGTACATCACAAAATTGACTGAAGTTGTCCTGTAACATATACTTAAGAGCATTTAAAGAATACAGAACAAAAGCACAAAACTAGTCAGTTATTTCCTTCAGTGAAAAACAGTGTCTCAAAAATACCTTATGTGGAAGCCTGAAACCAGGCTGGTTGATGTGAGAGGGAAACAGTGTGGTCCTCCTTGGGCTGAGTAGGTATCCTGCATTCATTGCCCAGGAGATGAACAATGTAGAGCTCTATTAATCATAATAAGGATTTCAATAAATCATAACAAGGATTCTGTCCCAGCCAAGGAATGATGCAAACTCCAAATCCGGGGCTGAATGCAGAGACAAGTTAATTCATCAGTGAAATGTCAACGAAGAATGTGCCTTAATCTTAATTATTGGTAGACCACCATGTCAGAGCCCTGAAACATGTCTGAGTATTAATACAAAGAGCAAACAAGGTGTCAGCATGGAGTGATGTGATAATTTCACAGCCTGAGGTGATACCGGCTACAAATGGGAATGCTTCTTAGATTCACAAGCACCTTTAGCTCTCCATCATCCTCTCCTTTATGAGCTATGCTGCCCCAGATGTAGCATACCAGCCAACAGCAAAGTCCTTCTCTGTCTTCCATGCTGGAAGATTATGGATCTCAGGCTGCTAAGGAAATGGCATTTTTTAATTTGCCTTTGAGCATGAGGAGGGAGAACACGAGGCTTCTTGCACCCAGACAAGCTAATCTGTACAATCTTGTGGTCAGGCCCCTGGTGGGGTATTAAGGTAAATATAGTTGACAGTAATGATTATTTTTATATGTAACACAGCTGTCTAGATTCCCTTTATAATAACGAGAAAGGATTAGATGCTTGTAAACTGAAATGCATTTTATCCTAAAACGGAAATTACAGTAATAATTTCGTAAAAGTGTTTATTTCTCTCCACCGATAATTAAGAGATTACAGGTAGCGCAGGTGCAGGTATCTGTACAGTAAACTTCTGAAGGCAGGTGAGGAGAACATCCTCCTGGTTTCTTGAAGACTTGTTGCCTTTGGCAACAAATAATGTGCGGCGTGTCCATGGGTTCAGTAGGACAACATGCGATGTACAGAAGAGTTCCCAGCATGGTCTGAGAAGAACAGATAAATGTATCTGTCATGCTATTCATCACTCCTGGGAAGGCAAGACAAACATTTTTAGAAGATGTCACACACATATGTAGGCTTACATTTTACTAACAGATAGCTTACATCGCTATCTGAGATCTGTGTTCTCTCTGTCACTAAAGTGATGCTAGCAAAGGGGGCCAAAGTCCTTTGTCTATACAAGTCACAGACACTTTTATTTAGTCCCCAAACACCTATTTCTTACCCATTTTTATATCCTACACTGAGGTCACTTAAGTATGATGACCTGGAGGCATTTACTTATCAGCAAACCTGATTGGATTTGGGGATAGTTTATCTTGTAGCAAGAGAGTCTCCTTGATATGTGACTTTCAATAAAGTTTTGCAATTTGTAATTTTACCCCAAGAGGAAAATCCACGAATTTGTGAGTGTCAAGCTGAACTGTCACAAGCACCAGCTAGCACTAGTTTCTGATCAGATTTAGGGTGGTTTTTTTGTTAAGAAAGAAGTAATCAGTCAAAACATTCTGTTCTTTCTTGCCAGGATCTTCATCTCTAACTGCCACCTTCAGCAGTGTATTGTCAAAGTCCTTTCTTTCTTTCTCTAAATGCTATACCAGAAATTTCTCTATCACTTTGGATTTTCAGTTTCAAACATATTCAAGTGATCTGTGTCTTCTTATCAATTTCTGCCATCATTACACTCCCCTCTTTTAGATATTAAAGCCTAGAAACTCATGCAAAGCAATTATTGTTCTTTTTCTAACTTGGCAGTCTTTATTTGTAGTTCATACTGGTTTTCTTTCAAACTTTTTCCCCTATTATTTTTTATTTTACTGGCGACTGTGAGCAGTTCCTTTCTAAGGTGACCTACAAAGGATTTTTTTTTTAATTGGACTTATACTTTGTCTCTCTTGTGTACAAATATATTCTTTCTTTTTGTTTGTTTATTCATAGCAATTATTTTTTCTTGGCTATTTCAGGAATGTCAGTGCTGGCCTTTTCTGATTTTTCTGGATGCTACTTTGAATCTTCCCAAGGACAGTTATTATTAGCTCTTACATTGCAGCTGACTGGATCTGAGTGTTGAAAGTTTAATCTGTTATCTCCATAAAATATAATTACTTGTACCCACCAACCTTGAAACGAGCCCATATTTATATAAAAAAGCTAACTATTTCTCAGTGAAAGCAAAATTTACTAGCTACCTTGTATCTTCCAGAAATATTCTCTAAAACTGCTAGCTTCATTAGATATATATCATCTTGGCTAAATCTCAACCAGACTTTCTTATCTATATGCATGTACCTAATATTAATAAAGTAAAATCTTGCAACTTCGCTCTCACTATTGCAGAAAGAAACACATTGCATCTAATTTCCTTCAAAACTTCCTGAGGAAGATTTCACTGGCACTGTGTAGCTGTCTAGCTTGCAGCTTCTTATCCTAACATTAGTGTTCAGGCGAATCAAACCTTAAATGCCTGTTTCTCTTCTTTGAGTATAAAGACTGCTAGCTCTTACAGCAGTATGTTTTGTCAGGTGAGGTAAACCCCATGTCTTGCCTTCATCCCCTAATTTCCCTTCCCCAGTATGTTCCTCTTACCCTCCCTAAGGAAGGCTCTATGATTTACATCAGAACATACAACATGAGAAATACACCACTGATATTGGCCTTTATGCTGTCAGAAGTAGCAGTCAGCTTGTGTATTGCCTTGAAAACTTTATGCACAGGTTGGTTTTGACATACATGGACCACATGTAATCCTGACACTGGAACTCTGTTAAATACGTGTCCAAGCAGTGACTTCTGCCAGCCCTAAGGGAATGCAGCCTGAGCTGTAATGCACCACAATGAAGCATTGCCTAAAGGAGAAGATCACAGCTCCTCATGTCTCTGATGCTTGCATTTTTCACAGCTGACTTTCAAACCATTTTTGGTGACTATTTTGGTCTTTAGGGTAATTAGATCTTCTCACTCCCCAGGTTTATTTTTTACCCCAATGGTTTCTCATCCCTTTCTTTTAACATTTTTTTTTAATTAAACTGAGTAGACCAAGATCCTCTAGTCCTCTCTTACTTAACAGGGAAACATTTTTTCTCTGATCTTCCTTGTAGACATTTGTAATTTCTCTTCCTTGATGGTGCATGGCCAGGACAATGTTCTAGATAAAGTCTTGCAGGGACTTTCTTCAGGGCCACTAATAAGAAAACCCTCTCTGTGGATACTAATACTTAACTGTTAAATTGGAAAGTAGACATCACTGAGGAGGAAAGATGAAGGACTGTTCCACTCAGTGATATGTCTCTCCTCAAATTTTAATACCATTGTTTTATTGCCATTTGATGGAGTAAACAGCAATCCTGTGTTAAAATAAAAGGAACCATGGCTCAAACACCAGTGAAGAGAAGAAGTTGTTGAATTGTGTCCTCGCCTGCTGTGGCCAACAAGCTTAATGACAGAGACAAATATAAGTTGGCAGCATTACTGGATCCATATTTTAAGTAAAAACTGAAACCTCGCTTCAACAAAGTGCTGACATGGCTATCTGGAAAGATGAATTAAGTGCAGATCCATTCTTCCTTAACTGCTGTACTGAGTGCTCTGCAAGTTGGTATTTCACATACAAGTGGAAAGAGCCACCTGATGTAGCTAAGCAAATCTGAGTGGAGAAAATACCCTAAAACCAATCAAGGTCAAAAGCTCTGGACAGGACAATGAGCCTAGAATAAAGGTGTTTTGGGTTACAGTTCTGGCGGATCTGAAGGTGTGGAATCAGGACAGGAGATGACATATGCTGAGCTGGTCCATTGTAAGACACAGACACACTCCCTGAGACCAAAATGTTTTCATTTTTTATTATTTCTTAATTACTTGGTCCTAACCGGAAGGAAGGTACTGTTCATTTCTATACAGGCAGCAAACTATATTTGTGAACAAGACTCTGACTACTTTAATCCTGTCTATTCCAAGAACTGGTTAATTAGGATATAATTCATTTTGTATAATAATTTATTTGGTTTTTGTCTTAGAAAGAGTTTCATCCATCAGGAACAATTTCCAGCTTTGTCTTACCTTTCCAGAAAATCCTGTCTGATTTCAAATAAGTGGTTGATTGCTAAGTGATGACCATTTGTAGATGTCATCATCTTCAGTCAAATTTCTGAGTGATCAGCTATTCTGAAAATTAGGTATATATTGTCTGATGGAAAAATTCCTACTTACTGTGTATGAAATGAAATATCAGGATAAGCCATGTAGGTTATGTTTCCTATGTTTTTACCCCTATACCTATAATTTTCATGGAGGAGTTGGCTGTATTTCATATATGCTAGCTATTCAATTGTTTATACAAACAGTAACGCTGATATCAAATTATTTGGAAACGGTAAACATACTTCACTGTTAAATACCACCTACAGGAAAGCCCAGAAGTAAAGGTCTAGGGATTAATCTAAAGAAGGATCTTGACTAAAGCTTTACATTAAATTAGAGAGGGTTGGACCTGTAGGGCTAATATAGTGATGATTCTTCAATATTTCCCAATGCCAGTGTCTCTGTGCTGCCTGCTAGGTGATTCTTCAGAATTATGTATTACCTTCAGCTATATTCAATTTGTGCCCATACGACTAGTGTCTGACAACAACAAAAATGTGTGCTCTTAAAAGCATAGCCATTATGGTATCTTCTTTTATTGTCTGGTAGTTGCAGTGTGTTCTATTACATTACATGAAAAATAGTGTCTGTCTCTTCTGTGATTAGATAGAGAGGAAAGATGGGGGCTGTATTTTGTCAGAATTTACAGCAGCTGATAGGGTAAATGAATAAAATATTCTAAGTTAGTGTTTATCTTGTTTCTTTCTTTGCTGACTATCGAGATCACTTCATATTCTTTCTTTTTATATAACAGACTTAGCCAAAATTACTTTTTTTTTTTTTTTTTTTCCTGATCTTCATCATATTTAGTGAATGCTGGAATTTATGACGGTGAATGCAACTTTTACAGTGGATGGCTGCTTTCTGAGTGGGCTAGGGGGAGGATTATTCTTGCCTTCCCTGCAATGGGTCATTTAAATAAAAGGACTACAACTGATGACTACTCTTGACCCTTAAAATCCTATAAAATCATCAATGTCTGACTCTGTTGCTCTGTTTGTGTGTGGAAGTGGAGAAGTTCTGTAATGGACAAATTTAAAGCCAAAAAGCAGAAATAAAGATTTTTCTCCCCAAAGATTTAGCTTTTAATGCATGCATTGGTTTCCTGTTTCTCAGATGGCTTTGGAGATTGTTCACAGGAAAGCCACTATAGGAAAATCACCGCAGGAAAAAGTGTGAGTGAAGCATTTCTGGTATCTATTACTAGCTCTACCAAAAAACAACCCAATGTAAGAATATCATGGACTAGATTTCTGAAGGAGGCTAGTAATTTGGGGAGGCCTAATTTTCAAAGCAGATAAGTATCCAAAACCACAAGTGAATTCTCTTAGAACCATTCTTGACACCTCACTGTCAAGTCACGTATCTTCTTTTGGACATGATATACTTTTTTGCAAGCCTGCAAAAGAGACATACTTTGGAAAAGTAGGATCTTTGGTGAATTTGGGATAAAAAAGATTCCATTCATGCAAGACAAAGAAAAATTAAACAAACTCTTCTATAAATGAGCCATAATTCATCTCCCATGCTCAATTAAAATGCTAGTATATCTCTAGTCTGACATGTATCAGTTCAAACTGAAAATTGCCAAAGCAACATTCTTAATCTCACCCATTCCCTGTACTTGTATTCTTCTCTCCTTTTCAGTCATTCTGAAAAATAACATCATCATCCTTGTCAATCAAGATTATAATGTGGGCATGATATTCACCCAGATGGATTTCTCTACATCACATCAAGCTGTTGCTAAATCCCACAGACACTTCCTGGAAAAACATGCAGTTTTTTTAATCCATGGAGTCAAGTTGTATCTGGGCTCTGCGTACCTACCTGATGTCTCAATCCTTGATAAACATAGTTCTGTCTTATTGATGTCTGTCCAGAATTTGGGTGCAAAAGTAACTTTCCTAGCACATTATTTTGATCATATTTCTGTATATTTCTTTAGTCATGATGGGTCTTTTCTCTTCCACCAAATATATTAAAAAAATATTTTTCATAGTTTTACTTAGCTCTCTATGTCTTAACTCATCCTTTGCTTCAAACATAATGCCAACAGAGAGCTTTATGTTTTGTCCTTGTTTTGTTCTGGATGCTTGGAGTAAGTTCCCCCAAAACAGGCTTCGGTTTAGTATTAGTCAATATGAACAAAAGTCCAGAATATGGATTTGGTACATATCAATGTGTTTACTGATTGCGACCAACCAGTAACACAGATGATATTACCAAATTCTGGTCTGGTATGAGCTGAAGTGACTGTAAATGAAGATCAGTTTAAGAGATGATCTTGGATAGGAATATTTTTTCACATTGTTTCTGCCATTAAGTTAAATAGAATGATCCAATCTCCCTCTGTCTAAGTCAAGAGAAAAAGTAAAAAGTATTAGGGTAACAGGCATGAAATCCGTAAGTCTGACTCAGCCAAAACCACTATTCAGTAATTCTTAGCTGGTCCATCATAGTAAAAGGTTATGGAAAAGGTTTAGCTGATCCCTTAATATAATTGTGTTTACAACGTAACACTATACATACCATCTGCTAATAAGCAAATCAGCTAAACTAAAATAGCCAGATGATATTATGATCTGCCAATGATTTGCAAAGTCATGTGTTCTTTTTTCTTCATATTTTTTCTTGAGTCTATTATTTTCTGTGATGTCTATAAAAACTTGATAGCATTCAGATTAGGTGGGTGCTGCAAAGCACTGCCTGTAACATTATCCATTTCTTTATGACTGCCTTTTTTTCTCACCTATCAGAATTACCTGCTTAAGAAGTTTTGAAGAAGGAATAAATTTTTCTTTTATATTTCTATAGTAGCTGTAGGGACTACAGTAAGATTTAAAAAAAACAAACAAATAAACAAGATAGTTACTATATTTACACCAAATTACTCAAACCATTTACAAAAGTGAAAATCTAAAAAATTGCATGGAAACAGCTAGCTCAATTGTATCCAAATATCAGAGTAATCTTGTGAACGTCATCCCCATCTTTATCAAAGATAATGACCTTCAAATAATGGTAAATCTGAAAACATTTTGAGTCATCCTTCTCTATAAGACTGCAAGGCACACATTTTAAATTGGATCAGTGTTTACCTCTCCTCTTTACTGAACTGATCGTTTACTTTATTCCAGCTTGTTTACTCTACAAAATGAAACTAATGCCTTCTAATAATGGTTGGCACAGAATGCTATGCTACTTGGACATGTTTACATGAATTTTACATAAATGAATAAGTAAAATAATGGTGGCTGTCAGTGCAATATTTATCATTACTTGCTGAATTGCGAGTGTGTTGTTTAAAGGACATAACTTAGTACCAATGAGAATCTGCCCAGGTTGTTCTAGCAAATGTCATCTTTTGTGATTTGAGCTTCAGTTACAACTGAGTGGCCAGCCGTATTAGCTATAATTCATTTGTCAGTACAACAAGAGTTGCATTGGTAGGAAACAACTGCGGCCTCGCTCCTCTTCAGGGGTATATAATCGTGATACTGCACCAGAACCACCCAGGCAGGGACAACGGAGTGAGGACCCTCTCCTTTTGGATCCCTCCTGGAGGGAGGTGCAAGAAGCTGTCCCACAGGATTCCTGTCACATCTGCTAGAGCCAGGTGGGTGTTTCAGATGCTCTGGTACATACCAAGTTATTAAAGCCTCATGTGTGATCAGTTGTGTTGAGTCCTTGGGTCATATGTAAACATGCCTGTAGACACCTGCAGTTAACAATAACTCTAGACTGCAATACCCTTCGAGATGTTGAGACTATGTTAACATGCACTGAGTGACAGGCAGACAGCAGAGAGAGGGGTATTCCCTCAAAGTGAATCAATTCCTCTTAAGACACAGGGAATTAAATGATGCGTGGACATTCCTTGAAAATCTTTACATCTAGTTCACCAGACTAAAGTAACCACATAACAGTTAGACATATAAAATTTGGGGAAATGCTTCTTGGCCAAAAAAACACAGGAAATAACAAGAAATGGAGATCATGATTTTTATCTAATAAAATCTGACTGCTAACACAGAAAATGGATAGAAGTGCAGGGTCATCAGAACTGAAAGCACATGACTCTAGCAGATGAGCTGCAGAAATAACTCTTAAGGGTTAGTACAGGCCAGCTGAATAGCCTGGAGGCTGTGTTTTAGAAATGTACATGCATGTGTGGCCAAAGCTCAACACAATATGCCTGTTTTCACTTCATACTGTTGAATTTCCCATGTACTTGCAGATGTTCATGAAATGGGACTGAGCTTGAAAAGAAATCCTTACATCACAAGTTATTCCTGACAGACTAAAAAGGTGAAAAATCAGCCTTAAGGAGCTTATTTCTGAATGTGCAGCATTTGAAGATAGTGTAATATCAACACACCAGGGGGTGAACCCAGCAAGAGGTGACAGGAATTGATACCTGAACCAAACCCAGGCTCCAGGAAGACAGTAAAACTCACTTCAGAGGAAAAAGTTCTTATAAGTATAGCCAACTATCCATGGTTTTTCGGTTTGTTCATGTTCAGTTTCCCTGTTTAGTGCTTCATAACTAGAATAAGAGAGGTGGCACCTCACCTAGATGCCAGAGTATATGCTTTCAGGACACAACTCATTTTACTAAACTGTTGCTGTCCAACAGTTATCCATCTAGCTTAAGGTGGTTGTCTCAATTTCTACTGCAGTCATCTTACTTCTGGGGGTGGAGTTACCAAACTTGTTTTAGAACCTGCCTTTGGATGGGTTGAACACACTTCAGGAGATGAACAGCTTGTGGTGATGCATGAGAGAAATTTCTTATGCCTGCCTAAACTGGAGCCATCCTGCCTGTAAGTTAGTGACACATTGGGTGCTGGGCTGTTCTCAGCTGGCCTCTGGAAAGATGTTTGCACCCACTCAGGGCTTGTCCCGTTGAACAGAACCAGAGTCTCCTCTTTTCTAGAAGAACTGCTGTGACTTGGACTTGGTAAGGTTTTAGCAGATGCTTCCCTTGTATCAATGGTCTTCACAGTGTCGCTGTTAGTTTTTGAGCAGTTGGGTTTCCATCTTCAGTTGACATAAGAAACACGCCTGGGGCAGGATCGAGGCTTGTCACAATTCTCCGAGAGAAAAAACAGATGCTACAAAGGACTGACCAATCTCTGTAATTTTCCTTGCATGCAGAGTGATCTGTTTTGAGTTATTTTAGCTGAGACATCACATTCAACACGCAGAGCCCATGTTTGATTACACAGTTTATCACACCCCTGAGTTTAAATCAGGAGTAACACTCCCTGGCGCTTATCATGGCCACTGTGCTGCGTATAAAACCTACCAAAACTCCTTCTCGGGGAAATGAAAGAAATCCATGCAAACATCAGCAATCAAGGTGTCAGGCCCAGCTGTGCCACAGCACCTAACTTATATATAGCTATATTATACATTTATAACATCATATATAAAATATATGTAGTATAATATATAATTATAGCTGTAATATAGCTGTATTATACATAGGATTGTATACTTACCTATGTAAGAAATACTGTAAGCTATGATGTGTATATATATGATCATAGCTTATACTCTTTCTTTCATAGATAAGTACTAAATCAGGTCTTACTATGTATCTAGTTAAAGGCAAAGAGTGTCTTCATCAGCTTTTCTATTGACTACCTACATACTTCCCATATGCTCTGCTCCTGGAGGGGCAACCGTTTTGTGTTCAGGTATAATTTGCACAGCATATATGACACGCAGTGCTGTCTGCAGCAGTTTTCTTCCACAGGGATTGCATTTTGGTTATTTTCCCTCCAGAAAGCATCCTCTTTGAGAATCTCTGACTACTGCTTGTACAGTATTGCAATGTCTGTATTTTTCCCAGTGACCCCTCAGGCAGCTGCATTCCCTTAAACACCTGGATGTTCCACATTATGCAAAGTGTTCTCTGTAAATGCCCGGGATAAATGATGAGATTCAACTGCTAGGAGAGTAACCTAATCAACATACAAGGTCACATTCAAAAGCTTGAATGTTACTTCCCAATTACAGCTATGTATCTGATGGAAGGCAAGAGATTAAATATTGATGATTTTCTTCACTGGTTAGTGATTTGTTTTGTCCAGGGAAGCAGTTACAGTTTCTCAGCTGGTGTCCACACACAAGAAGCATTCTTCCACTAGGTATTTTTTCTTCCCTTAAATCAGTAAAATAAATCTCAAATAAAATTTGAAAATGTACCCTGCAGCAAAGACAAACCCAGAGGTGTGTTTTTCCATCATTCACGTTGTGGATTAAAATCACAAAGATAATTGGCTGCGTTCTGTTTCCAATTACCCCTACTTCTACTCCACTGATATCATTAGGGTTTTCATAGGTGCTCCAGAACAGATTTAAGTTCGAATATCTTCAAGGCAGTAGGTACTTCCATGTGGTAGGAAGGTTGTTCAACAGGAGAGATTTCTGGACGAGAGGGATAAACAAGATCTAGAGACAGCCTTTGTGCATGGCAAAAGCTGAATCTGAGCACTGTGAGAGGCGTTCGGTGCAAGGATGTTGAACCACACTGGCAGCACATAGGGCTTCTCTTCTGCTTATAAAGAGTGATGTGGCAAAGTATTGCAGTGACCAGAAGAGGCTTTTAAGCTGTATCTTTCATAATACCTGTTTCTGGGCTGTAGCTGTCACCATCCTATGCAACCATAGGCTTGCTGTTCGTTGTTTTCCTCTTCTTTTGCCCATTATCAGTAATCCATTGCCTTCTCTCAGCATCATACATTTATATTATAGAAAAACTGGATTATACTTTTCAGTGAATTTTAGACTCTAAGGCTCCAGAGCTGCTTGAAATTTTGCATACTATTTGGAGAACCGTTTTTGACCTCAGACATTGACATTTATTTGAAACGGTTTGTTTTCAAACTGAAGTATCCCCCCCTCAAAAAAAAAAAAAAGTAAAAAAAAAAAAAGTATTATGTTGCCACATCACCTGGTCTTACAAAATGATCTGAAGGATATTAAAAGGGAAAAAAAACACCTAAAAGTTTCATGTCAAGTCCATCCACATTGAAAATATATCTTAGATAGTAACATGGCAGTAACTGAACTGGAAATATTGTTTTGTAAGCTCCCATTCATTGCCTAGACTCTTCATATTTGTTGAATGCTGGATTTTCTTGCTATAATTGCTTCATTGTGTAATTAATTTTACTGGAGAATTCATTCACAGTTATTGCTTTGCATTATTCAATAATTAATTCCCTATAAGCAGCTTCATGTTTTTTGTATATTCCCCATATTATTCCTGAATCATCTTCATTTTGTTAAGGTGACTGAAACAATCTTATTCCCAGCCTTTCTTTCTGTCCTTCTCTCATCACTCTTTTTCTGTCTTCTGGTCCTCAGCCCCTCAGCACTCTCCAGTCCTCACTTTTGACATCAAAGACAATTCTCATTCCTTGCATCACAGCCAAATGAAGCCAGTTTCAAGACACACACCCCCAAAAAAGTAGATAGATGAGACAGCGACAAGGTTTTTTGGAAGATGGTTCAAGCTGATGAACCCTTTGATGGTTCAAAGTTGGCTTTGGGTTTCATGGCAGTGGTAGGGCAGTCTCAGGGATGTCAGTGAAGGCTGGAAGTGGCCAGTAAGTGTTTGTGAGGTCTGAAGTTGAAGTACTAGGAAGACTTTAAGAGACTTCATGAAATTCCAAAGACCTGAAGTGAGTGAAGGGATCTGGGAGGAGATTTCAAGGTGCCCAGTGGGGGGAAACATCGGATGAGACCATTTTGTGGAGTTTCAGAGGGCTGTTGGTAAGAGGTCTGCCTCCTAACCGTGAAAGGCATCATAAAAAGTAGAGAAGTTTGGTGAACTCACTTTTCCTGGGAGCTTCAGCAAATACCATTTGTTTTTCTGGATCATAACACTCAAATTGTATGCCTCATTGTGGATTCACTTCAGATTTTAATATTCACAGAGCTCACGTTTTCTTCACAGGTTGGTTGTTTCTCAAACACAAGCTTAATCTGAACAGCTTTTTCTTAATTTCTGTTTTGTTACTTTGTTTATTAGGTTTTTCTTTCCCCATTTGTAGTGCTTGATCAAACAAATCAATGGCAGGTCAATATTTTTTATTATTTTTTTCCTCTGTTATACCTTATATTGATTACTATTAATAAATGAATGGCTTTTTGGTAAAAATTTGGCTTTTCAAAATTAACTGTGACCCTATACGTTTTTGTCTTGGACATGAGTTATGCCAATGTTATAGAGTGCACTTTTTATACTCCATAGGTGGATACAGTTAGGTGAGATGGAACCTCTGGATGGTCTCTTAGAAGAATTTCTTAAGTGAATTTGCATATTTACAGGTTTGTGATTTGCTTTTGCAAATATTTTGTATTTCCCTCAAACTCATTTTTTTCCAAGTAAAATTTCTGTCACAAAGCTTGTTTACTCTAACATTTATCTAAAGGAGATAAATAAAAGAAAACTCAAAAACTTAGAGCAACATTATTCATTGACTCCTTTGCTCAGTCCAAAGTGCTCACTTCCAACACTTCCAATGACTTTATTTGCCTTTGGATTAAGTTCTGACTGCAAAGTTTGGCTATCATCAGGCACGTTTCTGAAGCACAAGACACTGTTCAAATCACCAGCCCAAAAGAGATCTGTGCTTCAGGGGAAAGCAGTCAGAATACAATTAAAAGATGATGTCTGGATTTGTCAAGCTTATGGACACTTCTTGTGTCACAGTAGAACTCACATCTTAATATGCCAGGGCTCATCTACCTTAAATAGTCCATGATATTCCAAGTACTAACTTTGAAGTTGCTCATCAGAAATATTCTCAGTAACCATCCTTAGAAAAGTAATACAGCCTTTAGGGATTAATCCAATTATCACTGGTGTTGCTAGGAGCTTCACTTTAAATACATTGGATCGGAGATATACCTGATTAATCTGCTTTTAATCTGCTTGTTTTGTAGCTGATTTCATGACCTTTTACAGGCTGGTATTGGTTCATTCAACCCATAATCTGAAATGGCTAGTAGCTATTGATAACGACAGCATGACACTGACTTTGAATTATATCTTTTTTATTCACAGAGCATCAGAACTGTGTCTCTGTGATCATGACTGTGCAGCTTCTTGTCAGTTTGAAGCATGGACACTGAATGAGCTCAGGTCTGCCCGCAGAAGATGCTGCAGCACATTCTCCTCCATCAGTTCTGACCCTTAGCAAGAGCGGGAGAACAAACATTTCAACCTCAATCATTCAAGCCTCGTTGTTAGAAAGGCTCTGGAAGGGCAGTCTCATGCCATTTGCAGAGTTCAAGAACATACCTAATACTTGGTCCTATTGGAAGCACAAAACTTTGATGTTGAATTTCTTTATGCAGGCACAGCACAACAGGATCAGCATGTTAGATGGACTCAAGATGCTCTGAAAGTCTGCCCTTGCTTATCCCTCATTAAAACAAGATTTAATATGAACTTTATTTGAACGCATTAGCATACATATATTACCATTATTCCTTGATATTTTATCATAAGAACACATTAAGATGGCTATATATGGGTACTGAGTCTCTGCTGGATGAAATTTGCCTGTATAATGCACTCACACAAGATCCAAGCTTTCCCTCATCCCTGCCAGCATAAAGTATTATTAATAACGTTAAAATACAATTTTTAAAAAAAATGAACAAAGACAGAGGTGTAGTGGCAAATAGTTCTTTGCCACGGAAAGAGAAATTTAAAGTTCAGGAAATTTTAATTTTAAAAAAAAAAGAAAGAGAAAGAAAACTGGGTTTAACTTTTCTCAACAAACTGATAATTTCAAATTGAAAAAGTTATGATCTGCAAGAAAATTTGTTTAAAATTTTAATGCTGATTTAGGATAAAAACATTTGGGGAAAGTTTTTAAATGTGTAGATCTCAGTATTTCCATCAGAATGGAACCTTACATTGGCTATTTTGTTGCAGACTCCACAAATGTTACGTACAAATGTTTGCAAAGACTATGTCCTTCATGAGAGAAAAGGGAAAATGTTCTCGCTTGGCTAAACGTCTTGCTCCAGGCTCAGTGAACACCTGCAACAGATTTCCAGTTCCCCAGCATTTCTTGCTTCTTGCTCCTGCAAGGACCTGTGTCCGTTGTTCATGGACTCAGCCTGTATCCTTGATGATTTCCCATAACCCTACTTTACTCTGTGAAACAGTGATGATATTAATTCTGAACATTAAAAATCAAACCTTGGCATGCAGTTTTCTGGTGGCATCCTAATCATGAAGATTAAATATGTGTAAACTATGCTTTCCTTAGTGTTTCAGGGAGGCCTTTCAATGAGATTGGGACTATAAACTATAGCCCTTGAGAAACTCCTATCAGCTTTAATCTGAGATTAAATTTTATATGCTCAGCCATCTTTGTCATCAGAGGTATTAACTTCTGCAGTTGCTGCTGCGGAGTTTATAGGCTCTGTAGGTTCCTTCCTTCTTGTACAGATTACTATCTTTAGATAAGGTTTCCTCCTGTGGAGGAAACTCTTCTTTTCCCCAGCTACTGTGAAGCCATGTAAGATCTTCAAGAGAATGTAATTTTCAATAAAGGATTAGTTTCTTCACTGAAATGGATTCCTGTGCCAGTCTGTATTAATACTGATTTAATGTGATTATATGATAGTTTTAACAATGCCACTTATTCCAACGGAAAAACTGTTGACCATCTTTGATATTAGCTGCAGCAATCTATTTTCCTTTTAGTTTCTAGATGGCTTTCAGTTTAAACTGTTAATTTTTCCTACCACTCAAACACACTCAATGTAGGAAGAGTAGCTGTGGCCTCCAAGAATATCAAAACATATAGGTACTTCATTATTTAAGAAAAACTCACACCTGTTTACCTCTCACTTTAATTCCCTTTCATTTTAGTAGTACTTCATTAAGCGAATTTTTCAGGAAATGTAAAGAAAAACTATATTTCTCACTCTTCCTGTCTGGCTGCAACACTTAAAACAAGTATAGATGTTCTCTTCCCTCCGTTTTCTTTCTGTCTGACATCTGTCTGCTGTTCACTTGCCATTACAAGACAAACTCATGTGATTTGTTACAGTTACGTTCACCACCAAGGTTTGAAAACATATAATGTTTTATGTTTTGTGGCTAAAATACCCACACAATTTTGCATCTGATGTTTTTTTGACACGTATTGATCTGTGAGACTTGGTGTTAATGTCACTGTCATGCCAAAATTTTAGAAGAAAGCAGAGATTGGTGGCTTAAAGCTAGATTGTTTTCTTCTACACCTTCTTCCCACATCTGTGTTCTGCACTATGTATTAGGCTTTTTTTTTTTTTTTTTTTTTAAATGCACATAATCTTTAACGTCACTGGAAAGTTAAGGAGGAAGAAAAGGGAATGTGTTTCGGTGTTGAATAGCAGCCAAATTTTTTTTGGCAGTTCTGAGTTAAGAAAGCAAGAATGAAGGTTCAGAAGCCTCTTTTGAAGATAGATGTTTACCAAGAAAAAGATCAGATTGCCTCAGCATATTCCAAAAATTTTAGAAGTGAAATCCCGACTCCATTGAAATCCCTGTCAAAACTCCAATTTGTATCAATGAGGCAAAAGTATGTGTTATAAACTCTCTGATTTTGGAGGAAAGTAGTTACAGATGATCTGTTAATTTGGACATAGAACAATCAATTAAATGATGAGGGATTGCTTAATATTCAGCATCCCACTGAAATAAAAAGTCTTAGCCTGAAAAAAACCCAAATATCAAGTCAGGCAGGGTTTGCTGTACAGAGCAGGATTAGCCATACCCAGCCTTTGCTCTTTAAAAATTAGGCCTGTTCTCTGAGGTTGTTGTAGAGCCTGGGATTCAGGTCCAGCTTCAGACATCTACATGTTGGCACGTCCAGGTGGATTCATGAAAGTGTTTAAATTGCTATTATGCTCAGTGGGAATTTAGTCAATACTGTCGAAACAACCTGCAAAGTGTTTTAACTCGTGTTACACTCAATGCCATGATGCTGTTTCCAGTCACAAGGAGGAAAATGGTACCTCTGGAGGGAAATTTATCCCATTGATTTTGAGACAAGATGGACTGTGATCCCCCATGGGGCATTTGCCTCTCCACTGACCACAGAGGAAGCCCAGAAAAAACAATTAAGATTAGACCTCTTAATTGTTGTGATAAATAAACGCATCTTGTAACAGGAGGGCTTTTGCAAATGCTTGTGGCAGGCTAACGTCAATCAAATTGACTCCTAATCATTACAGATGTGCTCCTTTACTCCGGTAGCTTCTTGGCAGATAGAGAGAGGATGGTGCTGGGATAATTGCCCAGGGTTAAATTTCTGAATGGAAAAAAACTGTTTTCAGAAAACCATTGGCATTGAAACTTTGAGATCAATAAGATGCTTGAGATTTCTGTGGATGAAATATACGTGAATGCATACACCAGCTTTGAGCACCGTGGTCATGTAGCATTATACTATCTCCATGGAAATATGTTTTGTAACATTCTCCTCCCTTGGTATGGAACTTATTTTTAACCTCTGACTCCTCCTAAAAATGACTCCTTACTGTGCTTCAGAAGGGAAGATGGCTGAAAATGGAAGGAATGTTGTCTTAAAAATAGGAAAACTATTAAAAATAGAACACTATAGATTGGGGGGGGGGGGGGGGAATTAAAAAAAAAAGAAAAAAGGAATGTTTCTATAAGTAATGGCTATTTTTAAAAAGGCAATTCCATGAGTCTAACATCCAGAAGCTTTTCCAGTCCCAAACTTAGGAAATCTCAGGGATGTAGTGTAGAAAGTTATGCATTTAGAACTGGAGATAAGGAAAAAATGGAAATTAGATAATGCTTACCTTGTCACTGAAAAACAGAACATATTTTTATGTCAGTTATGGTGGCTATACATAAGTGTTATCTGATATTCATCAAGAACTGTGCATATTTGTCAGAGCTAAGCAGTACCATAAAGCCCTTAGTGCCAAACTGTCCCCTTCTGGAGTAGAGATAATTAATTTGAAGGTAGTCAAACAAAACCTGAGGTATTGGAAGCTAGAAATGATGGAGGCAAGCATGGCAAGACTGCAATCTTTGCAAGTAGGAAATAGCAAGCAACTCTAATGAGAAGGGACTGTAAAGCTGCCAAATTAATACCTATAACCACCTTACCATGGTTGCACATCATATACTAGAAATTCAGCCCCTTAGTAGGAAGTGAAGCCTTAATAAAACTAAAAGTATTACCTCTGTTTCTAATGAACATCAAAATCCCAAAGGTAGGGCTTATGTTCTCTGCGTGAAGGGTCACAGGAAGCCTCTATACCTGGATTATGAAGGGCAACAGAAGCAGAAAGTTTAGGCTGCTGGTAAAGCATAAATAAAAAAAGTGGTCAAACTAGAGTGGAAACAGCTTTTCAAATCTAGATGTCAGATTATGAAGTAGGTAGGAGTTGCTGCATAGGAGCTATGGTGCATTTTACAAATTAAATTGAACTAGATGGTCAAAATGCTTCAACAAACTCTGAGCACTGGAAGATTTTGGTCAGCTTTCTATCCTGGGAATTAAGTCTGTGAATTTTATTAATGGGCTGTAAAAAGCTATGGTTGTTGTTTTTCATGGATTTATTTTTATTACAATGTGGGAAATCATTAGTTAGGTGAACAAGATGCCTGGTTCTTACAGGTCTCTGGATATTATCTGTTCCCCTAAAACAATATGTCTTTGAGATATTGAGAAACTGTCTCTGTAGTTTCTTCCAGGAAGCACATATTTCTTGACATGTAAGCAGACTATAAGCACTGACTTTTCACTAGATCCACAATTCAAACTATTTTTTTTTTTTTTTGTTTAGCATTGGAAACACTACAGATCATTATGGCACAACGAGCATCATTTTCATGTTGCATTGTGTGGGTTTTGTTAGTAACCATATCTTTTATCTTCATATGGAAGCAAATTGATGTGAAATAATGCTGGACTTTGTTTATTTATCCTATTTTAAATGTCATTACTGGGCACATGCTTAGGGTGATAATGCCCCATAAGATGCATGGTATTGCTAGGTTATTCTTTTACCATATTTCCAGGCACAGAAATCACTAGCATCCACTGAGAGGCTGTGATTCCGCAATGACAGCTTATCCTATGCTCTTCATGCATGTAGCAAACCCTGGTCCAGTGCAAGGAAGGAAATATGCCTCCTGTCCATCCAATGGACAGGATAATGCCTCCTGTCCATCCAATTGCTAGGATATTTCTCGCCAGCACTCATTTCCCATGTACCTGAGCTAGTCCATCCCATGCACCTTGGTGCAGTCCCATCATCTGTGTGCTCAAAGACCTCTCCTACCTTGTTTTGAGCCTTCAGCAGTGTAAAGCTAGAAATACCAACAGAACTGTAAATTCAATACCAAAATTTGCTTAAGAGATAATGTCAGGGCAATACAGTGCTGTGACAGGATAATGGTCTCCTGACACAATAAAACTGCCAAAAAGAAGTCAAGCAGTTTATAGATAATAAATGTCAAGACGGAGGTAGATGTTTATTTTCAGAGCATCACAAGCCTATTATCCTGTCAGGCCCTCCTGTTTCAATTTCTTTATTTCCGTTATACTACATGAATAAAGAATAGTAAGGAATGAGATATCCCTCAGGCCAATCACAAGCTCGTTCTGCCTGACAGCTCCAGCAAGGCATTAGCTCACATCAATGTTTATTGAGGAGCTGCACTGCTCTGGATCACTGACACATGAACTTCAGATGAGTGGAAGTCCCTCCATCTCTTCAAGGAGGTGTTTACCTGCCAACCATAAAGTTCTAGTTGCTGTTAAACCATCTTCACTTCAGTGAAGGGGGCACACGTGGAACAAACAAGGAGAAAACATTTGTCCCTGCATTACACTACTGGCATCTGTATCAGTCTGGCAGAAATGAACATTAAGTGAGTCTTTAGAGGGGATAGGTGAGGATTGTGGCAGAGTCAAACAGGTATATATTTGTGTAAAGGCTGTGAGTTTCTAGAAGGGGATAACGCAATGGGTATCTTCATTTACGTCCACGTTGCTAACAGATGTGGGTTGAGTAAACCCAGTGTCATCTCTTATCTTGACATATGTTTCCTCAGATAAGCATTTTGCATCATTCACTCATCTTTTTCTGTTGTTGTTATTATTATTATTATTTAGAAATAATTATGTGTCTTATGGAATGGACTAGTAAAAATAATCTCTGCCCCAAAAGATGGCACTGTCCAGAAATGAAAGAAAACTTGTATGTTGCTGAACAAAAAGGGTAAATGGAAAAGGAGCTGGCTGTGATTTTATTTGCCACTGCACATAGCAAATAAAATTCAGAGCTGTTGTAGTAAGATATCATGAACAGGCCACACTGGCATGGGTCTGGAGAATGGTCCAGAGAATGGATCTGAAGGAAAGAAAGAAGTAGTGTCTGAAATGGGATGAAAAGTGTGAGAAGTAAAGATCATCCTGTGAGAAGAATGCTGTGGTGACATTTGGTCTCACAAACATTATTTACTTCATGTGCAGCTTTCCGTTCACCAACTAAGTGGAGTCAAAAGGTCTCCAGAAAAAGCAGCACGACGAAGGAAACTCTTGGCAGCTTTCCTATGCAGGGAATGACAAGGGCACGGTATTAACCTTCAGACTTCCTGCTGGTCCCTTTCTCCTCCTTTGCTGTTTTTCCTCAGGCTGCTCCACCTTCTCTTGGCAGAATGGCATTGCATTAACATTTTTTACTCTCCTTCTTTCTTTATGACTGAAAGAAAAACACCCAAGATAAAAACCCTCCACAGAGGAGTGCTTGTCTGGAGATGAGCCCTGATATTGTCTGGACGGCAGCCTGGACTTTAACTCATGTACTGCCTAGGAATTCCTGAACATTCGAGAGTCAGTGTGTGAAAAATGCCCTTCCAGGAGGAAGACTGATCTGTGCACCAGGGGTAAGTGCCAGCATGTCATGATGAGGCTATTTCAGGATTATCTCATGGTAGATAGATTCAGTCCTTCGCGTTTGCTGTGAATTGTAACTGCATCTGTCCACGGAGCCATGTTAATTAACATCAATACAGAAGAGGGAACAGACTTACTGAAACATTCCACAGTTTCTGCCTCATGCCTTTCCTGACCAGGTTTATCAGCACCTTTGCACAGAGCAATGTCTTCGGTAAACCACCTGGATGAATGATGGTGACTGACAATGTAAGTGACCCTCATAGTCTCTAAGAGTCCGTTCATCTTACCTGACTTCAGCTGTCTGAAGGTTAGGTATCTCATCTGAACTAACCGTCAAGGAGCCATCAATAGTCCCTGGAGGCAATCATGTCCAAAGGCTATTTCATCTCCATCTAACAAAAAGTTCTAAGATAAGTCTAAGATGAATCTCCCATTGAAGATGTCTTTTTGATGATTATTAAGGGACCTACCTATGTATATGAGACTGGGCACTTAATTTTTAAACAATTAATGTTAGGTGAGTTGTAACCCATCCCATAAATGAATTTCATTACTTCAATATTGCAATACAAAATACACTCTGTAAACCGAAATCACAGTAAAAATGAATATATACTAGAATGTTAAAAACTTATTGTATCAGATGATGAGATTTTCAATTAGGTTTTTATTTCAATAGTATCCTTAATATTTAATTTTAAATTCTGACACCTCTGTTAATCTATTTAGAATAAGCTAGAACTGAAAAATATGGTTACTGCCATTTATATGAATCATTTAAATTAAAAGAATTTCAAGCAGTTCAAGATTCTTACAAAAGTTACATAAATGTGAAACCATTTAACCTGTGAAAAGCACCAAGCAAGTAGCAGGAAGTGCAATTTGTTAAACAGCTAAATTAATGCTGATGTCACTAAGCTCTGTCTCAGTGCAGAGTATTTTCTCTTTATACTGCTGATACAGTCAATTTGTTCAGGTGTTAGCATGTTCAAAGTAAAGAAATCAAACTGGGAACGAAAGAAGTGGGAAAAGTCTTTATTCCCTTCTGGAAGGATGAGAACTGCTACTGTAATCCTGTGGTAAAATCTTGTGGGGTTCTGAAGTAATCTGTTCAATTTACTGTTCAATTTGTTTGTAGAGATTATAGTTTAAATTCATTCTAGATGCAAAACATGTTAAAAGCTCTCCAAACATGCTTATGCATCTAGGACATTTAAGATATTTTTATTTGACTAATAAAAATAGTTTTTAAAAGCCTTGGTTTCTGTACTTCAATTAAATTTCTGGATACATGTGAAAGCTATTTGGCACTTACTGTGCAGGGGAAGGGGAAGTTAAGTGCATCTTTAGAAAATAATAAATTTGTCATCATACTTTTTCAGAAAAACAGAAATGAAAACATAAAGAACCTAAATTAGGTTATTCTGTGTATTTTCTTATGTAAATATATATAGAGTATATCCAGAATTTCCAAAAGTGTGTCCCAGATTCTGCCAACCACGGAAATTGAACATAAGAATATATATCATACTTTTTTTTTTTCTTCCTCTTCTTGTTATAGGAAAAGAAGTACCATCCAGGTTTTCTTTTTTCTTTTTTCTTTTCTTTTCTTTTCTTTTCTTTTCTTTTCTTTTCTTTTCTTTTCTTTTCTTTTCTTTTCTTTTCTTTTCTTTTCTTTTCTTTTCTTTTCTTTTCTTTTCTTTTCTTTTCTTTTCTTTTCTTTTCTTTTCTTTTCTTTTCTTTTCCTTTCCTTTCTTTTCCTTTCTTTTCTTTTCTTTTCTTTTCTTTTCTTTTCTTTTCTTTTCTTTTCTTTTCTTTTCTTTTCTTTTCTTTTCTTTTCTTTTCTTTTCTTTTCTTTTCTTTTCTTTTCTTTTCTTTTCTTTTCTTTTCTTTTCTTTTCTTTTCTTTTCTTTTCTTTTCTTTTTTCTTCTCTTCTCTTCTCTTCTCTTCTCTTCTCTTCTCTTCTCTTCTCTTCTCTTCTCTTCTCTTTTCTCTTCTCTTCTCTTCTCTTCTCTTCTCTTCTCTTCTCTTCTCTTCTCTTCTCTTCTCTTCTCTTCTCTTCTCTTCTCTTCTCTTCTCTTCTCTTCTCTTCTCTTCTCTTCTTTTCTTTTCTTTTCTTTTCTTTTCTTTTCTTTTCTTTTCTTTTCTTTTCTTTTCTTTTCTTTTCTTTTCTTTTCTTTTCTTTTCTTTTCTTTTCTTTTCTTTTCTTTTCTTTTCTTCCCTTCCCTTCCCTTCCCTTCCCTTCCCTTCCCTTCCCTTCCCTTCCCTTCCCTTCCCTTTCTTTCTTTTTTTTTTTTTTATCCGTGAGGAGGGTGAGAGTGGAGAAATATGATCTACTCCACAGCTGGTGAGTTCTGCGCTCATACTCGTCCATCAGGAAGAGCTTCAAGAAACTTATAACAGACTCATAAAACTTTCCAGTGTTGAAGATGGGACCACTTCTCTGGGCAGTCAGTGCTAGTGCTTACCTGTTCTGTGTTAGAAGGTTTTGGTGCAATACCCAACACCCTGCTTGTTGAAGTTTATTACATGTTATCCTATTTACCAAGGACAGGCAAAACACATTAATTTTTCCTTCTTTTATTCTGCTTTCCATATATTTGAAAAAGAGCATCATGTTCCCTTTGTTTTTTACCTTTGAATATGCATACTGCAAGGAATATTTTTCTTAAAGGGAGTAATACTGCCTCAAGAGGAAACTAAATAGGTAAAGCATGAAGAACTGAGAAGTTTGCAGAGAGAAGAAGATTTAGGATTACGGAGAAATCTCATAAATATTTGGGAAGGGGAAGGAGCGTGATATTCTCAGAGTATCACATCATATTTGATAAGTTGGTCCTAATATGCAAAATACTTAATGATCTTGGCATGGCATTCCTAAAAGACGACATAATTTTCTCATTTTGGCAAGATGGAGCCATTCACAGCAAAGAGAGGGCAGTCAGGTCGTCTTATAGCAGAGCACTGTGCAATTAGTTTACTGAAATTCTACTTCATAGTCCCTCACCATGGGACAGTGTGTAATTGGAATCAGCTCAGCAAAAGTGAAAGAGGCACATAATGGGTTTTATTACTGACATTTCGGCTGGGCAACTTGACTTCACAGGAGATAGAACCAGTAATATTTAAACAGAGATAAATTTGCTTTTGAAAAGTTTTGTTTATCTTTTATTGCAATTTAATTAAAAACAACTGATATCAAATTATAAGGTTTCTCTGCAGAAGTTACTCAAGCAATCATTTTCATGCTGATGATGACAGAATCTTGAAGTCAAAGCCAATAATTAAATTGAGCAAAGAACATCAGAGGAAAAATATTGACTGAAGCATCAATTTATGGTTTGTTGAGGTACAGAGAAGACAGTCTAATGCATTTTGCAGCTCTTTCTTGGGTTAAGGTTCTGACAGAAGTGGACACTGATTCTTGTAACTTGCTGTCACACAGATGTGAATTTGCGAGAGAGGAAGAAGGCACTATTACAATGACAGAGATTTCTACAACTTGAGGAAAGTTTGGAGGCAGTGATGATTTATGTCCCCTTTGGGGTGAGAGAAGAGTGACAATCACATTACATAAACACCTGACCTATCTTAGCTCCTTATGGTTTCTCATGTATAAGCAAGGGAAACAGTCCTTCAACAAAATAAAAGAAAGGTGACTTTTTTTGGCCAATAAGTAGAAATTAAATCTCAGAGTAGAGTGGCTATCATAAAACAGCACTGAGATAAGATCTTTCAAACATCATCTGGTCCTTGAGTTATGGCCAAAGAATTAAAACATCAAGTCTGGACCACACTTTACACTGGAAAAATTAAGTATAATTCTGTTTTCTCCCTTTATAGCTTGCAGCAACACTGAGGCTAAACCATATTAGACCTTAAAGTGTAAGGAGAAGGATTATGTGACACATTCTCTATGATGTTTGGCTATTTTGGAAACTGCCTGATTTTGTTGAAACATGTCTAGATTGTGATGCAGTAAAACCCCACTCTTATTAAAAAGTGCCTATTAGTCCAGAAATCCCATATCCTGTCTTAACATCATTGTTACTTGACTGTCCAAATGTGCATTTAGTTGAATCATAGGCATTTCTTCCACCCTGTTCTGATTTCTATTCCATTCCCAGTTCTTTTATCCTTACTGTATTTGATCACATTTTCAAGTCTAAAACTCATACTCCCTGTTTGATCAACAGCATAACTCAAAATATTTGACCAAAGAAAGAGCCTTGAGAAATCTGTCGCAGTACATACATTTGGAAAATAGACCAATCATAATTACTTTCAGTCATTTTCTAACCAGTTTTTTACCCACCCTACTTTAGTTTTATTAGGACCATCTTTCTGCAGATTCTTTGTGAGAAAATAACATGAAACAATGTCAGTAGATGTTCTAAATCAAGTATTTAGTTACTGCTTCTTACCTATCCTGAAGCCTGCTGTAGAAGGAATGGACACTTTTTTCCTCAAAAAAACCCCCACATTAGTTCTCTTTTTTCTCTGTGAGGTTTAAAATAGTTATTGTTCCGTTATACATATGACTGGCTGGTCAGTATCCTTTGGTCTTCTAGTCCTCCTTTTCTTTTTTAAAAATGTCTACTTTATTTGCTGTTTCCTGTCTTATGGGACCTCATCTGACTTCTAGCAGTTCGTAGACACCTGACAATAACACCAAGACATTTTTACATAAATTGTTTGAGAATCCAATTAAAATTCATCTAAATCTTGTCTACAAGCCCTTCCAGTTTTGGTCCACTTTGATTTTTATTCCTTTGTTTCTAGCATTTACTTTTTTTAGCCATCAGATTTGATTACACCCAAACTTTGTGCTGAAAATGGAGGCAAAAATGCTATAAAATCATAGAATTATACCATGGTTTGGGTGGAAAAGGACTTTAAAGATCACCTAGATCCAACCCTCCTGCCACTGGCAGTGCCACCTTCCACTAGCCCAGGTTGCCCAAAGCCCCGTCCAACCTGGCCTTGAACACTGCCAGGGAGGGGGCAGCCACAGCTTCTCTGGGCAGCCTGTGCCAGTGTCTCAGCACCCTCACAGTAAATAATTTCTTCTTTAACCTAAATCTACCCTCTTTCTGTTTAAAACTGTTACCTCTTGTCTTATCCCTACACTCCCTGGTACAGAGTCCCTCCCCATCTTTCCTGTAGCCCCTTTAAGTACTGGAAGGCTGCTATAAGATCTCCCTGGAGCCTTCTCTTCTCCAGGCTGAACAACCCTCGAATATCTGTCCTCATAAGGGAGGTGCTCCAGCCCCCTGATCATCTTTGTGGCCTCCTCTGGACCTGCTTGAGCAGGTCCATGTCCTTCTTACACTGGGGCCCCAGAGATGGACACAGTACTCAATATTTAAACCTCTTAAGGTTTCTAATGAGTAAGGGAGAAAAGCATTTCATTAAAATACCTCTCTTGATGAAGGATCCTGAGAATCCAGTATAAGAAAATGTTAATGAGTTTGATGCACAGCAGTGTCCATTCCCTCATGGGGTGATTTAAATCATCAGAGATTTCCCCTCTGGCCAAGAATAGTACCAGATTTTTACAACAGTCGATGTGGTCTGAGAGGAAGGACTCTGTCCTCGTATATAACAGCTCTTAGAAACTTGAGGTCTTTGGTGAAGGCTAGGATCCATCAAAGGCAGAAGCAGCTGGTTAAAGTGGACAGTTTTAGAAAACCACTAAATGCACATGCAGAAGGGAGGGGAAGAAGGAGAGGGGGGAAGCATTTGTATAGCAGGGTGGTCTGAGACTGAAGTGACAGTGTTAAATTTTCTGTGGATAGGTGCAGTTCATGTAAAGTCATAATTGCCTATTGATCTTCTCTCTATTCTAGTTCTCTGTAGCAATTCTCACATTTCAAAACTAACAGGCTCATTCAGGACTGGAGCATTTTTTCTGCAGTTGCTTCCTCTTTCCTTTCTGCTGTATTCCTCATCTCCCATAGAAATCGCATGGAATGACACCCCTGGTTTTGTAACAGCTGCTCAACAAAATCGCAAAGAACTAAGAGAGGCTCTGTATCAAAACATAGCAAATTTTTCAGGCTGAGGTAACTTTCATGCCCAAGAATTTCTAGAAACATGTTTTTCAGAAGAACAGACTCCGGGGGATATTCCAGAGGGTGGGAAAACTGCTGATGTGTGTCAATAATAGAAAATGATGAATGAGATCTCCTCAAAAAGCCAGTGTTACATCAATAACAGAACCAATACATGGAAAAAAAGGCAAAGTTATTACAGAATTAATAAAGAATAAATAAGTAATAGGGAATATAATTAATACTACTCACCAAAATTTTACAGAAACCATGTCTCATAAAACAGATGCAATTTAAATATTTGATGATTTTCCAAGACTGTTTAATTAAGGTAACAACGAAGATATAATCCATTTAAAAAACTGTGTGGTGTTTGACTTTTTGCTGCGTAACATTTTGATTAAAAAAATTAGCTCCACTTAATATCAACACAGCACATGTTAAGGAGATTAAGAGCAGAGTAATTCACAAACCTGCAAAAGGGTTTGGTCAATGGGAAACCATGATGGATGGAGGATGCTCTTAGTAGGGTTCTGCATAGACTGTTGCTAGGTCTGTTGCTATCCCATATTTCTGGAAGGCAGTTTGCAATCACTGCTGGTAATATTTGCAGATAACACAAAAGCTGTCAGCATGCTAAATAATGCAGGGAATGGAGCAACAGTGCACAGCAATACACATCACTCAGCGAGTTGATCCCAGACAAGGTTATGCAGCCAATGACGAGGAGAAGTGAGGAGGAGGATTCTCAGGGCTTAGCACGTGAATCACTCAACATGAGCAGTGGTGTGTCAGGAAAGGGACTGCAACCTCTGCCGAGAGCAAGCTAGCAAATAGGGCAGGGAGGTGAGTCTCTGTTGAAGGACATGCTTTTTTCCTTTCACTGACACCCCAGTGCTTGCATGTGACTTTTCTAATATATCTTTTCCTTAGGAGGGATCCAGTTTGCCTGGATTGACTCTCTAAGCAACACTTGTATTTTTGGTTCCTATCAGAGCAGTCCTACAGAAAGTACCCTAGTTCCCAGGCAAGTAGTGATGACAGATGCCCTGAAGGCCTTGAAAGGAAGATCCACTTTATCTCATTTAGGTGATTAAATTAAGTCAGGTAAGATCTCTCCTTGAAGGCCTCCAGAGCACCCTGCCTATCTCTACTGACCATGTTGGGAATTTCAGCTCGACTTTTGAGAGGAACTTGACACTGTCAGATAAAATGGATCACATTCCCTGGGAAGCCACTTGGCCTATGTAAATCCATAGTCTCTACTGATAGTGAAATCTGTATTGTTCCCTCACAAGTATTAGCTAAGCAGCTTTTCTTGCTATTAAGTTCATTAAATTAGTCCAGTACAACAAAAACCTGATACCACACATGAAAATCACCTTTCCTCTATATAGTGCATATCCTATGTCAAAAGTTAAAAGCATCCAGAGTTTTCATTAAGGCCCAGATACATCCTGAATTAACTTCATGCTTTGGCAGGAATTTAGACGTGAAAATTGAATTTCCAGTTGGTGTAAATGGGGACAAATATCATTGAGTTCCTGGGTTTATGGAGAAATAATGGTCCTTCCTTTCTCTAACAGTATGCTTTTCTTTTCTCTTTGCCTATCTCTTGGTTCCAGTCATTCATAATCCACTCTTCTATTTTTCTATTTTATAGCCATCCCACCGGAGTAATGTGAAACATAATCAATCAGTATTTGTAAAGCACTCTGAGGCTATCAGGTGGAAGGAAGTGTATAAATGCAAACTGTTATGATTGCTCTTACACTGCTGCCAAGGGACCTGCAGACAGAATCAGGCCCCTGTATATTCACATATACACAGACTTAGTCACATCTTGTGAGAGGAATGAGAAGATAAAACCTGAGGAAGCACAGGATGATAGAAGTTTAATACAAGATAGGAAAAGATAGTTCAGGGATTGTTTATGAGTTTAAGACCGAATCTTTGTTCTGTCACAGATTTTTGCCCAGTTTTGCTTCTAGCACTGTCTACAATACCTACATTTGGAGTGTAATTATCCTGTTGTCTATATAGGTCTATGTTGTTCATAATGTAGTGACCTAGCCTTTCTGGGCTCCTCTTAGAGTCAGTGTTATCTAATACAGCTTTTATGGTGCAATTCATGTGACCGTTATTAGACATCCACTTAATGATAAGTAGATCCTATATGATGAGAGAAATTATGCCAAGTGTTTCTCTTCATTAACTATACATTGTCTGGGGTAGACCCAGACAACTATCTCAGATGTAGTCATGATTTGATTAAGCAAATCCCATCCTATAATTACTTCTGTTAGTAGACTGAATGGTGCCAGGGAACATTCCCAAGCACTGGAATGCAATCTATATTCTTCAGTTTTTAGAATGGTGCCTGGAATGATTTTGGCCCAAACCAACCAACACTTTCCCAATGCATTCCTGAATGTGGGTCAGGATCCAGAACCAGCCAGGGATCGTTCTGAGCTGTTGGTTTGGATGCAGCTACCCTGTTCCAGAGACAGATACTTTAATGCTATAGAAGCAGCCAGGCTGTGCCAGCTGGCCTCAGGGTTAGAAAATGGGCCCTGGCACGGCTTAGTGTACTAGGATAGACATATCCACAGCTCAACACCCATCACAACTGTGGCTGGGAATGTTCAGTGGTTTGCCAAAATAGACCTGGTTATCCCAAGTTGACAGGAGCCTCACAGCCCTGCTGGGAATAAGCCATTTGAGAAGCATCCCAAAGGAACAATGTGGCAGAGGCAGGAACAGGATCAGATCCCCTTCAGGCAGCACTCAAATGCTTCACACTCCTGCAGCCACTGTCCCCCAGGTTTTGGTTTGTTTCTTTGGTTTTTGTTCCTGTTATATTGAATTCTTTATTACTCTTTAAAAGACAGACTGAAAGAAAGAAGCTGAACTGAGATATTTTGCATGGACTCATGACCATGTAGCTTTGCTCTTTGTGAAACATGTTCTTTGGTTCCCTGTTAAAAATATCTTAAGGCAATGCAGCTTTTAGGAATAATGAAGTACTTTATCTTGAGAGTATTTTCCTAGGTAATAAATTAATTAGTTTTCATGCTCCTTTTTACCTCTTGCTGAAACCACCATGCACTTCTGTGCTGGTTTTGGCTGGGATTGAGTTAATTTTCTTCATAGCAGCTAGTATGGGGCTAGGGTTTGGATTTGTGCTGGAAACAGTGTTGGTAACACAAGGATGGTTTAGTTATTGCTGAGCAGTGCTTACACAGAGTCAAGGCCTTTCCTGCTCCTCACCCCACCCCACCAGGGAGGAGTTTGGAGGTGCACAAAGTGTTGGGAGGGGACACAGCCAAGACAGCTGACCCCAACTGACCAAAGGGATATCCCATACTGTATGATGTCACGCTCAGCATATAAAGCTGGGGGAAGAAGAAGAAGAAAGGGGGGGACATTCGGAGCAATGGCGGTTCTCTTCCCAAGTAACCTTCACATGTGATAGAGCCCTGCTTTCCTGGAGATGGCTGAGACCTGCTTGCTGATGTGAAGTAGTGAATGAATTCCTTGTTTTGCTTTGCTTGCGTGTGCAGATTTTGCTCTAACTATTAAACTGTCTTTGTCTCAACCCATAAGTTTTCTCACTTTTACTCTTCCAATTCTTTCCCCCATCTCATGGCGGGGGGTGGGGGTGGGGGGGTGGGTGTGTGGAGTGACTGAGCAGCTGTGTGGTGTTTAGTTGCTGGCTGGGGTTAAACCACAACAGTCCTTTTTGGCACCCAACACGGGGCTCAGAGGCTTCGAGATAGCCACAGATATGACAGGAATGTGCTACATGGAATTTATAGCTGTTATTACTCGTTAGCTATTAATTGACAGGCTTCTGTGCTTGCCATGAGGCTTGCTTGCCTCACTTCATATTAGAGTCTAGTGCTCATTAGTGGCTGTTTTTTGCTTTTGCTGCTTGCTGTAGTGCTGTACTGCTTATCATTTTACGCTGCCGTGCCTGGGAACATGTTGATAACGGTAATGGCGATGTGCCTGGGCTGGCAGATGGCCAGGGCATCGCTGCTGTTTCTGTGCTGCTGCACTGGACAGGCTGGAACTCCAATGTGAACTTGAGTCGAAGGGACTGTGACCTGTGGGTGAGTCTATGCAGGAGCAGGACACCCTGAAGCTTCTGTTGTCATGTATAAGTCTATGCCAGAGCAGGTATATCTCAAAGCATCTGTGGCCATGGTTTTGCCTGTGCCACAGCAGGTATATCCCTGAAGACACTGTGGCTCATAGGCAAGGCTCCACTTGGAGCAGGTACAACCCTAAGGGGCTGAGGTCTGAGAATAAGTCCAAGGTGGAGCAGGGGCATGGGGAGGAGTTCATTACAATGTTAAACCCTATGGTCTGGTCCAAAGGGGACAGGGAGTGATATTGTAATGTAAATAACTTTACATTGTTGTACCCCATGGTTTGAGTTGCATGTTGTAGGAGTTACTATAACAGGAACCACCCAGACCAATGGAGGACAAGGTTTACAAGAAGCCCTGCAAATGCAGCAGTGACCTGATCTGAGCTGGCCTTGGTGCCCAATAACTCCACACAATGCACCACCTCTCCTGTCCTGAATGACCACCATAACAGACGGAGCCTGAAGTCATGGACTAAATGAACCCAGTGAATATTTTATGGACATTTGTGGACAGTTATGGACATTTTACAGACATTTCACAGGGGTTGTCCGTACAGTAAGAAAAAGATATCTGTGTATTGTAACAAGGGATGGGAAGGCGAGTGTGGTTAGTGAGGGTGTATTAGATAATGTGGGACCCAAGCATGACATAAATGGTATAGAATAAGGGGTGGAGAATGTGCTGGTTTGGTCTGGGATAGAGTTAATTTTCTTCATAGCAGCTAGTAGGGGGCTGTGATTTGGATGTGTGCTAGAGACAGTGTTGATAAAACAGGGATGTTTTAGTTATCACTGAGCAGTGCTTACACAGAATCAAGGCCTTTTCTGCTCCTCAGTCAACTGATGGGAACACAAGATGTTGGGTACACAAGCCGAGGGTACACAAGAAGTTGGGAGGGGACACAGCTGAGACAGCTGACCCCAACGGACCAAAGGCATATCCCATACTGTATGGCATTGTGCTCAGCATATAAAGCAGGGGGAAGAAGAAGAAGAAAGGGGAGGACATTAGGAGCTATGGCAGTTCTCTTCCCCAGTATCTGTTACACTTGATGGAGCCCTGCTTTCCTGGAGATGGCTGAAGATCTGCTTGCTGATGGGAAGTAGTGAATGAATTCCTCGTTTTGCTTTGCATGTGTGTATGGCTTTTGCTTTACTTATTAAACTGTCTCTCTCAACCCACGAGTTTTCTCACTTTTAATCTGATTATCCCCCATCCCATCTCAGGGGAGGGAGTGAGCAGCTGTGTGGTGCTTGGTTGCTGGCTGGGGTTAAACCATGACAGTCCTTCATGTCATTAAACATTCAACTAGGTGAGATTTATTGCATATGTCTTGATTTCATGTCAGCCTAAAGAAATAAAGTCCTGAAGTTGACTGAGCTTTGCTCCTTCTCATCAGTTTCTGTAGCAGCTTCTCTTCTGCATTCAGTCCTGTCCTCACAGGACTCACAGCAAAGGCCATCTCAGGCCATCTCCAAGAAGGCAGACTCAGGCTCACAAAACCAGCAGAGGCAGCCTGCAATAAAGGAGAAATGGGAAACCTCTCAAGAAGAAATTTTATGAAGGTGGCCTCTTCTACAAGACCTATAGTATCACCTTTCTATTCTGAACCTGCCTGTAAACAGCAAATAACACTGCCGCATGGCACCACCCTCCAATCTGGGCTAAATAACAACACTACCCTCCACTCTCAATGAGGAGGTGAAATAACACAAGGCAAGTATCCAAGATGTCATCAGACCAAGGATGAACACCATCTATTTTCTTACTGGGATTCCTGTGTTTAGGATTGTCTTTTCCAGCTTCCTTTGGCTCTGTAGAATTAAAAATGCATTGCAGTAGCTTCCTCAGCTTGAAAGCCCACAGGACAGATACAGTCTCTGTATAAAGCCCTTTAGCAGGACATGGGTAGCAGGTATAATTTACAGTTCCACAGATCTCCATCTACAGATCTAGGGTTGTTACAGACACCTTTGTTTTCAAAGTACTTTTCCAAATAAGCAGGGACATGAAAATAAAGACATATGGTGATGGAAGAAATGAATATTCATTGTTAGCCTTTTATGGTAGTAAGAAGCACAGTAACAAGAACTGAAAAGATGGGTTTTAATTTTTGCAGAAGTGATAAGGAGAAACACATGTGGGAGCGTATTTGGTTTTTTCACTCTTCTGAGGTAGCTTCCTCAGTCATTTCCATTTTCTCCATCTGAATCAATATTTTCTCTCTCACAAAAGAAAACAAAACCACAACTTAACCTCCCCACCCACACAAAACATATTACTTAACAGCCTGCTTCTCCCAGCTATCTTTGCAAGCTGTCTTCTTTCAGCATTTTAATTTTTTAGTCCTCTCAAGAAATATAATACATTAACATTATGCATTTAATGATGTTCTTACTTGTCACAGATCTCGCAGCTCCTTGCTAACACCGTAGGCTTTTTTCAGGTGACAGTGTGAATTAGCTATAGTTGCTTAGAAAACGGCAAGTAGAGTTTTGCAACCAAAGAAAAAACCCTACAAAGGATCAAAACCTGTTTATTTCTTTCTAGTACATTTCAGGAAAGTTTCCGATTTTTGGTGAAAAACTCAAATGAAAAAAGATTCAAAGAATTAATCAGGAAAAAATATTATTTTAAATCTGTTCCCAAAAGCTTGATTTTTGAACTGACACTTTTTACTTTTCAAAGACGAAGGAACTTGTTTGTTGTAGGAGAGACAAAACAATACACTAAATGTAGAATAAAACAGTGGGTTTATGCCCAATGTTTTTCAAAATCTGTTTTTCTTATATGAAAGTATTGACAAACTTTATTCAACAAATATTAACCCTTTGAAAATGCTGGCTTGTCAATCTTTATTTATATGAGTAGTATTTTATCAACTTCACTAACTGCCCTGTAGCTACTTAAGGAAATACCTGATTAGAGGACTAAATCTTATAATAAAACTGGACATTTGAAAATATATCAATACATAAATGATCTGATACTTGCTTCCTCCTATTCAAGGGTTTCAAAGGCTCTTTAGCTTTTGGCTCTTTTGGCTATTCCTTTTGTTATTGCCACTACAGCCTCCTGTGTGTTTACTAGCAGCCTGACCGTCCATACTTTTCATCAGTCTCAGGTATTTACTGTTTAAAATCTCCAAAGTCAATGGGTGCAGGTTTCTAGTCCTACAGGTCCTGACATCCTCCCTAAAAGGCATGAGGCACCTCGGTGTTTCATACCCTCCATTTCTGCAGCTGGCAGGGTTTTCTCAACTATTTTCAAAACCGCCACATAGCACAAAAACAAAAGAGCAAATTCAACCACAGTAACCACCGTTTGTTGTTATTTGTTTTTTGTTTTTTCCCTGAAGGATCACCCTAGCTCTTACATCCTTTCTCTAGGGTTGTCATCCACCAGTACTATGCACAGAGCACCTCTGTCTCCCCCTTTCCACCCTTCCCTTCCTTGCCTGACTTCCATGTAGTACTCGCCCTGCAATTCAAGGAAGTTCAGAACTTAAATGAGAATTGCTAAGGGATTTTCTCTTAAAATAAACATTTCTAAAATTAAACTCTGTATCACACTGGAGATTCTCTTTCCTGTTTCAGGTAGAAAATCATATAAGTGTATGAACATGAACTGCTAGTTGGTCTGAAGTCTGTTCTATTTACTCTTATATACACAGACTCTGTGTCTATTCAAAATTATTCCTCTGTTTTTTCACTACTTAATGTCTTTTTATACCATTAATTTTTACTATATCCACCCAGCTATTAAACAATAACAACTTAAAATCACTATGTCAATAGAACTGTTTGTAGCTTTACTTGTAGCTTTACTTCCTTGTGAATCAATGTATGGCAATCTGGCTCTCAGACACACAACTTAGCCTTCTTCAGTACCTAACCAGTGCACCTATGACAACACCTCAAGCCCTTTGATAGTTCTTATTTAAACTATGAACAAGTTTACGGCGTCTCAGTAACCCTCCAAACTAAGCACAGTCCCCCAGTGCAACCACATCAGAGTAACACAGGGGGACTGTTCCCTCCCTGCTTTAGGATATGTCTCCAAGTAAATTTGTGCTGCTTTGACTTTCTGCTATGTAATGTTTTCTCCCAAAACATGTCTACCTTGCCCTGTGCTGTAAACCTGGGGGTTTTTGTGCTGAATCATTTTTTCCCAGAGTTTTCTCCTTTCTGGGAATAGGCTCCAATTATTTTCCCCAGATATGGTTACATTTTTTTCCAAGCTGAATCTTGTTTCAAATATTTCTGAGTGTTTTGAACCTCTCTGTGGTTTGTTATTTCTCTGGGGTCCATACTCTGTGAACCATCATTCAGTTGCCCCAGCTAACACCCCTGACGTGTTGGTTATTTCCCTTTAAAGAGTATTCATTGGATGACACCAGGGAGGATATAAATATCAGCATATCCCAACACTGTTCTCAGAAAAGGCTCTGTTGCCCTGCTTGTTTCTGAGACGTACTGCAAAATGAATTTTTAGATCCTTCATGGATTTTGCCATTTGAGATGACCAACATAATGCATTGGTCACTTCATCATACCTGCAGGGCACTATGCTGGATCACACTTTGTTATTGTGTACTCCAAGAAACGGGCAAGACCAACTGCCAGCGCCCTTTGGCAATATGGTTTTATTTTCCTGCTCGGAAAGGAAGCAGTGTGTGCTCAGTTACACCTTTCAGTGGACTTATTTCCTTGCCTTCTCTTTGCATGGTCTGTGCTTCAGCAATGCCGTATTTGAATGCTCCCCTGCAGCGTCCTGGCAGAGAGAAGTTGTCAGAGACCAAGAGAAGATGCAGAAAAAAAAACCCAACCATCTTTTGCCATAGCTTATTAGGCACTAGAGGGACCTGCTCCTCCCAGGGTGGTCCAGATTGCTTGCTCTGTGTTCCTGAACTCTTCCTGTGATCAACAGGAAAATCTGGCCAACCTCATGGGCAGTGATGGAGGGCTTACTGGGCAAGGCCACTGCCACCAGGAGACATGAGTGCTGATTTCTCCCCGCCAGACTAGGTACCAACACCATGCAAGTCATGGAAGCAATAAGTACAAAGGACCCATAGGCTCCAGGCAGAGCTTCTGCAGCCTGTGCAGGAGACCACAGTGCTGAGGTATCTCTGCCAGTAGCACCCATAGCTTAGACACGGTGACATACTCTGTCACAGGCTATTATTAGTCTGCATGTATAGAAATGAGGAATCAGGTTCTGACTTCCACTCAAGGTCTCACTTATGTGTAAGTACAAAGGCTCAATAAACTCTTTGCATATAGACTTTATTCACTGGGAGCACTCAACCATCGGTATAAGTGCATCATAAAATAGACAAAGAGCTGTAATTTGTACCAGTGGAGCTTAGCATTTCCTGGGGTTGTTGAGGCAGATTTCCATCATGGCCAATGTTTTCAGCTGAGCAAATAGGAGGCTGACAGGATCTTTTCTACAGAATTTCCCACCTTCAGCCTCTCCTGCTTGTCACCTGTAAGAACTAGAGTCCATATGTGCAAGTGTCTCCAGATGAGCAGTACATAGACCAGTAAATAAAAAAAGCCTGTTTGAAAGTTGTAATGTGCTTGCAGCACCCATTCAAATAGCTAAAGATTAAGCCAGTTTTACCAAGGCAGCTGTGAATCTTAGCCACTGATTTCAGTCAGGTAGGTTTCCAAGCCAATATTCCCAGCATCTCCATTGCATCCCTTAGAAGAATGTCACATTTCCACACTTCTGCAGGACTTCAGGCTCCCAATCAGAATCACTGCCTGCGAGTTCACACAAGCCCTCCAAACCCCTCAAAGATAGGCTCCTTCTTTGCACGTCCTGTTCATCCACACAGAAGTGTGTGTGTAGGGGTGTCAGAATGAAAAACATTGCTGAATATGCAGCTTTTCTCCAAAACATTGACAATTACTTCAGGCTGAGCATATCCTGCTGTTTGCCTAGTCCTGGATCAGGCAAAGTTTGCTAACGGAGTCTTGAGGTCCCCAGTTTCCATTTTCCCTCCTTCTGTTTCAGTCAGGGTTCATAATGGAAGAGCCTTGCTTTCTCAGGCTTTGCACAATGTCCTTGGTCCCATCCCAAAATAAATCCATTTCAGCTTGACAAAACTAGCTAAAATACATCAGGAATTTGGTGGAGTGGGAGACACGGAGTAGAGATCTACATTTTTTCAGGTTTTGTTTTTAATTACATTTTTGTGATTTATACTTGGGAGTTAAGTTGAAAGCTCCTTCACGGCAAGCCTGCCTTTTCTCCTGCTTTGCCTGCAAGGGGCTGTCAGGTCTGCTAGGGCTGGATCTGCTGTCCCAAGCAGTCTTGGCTGAAGCTCCTGGAGGAGCAGAGCTTGCTGCCTGGAGAGTTGGTGGGCAGCTCTCCTACTGCAAATGAATGCATTTCTCTGCTGCTCGCCTTTGGTCCGGGGAGCTGCAGAATTTTTCTCCTCTTATGTAATGGTCTGCTGGTGTCTTTGCTTGGAAAACCTCTTTTTCATCTGGAGGGTGTCAGGACCCGCGTCCTACCTCTCTTGGGTCACTGCTCCGGGACCTGTTGGCCGGAGGGGCGATGGGGGGGTGGGGAGAGGTGCCAGGCTGTCGGGCAGCAGAAGGGAGCAGCTCACCCCCCCCCTCCTCCCCTTGCCCCAGGCCTTTCCCGGAGTCACTCTCCACCTCGGAGGAGCAACGGGGCAGCTCCTCCTGGGCGACCTCGGGCTGCAAAGAGGGGAAAGGAGAGAAGTGGCAATTTGGGATGGGAGCTTTGTCTGGAGTGGTGCGTGTCCTGTGTGTCCCCCGGGTGTCGTCGTGTCCCGTCTACCCCCCCCCCCCCTCCCCTTTCAGCCAAGAGCCACAGGGCTGCTGGGGCAGGGCTGGGTGCGGCGGGGGGGGATGCAGCAGCCCTGGGACCGGGGGACGGAGCGCGGGGAGCGCTGGCTGCCGTGGGGAAGCGCTTGGCAAAGTCTCGGGCAAAGCTCTCCCTCCTCCGGCAGCCGCCGGGGAACGGGGGCGCCCGGGGGGCGGCGAAGGAGGGGCGGGGGGGGGGGGGGGGGGGGGTCGTGGGACGTTAAAATGCAGCATCATCCTCCCGCCCCGGCAAATTCCGTGGGTGTGGGTATGGGGAGGGGGTTGAAGGAGGAAAGCGAGCAGCGGTGCTTTGCAGCGGGTCCGGGGATGGGGGGGTGGGGGGGGGGGGCGCTGGCGCTCGCTGCACCGCCCCGGAGAAGCGGTGCCCGCCGCGGGGCTGCGCGGAGCGGCCGCGGGGCTGCGCGGAGCGGGCACTGCAGAGCCGGCAGCGCTCCCGGTGCAACGCCTGAGCCTCGCCGGCGAAAGGGGGGCACCCGGGCGGGGGCGATGCTAGTTGGCTGGGGGGGAGGGAGGAGAGAAGGAAAAAAAAAAAAAAAAAAAAAGAGAAAGAGGAAGGAAAAAAGCAAGGACCCCCCCCTCCTCCCTCCTCTGCCCGGTCCCTTCCACCCCCGACACACACACACACGCGCGCACACACACACACCCCATTGATCAATATTTGGCTGTCTTGCTGCAACTTGCTGCAGTCTTTTAAAGGAGTAGTAGAGAGAGAGGGAGAGAGAAAGGGAAACTGGCAGGAAGGGGTAAGGAGCTACACATGTCACATGTGCTTTCTAAGACGGCCAGGAGCATCTGCAGGCTGGATCTGGTGGAGGATGCTGCGGCAGGTGATACACAGAGGGCTCCAGTCGTTTTTCTACAAGCTGGGCTTATTCGTGAGCAGGCATCCGGTGTTTTTCCTCACTGTGCCCGCAGTCCTGACCATCATCTTCGGCTTCAGCCTGCTCAACCGCTTCCAGCCTGACACTGACCTGGAGAGCCTGGTAGCCCCCAGCCACAGCCTGGCCAAGATCGAGAGGAGCTTAGCCAGCAGCCTTTTCTCCCTCGATCAATCTAAAAGCCAGCTGTATTCGGACTTGCACACCCCGGGGAGGTATGGCAGGGTGATTCTCCTCTCCAAACCCGGAGGCAATATTTTGCATCAGGCTGATGTGATCCTGCAGATCCACCGAGCCGTGCTGGAAATGAAGGTGAACTACAAAGGCTATAATTATACTTTTTCCCATCTGTGTGTGTTGAGAAATCAGGATAAGAAATGCGTGCTGGATGATATTATTTCAGTGCTAGAGGATCTGAGGCAGGCTGCCCTCTCCAATAAGACAACAGCCAGGGTGCAAGTGAGCTATCCCAACACTAAATTAAAGGTATGCTCTTACTGCATGCTTTTGCCAATTAAAGAGGCAGCACTTCATTTCTTGTCCTAAACAGCAAAGAGAAATATAATCTATCTCTCTACATCTAAATGTGTGTGATCTGGGCTTTCCTCGGGACGCAGCTGAAACCGGTGCCTTGCTATTGTTCTGTACGAGAAGGGAGGGTGGGGGGATTGTACGGTAACGAACAGGAGAAGCAGGGAGCGCAGAACAGCCTTGGGACCGTGAGACCTTGCAATGCCTTGAAGGGTTAATACATTGGGGGAAAAGGGACAGGAGGTCGGGGGGTGGTGGGGGTGTTGAGAGATGTGTTTTCACTATCACCTTTTCCACCCCCACTGCTGTGGCGGGATAATTTATCTTTAATATGGCCAGAAAAGGCTTTCCTCAAATGCACAGTGAGCTCCTTTATCTCCCTGCCTCTGCGAGTGCCTTAGGAGCAGCAGAAGGTTTGGGCCAGAAGCGATTTCAGGTGTCCTGCTTTCTTTTTCTTTACCTGCATGCAAAAAAGGGGAAGGGAGGTGGAATTTTTTCTCTCGGTGTGAAAATAATTAACTCTGCCGCTGATGGATGGGCTGGAGTTTTGGGACGGATCCCATCAGCTAGAGGCTTCCAGCAAAGGCGAAACAAGGTAAAAGGTGAAAGAAGTTTCAGTTCTTCCAATAAAAAGAATAAACAATTCATCACAAATGATCTCAGGAATATTACCCTGGCACGCAAGCACCTATCTGTGTCCCCTGTCGTCTGGAGTAATCCAGTTCACCAGGACTAACCTGTCATGAGTAAATAAGATCCAAAGTTTGCAGGTGGCTGCTGAAAGAAGTTTCTGTGAATTACAGTATATTTCCATGCTCCCCCAGGCATCGTGTCAGAGGCAGGTTTTATTTAACAGTGTAACAAAGTCCCTAGCACACTAGTTACGCATGGCTCAAGTCATAGAGAAGAGGATATGGTCCTTCTTGCAAACCAGAGAGGCACTTCAGAATTACCTGTCCCTTTTTTTTTTTTTTTTTTTTTTTTTTTTTTTCCAAAGAGATCCTCGGGGATGAAGGAGGTAATGCTCTTGCAAGTACTGGCCAGATCCTGAAGTTATCATTTGTTCCTTTCTGTTCATTTACCAGGAAAAAAAGTAAAGCCCGTCCCTGCCCCCAAAATTGAAACAGAGGAATATATTGATTTTATTGGTCTTTTTGCTTCAGTAAAAGGGCCAGGTGAGACAGTTGGGATGTGGTTCTCATTGCTCCAGATGTTACAGTAATTGTTTTGTGAAGAGTTGTGGCTTTTTGAGTTGAGTGTGTGGAAATGAAAAGGTGTCCTTGCTGCTGCTGGAAACTCCTGAGCACAAGGAGTGCTCAGAAACATGAGCTATTCTGGATTAAATAGCTGGCAAAAAAAAAATTATCTTTTAGTTTGCTGTGAAGACAATCCTGCTGTTGCAGAATTGTTTTCTTTCCATTTTGCTTATTTTTAAAGTCAAGATTAAGCTAGTTCAGTAGAGAACACCGATAATCTAGACTAACATCATTATAAACCAGCTTTATATAGAAATAGTCATTTTACTCTCTCAATCTAGATTAATTTTCTTGTATGGAGAAACCCTAACTGATTTTGGGAAAACTAGGATGGGGTCACCTACAATGTGCTTTTTTACTAGGAGAGTACCTACATCTCCTCGTTTTTCAAAGATAAAAGCAAAGGAAATAATAAAGTGGAGTGGATTTATTGGAATAAAAGTGCTTGGTAGATAATTCACACAGAGAAAGGTTTTCCCAAAGCACTAATGTCTGACTCTGAGCAATGCCAAATACCAGTCCAGCACCTCCAGTCCCCCAAGTAGTTGCTGTGTACTATCTTCCAGATGAAGGAATAAATGCCCTTAAATATCCAGGTTTAGAGTTGGACAGAGCAGGCAGCTTTCTACCCAATTCTCAGTGAAGGGAGGTAAAGCTGCCAAAATCTGTGACATCAGAGAAAAACTAACAATTACAACCCATTTCTGTGGATAGAGTCCCTAGTGTTACTGAGCAAGAGAAATATACTTTGCCACAGTTTTTCTTCTTCTGGTATGGTAAAGACTCTGAGTGGAACCACAGTCAGCCCTGAACCCGGACTGTCCTTCAGTTATGGCATGTCCTCAGAGACTCACCTCATCTGGTCTCTTTGGCTCCAGCTGCTGGGAATGAATTACTACTTTGTACAGATTAATTCATTAGATTGTCTTTGTCATCTCTCTTGTCCCATCTACCACGGCTTAGGACATTGTGGACAAACACCTCTTGTGCTCCCTCAAGCCATGGCCAAAATCTTGGTTTCATCCAGGTTCCCAGGCTGCCCACTGACCTCCCTCTCTCTGCACCTCTGAGCAAAGGCTGTAGAAACCCAGGCCTGTGTTGCTTGTTTTGGGATGTCTAGATGTGTTTAACCAGAAATATCTCAGAGACCACTAAGGTCTCTGGATGTTCAGCAAAGGGAAACAACCCCTGTGGCTCTAGACATGAGGTTTTTTATTTCTTTATACTTGAGTTATGACATGATGGAGTGGTTGTGGCCACAAAAAGGCCAGATTTGCCTGCCCTTATTAAGTGCGGACCAGTGTTCAACACACTCATCGGTACATGTCCTTGAGAGCTTTCTCAGCTAAACTTTCCTGCACTGTAAGGACCTGCCAGGATCTCTGTGTTGCTTCACTTTCTCAAAGGACATATTGTTTGGTTAATACTGGTAGATTTTACTCTGTCTTGTTCTTTTAATAATGGCCTCAGATTGAATAAGATTCTTCTAAGAACAATACAGTGAGTTTACAAACCATTGAAGGTGTCCCAGATGTGTTTAGTCTGAAGCTGACATGGGTCAAGTGTCAACCTGCACTGGTTTGGGAGCCACAATGACAATGCTGAGCTGGTCAAAACTCTCTCCGGCTCCATCTGGGAGCTGCATAAACATCTTGTAGTTTTTTCTTTCCCTCACGCCTTGTGAGTAGCTCTCACTTTGTCCCTCTTCTCATCTTCTGCTGCAGGCAAAATTGGTTCAATTCTCTCAGGTGAGGCTGGCTGAAGGCTGGCTGTGGGTGAGCTCTTGACAGGTCTTTCACAGGAACTTTGTGGGAGCCCTATGAGCAAGTTTCAAACAAATTGCTGTGGTTTTGAAACAGCTGGTATTGGGGTGCAAAATCTAATGAAACTGCTTGGCTTGTTCTAAGAAAATCTGGCTGTGAAGTGTAATGATTGTTTAATCATTACTTGGTGTAGTGTTAGAACTAGCTTATAACCCTGAATACACCTATCTTCACTGCCCCTCTGTAAATTGGGAAGTCTTGGTCTCTCCCCTCACCGGAGGAGGAGCAGAGAGATGGCACTTACATTCAGAGTTCAGACTGCAGGGTTAAATGCCTGAGGTGGGTTTAAAATCCATGCTGGCAACACAGGGGTCATTGTAGGCTAGTTTACTCTTCTGAAAGGATGGGGGAACCGGGCTGTAGGAAAATGCTGTTCCCATTGCTTTGGGGACACTGCCTAGCCTGTTTGCAGTTATTGCTATGCTACGCTGCAGTCTGCAGCCCAGCCAGAAGAGTGATTTGCCCAAGGTCATGCAGATAGACTGTGGCGGAACAGGAAAACAAAGCTGGATGTATGAAGTCTTGATGAAGACTTTTGAGATATGTCCTGGAGCAAGGTTGTTCATGCTTTCCCCAGCCCAGGACAAAAACCCAATGTTCCTGTGCTTGGGGTCTGGATTGTGCCCTAACCATGTAGACTGGGCAAGTCTACACTGAGCACAGACCATCAGTCATCAAACTGTTAACATGCAAGTTCTGACAAATCCCAGCATCATTTTTGTCAATTAAGACTTCCAGACAGTGTCTGGGCATGGCTTCAGAGACAGTATGAGAATAGGTCCATTCCTGGTTGGTATATATACTCTCCAGTGTATATCTTCTCGGATATGTTGTATCCCTTCCCTCAGGGCCAGAGTATGGTCTGAGGCACATTTAATATATTGGTATAGGCAGAATTATTGATTGCACGGGGATTACTACTTGTGTACTATCAGGAGGAAGGAAATAGGATTTTGACCCTCATTTGCCAATAACCCCAGCAAATTTGCTGTCTTTATCAGGAAAAAAGAATAAAAGAATTCACTACAAAGAATGAAAATTATTTCTGAACACAGTCCTTACCTAAAGGAAAGGAAAAAAAAAAAAGGCATGAAAGCATTTTTTTCCAGGTATTTCACCTTTAGTATTTCTTTTCATGTTTATTTGCTAGTTTGTCCGATAAAAGATAATAACTTAGAACTCACATCTCTGAGATCAGAACGAATATGACAACTCCTGGTTAAAAGAAGCCTTTGTAAGCAGATTGTTTTTTGTAATACCACCTTCAATTAATTAAGTATCAGTCATTTATGAACACTAGGCTAAAGAGCAGCCAATAAAACAGACATCTCTATTACCACATTTGTGATAAACACATCAGCTGGATATCGAATCCTTTATTGCTTAAGTAGAAAAGTTACTTGCATTCACTAAGTATCTTAAAACCTGTAATTGCTACTGGCCAGATTCTCAATTTTTCTTACACTAGCAGCTGTACTTTTAAATGAATCTTTCTCCAGTTGCTTTTGTGACGTCCTTCCCATGGCTCTAAGATTAATCCCTCCTTAGATGACCCAGAGGCACTGGCCATGGAAGAGAGAGGATATAAAACTAGAGCCCACCTACATCAGAGTAAGCATCTGTGTATCAATAATATCCACAAACTGATTATTCCTTCAGTAAAGTTGGTTCAAGTATAAGATTACTCTGACTCCAAGGACCAGATGCTTACTTGGAGGCAATGTGGCTCTGTACCCATTTGTGATACCACCCATCCCAACTCAAGCCTGTGGCTCAGGATCCTGTGAAGTGCTCTGCAGCTGGAAAAAGTTGCTAAGTCAAAATAAGAAAAATATCAGAAGAGAAAAGCTGGAGGCTGGAGATAGTTTTCATCTCAGCCTCTCAGATCACGACAGGATTGGGCAGGCTGAGCGGAGTAGCTGCTCAGTAGCATGAAAGCAAGTGGAAAATGTTTCAAGGCAAGTAGCTTCTTCTGGCTCACAGGCTGGGAAACATTCAGGAAAAAAAAAAAAAAAAAGACCCTCTTGCTCTTCCAACCATGTTTCCATACTGTCTATCAGGACTAGCAAGGGCTCCTCACCCTTCTTGCCTGGAAGGGCTGGCGAAACTGGAGTCTGTGGCAGGTTAGTTGTGTCCTCGCTGTGAGATGTCCCTGCAACTATCAGCTATTGAGGACATGATCAGACAGCCTGCCTGCTCCACATAGGCAAGAAATTTTTTGCATTTTTATGAAAATCCTCCACTCCTTCCTCTGCTTAGTAAAATAGGAAAGGTCTCTTCTTAGCTCTGATAGACCAAGTGTTAAGACAACCATCTTGCCTAAAAAGAAGGCCAGTCTCTGAGCCCTGACTACACCAGTGATATGAAACCAGGTTAATCTGTACTAGGACAAGTTATCTCAACATAAACAAACAGGAGAAAGACAGCAGAAACCTATCAAAGCAGAGACGGGGTTTAGGATGCTCTTTTTGCATTGCCATTCTTCAGTTATGAACTTAACTTTCCTCATCAGTCCCTGGGGTGCATTCCATGTTCACCTCACCAGAGCTGCAGACAGCCAGTTCCTTGTTTGTGGGGCTCTTTCCTTCCCATCTAGCAGCTGAGATCAGTGGCCATGTCAAAGACAGCAAAGAAAATATTCTCCATTGACATCTCAGATGACCTTGGTCAGCTGGTTCATGCCTTTCCTTCCCAGCTATTCCACTTTTTAGTTTTGTCAGCACTTGCTGAGGCGCATGGCCTTTTATGCAGTGCCAGGCCTTCTGGAGACCTTGCCATGATATGAATAATAATAAAGAAGCAATTGGAAGTTTGTTTGGGCAGAGAGAAAAGGAAGATGCAATTGCAAACCCCTTCAGTTAGTAACAACTGCTCATGACTGTGGATCTGAGATGGATGTCAACCCTTTGCCAAAGGTAGAAAGTCCAGTAGCACTTTTCCATCTTCCTGCAATAGCTCCTTCTCTGTGGACAGAAAAAAATATATATATATTTCCTTTACTAAATATTTGGTTAACACTTGGCAGTGTTTCTATGCTGACCTAACATCTTCTAATCTCAGCCATCCCTATGCCTTTCTAAATTGTCTTTGGAACCCCTTGCTGTACTGGCTGTGTGAGGTGTTGCAGGGCTCTGAACTTCTTCCTCTGGATTTACAATGCATGAGTATTCTTGCTATCTGTAACAAGAATTAAGACAAATTCAGATACCGCCATGCTAGCAAGGTGAGAGAATTGACAAGCTTTAGTAAAGAGGTGCTGTCATCTTCCCAGCCAGAGAAAGATGCTTTTACAGAGAGGGAGATCCTTAAACCAACATTAACTGATTAAATATATGTTCTGTGGTAGAAGTGGGAGGACCTTTATAAGGAGAAAATGAGATTAATAACTATGTTAAAAAAGTTCTTAAATTATTTAATGTCCTTTATGCATATATGGGTATGCATATTACATACATATCTTTCTTAGTAAATAATGATGTAGGTAAGGTTGTACCAGACATTTTGAAAGCATTAATCTAAGAACAAAACCTGTATTAAACCTTTTCAGCCATTACGAGATAAAAGACCCTTATGCAGAGCTCTCCACAGTTGTTATTACAGAAGCCATGGTGAAAAAAACCTGCTGACTTGTTTTCCAAGAGGAGTGAATTGAGTTATTAAAATCACAACCTTGCATTACTACAGAAAGCTTGTCCCTTATGCAGACCCCACATCCAGTGCACACTCTAGTGCAAACAGCGAGACATGCTGTGTGTGGCTGGCACTTGAGCCGAACAGCAGCTTTAAATACAGATGAAACAAAGTCTTCAACAACATGGGAAAGCAGGTGCTATGTGTGATGGAAAAGAGAGGGAAAGACAACAGGAGGCAGAAAGGGAAAGCTACAAATTCTTTTATACATCCGTTTCTCACTCTATCGGTCCTGTTCTCTGTTTTCCTACTTACCAAGGTGCAAGATGCTCATGCGGAGAATAGATAGTAAAGGAATTTCTTGGTAACAAGGCTGTGAAGAATCCTACAAAGGGTGAGAGCAGTGACAGAGCTCCTGAGCATTTCAGAATTGCAGAGATGATCATATGCAGTGGCACATGGCATTGCCCTAACCCTGGATTCACTTTGACACTGGTTAGTCCATTTGGGAGCAGGAGCTTTGGGAGAAGTGCGTGGAAATCACACTGGCAAGTGTGATCTGGTGGCAGTGAGAGGATTTCCAGCTAAAAAGAATTACTGTGGAACTGGCTCAAGGGCAAACTGGGAATAATTTGTTGGTGGACATCTCTGGTATGGCACAGAAATTTTGCTGAAACTTTTTTTTCTCCTTAACCCCACTCACACGTTGGTGGGTAATTCCCGCACAATGCCAGTTCTGCATGCCCAGGAGCAGCTCTGTGAGATGTTGGACAGCCCTCCCACAGCCGTGAGTCAGACAGATCACCTTGTCTCCCTTGTTTTGTGTTTCGACATCAAATGTGCCCTCCTCCAGTCCACTTTCGCTAGCAAACTGGTACCACAGCCAGGGAGATCATGGGTTGTGAGACTGGCATGTCACTATCAGTAATACTGCAGAAAGATTTTGGTCTGATAATGATTTATAACTAAGATAGAAGAGTCAGTTGGCACACAGGTGTATAACATTTCCCAAATACATATAACGGCATATGTTTCGGCATCTTCCAGAATAATTTTTCTTTTAAAATACCAATTGCACAAGCCCTAAAGCCTGCTTGTCTGCTCTGAGGGCATCGGGGAAGGCCAAGGGCAGTCCTGCCTACCTGTCCCATGCCTTTGAATGCAATGCACATCGCAGAGACTTTAAATGCAATGCAGCCCTCCTGCCTTGGGATTAAAGATCAAGCTCCTTGTGCGGTCAGTGAGAGACCTGGGAGATGACATTGAATACCCCCATAGGGAAGCCCAAACACCTAACATGTATGCTCCTGCAATGTCTAGGGAACATAAACACCACTTATAGGACCAATAGGACTTACTCAAGTGAAGTACCTAAGCAAGACAGAAAAGTTGACCTTGTGTAAGACAGGGTCTTGCTTTTCTTACACATTACATAATTGTTTCCACCAGCCTGACACAAGTGGTGTCAGTCTGATGAGGAGGTGTTATTCTCACCACATACATGGTGTATTTTTGCACGTGTGTAAACAACTTTGTAAAGGGTGCTACAATTCGGAAGTGGCCATAGAACATTTTGCTGCTTCTGTGCTAATCTATGTATTACCTGTGCTAAATCACACAATAACGGTGTTTCATGTAAGGCTGGCTCTTAAAATTTCAGCTGAATCTTTTTCTATCAGAAGTTAGAGTACTCTTGAAATCAAAATCATCTGTGAAACAATGTCTACTTTGCACTAAATTTTGTCTTGGAGGAAGAAAAGAGAAGGGCATTTTCCCATAGTTCCATTTTGACATGCCCCTAACAAAATTATTCAATTTTTTGTGCTGAAATGGTTGTTTCAAAGTATTCTTTCAAAATTCTTTCAAAAATACTTTGCTCTCACATTATAATTTAGATTAGAAAATAAAGGAGAAAAAAAAAAAAAAAAGTTACTTTAAAAGGAAATGTTTGCCCATGTTCAAACTTCAGGGAAGGAGCGGTTGTTCTCTTTTGAAAATTGTAGAGAAATGAGGTCACCTCACAAGCTCTGCCTGGCAGGACCCCTGCATGGCTGAGGACACAGCCCAGTCCCTGTGGACAGGAATGTATCCCCCAACAGGGTGCTCTGGCTCTTGTTAATGCCATTTTTCACTGAAGACCAAGGCCCTGTATTGATGGGCCAAGTGATCCTCATTTCCAGTTTTCCAAGCAGGTTTATTTTGAAAACCAATTTGCAGTTCATTAAGAAAAAAGATGCTGTTAGCAGTACTTCATTACGCAACACATTCTCTTGTTTGACAGGACCCGTGACTTAAATATAAATCACTCTTTTCCAAACCATTTTCCAGGATGGTTTCTTAGAGAAGGTTTTGATTCATTAACAAAATACATTAACAAATTCAGTGCTGAGCGAATGCAACATTGAAATATTCACATGCATTTTTCTCCTTAAATCTGCACTTCAGTTTGCTCATGTTCTGACTCGTGCCCTACTGAGTGAAGTTTTATTCACAGATAAGTACAAGACATCCTCCAAAAGAAATTCCACCACATAGACTTTGGGGTGCAGATGACAAACCCACTTCTCTTCGGGTGTGTTAATAAATGCTCTACCAGTGGTGTTTCTTTGTTAACTAATTTTCCTGTCCATAACTGATTTTCCACCTGCACATAAAAAACACTGGTCATCCATTTGATGCACAACAGACTTATCATTGTAAACTGCATAGAAAGTTGATACACCAGCAAAGAAACAAGAATATTTCTGAATATTTACAAATTTCTCTCTAATCCTTTCTTTCCCTGGGTCTCAAGATTAACACAAGTCTTAGGTTTTAGGTATATACCTTAAAAAAAATTTCACAAACTTGACAAGCTTAAGAGCTCCCCTGCTCTTATAAAATATCTGATGTTTTGCTTTTGAAAATAATTTAATTTTAAAGGAAAGTTATATTTCTTTCTCCTAGAACAATAAAGCTTGTATCTTTACAACTTTTACCACCTTCTTGCCTCTAGTATAAGATTTTGGAGGTGAGAGGAAGAGGAGGACATCCTTGAATGGAAATTTGTGTTATAAATACTGTAATTGCATATATTCACTGGTCTTTTCATCAGAATATTCACCTTAAGAGGAAGGTTAAAACAGGTCATTTGTCACCACTTAACAGATCTGAACAAAGCTCCTTTAGGAATGATTCTGATACTTGTGTGGAAAACCCAATTGCTTTTTGAAGCAGCAAAAATGACAAGGAAAAATAAGGCAGAGTAGGACATTTTTTCACTTCCTTTAGAGCAGCTAAATAAAAGGTAACCAGGATAGAGAACAGCCCAGAATGAAACTCAAAGAAACTCGAGTGCATCCTTAAACCATTTGAACTGGATCTAGAGCCTCTCCAGTGAGGATACAATGGACAGAAAGGACAACATTTCAGATGCTGTTTTTTGAAGGAGAAGTTTGGGGTGTGGGATGGTGATTTTGGTGCAGGGCCATGTATTCAAGAATTCATATTCTGCTGCGACTCAGATCACTCTCTCCCTTACATTGATTTTCCCCTCATAAAGGAGTGCTGTGGTGCTGCTGGAGAAATTCAGTCAGAGAGCTGTTGGAGTTTTATGGGCAATCTCATGCCTCTTCCGTGTAGCATCAAGAGGTTAAAGACATAAAAGGTTTGTAAGGTCAGTCTGGCCCATTCCCTGGTCTGTGCAGGATTATAAGGAAATCCTTATAGAAAAATTAATTCAGATTGGCCTGGATGTGAAATCAGTCATGTGGGTTGGAAACTGGCTGAAAGATTGTAAACGAAGAATCATGATAAATGATAATGTAACAAGTTTATGGAAGGTATCTTGCAGGGTATCTGGAGAATTTGTGTTAGGTCTGGTCTCATCTAACATCTCTATTAATTATTGGGAAGTGGAATTGAATAGCACAGGAGTGAAATTCACAGATAATATTCAACAAGGAGGACATGTCAGCAGCAGTTGAGTCAGAATTGAGACAGAACCAGAGCAGTTAGAAATCCAAACAGAAAATAAAACAATTTTCTGTAGAATTTTGGTTGCATTCTGGTCCCCAAAGGGCAATCTAGGGTCCCCCCTTGGAACAGATTTCTGTTAGCTGAGTTTTGCAAATGTCAAATTGAAAATGCAGTGCTTAAATGATAAGACCAAAGTCAAAGACAAAGTTGATGCGAAAGTTGGGATTTTGCAATCCCACAGAAAGGGCACTTCATTTTACTTCTGACTCTGACACTGCTTTACAAGTATGGATGTTTCACTACTTGGTGTTGTTCTTCATCCTTCACCTTCCTGAAGATCAAGTTCTGCAGGACAAAGACAGCTCTGTACATTGGGTTTGAACAGTGCTTTGGAGACTGTAGATGATGTGTTAAATAATCAGTGAAGCCTTTGATAGATTGTTTCTTTGCCTTAGTCCTTTTGCTATCTTTCTAGAATGAAATTGGCCGCCTTCTGGAGTTTCGTGCTGACTGAATGCAGTTTGGATGGGCCAACCTTGAAGTTGTTTTGCCATGTTGTGCATCATCTGATTGTTCCCTAGCACTTCAAATTCAAATATCCTTATACCCCTAATGTCACAAATTGGCTCCATTTTGTCCCTGTTGAATTTTGTCATTCATTAATTATATTCTGGTTCTGCCAGGGGAAAATGCTTGCAAGCAGACAATCTGAAAACTCAGTTGAGCCGGATAGTCACCAAATATTCAGCTGGATCATTTCTACTATTTTTTGTCCAACTTGAGTGTGATTGCAGACCAAGTCTCTAGGAACAGTTTGGTGATGTTTGTGGAGTGGATTGTGGAGTCAGGCCATTTTTTCTCCTCTTCTCTATAGATTTCTATCATGCCAGGGCATTTTCTGCAGTGGATAGTACCTGGTCTGGTCTGCAGAATCAGGCCTGAGATCTGCAGAATGTGACCCTGCCCTCCCACTGAGGGTCCATGATGTAGCAGTTTGTGGATGTTCATACAGTCTCAATGGGAATACTCGTCCCAAAGATGGGATATATTTCTTCAAAGCTGAGCCCTTTTACGTTCATCATTTAATCTAAACTGGGCCCAATGTACAATCATAGGAGACAAGAGTGAACTTCCAGAAGCACTTTTTCTAAACAGCTACATTGGAAGGGGATGAACTCACCCTTCAGAGGCATGATGGACCAGAGAAAGAATGGTTATATTATGCATTTACCCTTCAGATGGTTAAAATTAGGTGAGCTGAATCCCACCATACACTTACTTCAAATCATAAAAAAAGAAGTTCCATGAAATTTCTATAAGCATGGGATTATGCTAAATCTGGAGATCTTTATAGAAAAGACTTGTCAGGTGAAGTGTTTCTGAATGACCTAGGGAATAATCTGCATTTTCACTGACATGGGAGAAAACTTCCCAGAATAATTTAATGGGGAAAATCAAGACTTCTCAAGTCCATCGCAGCTTTGTCTCACACCAAATCTCTGGCAGGGTTTTGAAAGACCCTTTTTGGAAATTATTGTTATTAGACAATTGCAAAAGATCTCAAATACATTAATTTGAATAAGGAATTAGCTTCCACTGAAGGAACTGGAATTAAATGCCATCCTCCTGCAAAATAGATTGCCAGATATTAGCAGTTTATTGCAGTGGGGAGACTGAGATTTTGCAGGGTACTCAGAATACAAATGCTGAATTCTATCATCTGGAAGTGCTTTACCATCTGATTACTCTTCAGCTTACTTTATCAGAATTTTTTCCTAAATATTTATTTGCTTCAAATGCAAAGGTGCCTAGATACCACAAGGTCCCTCCATCTGCAGCACTCTTGTTTAAATATTAAAAGTCCAACCCTTCGTGTTCTGCCAGAACCCAAACCTTTCCAAATAGATTATACTAATATAAATTGAAAAATCACTTTTCACTCCAGGGGACTTTGAAAAGCCTTTTTAAAAAATGGATATTACATTAAAGTAACTGTAAAATGCCTATTTGGGGAAAAAAGTTTTGATGTCTTGGCTGGGAAATGTGTCAGATGAAAAGATGTCTGCTGTTATTATTATTGTTATTTACAATGAAAATACATTTCTTCAGAAGTGACTAGACACAGTAACCAAATATTCATCTTACTTGATATCTGAACTCATTCTTAACAATGGCACTACATTGGCATGTAGATCTAGGAACACATATAACCTAACTTTAATCATTTAATGAAGGTACTTAAATTAGGGTTGGGGACACTGTAGGCTTTAGGAGGACTGAAAACCCTAAGAATGAACTTCAGTCCATTTAAAATCAAAACTGCCCTCCAGAGGTACCCAGTTTTTCTCTCTCCTTGAGCAGGCAGCCTGGTGGTCCTGGCATTTCTAACTTGTCAGGTTTGATCAGGCAGTCTGAGTCAGGACCTCAGAGCCTAAATTCTGACTTCCTGGTTTGTGTCTTGTTCTGGCTGAAGAGGCACATCCAAATCAGAAACTCTGCTTGAAGTTAATAGCTACTGTGTACTTGCACGAAAGGACAAATACTCAGCCGTGAAATACAGCCACCTTGAGGATGAAGCTATTCAGGTGTTGCACAACTGACACCACCAGACTACTGGGTTTGAGCACAGGAATTAAAGAAACCTCTGCCAGCTGGCAGCAAGGAGGGGATTAAATATTTCTCTTTTTTTTTTTTTTTTTTTTATCTCTTTTCCTTCCCATTGAGTTTGCATAAACCTGGATTATTCCTCCAATCCATTTCACCACATGCCACATGAACTGCTGCTCCTGAGCTTGGCAGGGAGGAGGTGCTGGCTCAGGAAGGAGAAGGAAGGGACCCCTCCTCTGGCCACATTCCCAGTTTGCACTGGGAAATACAGAGTCTAAGGAAACTCCATCATCCCATGGGAAAATCTTTGAAGCATGGGCAGCTTCTCCAGCTGTGCGTTTACACACCTTGCACAGTGGGGTCTTGGGCCATGCCAGAACCTCACTGGTGACCAGTGATTATGGTCTGAGAGCTCAACATCTGCTGTACCTCGTGTGGGTCCTCCCTGGCCTCCACAGCACAAAGGCTGCATCAAAACGAATTGATCCCAGCACATGGACCTTGTTCAGTGGCAGTTAGCAACTCCTGCAATATCTAGAGGAAGTTTTCAGGCTGATGCAAAATTTTCAAGTTGTTGCACGCTGTTGTTTAATTCTTGCTTATCATTGCAAATGTGCTCTGTGCTGTCTGAGACACCATGGGACATTCTCTCCCACAGAGCACGGCTAAAAAAATAAAGAAAACCTGGCCCTTGTAATGTCAGCAAACTTCCAGTGGGAGAGCTCTCCGGTGACCCAAGGCAATGAGAAGCCCAAAGTGGAGATGATGCAATGAGCTCTACTTTTTTGACTGGAACAAGAATTAAAGAAAACATATCAGAGAATCACACATGACAACACCTTCATGTCTGTGGGCTACTAAGAACATAAGATTTTATCATGAAGGGTGCTTGCTAAAGGGTGATCTTGAGACAGATTTTACACATATAAATACTTCCTGCTGGTGTTCGTATGTGGGGGTGAAAAATCTCTTCGAACATTCTGAATTCAAGAGCACCTTGTGTGGGAGTCAGCTATACCATACGAACCCCAGCTTCAATTATATTTTCATGCATGTATACAGGCCTACTAAATGCCTGATTCCCTCTCCACCTTTCCAGATTCTGGTCCAATGTTATGAAAAAAAAAAAAAAAGGAAAAACATCTGAAACAAGACATTGTTTTGGCTCTCTCTAGCTAACAAATGGCCAAACTCATTAAAAATCTGTGTGTGCTGAAGCAAAGGGGGGGATGCTTCAGGGTAGAGAAATTGCTTCACGATGCCAAATTTGAGATTAAAAAAAAAAAGAGGGAAATTTATCTCTTAAAAAAGAGGAATTTTCAACTTGAAGTGTTAAGTGTTCTTAACTGTATTGGCTTTGCACAATGTCTTTTTATATCTTATTGAGCGCTGCAAAAGTGGAAGATCCTGACAGGACTTGGGTAAAAGCACAGCAGTGCCTTGATTCGAAGGCTGGGCTTACTTAAGCCTGCAAACTGCTTAGCTGGAAGTTAACCTCAAAACCACACTAGTCCCAAAATCTTGCCCCATCACGCTTGACTCTGATTCTCAGTTATTTCTTTTCTTCTTGCCTTTGATAAAACATTATTGCAGTGTTTCAGTACTCTGGCTGCTGGTCCCCAGAGAAACCAGGAAGAGCAGAAAGAAGAGAAAATTAAAGAGATGTTTGGCAACATAAAACATAATTTAAAAAGAAAAAAGCACCTTTTTCTGTGTCATTATTGAAACTTCAGATTGTAAGAGCTTAAATGATTCCTGTGGATCTGCTTTACTCCTCACTTCTTTTCATTCTCTGTTGTTTATTTTTTAACATTTCCTTTAGATGGAGTAATAAAACCAGGCAAATCCAATTCCTTTTGTTTCCTGGCAGGTTTTCTTCCTATTTCTTGTGTCTATTGGACTTCAAGTGGTGCAGGAAAAACAATTAGAAGTGCACAGTGAGATGCACACAAAGCAAGAGGGCCTACAAACCTGCCAGTGAAAATGTGTGATCCCTTTCAGGATCTCCTTTTAGGGACAATTATTGGATCCCATTCTGGTCCCCCCAGAACCTTTCAGCTTGGGCATATGATGTGTGTGATCAAATTTTGCAAATACTTTTGTGTCTTTTTGCTTTTGTTGAATTGGAAAGAAGACAAGAAAGTAGGTTTCCTTAATTTTTAGTGTTTTCTGCTGTCTTTTATATTTTACTTTAGGATAAGGAAGAAAGCTTTAAGATTAGACCTTCAGAGAAGACAGAAAGCATTCTGGTGGAATATTATCCTGTTTACTCTCATTTGGAGAAAGCCATGACCCTCTTGAAATAACAAAACTCTCTTGGATTTCACTGCGGCACAAGATTGCTTTAATTCATTAATTTTGCTTACCTTTTATTGCCAATGTCATTCAAATCCCTGCATTTGGCAGAAGGATTTCTTTGTTTAAAAATGAACAGTTGCATTCTTTCTCCCCCTTCTCAGCAGATCATTTCACTTTTTTGTTTGTTGAAGAGCTGGAAAATCCACAATAACTATGACTTCCAAAAGCATCTTCCAGCCATGCTATGGAAGACACTCTCTTGACGTGTCATGGTTTAGAAATGCACAGAGACTAAAAATTGGGCTAGATGGACCACTGTCCCGCACTGAAAAAGCATTATTTGTCTTTTTATGCTTTTTGCAATTTTATCGCTTTCCTTTGAATATTTTTAGCATTGAGATTGAGCTGTGGACGAAATCAGAATATGAAGTATTCATTAATATAAAATGTTCATGCTATAGATTCCTAGAGTTTACCAAATATGAGAGATGGTAAATGTCTTCTTCATATACATGCCTGCATGCATGAGTGTGTTTAACTGTTCATATCCAAATATTGGTGGTTTGTGCATCTCCCTTGAGGCACTGCTCTCTCCTTAGTGATTCAGTCCTACATTTCTCATTGGCACAAACAAAATCCTTTGGGATGAACAGTGACTGTTCAAAAGACCATGGAGATAAGAACAGCATTTTTTTAATTGGACCTGGGTATTCCTCATGGCTTAGCACCTGACAGAGGCTTGGATGTTGTCCTACTCTGCATAGGTAGAGGGCCACAACTGTACCATGTAATACAGGAGCTTGGATTTCCCCTCCTAAAACCATGTGGCACCTCCTTGAAAAAGTCTGTCATAAAGCAGGATTTGAATATATGGAAAATATGAATGTTGTCTTCCTTGGTGATGTGAAGCGTAGCAGTCCAGGGATAGAAATTTTAAGGGATAGAAAAGCTTCTGAGGAATATCCTACACCTCAGTGTGAAGCTCCTGGTTAGCTGAATGAGTTCAACATGATCTGGAGCTGTCCTGCAAACAATGCAGGTGGGGGAATAATTCAACAATCTGCAGTAATCAAGGCATAGTCCTGTTTATGGTTAGAGGAAGCCACTGAGCCATAAGCCAAGTCCCTGATCCTTTCCAGATGAAAGACAGAGCTGGAATTATTCCTGCAACACTCTCTTCCCCCACTGCCCACCCGTTGTTACAGGCTGCTGGGGAGAGCCCCAGAGCTGGGGATGGGGTTTGAATCCTCCCGTGCTGTATCGGTCCCTACACACTAGGGCAGCACGGTACAGCCACACAGGGATGGCAAACAGATACCCGGGAGCAGATAGACACCAGAAGGAAGAAATAACACATGTGATACCCAGCCTGAAGTGTGACTTCTGGGGTGGAAATGCTTGAAATTTCCTGTTCTTCTGTTGGGGTGCTGGGGGGAAGTCGGTTTAGGGTAGCTAAACCCAGCCCTGAGTTATTGTCTTTCTGCTACCTTGTGGTGCAGGGTCCTGCGGGGAGGTGAGAGGGAGGGATGCTGGAGGGGGGACGGGAAGGCGGTGAGCACTGAAGCAGGGACTGCAGTGCAGGGCTGTGCTCTTCTACTGCCACTGGCACAGTGGCACAGGGCATGGGAGACACAGCTCTGCTCTTTGCAAGAGGATTTCAAAGCAACTTTTCTCACCTGCTGCCTTCTGCCTCTTTCTGCGTGGCCATGGTGCAACGAGAACTGCTGCTTTGTTACCCCTCACCCTGTACTTTCTCCCTCCTGCCTTCCTCCTTTTCATACTACCAGTCTCTTTAGGGCATCTCACTCCTAGCCCTGGTTTTATTTTACAGTCACAACAAACTCCCCTTATCTTGCATCAGTGACCACTTGCTGCACAAATCCCCTCACAAAGCACACTTCCCACTTGCTTAATTTGTCCACAGCCATCCCTTGGACAGGAACATATTCAAGGGTGAGCAAGGGAAACTGTTCTGGTCTGCAGTGATTATTTTTACCATCATCCTTTATCCTAGGGGATTTAGGGGACAGATGCAGCCTGACTTTTTGCTCTATTATACCAGGGAAGACCCACTGGCAGGCACAGGCTGTGAAAAGCAAAGGGCTGAGCCCCAGGCCTTGAGGACTTTTGATCCTGGGCAGGGCAGAACACAAACTCAAAGGACAATATATGGTGAGGAGGGATTCGTGGCTCTGTGCCTGATGGAAACAAGAGGACAGCAATATTTTAAGACCTGACCTGGTAGATTTACACACCCAGGCTTACCTACGACTTGAGAGGCCCTGCTGACACGAATCTCCTGTGGAAGGTGAACATGTGTCACTGTCAGCAAGTTGAGCTGAGCCACTCACCTTCGTTTCCTCCTGAGCAAACTGTCCCACCAGTCCCCAGGGTGCTGGGCACCCAAAGCAAGCGGTGTCTTTCATCCCTGGATCCATCTCATGGGGCTGGGGTGCAGCCACCAATTCACCTGACTGAACTGTCAGTGTTATTTCACTACTGTGCCTGTGATCCTGCTCCTGATGGAAGGGAGAGAAAAAGACAGATAGGGCAACTGTACCCAAGAATTTCTTCCCAGTGCTTGCAGTCCTCTTTGTGCTGTCTGTAACCCCTCCACCTTCCAGAAGTAGTGCCCTTCCCCTCCTCGGGTAAGTGTGTAATCACGGCTGACTCAGCAGCTTCAAAGTCGCCACTGTGTCCTTGGGTGCACAGCTGGGGACAAAACTGTGCTGGGAGTGAATTGGACAGTAAATCTATCCCTCTTTTCCCAGAAGAACGGGACAGGTTCTGAGATGGATCAAATGGGAATCTGACCTTGAGAGTGGGAGGAAGGTCAGTTGGGAGATGAAGAACCCGAAGATAAGACAAAGTTAAACAGAGGCTTGAAAAGGATGTAAAGGTGAAATATAGTGTAGGAGGGAAGATTTGGTGTGGAGTGAGCTGGTCTGGGAGGTAGAGGACTTATCTTGTGTTTTCATTACTGAGGGATGTGGAGGGGAAGCAGAAGGTGAAGGTAGAGCCTTTTCTGCTTTCCTTCTGTCCTTCCCCTCTCTTGACAGAGATGCCCAGTTGAGGGTGATGAAACACTGGCACAGGTTGCCCAGAGATGTGATAGATGCCCCATCCCTGGAAACATTCAAGGTCGGGTTGGATGGGGCTGTGAGTAACTTGATCTAGGTGAAGATGTCCCTGCTTATTGCAGGAGGGTTGGACTAGATGGTCCCTTCCAAGCCAAACCATTCTGAGATTGTGTGAAAACCTGATGGGATAATAATGAAGGAACAAAGTGGGAAGTACTACTCAGAAATACAGTGTGTCCAGCACCAGAAGTTCCTCCACAGAGAAGAGCTCTCTAATAGCAATCACACTTTGCTATTGCACCCTTATGAATTCCTCCATAAACGGATTTATTTGGAAGGAATAGAACTGTGTTAGGAACATCTCTGTTATTAATCCTAGAGTATATAAGTCTCTTGAAATACTTTTATTCTGTTCTTGTCTCTTTTCAAATTACCAGATCAAAAAATAGAAAGCCAAAGCAGTAAGGGAAAGGGGCACAGGCCCAGACTCATCAGAAGGAGGTGCCAGAGGGTCTGTTTGCCTTTTGGGTGTTCTGGGTACACATGTTCTTCTCTTAAAGATCACACTAGCAATCCTTGATTTCCCTGGGAGGGGGGACAAAGTCCATACATTTGTTAATGTGCAGGACATGCCTGTGAGGGGGCCAAGACAGCTCAGCTAGTTTTGTGTTTGCTTCTGCCATTTACGGTGGGTTAATTTCTCCTAACTTTTGTAGCCTGATAAAAGTTAGGATGAAGTATAAGTATTCTTGTGCCTCTGATGTAAATAGAGAGAGACAGGCAACTGCAGAGGGCAAGTCTGGTTTTGACCCATTCCTTAGGATGGAGTGGATCATCCTCTGGATGGGTCTGACTCTTACAGTGACTATAAAACAAATTTTCTTGACTAGCTGGTGAGCTGAACCTCACCATTGCCAGATAGCTGGAAGTAACTGAATTGCTCTTTATTGAAGCAGAGACCCTGGAGCATTATTTCCTGGATAGCTTCTTATGACCACTTTGATGTATTTTATTTTTGCTGAGTGAACAGACCACATGGCCACTGCTGTGTCCCTGTTCCCAGACAGCCAAGGTACAGTTTTACCTCAAATGTGTTGCCCTCAGGGCTCACTTGCCCTGGACTCTCTCTCCATTGCTGAGCTGTACAGAATAGCTGCACAGGCACAAGCACAGCAGTCTAGTGTGTGGGCAAGAGAACCTACACAGCTCTGAAGTCAGGAAAACTGCTACACTGACATAAATCAGCTTTATGTGCAACTGTTTATAAGGCATGCTTCAGGAACTGGTGATAATTGGTGGCTGTGTAATAGGGATGAACTGTTATCAGGTGAATGAATAACTATACTGGGGACAAGGACAGAGAAGGCAGTTTGGTTGGGGAGAAAGAAGCTCCCTCCGAAGTATTACAGTGAGTCTGAAGGGAGGCCAGAGCAACCCAATGTATTAAACCTTAAATGAAAGATTTTAATTTTCTTTTACCTTGAAAACTTTAGGTGAACTAAAGCAACTGACTTCATCCTAACCTCTATGTTATACTTTCTATGACCCATGTTTGGTAGAGTAGGAATGTTCTTATCATGGAGAGAAACAACAGCATTGATCGCATTGTCACACAATATATTCCATCAGAAATCCCTGGTTGACTTCTGTTGAATATTTTTGAGCTTTTAAGATAAAATAGAGTTTAACCAGGATTGCATGCTTTATCTTAACATTTCTATAACGTAGCTTGATAGCTATCCATCATTCCAATTGATAAGAGGTAGCAGTTAAAGAAAAATAAAAATAGAGATAAATTTGATGGCAGAGGTCCTGTGAATGTACTTGAATGAGAGTGATCTGGCAGCAGGATACAAGGGATCCTCTTCTTGCCATGGGTCTGAAATGACATTTGAACCTCTCACCAGCCCTAATCACCACTGAGCAGGGCACTGGGAAGGCAGAAGCCATGGCATCTCAAAAATACCTTAAATCCTCTGTTTTTCGCATGAGAGGGAAGTCAGTGAAGGCTGGTGCCATTCAAAGGAGGGAGAAGACATTCCACCCCAGGGTGCGACAATGGGAGTGGCCACACAGAACTCCCAGGATGGGAGTTGGGGCTGCAGCAGCCACACTGAAATTATTAAGGAAACAAAAGAGCTCTCAGGTGATTTATCAGTAAGGGAGTAGTGCTAGCATCCCTCTGGGCTGCACACAGAGAGAGGGTCTATACCTACCTTAGCACCAACAAAAGATCTTCAGCTCAGTGAGAGCAGCTGTTTTTGTTACCCTGAGAGGTTCTGCACTCAGCTTTGGAGCAAACCAAGCAGCGCCCTGACAATTACACACCTTTTTAGGATATTAAGTGTCCAAGCATCCTTTACAGACAAGTATACAGCCTGAAATATGGTAGGGGTTTATTATGCATTCATCCATTCACCATTAGTGATTTTACTGCTGAACAAAAAAAGAGTTTGGATTTTCAATCACATGCAAGTCCAGGTCTGCACAAACGCAGGTGGCAAAGTCCATCATGCTGGGGGAATCCATGATGATTTTCAGGAGAATGATGTCATTCACATCTGTCATCTCTCACTCCTCTGAAAGTCCTTAGTTCTTGTCCTCCTTCTTTTCAGAGTCTAAATGTATCAAATGTCTTTGAGGCATCTAGAAAAAGAGAAGGGAGTACACAAAATCCGAGGTCATAGTATCCATTAAATCAAAGATTTTTTGCTTAGCCCCTGTTTAAGATCAAATGTCACATGCCCTAGAAAAGTGACCTATTCATGCCATCATTAAAGATGCTCAGATTTGGATAGAATTAGATGCCATCAGAATGGGCAATGGCCCTTTCTGTCCTCTGGGAGAACAGACCCTGTGAATTTTTCATTAGACATTATAAAAAAAAGGGAAAGAGAAAGACACATCTGAAATTCAGGCTCCAGCCATGCTAGTGATCTTGCTGAAGACAGTTATCATCTTGTGGGTGGATACACATGGGTGTAAAATGGTACGCAACCAATAAGTATTAATATTATTATTATTATTCTACTTTTTGAGTTTGCTTTTCTGTGTATAAGATCAGAGAATAGCAACATAGGTAGGTAAAATGTATAAGGGATCTGTAGTCTGAAAAATAAAACCATTGTTATGAAATTAAAAATAGTCATGTAGGCATATACTAGGAAGAATGCACCAATTAACATCAGAAAGTACTTTTTTTTTTTTTTTTTCTGTTGAGCAACTAAAGGGAATGAAGGATCTCATTTAAAACTTGCCTGCTCTTCAGGCCTCATTTATACAAGTCACTGCAGCCTCATTTTATTTCCCAAACCTTTGGCTTAGCTTAGGAGCTTAGCCTTTCACATCTCCTTCTTTCACCAAGGTAGTTCTGGAGGACAACAGAGAACTTGGGATGGTGAACGCACTCCTGAAGTGCCTATGAGACACCAAGACGTAGTTAGGTCTCTCGCTTGGAGGCCCCTGGGAGATGCTGAAAGTCATGTTGACAGCACTGGGTCTTCATTTTCTCACACTTCAGTCTCCATCTGTAAAATGGGATGAAAGGCAATATTTTTCCCCATCTTTCTTCTGTCTTCCTTGCTGAGATTGTAACCATTACTGTGACAGCCCTGCCTAGCACAACAGGACCTTTATCTCTCTTGGAGCATTTGGCAAAGACAACATTTGAGCTGTATTAGAAAGGGGCCCCATTTTCCCAAATGCGGTGGTGTCAGGTTTTTTTTTTGCATGCTATAAAAGCAGCAAAGGCAAAACCCTTGTGTAGATAGGAAGCAATCTGCCTTTGGAAGGAAAGGGACGGACAAAACGACCTCAAAGCAATTCAACATCTGTGATTTCCTCGATTCCATCTGAAAGCTCACTCTCTATTTTGCTGACATATGAGCTGGGTGCCCTATTGTACATCAGTGTAACAAATAGCCATTATCTTCTGTTTCATGGGAGATACAGCAGAACATGATTTATTTGTGCCTGCTCTGGTGCCTCTTTTGAAATGTTGCCGTCGTTCGGTGCACCTTTCGCAGAGGAAGGCAGATGGTCATCACAAAGTTTCCTGTAACCTTGCCATGAATGTTGCAGAGTGAATCAATGAAATCTGAATTACAGTCCATTGTCTGAGTTTGGAGCTGTGCTGCTAAAGTATCCTGCAGTGGCTGAAAACATTTGAATGTCAACACTGCATATATACTGAGGAAATATGACATTTCTCCCTCAAATTTCAAAGCAGTGCCAAAGGGGATTTTTAACTGCTAAGTTGCATCTGATGTGAGCAGGGACTGCATTGCTCAAACCTAAATTACCAGCTTGGAAATGTACCTTTTGTTAGTGTTAGGTGTGACCCCTTCTTGGGGAAAAAAAAAAAAAAAAAAGAAATAATGACTCAAAACAGGATTCTAACATGAAATGCCAGAGACAAGGGGGTTTTGGAGTCCAAACAGCACCAGCTGCCCCTCTATGCTAGCTGTCTCTGCTTATATGACATTTGCAATGAGGCTTCAGGTGATTTGAGAAGCTGGCTTAGACTGCAAATCACCTTTCATGTCAGCTCGTGCCAAGATACTTCGCCAAAAGCCGTTATTTCAGTGGGAAATAACAACTGGGAATAGGGAAAAAATGAACTTCTGAAAAGCACTTTGTCACGTTCCCTGTGCTGTGGCAGGCAAATACTAAAAACATTGTGAGTTCCTGCCATGAAAGCAGGCATAGGCAGAAATTTCTCAGTGGGAAATTTACACACGAGAGAGAAGACAAGGTGAGTATATAAAACATTTTCAGCACTGTCTCTTAATTTCTGACATTTATTTACTCTATAAGCAGACATGCTGGAAGGTACTAGTGTTTCATAAAGTCTGTTACCTTGCTTCATTGATTTTTCCTTAAGATGGGAATCATTACAATGAGCAGGTGTGGCAATTTCAGATAATGACCCATGTGCAGCACAGGTGTTTCTAGAAATGGTTAATGTTGGATGTAATAGATGTTAAGAGCGTCTCCTCCAAATGCTTCTGGCCTTTTACAGATGACTGCTTCTGTGTGTATAGGGCAGAGCATCTCCCAAATTCAAGCTGTCAGTCAGCTCATTCCCATAGTGCATCTAGGCAAAGAGTATTATCTCATGTGAACTTGCCACTGCAAGATGTTTTATACATTAACTGGCTTGAGAATTTTATGTTTTTATTAAATACAAGAGGAAAGAAATCTGAAAACTTATAATCCAATTTACAGGGAAAAAAAAAAAAAAAAGCAAAATGTCATCATTTGGTGTGCAACAGACATTTAATTCCTGGGTTTCGAGTTTTTTGATCATAGACATTACTTGTGCTAGGACATTCTTATCCAATCTACTGAGTCTTCTTCCTCAGGTTGCAACTGACTTTGATCTTCTAAATCCACACAAGCTTACCCTGTCTTGAAAGGGGCACATCACAGTTATTCTAGAGAACTAGAACAGTGGCATAAAAGCAAGGACCTTCCTTATAGGACCTTTCTTACTAAATTTTTCTTACAAAAAAGAAAAAGAAAAAAAACACATCTAAATGGGACCAGATAACTCTACAAAAAGAAAACGTCCTGGTCTTGTAAATAGACAGGACTTCATCCTGAGTGGACCTTGATGTGTCCTTTACTGATTGTCATGAAGTTGTCTTATATTGAAATAAGTGAGACCAGAATAAGGTTCATATTTTTAAAATATAAAAAACTAAATCAAAGTGTAAGGTAAATTCTTTTATCTGTACCACTGATATAAATCCATGAAATCTCAAAAAACAATTCCAAAAGTCTGATTTTAATTATATGTTTCTAGAGCCAGAGTAGCTATTAAACTTTGTGGATCTGTCTACATTTACTTCTGTATACTGAGAAACCGGGCCTCATTTTCTGTAGATTTCCAGTTTTTTAAAAGCGTTTCCAAAGTGTCAGGAAATCACAAATCTTCCAGAAATTCATCTTAATCTCAAACATTTCATACTTCAGTACTGAAGATTTGTTGTTGTCTGTCAGAGTTAAAATGTGGGAAGCAATCTTCTGTGGGGTGAGGAGCTTGCATGCTACATATCAGTCCCCTAATATTTGGGACTGCAATGAGTACCTGAGCAGTCCCCGAACTGCAGCAAAATTGCAAATGAGTCTCTAATGAGTGAGAAACAGAGTTGTGGCAGGGAACAAGGATGTGTCCCAAAGCCCACTGAAGTGAATGGCACCACTCTTGTTGACTGCAGTGGCCTTTGAGTGGAGCTCTTGGCATGTCTGTGAAAGGAAGGTAGAGTCAAACGCAGGATAACCACATGCTCATCTTTTTTACTTTTTCTCCCAGGATGGAAGGAGCAGTTTTATTGGCCACCAGCTCGGAGGGGTCATGGAAGTGCCAAACAGCAAGGACCAGAGAGTCAAATCAGCCAGAGCCATCCAAATCACTTACTACCTCCAAACGTATGGCTCTGTCACCCAGGACCTCATTGGGGAGAAGTGGGAGAGTGAATTCTGTAAACTGATGCACAAGATGCAGCTGGATCACCAAGATCTGCAGCTCTACTCACTAGCGTCCTTTAGCCTCTGGAAGGACTTCCACCAGACCAGTCTCTTGGCCAGGGGCAAGATTTTGGTGAGCCTGATGCTGATTCTCCTGACTGCTACCCTCTCGAGCTCCATGAAGGACTGCCTGCGTAGCAAACCTTTCCTGGGACTCTTGGGAGTACTCACTATCTGTATTTCCAGTGTCACTGCTGCAGGGATATTTTTCATTACTGATGGAAAATATAATTCTACTCTGTTGGGAATCCCTTTCTTCGCTATGGGTAATTATTTATCTTCATAATAATAGGATTAACAGAGCTTAATGGCAGGATTGTAAATTACATCCTGGGTTATAAAGTGCAGATTTTACCTTGAGCGAAAGTCTAAGTCATTTTCATCTTGTTAAATTGATCTGTACTTTGCCAAAAAAAAAAAAAAAAAAAAAAAAAAGGAAAGAAAACAAAGCATTAGCAACAATAAAGAGAGCAAATGACGTTGCTGGAATCTTGGCCAATATGAGAGAGGGGCAGTTTTATTGATCTCTGTTACAAAACGAAGGAGAAATTGTTATTGAAAACTAGTCAGCTCAGCACAGAAAATAGATATGCGTTGACCTGTCTTTGATGAGAGGCCAGATGAAAGAGTAAGTTAAAATAGGAGCGTGCCAAGGAAGAAAGATTTTCACATCCTTTCTGAGGAGGTCTTCTCTTCCAGCTCTGTCTGAGTGGCAGAGCGGAATGGGTTGGTGTAAGAATAAGATTGATGGACTGTATCTCAGAGAGGAGATTACTGTTGTGGTGTTTGCCAGGCTGTAAGCAAAGGGGCCTGTCAGTATCTGTAGCACATAATCCCTTGGTTTGTGAAGTCCCAGATCAGCTGCAGAGATTTCCTTTGTGTTGCACCCGGGCAGAGGAAGGTGCAGATGAAGAACAAACATAAAATCCAGCTTTTCTAGCAGAATTGTTGTCATTTCCTTTTGTTCTCATTTCTGTTCCAAGTACTTTTAGTGCATCTGTATGGTTGATGAGTTTGCTGGGCAGGTACGTTGAAAAGGAGGAGGGAAACATGCCCAAAATGGCTTGCTGAGTCAGCATTGTTTGGTGCAATCACATCCAAGTTTGTCAGGGTTTCACCGTATCATGAGTCTGAACCCCAGCAATGACTCTATGGAAAATCTCAGCAGTGTCAGCCCAGACCCCAAAACATTAGTGCTGGCTTTTCGATGGCAGGAAATCTTACCTGTGGACAGAACTCTGCATCTTTACAGTTAATTTCTTAAATTTCATTCATGCTTCTAGTACTCAAGACCAATTGCCATGCTACAGTGAGAGATACCTCAATAGCCAAAGCTGCAAGGCTTGGAGAAGCTTATTTTTTTAACAAAAAACCCCTCAAGCTCCCCAAAAAATATATTTTCTTGCTCTTTACCTCGAGAAAAACCCTGTAGGTGTATGCACCACCCAACTCCCACCTCCTATTTTGTTTGTCTCCTGATAAAGTATTCATGTCACTAACCAATGAGACCAAGCCATGGCCTCACCAATCCTGCACCCAGCATCTCTGAAGCATCTGGCCAAAGTGGGAAGGAGTAGGACAGAGTGGATGGTCAAGATTCCAGAAGGGAAATGGAAGAGTGAGGCAAAAGACCCCGAGGAATTGCATGATTGGTTCAGCCTCATTAATACTGATAAATAAATCCATGCCAAAGTGTCTAATTCGATCTTCTGCACTGTTAAACTGTTAGAATGGCCCCTAACATGGTTTGACTCATGTCAGCTCTTGAGATGCTGTGCACAACTCTTCAGTGTAAGCAGGTTTGATGGAAAGAACGTGATGAGAGGGGGAAGAGGCCAGCAGGAAGATCGGAGAACATGCCAGGTTGTGACAGGGATGGATCCTGACCTGAGCAAGGGGTGCGGGTTTAGGGAAAAAAGATCTGTGTGGCTGGATGGAGAAAAGAATGAAAGTGGGGAAGGGGAGCTTATGCTTGTTGTCAGATTATGGCAACCTTTCTGTTGGGTGTCAGGAGGTGTGTATCAAAGAGTGGGGCCAAATGGAATTGCCTTGCTTGTGCAGCGAGTAGAAGGAAAGGCAAAAAAACACTGAAGTGATGAAAACCACCTTTCCTTACTTGTTTATTTCTCTGCTGGTGTCCCTTTTTAGATACCTATAGAGATGGGTGGCCCATACTCTTTCCTCAACGGAACCCAAATTTGTCACTCCCTAGGAGCCCCAAACTGTGCCTGTAGGTGAAGCTCATCTTTGGGTTGACCTCAAAAGCATCAGCATCCATACAGGCCAGGAACATCACAGCAGTAACGTTGTGCTCAATTTATACATACCCTGCAGCCCCAGGATGAGACAAGGCTGGGAGTTTCTGAGAGAAGAGTGGCTCAGTTTCCTGCCTAGGGTGGTGGCAATCCAGGAGTTCGCTGTCTGAGGAAAAGTAATGTTTATAACATTCTGTTGTGTTTTGTGCTGTCATTCTTGTCACAGCCTCTGCCAAGAGCAGAAGGAAAAAGAAAAAAACCTTTCCTGAAGTGAGATATTTGCAAGGATTGTTTCTATAACATTATATTCAGCAAACTTCAGGTTGAAAAAGAAAATATTTAAGTAATCCTTCTACAGAAATTTTATTCAGGAATCTCGGGCTGAATTGGAAATATCATTAGAGAACAAGTTGCTATACCCGGGAACTGCAGCTGGTAAATACTAGGCAACAGTTCTACATTTTGGTGAACTAAAAGACAGGAAACATGTCTTACCAAAGTCATACTGGGTTACGTCCTGCCAAGTGCCATGTGCCTTTAGTCCCTTAAGTGACAGTGCCAGCTAAGGAGACCTTGCTCTGCCTGTGGTACGCCCAGGGCCTCACAGACCTGGGCTCCTCACAGAGCAGGGTTTTCTGTTCAACCTGGTCTACCATGAACTGATGTGTCAACTTAAAATAGACCCACTGAGGGTCCAAGACTTTTAATTCTGTGGGGTCAATACATAATTCTGGCCTGTGTTGCACCAGTGTCCCTTGCTGATAGCACAGCAGAAAGCACACAATACATCGGATAAGAATGATAATCATATAGATGATAATGTGTGCAAAGTGGGGTTTCCCAGAATTACAAATGCCAGATTTGCAAGTCAGCCTTTTAAATTTAAGTTACTTAGCTTAAAAAATAAAAGCAAAATCAGGCATTAACAGCTATAAAGTGCCTGCATGTGCAATGCTATGCAGAATGCACAGGCAACCTTGAATAGGGCAACTCCTAACTTTGGAGCACTTCAACCTGACATCTGCAAACTGTCCATTTAAAGTATGTTTGGTACAACATACAGTCTCTTCTGACATTCACTTTTCAAAGTATTAGTTTTAATGGAAATTCTGTGAAGTTCTTCTACACTTGTCCTTTTTCCTGAAGAGATGGAAAGATGCTGCCATCTGAATGACAGGAATAACCCTGGACTTGCACAAATGTAGATCCATAATTCCTCTTGCATTGTAGAGCTTCTGTGGGTTTCAGTAAGTGACAGAAACCTATACAAAAGTGAAATGTCTACTATTTTTCTAAATAGGACTGAATGACCTACACATGAATTTCTTACTGTAGTCCTGCTGTGAGGGAACGGTCTGCTGGGATAAAGCATCTCTCTGCTGTACTGGGGGAAGAGTGTTAGCTCAGAATGGCTTCTCTCTTCTTTATCCTTGAAGGTGAAAAGCTTCAGTCTTAAGTTAGGCATGAGGACAGTGGTGGAAAATCCTGCTAGTTCTGACTCCTTCTTCCTAACGCCATGGTGTTCTCAGACAGCTACCTCAGGAAAACCAGTTTCCTCAGTACAGCGTCTACCACTGCTTTTTTGGAGTCAGTGTGGAGCAACTCTTCAGAAAAATCCTGTGCAAATAATGCTCTGGCTGCCAAGATCTTCTGCAAACAGGAGCAAGAGGTGCTGATTTTTAGCTGTTCATACTCCAGACAAATGACTAAATGCGGTGAGTTAGAGAAAATGTGTTTCTTTAGTTGCAGGGCTTCTTTAGATACTGAACTGGACTAGATGTTTTATTTGTCTTTTTTTTTTTTTTTTTTTTTTTTAATTTAAGTTGGATTTTAGTAACCACCATGTGAAATCAGAATATGTGACAGTTCTACCTTGTGTTTCTCCTCTGGGACAAATACAAACTGCAGTTTCTTCTGCAAGTTTGAGACCAGCGGAGCTATCACCACAGGAGGTGTTTCAGATACGAGATAGAGGGTCAAATCACTGAGTTTCAGATTTGTTCTGGACATCAGAAATGGACCTGGTTAGATGTTCACATCTGCCTTTTGAGTTTGGATTCAAAGGGATATTATGTACATGACATAATTATGGTTTCCCATGCCTAATCATCGCTAATTAATATAACCAGAAGGTTAACTACATAATTGAGATATTATTGCTCCCATGATTTGCTTTTCAATGCACAGAAACCAGACTGATATCATCAGAGAGATAATTATTTAACTCAGCTGAGAATCTGACTGTGTACTTTTAAATGCAGGTATATTCGTTATGTCATTTTACACTGTAATTATTTTTGGCCAGTCCATGAAGTACCTCATTATACAGATTAGTGCAAATTTTATGTTAAAAATGTAACTACAGTGTAATTAGAGTATAATTATGATCTTTGTATTATAAAGTGTATGTGTTTCTTAGATTACTATATTCACATTGGATGTAAGAAATATTTCTTGTCCTTTGTAAGTCCAAACCATGAAGACCATAAGGGCATGGCTATTTCTTGTTGAATCTTTAGAGAATACCAAGCTCAATGGATGCCCTACAACACATTGCAATACTGTTACTACTACTACCAATAACAATACTATTAGTAGCGGTGCAGTAAAGAGATACAAAATCTTTAGGAAGCAATAGTCTACCTATTCCCAACCATAACCCCATGCCTGATGTAAGACCGCAACATGGATGGCAGAGATTGTACTTATAGTTCAGACTTTTCTATTAAAATTTCCAGTTATTCCTTCCTCTGAGTTATTCAGATGGAAGGAGGAAGCAAGGCAAAAGCAGACAAGACTCCAGGCAGTTATTAGCATTTCAGACAGAAGCCAACTAACCTCTTTTGGGTGGCAGTTGTTAAAATAATGGCTGGTCATCACCTTTAAGTAAATTTGAGATGTCACAGTATTACCATTAGTGGAAGAGTTGTGGGAAATTACAGAAAAAGTCCTAGTGCAGATGAGGAAATTATTTTCTTTAAACCTCAGAAAACAAATATGAGTGCAAAAGTGCATGCTGTCATTAGTTTACCTGTACATGAAGTATCAGGTATTTCTAACCATTGCTTCAAGCAATAGAGTTTCTGATTGCAATTGCAATTGAGAAGTATTTCAGGAGTGACTCTGACTTTGGCTTTGTCCTTTTGATGCAGCAGTAAAGAAAATCCCATGTGAATCTCATGTTATATGATCATCTCCTATCTGTATGAGGAGCAAGAGAATGACCCTCTAGAGCAAAGATACCTACTGACATAAACTCCCACCACTCCATGCCTTGGAAATACAGTGAGTCTGTCATTTCAGATGTCATGGCAGTCATGTCCCCACCCACTCAGCACATCATTAAGGACTTGGAAATACCTTGTCCTTAATTAGAAAATGTCCATTCTTGACTTTTACAGTGGGAAATGGGAATAACAAAAAAAAATTTAAAAAAAAAAAAAAAAAAAAAGGGACCACAGGAGAAAAAAATAGAAAGATATAAAAAAGTTTAAAATTACCTATTTGGTAATTCATGCAAATGGGTTTAGACGTTCTCCATATTTGTGAGGTTGATTTCCCCATAACTTGATATACTCCATAGTAAGTCTATTCCCAGTTGCAAAGGGTTGTTTTTTCTAATTTCCATAGGAAATCTTAACATCCCCAGAACAGTCTTTCCTGGATTTTGAGTAGAAGACTAAAGCCTTTCTGGGATAATCTGCTACACTTGCACTATGCAGTCTGGCCCTGCAGCTAGATCCTGGAGCTCTCATGGTTAGGGGAAGGCATCAAGACTGGGGCTGTTCTCTCCTCAAACACACACAAGATGAAGATATCTCTGCCTGGGTCCTTTGGGCCTTCTCACGCCCACAGAAAGGGATGCAAGAATCAACACAGCCACCCTCAGTCCTAACAACAGCGTTTGTAGCACTTAATTTCAAGTGTCCTAAATTTTCCTCCCTTAACTGAGGTGACACAATCTCAATTTCCTTTGTAGTCAACAGAGAGAAATAGGGAACTCCAAAGTAATTTGGTCCATCGCTTAGTACATATTTGGGATGAATGTGTTAATCTCTGAAGGTCCTGTCCATCTCTGAAAAAGCTAAGGTGACTGTTTAGACTTTAACATCTGAGGTTATGTACATAAGCTCTAAAATATATATATGCATGTATATACAGCATATATGCACAAGCTGACTTGAATCCCCTACAGATTGAATTCTAGCTCTTCTTCTTCTGTAGAGACTTACCAGAAGGTCTCTTATCAGCTCAAATGCAGTCATCCCTTAGGGCCATTGCTCCACCCTGGGAGATGGGTCTGCTGGTCCGTGATTCTGAGGCTCAGCTCAGACTGAAGCATTCATCCTTGGATCATTACCCAAGCACCGACCATCACTACCAGGTCCTCCATAAAGAGAGAGCAAATACAAAAGATATTGGCTGGGTTTGTTGCTTGTGAACAGTCAGCTAAACCCTTTCTCCTTCTGACTCTAGTGGGAACTCAATTAACCCATTTGTGCAAAGTGAAGTCTCCAGATAGAGTTGTCTTTTATTGTTATTATTATTATTAAAACAGCTTCCTCGTCTCTCCATCTGCAGCTAGCAAACTGGTAGCTGTCTTTTGCTTTTAACTTGCTGCAAGCATTTCTACAGTCCTTTGAAAAAAGTAGTTTGATAAGACAACATATTTTGAGCTAAAAAGTCAAAGGCTAAAAGGAATGGTTTTCTTCTGCACTTAGAAATATATGTTTAGTATATATGTTTAATACTCTTAATATACTAATTCTGTTCAGATAGCAAAGGATGTTTCCTTTTCAGATGCCTCATACGTTTGTCTGAACACCTCTTGCTTTCCTTTTTCTACCTTTTTATGAAAATGCTCATTCCTATGACTGGGTTATCTTTATTGGATGCACCTTTTCTGTGTGTTGATCTCATTTAGAAGGAGTTTCATTCCTTGTACTTGGTATGTATCGATGCACATCACATTTACATTTGGCTCATTTGGGCTGGAAAGGAGCTGCATCATGGCAGAAATGATTTAGCTCCACGTATATCATCCCTAATAGGGCAATGCCAAATCCAGCCTTGAATAGCACCATTGCTAGCAATTCCATAACCTGCCTCGACAGCTTGTTCCGGTGCTTAAACAGCCATACATTTATAAAGGTATTTCTTAATATTTTCACAGCTGCAGTTTATGCCTATAACTTCAGAATCAGTCTGGCCTGAGCGTGGAGTGTAATTTTTCACTGTATCTATGTATTTGCAAATCTTTTAGGATATTTTGTTTGTAGGGCCGTGCTTACTTCAGCTTAAATATAATTTCTACCAGATCTTCTTTTCCCGTATATTTTACTGGAGTTCACACTTCCCTGTGAGCTCCATCCGTACAGGAAGATTGATAGTGGCTTCTGGTCTCTGCTGGAGCACTGTGGATCTGCAGAAAAAAGCAGATGTGGGACAGGATGAGGATCTGACCTGTGTTCTTTGGTGTTTGGTGGGAAAATATAATCTTGCATCGTTCTTTCTTTTCTGCTGGGCAGGAAATGTGGGCTCTGATACCTGAGGAAGGATAAGTGAATGATCCTATGTTATCAAGCACACTGTCTGCTCACCTTGGGTACCGTGCTCCTCTGTAAGGAAATCCAAGGTTGTACATCTATTTTTTTAAGCAAAAGTGAAAGGCAGGAAACACGTTTACTTTCTCCTGGAATATATTTTGTGTGCAAATAGCCCCTGGAACTGTCCTGTTGCAAGATATGGTTGTACCTCAAAATTCAGCCTGATTCAGAAAGGGTTGGATTTTTACACAGCTAACTGAACCATCCTCATTATTTTAAGTAACATTGCAACACTTAAACATAATAGTAAGGAAGAAGTATAAAAATTAATGACCGTGTTCAAAAGCCCAGTTCAAAAATGGGTAAAAGAAATTTCACTTATAAAGAAATTTTCCCATAGCTGGCCTTTTTCTGTCTGATAATTTTCCCCTGAAGAGTTAGGAGAAGGATACAGACCTCAATAGGTCATTTTCCAATGTTCTAGATCAATATTTATCTACTATATTCATCTGCAGTGTCAAAAACTTTCCATAGAATTAAAGATTTAAAGAGTTTATTACAAATGCAAAACCAAGTAAAAAGATCTTACTTGATACTGTATCATTTATATGTCCTCCTTTGCGCAACCACTAGCCAGTTGAGGTTTTAATAATTCAGTTTTATCCTTCCATTTTCAACCCTTTTTACACTTTCTTTCCCATGAAGTGGCTTCTCCTCTCTGGTGGGATAACTGCCTACAGTAACATACAGCATGCTGAAGCCACGCTGGCTCAGGGCTCATTGCTCCCTGAGTGGCAACAAATGATAACATCAGCCTACATTATTCAAGAAGTATCTTCCATGTCGTTGGCACATGCCTGTGTTACTGGCCTTCAGACAAAGGTATATTCAAATACTACAGCTGTGACTTTCCATGTGTCAGCCCTGGTAGGTGTGGCAAAGCAGGTCATGTTTCATCCACACTTGCCTGACTGCAAGATGACGAAGGACATGTTATTTTAGGTGCTCAAAGTGGTAGTGAGAGCTGCAGCAGAAAGAGAAGTAAGCACAAGGTTGCAAGTGATGCCACCAACTGAATGAGATTAAAACTTCAGGCCTTTGCATCACTAAAGATGCTGTTTAATTTTTGTTCTGCAAGAGTGGGTATATTGTCCTCACTGTCTTGGCTGAATTTCAGTGTGCCTAATTGCATTTTTATCTTCTTCAAATTCCCCCCACTGTGCAGGTTAGATACAGTATTGGTGAGCACTGCCTGGCTCAAAGCACTGTGCAGGTGGTGCTCCGTTAAGCAGATGCTGGGTTTTACCCAGACATGGCTGTGTTTCGGTGGTGAATGCAATGGCCACATAATCCGGCTCAGCAGTCTCTAAAAACATTCTGCGTTCCCTGAGAATATGTAGCTGTGTCTTGGCATGTTATCATTGTATTTTCCTACGGTAATCTGTGGTATTTCAGCACTATTTTTTGCTCATACTCTATATTTTTAAAGTCCAAGGAAGAAAAGCATTACGTTACAGCCTGATAGGATACTTAGACCTGCCCAACCCATACATCCTAACCCATATTCAAATACAAATTTGCCACAGAAATTTTAAATGCTGTAGCTTTTCCTCGTGTTATGAACTCCCTTGTTGTTGATACCCTGCGTATAAAGAAAACTATTTTGCTAGCATAGCCATGAAACCAGTTAGTACTATATCGTTTTGCAATCTTTACATAAATTCAGAAACTGCAGGTATAATCTACTAGAGGGAGCACTTGCATTGCTTTAAAAAGACGATCAAACGGCAGATTACTGCACTCCCGGTGAGACCCTAGCAGGTGAAATTTTCTGTATTTCTTTAAGTTTCTAGTTGATATTTTTACTATTATTGTTGAGAAATTATCCTCCAGGGAGGAACATAGAGTTGCAGAAGCTGAAGGGAGGTATTCTGCATACTGAGTGCAGAGCAATGAAAACTTTTGTTCTACAGTAATTTAAGGGTTTAACACGAAGTTTTTGGTTAAGGCAATTTAAACATTCTGAAACTAGACTGGGAGCCCTGGGAACAAAAAGCCTGTTTGTGCTTAGAGTAGATATCACAGCAAAAAGAAACCGTGCAAAGAGCAAAGCCAAAACCCTTCTAATGCACACTCTACTTGTGGGAGCAACTGAAAGAGGAGAAGAACCCACAAGAGAGATGCTAACTACACTGCTGAAAGCATTACCAGAAAGTGCAATGTTGGGGCTGTACAAGAGCTGAATATATTAAGCAATAAAACAGGGCAGATATCCCTCCTATCACACTTCCAGTCAACTTCAAGGCACCACTTTTAGGAGTGAGAACTGCTGGACTCATCTAGTCTTTGCTCTATGCAAAGTACATCTCAGTGTCTTTTGTAATCCCTTATATTGGCTTTCCACATCTCTCCCATCAGAGCTAAGAAAAACTAAGAACTTTATCATGCAGTTAGCTTGCTCTTAAATGAATAACCTTGGTAGGGTATTGAGGAAGAGAAGGCTTTACTAATCATAGATACAGATGTTCTACCTCTCTCTTAGGTTATTGGAAGTCAGACTCTGAACAATGCAGTTAATGAAGCAAGTCTCAAAAGATCTCTCTTACGTGGATTTTGACCTCTAATATACTTATTCTTTCCCTGAGGGGAAAATAATAGAATCTCTTTATGGACTATTTCCAAAAAAACTGCAGAAATTTATTATGATTGAAATCTCTTCGGCCCTACCATGATTTTTGAAATTAGTCAGGAAGTATGAAAGCAATTGGTGGTCAAGGACAGACAAACCCAAATGCATACACAAACAGAACATTGGGCAAAACATGGCAAAAATATCAATCCATTTTCCTTAGATATAGCGTAAAAGAAAAAGTAAAAAGCTGTATATGTGGTAAACAGCCATGATTTGGCTTTCACAGCAATGCAATCATTAGACCTCATCCACTCAGGAGGTTTTTTTCTCACAAGGTGGAAAGGATACTTTGTCAGCTTTTAAATTGCTAGAATATTGTCAGTGTTGCTTGAGACCTTTGCTTGTTTTTTGTGACTTCTTTTACCCAACCCTGTCACGTTTGCATACCAAGTCCCTTGGACCTGACACTGTATTGTAGAACACACATCAAACAATGAATTCCTTATGAAACATTTTATCTATAGATAAATTTTCCTTGGAGTTTATTTGATGTTTCTTTGAAAAGATGAGGACACCTTTAGTTTCGTTAGTCAGTGACATAAATGCCCCATTTAATGTCTTTTACTGGAACATATTGTGAGGTTCTTAACTCTTAGAGGGGATTGTCTGACATGTCATTAGCAAAGAAAAGTAAAGCATCACAGAAATTGTTGAAAAATGAAGATTTTTTTTTACCTGCAGATCAGGGTCTTCCATGAATTTTCCCTCAACAGTGTGTGTAACTGGGTCACTGATCCACTGGTAACTTGCATAAGTAAATGGAGTACACAGGTCATATTGGAAGTCCTTTATCATCAGATCATTTTGTGATTCTCCCAAGAATTTGGGGTTTACATTTCAGAGTCGTCAGAGAATTACAGTAGAATAGAATAGAACATTATATTTTCAGCTGAAAGGAACTACAATGATCATTCAGTCCAACTGTATGACCATGTCAGGGCTGACCAAATGTTAAAGCATGTTATTAAGGGCATTGTCCAAATGTCTCAACATTGGCAGGTTTGAGGCTTTGACCACCTCTCTAGGAAGACTGTCACAGTGTTTGACCACCCTCTCAGTAAAGAAATGCTTCCTAATGTCCAGCTCAAACCTCCCTTGGCGCAGTTTTGAACCATTCCCACGTGTCCTGTCACAGGATCCCAGGGAGAAGAGATCAGCACCTCCCTCTTCACGTCCTCTCCTCAGAAAGGGGAAGGGAACAACGAGGTTGCACCTCAGTCCCCTTTTCTCCAAACTAGAGAAGCCCAAAGTCCTTAGCTGCTCCTCATAGGACATGCCTTGCACCCCTTTCACCAGCTTTGTTACCTTCCTCTGGATGCATTCAAGGACCTTAAAATTTTCAATACAGGTTCCAATTCAAGTTTTACCAAAAGTCAGCAAAGTTAGGAAGCTATTTCTCATAAATTCCTTTTCCAAATAAATAAATAAGTCAAAAATTAAGTCATTGGTCCAAATGTAAGAAGCTTTTTATTTCCTGTGAAAAAGAAGTGATGTTTTTTAATTTTCATAATTTCTAAGTTCTTCGCTTTCCACTCTAAAACCTTGTTTTATTTTTTCTCTAGGAAAAAGGGAAATAATAGAGAAACAGGGGAAGCAAAATGTCAGGGTGTGAGGAAATTAAAAAAGGAAAAACCCAGGAGTTCCTTTTGCTTTTTATATTTTAAACATGCAGGAAGAAAAGAACAGATTTTAATAGATAAAAGATTCAAGAACAAAAGTTCCAGTAACTTTATCTTCTAAAACCTTAATGTTAAATATGATGGTAACAGATGTTTTAGCACCATAGATCAAATATTTATCTGGAAAAAATCAGTAAATATTATCCCATAAAATGACCTTTTAAATGGTGCAGTAATTATTTCCATGATATGGAAAATAGGTCTTATTAGACAAACCCAATATTTTAAAATTCCCGTCCAAGTTTATGCAAGAAAAGGAACCATGCTGGTACAGTATATTCAGATAATGGTAATTTGATTTACTTCTGCACAGCATTTTGATAGATGCATGTATTTGCACTACATTAAATCACTGTAGTTTATATTACATGTAATAATGATATATTAATTTGTAAATGTGCACTTTTCCTTCTTGGAAGACATAAATAATCAGGTCCAAAAAAATTTCTTCTAAGCTATTCAACACCTTTCCCTGTGTTCTGGAGTGAAAAAGAAATCAATAGTAGTAAAATTCTCAGATAATGCATGGTTTGGCAGATAGAAGTAATGAAAAGGGAGCCCAAGCACATCGTCAGGCAGGCTTGTTTTGTCAACGTGTGCTTCATCAGAGTTAAGTGCTAGATTATGCATCTAGAAACAAAGAATGCATTCACATTTGCAAGATGAGCAATTGCATCCCCAGAAAGAAAAAGCAATGAGATGACAGTAGATAATGCATTGAATATGAATTTCTAGTGCGCTGCTGTTGTTAACACAGGAGGATGAAATTGCAAATGTATGTTGGAGAAAGAATAAGAAGGTGACATCAGTTAGGTGAATGACTTTAGGAAGGTGTTAATTGGCATTTTGAGTGGAATTCACCTGATAAAATAAAGATGTCTATCATGTATGGGGTGTCTCTATGGCACTGTTGAGTCCTTCCTAGAGTGTGTTTCAAAGCAGACTACAAAACTGGAGTCCTTCACTGGAAGGAATATGATGCCCATGCTGTTTTCAACAGCAGGCAGTTGTATAGGTGGAGATGACCTAACAAGATCCAGGGTCTGGAAGCTGCAGTTAAACCACTTCATACCAGAATAAAGGTGCAATTTTTTTATACCAAAAGCAGTTAATCACTGGAAGAGTTTTTCAGGGCTTGAGGGATTCTGTAAAACTAAAAACTTTCAGACTAAGATGGCATTTCTTAGCACATAGGCTATGCCTCAAAAACTGTGATTTTGATGGAGAAGTGATAGGTTACAATGTTTTGGCATGTGATCATAATAGTTTTCCCCAGTCTTAAAACCAATGAAATTTCTGTTGTAGAAGAACAGAAATTTTGTCTTCTGTCTGTGTGACAAATCAGCTTTTTTTTTTTTTTTCTTGCTCATCCTAAATTCTCATCTTCTCAAGTTTATCCCACAATTCCTATTTTATGTCAAACTTTAGGGAACTTCAGAACGTCTTTACTCACCAGACTCCTATAAATATTCCTACAGAAAAAACTTATGCTCATATCTCTATGTGGTGTACCCTTTATTCTGAAAGACCTTGATAATAAAACCCACTGCTATTTAGCAGTATTTTGTAAGACTGTCACATTACAATCGACATATCAAAAATCCAAAATTACTTCCGAAACCTTTCTTCTTAGTGCATTTTGATAAGTGCCCATGCTTTGATATACACAAAGGTTTTGCAGTTTTACTTCATTTCTTCTAGCTTTTAGGCTCTTCAGAGCAACTGTGACTCACCTGGTAAACTCTTCCAGGCCTACATGACTTTTTATGCATATAAAACCATCATGTATGAAAAATATGAGAAAGCTATAGTTATTCATATGGCTTGCTGGATTTTGATCACAGTTTACTTAATTTATATAATAGCAGGGCTGTGTGAGATGTTGTATCACAAGGATTTTCTCTAACCAAGGCATACCGCATCTCTTCTGGTTTATATTACTTTCAGCTGCACGTTAGTTTTCAACAACATTGCTCTTTCATAAACCCATCTGGTGATTCTATCTTGTGGCTAGTGTGGAGTCCCAACAGAGAGCCAGTGAAATGTTCATATATCTATTAAACCATGTGTTGCCTCTCAGCACAGAGATTAATTTCACCTGGTTCCCTTATCTGCTACCTCGTTAATGGTATTTCTCTTTAATGCTTATCTTTCCTTTTGCCTAGACATGAAAGCTAGTTTCAGTGGTTAGCAATTGCAGTACTCTATTTCTTAAGATCATGACTAGTTCTTCACATCGTCAGTCCTTTGACACCCCTTTTTATGTATTTCCAGTACAGACTGGCAGCAATTCAGTGAAGCTGGTCACAACCACCATTCCCTTCACACTGGTACAATAGATGCAAAGGCTGAATATTCTGACTTTATGAAATGCAGTGAAGGAGGAATTCTCAGTAAGAGCTGAAATTCAAGCTCTTCTTGAACCAAATTGTAGCACTTGATTCTTCACACACTGACTGGTTCTGCGATAACCACAATCTGGACTTCACCACAGTGTAAAGCCCATATGCAGTGTCTCAGCTGATAACACAGGGCAGAAATAGACCACTTAAACTTTTCTCTCATCACAGCTATCCCTTTATGGCTTTCTTTCAGTAGCATGCTTTCCTCGGGTCACTTTTAGATACTGAATTTCCAGTATAACAGATTAAGGTAATAGCCAAATCATTTGGGAATCTAGTACTTTCTGGAAACCAGAATTTGCTGCTTTATGCAATCTATGTTTAGAATTACTAGTCTAAGGGAGCAATTTTTAAAGGAAATGAAAATAAAAGAGTTACATTGTTTTTTTCTTTTTGTCCCTATTAAGGCAGTTTTACTTACTGCTGACCATCATTTAGAGATATGCCATATAATTTCCTTGCTTCCACAGATTCATCTAATCATATATTTTTCTTCCACTCTGTTTTTGCCTCCTATACACTGGGCTTCCTGTGGTCCATGTAGTATATCGAATATTCTTCCTTCATCCTTTCTTCCTACAACCTTATAAACCCTTGGCTCTTTAACATCAAACTGTGGTCTCTCTTGTTTCTCTGTTTCCAGTTACAGCATTTGATTCCTATTTGCATCAAGCATATGACATGTGACCATGAGATTCCTCTAAGCACTTTGCAAATCTCTTGTTTGGTTCCTAAAGAATTCAGGATAACTGTGTTTCCCCACCACCTCTTCTTCTTAGAGGCAGCATCCTTGTAAATCCTTCTGTGCCAGCTGCATGCTGATAATCTCCAGACAAGGTGACATTGCCAAAACATAATCCATAGTCTTCTTGTCGCCTCTTCATATTTGCTAACTCTGTTCTTTTAATAGTCAAGCACAATAATCTTTCAAATGACAACTAAGGCCTCATCTTATCTGCATGGAGCGGCAGAGGATCCAAGCAGCAAGAAAAGTGAGAAATGGAATTTGCTTCCAGCCCCATCCCAGTAACCCTGCAATATGTGCTGCCAGCTCGCCCAGGTGCTGGTTTGTAGAGTCCGCCCACACCAGATCCTTGGATCTGGGAAAACAGCTCTGTGTGAGGGCTGGGAGTGGGACCAGGGTGCGAAGCACCGAGGGACCTGACTGACTAGAAGGTACTTGGCTCTCAGCATCCTGGCACCTTTTTCTGCATCTTTTGAAATTATCTCATTGCTCTTCAGAAAACACTTTGGTAAAATGAGCAAGGCTACACTGTTCGTCTGCATTTTACTTTTTGAATTTTGATGAGTGAAAATCTACCATGGGCTGCAGTAGCTCTGTTGCTAAGTGGGGTCTTTTCATGCCTTTTCAGAGAGAGTCCAGCTCTTAGGTTTTACTTCTCTCTCAGATCCCCATCTTCTTCAATCACAGGCAGTCAGGTGCCTACAGTAAGGACCTCCATTTACTGGAGGGAGCTCTGATGAGTCCTGTGATGCCTGTGTCAGGAAGGGCTTGCTGTTTTGGTCCTGATATGAGCAGAGAAACAGGAGCATCCTGAAGTAGGAAAGCTCCTTGTACCAGACACTTCTGAATGCTTGACTAAGATGTGTTGGCTGTTGGCTGGGTTTAAACCACAACAGTCTGTTAGAAAAAAAAAAAAAAAAGTATTGTTGGCTTTGTAGTGAGACAAAATATGTATGTGGTGTTGTCAGAGATGGAGCTTCTCTACCTCACCCTCCATCAATCTTCCCCCTTCCCAAAACTCTTCTCAATAAATAAGTGTGGAAATGGCAGAAATCATGCCTTCTCCCTGGCTTCTCATTGTCATGGCTGAATTCACAGGATGAGTCTATCAAAGTCAATGGAATTGCCTCAGATATTAATTTGTCTGGGATAGCTTGCAACAGATGTGCTGTTGGCTTCTGCTTTTATTATTTCTGTGCTCATAGCAAGGCCCTGTTGTGTGAGATCCATTCCAGGCCCTGAGGACCCTGCAACACAAACTCACTCTGGAGACTGAGAGAAGGGAAAACAGAAAGATTTGACCAATGTCACAGAGGAGATCTAGCTTTAGAAATTTAACATGACCCTCATGTCTTCCTTGCACAGTCTGGTTTTGGACCATGCCGTCCAACTGCTATAAAATGTGCGTGGGAGTAACCGTGGAGAAGGCCAGATGTCTGCTTGGGAAGGTGTCCAGGGCTTGCCATCACCACGTGAAAAGAGAGAAGAACAAGCCACGCAAACCACTTTCTAATCTGACGGTCCTGATTGATATATTTTATCTCACTACAAAGCATTTGTGATAGATGCAACTGAACTCAGTTGGAATGAGGCCATGAGTTACTTGGCTCAGTAGGGTATTGCTGAGGAGGTGGAGGTGCATTGCACCACTGGGGTATAGCTGTTTGCTTCACGTTTGGCCATAAGCCACCACCAAAAACTCCAAGAGGACTGAGACCGCTGCTCTAATGCTAGATGTGTCTATGTTGTGCACTTGGTGACCTCCATTCAGGTGCAGATTAGCATCTAAGGTGAAAGAGGGTGAAGAAGAGAAGCAGGTTGCTCATCTGCTGGTCTGCACCCAGACATGCCAACCCAAAGAGCTACAAACAAGTAAGAATAATTATATCTTTTTAGGAGAGTCATAATGATATTGGGAAGGTCAGAGTCTTGCTGGAAATACCTGACATACTAGACATTGGCTGATAAAGGAGAAAATAAGAAATCTCTTTTGCTCAATGAAAATATAAATGAACAAGAGTATCAGACACGGTGCCAGCAGAATCACTACAGGCACCAGCTTCACCAAAGAAGTAGCAACAGCAATGGCAAATAATTTTAATAATTCCTAGCTGATATGAGCATCCTTCTGTTTAAGTTTCTAGCTGAAGTCACAGAAAAATTAATCTTGACTAGGTTATAAGATCAGCAGTGTCCTGAAGAGACTTGCACTGTCACGTATGTGAGTAGGAAAACTGTATAAAAATCTTACCAGAAATTTTGCATATGGCATTTCACGGCTAAATATGAGCATTAATAGGAATGAAATATGTTAAAGGCAAAATATAAGGCCTGAGTCTTTGTAAGAGAATTTTTTTTTTCCTATTCATCTCAGAAGTAAGTGCATTCAGAGTCACAAGCGAATGGAGCTCAGGTACATACCTTCATGCTACTAGCGTACTATGCAACTAACTACGGTTATCAAAGTACTATTGATTTGGTGTATTCTTCCTTAATATACAGTTCAGCTGTTGTGCTTTCACACCAGAGAAGACACTACCTCCCCAAAAAACACCAGCAGGCAGTTTTGCACAGCTGTTCCTGTGCTGTGTAGTTATTTTATGAAGAGACTCTCATTTTTTGTCTTAGTGGCTGCCAGCCCATCTGGGACAGGCAAACAGCAGCTGTCATTGCAAGACTCTCAATAAGGCTTTATCCTGTTTCATCCTCCAGCACTGCAATATATTTAGGTAAGCAAAAGCCCCAAAGTTACCACTTAAATATGGATTAAAGCCAGATTTTCTCCTTTAAACATGTTTTATTGAGTAGATAAGAAGGTTAAAACTTGGAAAATTACTAAGATTTTGATCTGAGAACCAAACCTGAAACAGAACAAGCAACGATAAGCACCTTTATGCTCTTTTGCCAGTAACAACTTCTTACATGAAAATGAAACATCTAATACAGAGAAAATGTGGGGAAAAATAATTTAGATGAAAGGCTATCCTTGGATGGGTGAACATATTCAAGATGAGGCTCAGAATAGAAGAAAAGAAAAAGAAAAAAAAAAAAAAACACCCCAAAAGAAAAAAAACACACATTCTGGATCTTTTATCTATTCTGACGAAGTTTTAATACTTAAGTTTCTTCTTTGGGTTAAAGTATTTTTAATATATTTCTATAAAAATAGATTTCTACTCTGACAGAAGAAAAGGCATAAGTGATGTACTCTCAGGAACAGCTACTATAAATACTCTGTAGTTATGATGAGACAATAACATAGCTACATTGCAGTTAACTTTGAGATACTTTTAATGTCCATTTTTCACATAACTGACAGTTCATCTATGTGATGGAGTTATTGATTTTTTTTTCTCTATTTCTTTCATGCTCGATAAGCACAGTTTGTGGCATAGGAGTAGTAAAGAAAGCATTTTAGACTAAAATATAATTATATAGAAAGAACTTCAAAATTACAGCATAATTGAAATGCTATTACCCCCTACTAGCAGTTTTATATAATGACGTGTACAACCAGGAGTGTATAACTGGCAACTTTTGAAGTGATCAGATACTATACTGGCTGATCTGGTAAGAAACCAAAGTCAGATGTATTAAAAAATATTAGTGGTTCTTCCTCCAGCTAGTATATCAGCTTCATGGAAGGGTCTGTGCTCAAAAGTTGTGTTTCATTCATATTTATTTGTTTTAAATAGAATATTCAAAAATAAAGATCGGTACACAATATATGGCCTCATTGCTCATCTGAGCATTTTAATATCATTTCAGCTTTAGCTTTCTGTCTTTCCAATACCCTGTACTCCAGTAAAACTGGGAACAAGCAGAAAGTAGGAATCTTTGACTAATGAATTAAAATGTGAGTCCAATAATTAATGAGTTACAATAGCAGCATTGCTCCCTATTTTGAGCAAAATGAAATAAAGAGGCTAGGGGGATTCTTTATTAACAGTATACATGGAACTCTAAATCCTTTTTATGCTCTGTGATCACATACAAAAGATCTAATAAAAATAATTGCATTAGATGTCCTATTTTTGGAGAAATGCATAGCTAGTATTTAGGAAGACTCATTGCTCTGATTTATCTATTAATGAAGCAAACCCTAGTTAATTACCTAATTTGCATGATATTTTGCATCCATATAGATGCTGGGATGAGCACTAGGGAGAGGTTTTACATCAATCCATTTTAATAAGGTAATGAAATTGACTGGGCTGACTCTGCAGATCAAATCATCGAATGTTTTTCTCCTGTTGGACTGAGAACTTGTAAATTAAGGTACAGATCAAACATGCTCGTGACCTGGGGAAGGCAAGATCTTTCCTCCTGCAGTGCCAAAGTTCTGCTACTGTACTGGAGCTGCAGATCAGTAATCTGCTTGAGGTCCCAAATTATTGTCCCATGGCTTTAAGAGGAAGCAGTGAAAACGATTTAATAACTTGCAGCTTCCTGCCTCTTACCATCTTCCCTGCCTGCTCCACTGCACCATTGCTCTGAGGCAGGATATAACCTTGGAAACTGCCAGGCAGAGCTGGGTCAGTAATATCAAGGCAGAAAGTGGTAGGTCTACAGCTGCTTTGAGTCCCTTTTACATCACACCTTCTGTCCTCATGGTGTTTCTTCCCACTCTTCGTCTGTCACTCCTTTGTCCCCTTGTGTCAGGATGCCTTGTGTTCACCCTACCTTTCCTCCTATCAGTGTGTGATTGACGTTTCTGCACACTATGTATCTGTCAGGAGACACATCCTAAAAAAAAAAAAAAAAAAAAAGACATACAATTTTCCCTGAGGCCTTCCCAAGCCCAGTGCAGAAGAGAGTCTGGTTTGCAATGTAAAGATGATTTGTATAAGAATGCATCTTCCCTAACATTAGCTATTTAAAACCAAGGCATCCAGCCTAAGGTTCTGAGCTGCCATCTGAGCCTATGACGACCAGACAGAGCAGTACCTCCAGGGAGTGCTGCTTCCCTTCCCCAGGTGGGAACTGGAAATAGTTTTGAATCCCTGTTGATGTTCTGCTCTATCTGTGTTGAAAAGAGAGGGAGCCAAGGACAACAAATTTAAATTATACACAAAACTCTACATGGCTAAAGCTAGGAGAGATTAATTTCATCGTTAGGGTCTTCTGAAAAACTCCCACATGCTCTATGCAAGCACAGAAAAAGTGCCATTAAATACAAAAACTCCTGAAACAAACTAGGACTTAAAATGCAAACATCTGCCATTGCAGAAATGAGGGGATTTGGCAGGAAAGAGCTTTCCAAAAAACAGTCCATAGTCTTCCAATCTTTGCTGCTTCAAGTTAACAGCTACAATGTATGAGACATTTAATACTGAAAAGAGAGCAGACTCTCATCACTGGAGATAAATTGCTAGTTCTGGAGACTCAGCTATGGCATAAAAGTAACAACCAGATTAAAAAAAATATTGTCCTAATTACACTGGGTCATATATTGAAATATGGTAATTTGAGTGCTGAGTCACCAAGAGTGCTGAGGAAAAAGTTTCTGCTATAAAACAAGATTGGTGAAGTCTCTGTTTTCTGTTTTTAAAGCCATTGTTGGGAATAAGATAAATACAACCACATGGGCTTTTGATCTAATCAATGCAGTTGTGTTTGATTTTATTCCACCATTTCTTTTAAGTTTTATTCAGAGTTTTATTCAGGTGATTTGCCTTTGTGTTTAAGATTAGTTTTAACAACTAGCATGATATTGAAGCTCAAAGAACAATTTGAGCTACTTATCCAGGGCAGAAAGACTGTGGCTAGCCAGTGGAGAGAAGTAGATGTCTACATAAAAGTTCATCTTTTGTATTTTAGCTATTCAGATCTTAGGGTTATAGCCTGATTAGTTATCTTGACTCTTTTTATAATTGCTGGTGAAAAACAGGTACCCCAGGAAATGATCAATCCTACATATTTTACCTACTTAGTGGTATGGTGAGGTGCCTGTCCCTCCCCACTGACTGTAGGTGGGCTCTGACAACTGGTTTGGACTAGATGCATAACTTTCAGATCTCTAAAATTAGTGAGATGAATCTCACCTGTGCAGTAGATGATGTTTCATGTGTTCCTAAATTTAAAGCTGCATTGTGTTTAGAGCAGGCAAAGGTTATCTTTTTACCCTGATGTTCTACAGCACTCCATTCAAAGCTGAGGGGGAAGAGGAAGGGTGTGATTTGTTTGATCTATTGTGGAGGGGGATTTATGAAATCACAAGTTGCCAAGGCATTGAAATTTCTTGCTTGTTGGACATTAACCATAAATGTCATTAGAAGACATAGCTGCCTGAAAGAGCTTGCAAAATGTATAGTTTAATACCAGTGGAAGCCAGTAGAAATCCTATTAAATTAGAATTTGCATCAAGATAGCCATACATCAAGGAAACATCTCTGTTTATGAAAATGTTTAAATCTGATACTAATATGACAAAAGTAAAACAGTCCCGAAAAATAATGTTTAGCACATACATAATGGCTGTGCTGAATTAAGGCATTTTGAATGGCACCAGAGGACAGGAGAACCATGAAATGATCATTCCCATGAAAAGATGTTATAGAGTACCAAGGACAGGCCTGAACTACTACTCATACAGACTTACTTTTATAATCAGTGCAGAGAAGGAGGCAGCTATAAAGGGCAATCATCCTGCATACAGTCTCAGGAGGATACAGGGCATCCTGCATCCTGCTCCTCCTTTGCTGCAAAGGAGAAGACTGTGCTCAGCTTAGACATCACACCCAGGGGTATCTCTGAGGGCAGAGGAGTGCCACCTCCAGCACCAAGTTCTTGTGATAACATCCACATCATAAACATCTGACCACACTTCCCTGTTTGGATGGAGAGATCCTCCCTCAATATTTTTACTTGGGCATCTGTTCTGAGTTTTAACTCTGGTAGAGTGTGGGCTAAATAACCTGATGTGTATCAGGCCATTGTTGATCTGCAACTTCTCTGAGAATAATGCTAGATCTGTGTAGCTCTCCTGTTCATGAGATAATGCTCTCATGGCATTCCATGTAAATCTGATGGCACATAATTCATAAGAAATACAGAGACTTCGAAATGCAGGCTTTAAAAAGTACCTAACTTCACTGAAAAATATCCTGGCAGTCTCAGTTTCCCTTGCATTGTGCAAGGAAGGACAAATGCCATCTGATAACACAAAAAGAAAACAAGATGATAAAAGTCTCAATTCTAAGCTTAATCACCAACTTTCTCTGTTTTCTATATGTCTCCCTGAGTTTAGTCCAATAGCTTCCTGTGGCCATTTTTGAGATTTTGATCTGAATTGCCTAGTTGCCAGAAAGACAATGAAGTTGGGGTAGATCATGATGAAAAGGAAAATGTAACCCAACAGATTTGAGTATCATCTTAACTACTATTAGCATAACATAGAAAACATAATGAAACATTGGGATCCAAAATTCTGCGGCGATGTTTCCATACTCTCCTTCCTATTTTAAATTCTGATGCTCCTGAATTTCCAGTTTGAATAGACTAAAATTTCCAGCTCAAAGTAGTACACAGATGTGTGGTAGAGCTAGCATAAATCAGTCTCAGTCTGATGAAGATTGCAATGAATTGAACTCTGCTGTTTTACCCAAGCATTTTTCTCTGAGCATTACTTTCAGCCCTGGGTGATGCACTGATGGAGCCCATTGTTTCATGCAGCACAGGCTCACAGACAAAAACACATATATCAGTAGTTTGTCCATATTTGAATCAGGGTAGCATCACTACCAAGTATCGCTGGGCTCTGTTTCCCAACCCCAATGCTAGAAAATTACACAGAAAATACAAGTAATAGAAAAACTGTCAGTTCCATAATTTAATAAGGAATCAGCTGGTGACTTAAAAAACTCACTTTTCAGGAAACAGATACATGAGAACAAAAAACCCCATAAATTAATCCCTTAAATTCTCTCCTCTCCTCTGTATAAAATATATATAAATATATGTTTACATTTCTGAGGATAGATTTAGAGTGTCTTGTTTCATTTGTGAGAGCCTTTCAATTTTTTTCTGCAGCTTTTCTGAGGTCTGATAAAGTAGGAACTTGCTTTCTGAGCTGATTAAATCAAGTGAATTTCACAACCTCCACAGATGAGGGTTAAAGGTCTCCTGATGCAGTAATGGTGCACGCTCCTCTCCCAAGAGGTGGGATAGGATTATTTCAGGTTTGCTGAAGGCTAGGGTTTTTATGCAGGGTTTATTGTCATGTTGCATTGATCTGTGCTAAGAGATCTTTCGTCCATGAGGAAAACAGCTGACACTGGCAGTTTTCAAGTAAAATTCTTTGCAGGACAGAAAAACATAAGAGACCATTTTGACTTTCTGATGTGACCTCCTTTCCAGGACTGACAACAAAAACTCTTACATTTCTGGAACCAACTGAATAAAGCAAGAAAACAATGCAAGACAAGATGCTCTCGTACTCCTTGTGGTGTTACTTACCTTAACTCCACTGAATTTGGTGTGAGCCCTAGATGAGCCCTTGTGAAAAGCACAGATAGAGATTTTTTTGAGAGGGTACCCCAAAGTGAGTCAAAATGTCTGAAAATGTAGGCTGCAATCTTGTTACTCCCCAAGTCCATTGCATTGGGTCAGACAAAAGGAAGACAGACTAGAGCCACAGAGTATCTGGGAAGGAACTTGACTATGGGGAATAAAAAGACCCATGAGGAGGTTATAGGAACAGGGAGAAGCCCTTGGCAGCAAGTACAGTTCTCATGAGTTTGTCAGTAACAACAGACCAAAGGAAACCTGGCTCTTGCAAAGGGGATAAAAAACAAACCAAAACAAGATAGAGAAGGAACTTACACAAAGAGGAAAAGAGCTAGGCCAAAGGGAAAGGAAAAATGAGTTTGTTTAAGGACTGGCCATGATGCTCGAACAAACAGAGATGGAAACTTTTTCTAGTGAGATGGGGGTGATGGCAACTGGGAATACATGTTCCAAGCTCCTCAACCACCTCAATGTCAATGTGACAATCAACAGCCACATGTTTTAAAAAAACTCATCATTGCCATCACTGGATGTTTCCCCACTTGGAGCATCTCCCCTGCAGTCTTTGGGTTGTAGAGCACATGGCTGAGTCTACATGACATCCTAGTCGTTGCTGTGAAGCATTTCTTCTTTCTTGTGTGAGTTCATTTCTCATTCATTCCTTCTTGCACAGCGTTACACTTCACTCCTCTGATGATTACATGGTCCTTACTCAAACAGAAAAACACCCCTTAAAACAAATACTCCATCACAGCATCAGGAAAAAAATTGAGAGATTAATTCACCAGGATGGAGTTGGTATGACCAGATATTGTTCCCTCCCTGTTGTATGTACTCTTCTGATACTTATTATTGCATTCCTTTTGACACATTTTTTATTTTCCTCAGAGCATGATATAGAAACTTCCTCCTTGATTGGGTTTTGAAGACAGAATGTTGTCATGAACTGCCTCTGAATTAGAATTTTTCCTCAACTCGTGGTTAGTTTCCTGGAAAGGCATCATATCATCTATTTGACACCTTTCTCTGATGCACCCTGAGGCTCCCTCTGCTCTTTCCTAACTTCAGACACTCATGTGAGATGCCTGCTTGCCAAAAGTACTCTCTGTAGCCAAAGGGAAAGAGGGATCTCTAGCAGGTGTTTCTGATCTCAGTAATCTATCTCTTCCCAGTGATTATAAAGAGGACCGGTGCAACTAATAGTGTAGATATCTCGTGTAGATATCGCCTAAAATCAGGTGGTATGAAGCCAGAAAGCAGACCTAAAACTGAATGCCATATTCCATGTAGAAACTATACAGACATTGTACCCTCTCCATCCCTTAGGCTATTGCTGACCTAAACTGGATGCAATAAAAAACCCCACCTGCTGATCTGGTCTTTTTCAGCATCAGCCATCACTAGTTACTCCATCAATGATCACATGAGTATCTGGATCTTCCTTTTTGTTATTAGATTGTTATTTTCATAAGAATTTTCATTGTGACTTCTTCTGTCCATGAAAATTTTGTTGAATTTCACTGAAGGCATTTCTGAGAGACAGTCAGCTCAGGCTAAGAGAAAACTGGTTGAAAAGTGATCTCATTTATAAAGAGACAGAAGCACCCACCACTCCTGGCAAACTGAAGGTGATCTCTTACTCTTCAGTCTCTCCAAATCTCTATTTGCTCTGGTTTTGAATTACTGAATAATATATACAACTATGAACAATGAAGCCGGAGTCTGGGAGGCTAAAATATGAGAGAAAATTCACATATAAGCTTTGCAGCAGACTTCTGGATAATTGCATCTAGCATCATTCACCACCACCAGGGAATATTCCATGATTTATCACTTTAATCTATTTCTTTGTTGCCAGTTTTTGCCAAAAGGAAAAAAATCTGTGGATTAGGTGTTTGACTGACATGCATAGGAATACTTCCAGTTAACTCTGTAGGCTTATGTACTCCAGCACCCTATGGTGGATCTGGTGCTATTTATCTCTCATGGAAGAATGTACAAATGCAATGGAATAAAATATACTTTCACACATCTGTGGTCTTGCAAGAGCCATGCTTCTGCAAAATGTGTTCTTTAGGGCAAAACCGTTTGACTCTCATATAATAAAATATTAGTAAATGTACAAATTTTTATGCAGTTGAGAATATTTATATCTGCTTGCTTGCCTTTTTTTAAATATTTTTTTTTTTTTTTTTTTTTTTTTTTTTGTAATTATGCCATACTAGGTACTTTGAGGGCCCAAGCAAAAATTTCACTTTTTCTGGACTGGAAAGTGGGATGGGAGTAATCATATAATCTTTTCTGGCCTCACAAGGGAAATTATTTTCTCTCTGTTTAGTACTAGTGAGAATTTATCTTATTTGTATATTGAGTTAACTGAAGAAAGAAAATTTAAGAAAGCTGGTCTATAAAAGCATGCTACTTTTTTTTAAACTTCAAGGTGTTGGTGTTTCTCCTAAGAATAAAGCAGGCGCATAAATTTATGTTGTTGTAATTTTATAACGGTTGTCTCTAGCAGATGGCACATTTTAACGAGATTGAAAAATCCCTATCGGCTCAAAAGAAGAACAGGGAACATAACAAACATTTCATAAGGAAGCTAAATCCAATATATTTAAAAAACAAAAGATTACTTTTTTCCAGTAGCTAGCCTATATACTGAATGTTTTTATTCTCAGGGGTCTTTAAAATAAACCAAACCTCAACCACTTTAAATGTGCTTGAAAATCATTTTGGTCTCCTCTAGGATGTTTCTCATTAATGTTTTACCTCCAGTTTCCTCCACAGGCATACTTGAAGAGTTCTGTAGAGAATTACTAAAAATGACAGTGTATTTATATTTCCTAAGGGCTGTGACAGGAAAAAAATCACCCTTTTCCTAATTTCTGTCAGGACAACCTTCATGTAAATTCTTAGATGACTAGAGATCTATCTTAAATAAAATGAAGCTGAACCAACGGAGCTCTTTTATACAGGAGTGAATCCAAAGTAATATAAGAATTTTTAGCAGATGTACTTGGGTTTAAGACAGTGTAATTGAGACAGCAATTCAGAAAAGTGTTTAAACACAGACATAACTCCATCTCTCTTCGTGCTTAGCTTTAAACATGCATTTAAATCCAGTCACTTAAGTACATGCTTAAGTATTTCCCTGAATGGGATGCTTTCCTGAATCATAGCCTAGAGTCTAAAGTGATGTTCACTTTTTATGATGTGCAATATGTTTAGGCAATGACACACTTCACAGGCACTCAGAGGAGAAACTTAAAGTGATAGTGATGTTTTAAAGTCACCTTACTGTTTATTATGCAGACTTGACTTGTGGCTCTGTGTTTAAGGCCATTTTGACTTAAAAAATTCAATTCCTTTTTTTTTTTTTTTTTTCCCCCAGGGAGCTTCAGTTACTTCACCATTATGTTTTGAACTCTCAGTCAGTAGGTCTGAATGGCCCCATTAAAGATGGTGAGGAGGATCATGGGATACATAGTATAGGGTGAACAATGTATATGGAATTTCAAAGCTCTGTTGGAATGCCTTGAGAAGTCAAAAATGTTAACTATTGAGATAGCAAATTTTGTTTCACATCCAAGCATTTACAAAACTCTCTCTTGAAGCACACACTGTGTCTATTTATTTTTCCTCAGTCTTTGAACTGCAAGACTTGTGATACTTATAAATTTCAGATCTTCATAAAGACTCTTTTGAGAGATTAATCTCTTTAAGAAGGTGAGTCATTACAGGGAAGAGGATGGGGAACTTGAGAGAAAAAATCTCTTTATATCATGTGTATTGTCTAGCATGATTGTCTTTGGATATTATTTGAAAATAAATAAGCCATAATTATTATAATCAACTCACAAATTATCATCATCAAATACTTCTCAGTAGAAAGAGGTACCCATCTTAGGTACCTGGAGGGTCTCCTTTCTCTCTTCAGTGACCAAAGAGGGAGCAGTGGTGATCATTTTGGGCTAGACTCCTTTCCTCTTGGCTGAAGGTAGGGAAGATGACTCCCAACTATTCTTGGTGTCCGTAACATTATCTTCACTATGTACTGATCCATTACTGCAGTAGCTATACCTCCATTTCCAGACAGTTCAAGATTCTCTGAGACCACAAGGCAGTATAGCTGGGGAAGTGTGACAAATTCATGTTTCGTTATGGCATTTGGGCAAGCCAGCTTTGGGGATTTGCATTTATGTTTCCTCACTTTTTCTTCCTAAAGCAGAGCTGATCAAAAAATAATTTGTGAAAAGCATTCTTAGCTAAAGAATTTCTACATGAAAACACATGCTTCCCCCCTGGGGTAATGCTTTTTTGACAAACACAGAAGAAAATCATTGACCCTTGTTTTCCATCAACCCCTCTTTTTTTCTAGGCAAAAAGCAACATATTTTGACTACTAGACATCTGGTGATTCCTGCTTATCTGGAATTTGTTAGAAGTTCTGGCTACCTGAAGCTGGAAACAGTAAAAAATTAAGACATCCCTTGAAAAATTTAACCACAAGATGAACTTTTTGAATAAAAATAACTTGTTTTTTTCTCACAGTTCATATTCTGAAGTGTTCTCTATAAGCACAACTTCTTGAAATACTGTGCAGTCTTATTCTGAATGAGATTTGCTGTGGGTGTGCAGTTAATTTTGTGGAAACATATCTACTCTGTTCACCTACATCTGTTTAGATATCTTGCATGAGAAAAGAAAGTGGGCTGATATTTCTTCACGCTTCAGTCTCTTCGTGTTCTCTAACGCCCTCACATTTCTGAACAGATAACATTACTGGTGCCACTACCACAACACTGCAGCTGAAGACTCTTGGCTATTTTTGCAATTAGATTTTTGTTTAGATTAATGTCATGGGAGATAACTTCTTCCTTCCCCCACATTTGAATCTCTTCAAATATCACGTATTATAGTCTTTGAGCTATAAAGAACCTATGATAATGCATTTCCAATCTTGACAGATGTCTCTGGACAATATTTTAGTAAAATATATTTACTGTCAAATGGCTTTTCAAAGTTAATGGTCCATTGTTAAAAATGGTATCTCATGGTGATTTGAGTTCTTTCTGAATTTAGGATACTTCACTGTGCAAGAATGTTACCTCATCAAAAAGAAAAATAAATTGATATGAGTGACATCCTGCTTTAGTTTCCCGTTTACACCTTCTTATCCAATACAACTAGATCTGTTTTGCAGGAGAAACACAAAGTGAAATAAAAATATGTTTAAATCCAGAAATTATGTTTTCCAACCCCATTTTTATTATAGCTTGCAATATGTTTTGCTGGCATTGTGCCTGAAAGAGAAATGCTTTGGGGCTTCCTTATCCCCTGTTTAAAAAATATTTGTCAATTCAACCCAACAGAGTGGGAAAAGGGAAAAGCACAAGAGACGCTACAAAGCTTTGCCTGCCTCATGTGACAACACATACAGCAGGTTGTACCATGGGTAGGACATCCTTTGTCACCTTTTCTCTCAAACTCCAGTACCTCTAGTAAATTTGTGACTTTTTGTGATTTGAACTCATGTTAAAAAACACAACCACTGTAAGATGTTGCAAGTTTGTCTCCAAACTGAACTACAGGTTTAGACCAAAGTAAATAATTGCAGAAGATGTGAAAAATTATGTTCTTTCATATCTCCACTTCATCTTTGGAAAGACAGGAAGGAGAAAAGTAACATTCTTTGATATATAATTTTCCACAGTTACAAATCAAACAAAGCTTGAGTTTTCTGAATTAAACTTTTCCATTTATATTTACTCTTTTTGTTCTTCTTGATATGTGCAAGATTCTGCCAGTATTTGCTGACCTCACAGAAAATGCTTGCTGAACATTGATTGAAAAACTTGACTTACAAACATCTTAGTTAAGATAGATGCTGGTTTTATTATAAGGTATACGATGCGTTTTTAAGAAAGCCACCTTGGGAGAGTGTCATATTGCACTAAGAAATTATTCTTGTGCTGACAGTTTATCCTTATTCTATATCTTCTAAGAATTTATTGCAGCAAGAAAATTAATTATACAAGCTGAAGGGTGAAAACCAAGTTAAAAAAAAGTGGAGGAAGACATTCTTTCTTAGCTTTTGAGGAAAAATATAAACCAAAAGTATTCATTTTTCCTGAGCTGCAATGTTAGAGAAAAACAGGTAGCAAGGGGGAACATTACCTGAGTTGATAGGCTAAAGAAACATCACTTATGAAACTTGGGGCCTGCTGCTGCTGTTGAGAGTGACTTCCAAACATGTTCAGATAGTCCCTGTAAACCAATGAGCCTTTGGATCATTCCAGTTTTCTGGAAACAAAAGGTCTTGCCTCCACAGTTGTTTAATATGGCATAAAACAGAGCATGACAAGACAAAGAAACAAACCACACTTACCTGTAATTCCTACTTGACAACTGCTGCTGCCAATATTAACTTCTCATCTACTTTATCAACTTCTGCTCTTGGTGTTTTCTCTAGTCATTGTCACACATTTATTTTACATGTTTTCCTCTTCCTAATTATTAAATTTACATATGGATATTATATAAGTCCCTCTCCAATGTCAAGTCTGTCATGGTAGCTCTGATAAGGAAGCTCATACTACAAGTGGCATCTTCCAGGAAGAAGGTTTTTATTTCTGTGAATGTTTCCTGATGGCCAGACAATCCTAAGAATTCAACAGTTGTTGAAACAATTCCACCTGGTTCCAGGTCTGGGACTGAAAAGATTCCAGGACTTTTAATGCAAATCTGATAAATGTTGTAATCCATGATGTGTAGGTTGGAAAGTTTCACCTGACAGGGAGAGAACTTTATAGAGGCTTCTGCTGTAGAGGAGTACCTGACGTGGGAGAATTGGAAAGGGGCTGTGGGGTTGTCTGGCACCCTGTGCAGCAGTCACATAGAATTTCATTGCCATACCATGACATCTGTATGAAAGCAATCACAAAGACTGTTTCATGATATTGAAGGCAAATCATGGCCAACAAGGGAGGAGAAGAAAGTGAGAAAATGGGAAAAATGAACCAGAGGAAGCAAAGTCAGGTATTTAGATTAGATTCGCACCTCCCCCCCCCTCTATTTTATAAGATAACTGACAACTTTATCTGCTGCAGAATACTGCAACCTCTTTGTGGAAGACCTCACTTGTTTTTTAAATTCTACCAGGGGGCCATGTCTAAGCTTGTAAAGCTGTTTACTGTTTGCCCATCTGTCAACATACAAGCAAAACACATGCATAAAAGAAACATCTTCTCTAGGTCTTCAAGTCAGGAAAAATAATTGAAAGTGACAAAAATCCAGAACCTCAGAAGTATTTGGATATTTTATCCCATGTGATAAGGTGAGGGTTAAGTGCACCTCAGAAGGTTTAGGAAAGATCAGAGAAATTTTTATTCATAAGACACCTCTACCAATCAGTTACAGGAAGAAAAAGCATAGAATTAATGAACTGTGTTATTTATTTATTCTGACAGTCTGAATAAGCAACTGAATTGAGACAGTTTGGGAGTCTCTGTTGACTATTAGGGGAGAAATATTCAAGAACTTAAGGGCAATGAGTGAATTGAAAGTGAGTGTTTATTAATACATGATTGAATTTACTACTCCAAGGAGAAGTTTATCAGCATGTTATATCTCTTTAGTCTCCATCTACAGAAAAGGATAATTTGGAAAGGCCTTAGAATTGTTAGGCAGACTCTGAAACATAAAATTATTAAGACAATAAAAAGTTAGAGGGAAAATCCTGAAGGAGAATAAATTGTATATCTATCATCATTCCTATGCAAAGTGTAAACTAGACAAACAGGAAAGAAATAAGGTACCTAGATGAAGGACTTTTTTTTTTTTTTTTTTTTATGAAGACTAAAAAAGAAATTACACAGAATAAAACATTTATTATCACAGAAAACCAGAAAGACAACAGACTGATCTTGAGCTTCTTTTATTTGGATTAAGTCTTGGTTTCCATATTATGATGCCAACTAACTCTTGCTGAGCAACAAAAGCTTTGCAAAATCCAAATCAGAAGGCAAAACTGAAATCCTGAAACTCAGAGAAGCCAGAAGAAATAAAGGGTGAGCTATGCACAGTGTAGCTGTCTGAGTTGGTTTCCTGAGCAAGTCATCGTAGGCTCCCTTTGTAATCAATAGGATGAAACGTGCACTGTTGGGTCATAATTCATCTGTCCTGATTTAGAAGCCTGCCTAAACTGAAATGAATTGTCCCCTAAAAACATTGCTTTTTGAAGCACTAGAAAGAGTGTCATCTAGATCAGAGTTACACGTGTTCAGATGAACTGCACTACAGATGTTTTATGAATGCATGAAATTCCAAGGAAGAAAACAGAGTAGAATTCTCAGTAGAATCTATATGTAGAAATTAAGAAAAATAAATAATTTGTAAATTGGATTCCTGTTCTCTTCGGTGTTTATGCAGCTAATAAACACTGGAAGCAATGGCTGGATCCACAGTAGTTACCAAGACTGTGCCACTTTTTATTTTTTATCCTGGAGGCCAATTGGCATAATCTGACAACATCCATATGTTTCAATTCCCCTAGACTTCAAAAGAGAGCAGCTGTATCCAAATTTCGTATTGGGAAAGGTTCCTGGCCTATAATACATCTTAAACTGTGCATGGGAACTATTTGTGGGAACGTTACTTGGCCCAGACCAAACCTGTGCCAGGGATCTCTCTGATTAGAGAGCAAAAATAGAATTACAATGCCCATTCCAGGGCACTGTTTAATGTACTGATATAGAAGTACTCACTGAGAATTACTTTATAGCACAGCTTTAAGAATTTGAGCTTCAATAACCTGTAGAACACTTCAGTAGAGACAGTGGCAAAAAAATACCTCAGTGCATGTTGGATCCAGCTCTGAGTTATCTTCTCTCCATTTTCAATAAAATATAAAAAGAGATTTGGAAGCTACAGAAGAAGGTGATAATATAGTGAGAATGAATGACAGCTGGTGCCGATAAAGGGGAATATTTGCTGCGCAACCCATATGAATACAGGAGATACGATCAACAGGAAAACAGACATTGTAGTGATCACTGGCAAATGACTGAAGTCAAAGCAGACCAAAAGAAGAGAAAATGACTACACGGTTTGTTTCTGATCACTTTATATAATGACATGAAGCAATCACAGCAACATAGAGTTCAGCTTACAGCTTAACTTTTAAATCAAGAGGATAAATCTGGAGTTCCACAATATTACACATCGGTAAATGAGTAATGAGTAGTCCAGTCTAACAATGGGTATATCCTCACAACTCACACTTGATCTCAGTGGGAATGGGTGGAATAAGAATGTCACTGATCATTACACTAAAAAAAAACCCCAACTAGATCAGTCTGAAAATATAGACTTTCAAGGACAGTGCTAACATGATTAAAAGCCAGTTTGGGCTCTTGGGGACAAGAGACAAGACATGGATGGTTACCACCAGGCTTTCCCTAATAACACTGTAATTTTAAGTAAATTGTACAGTAGGATTATTGCAAAAGATAAGCTTTCTGTATGGAGGAATAGTACTATAGTAAAAACAATAATTGAAAATTTTTCTAAAGTATAAAATAATTTACTTAGGTATAGTAAATGTTTACATATCTTGTGCAACGGGTTGATTCAATTGCTTAAATAATGATGTCAACTTCTGCTTGAATCATGAGAATGGACCTGGCTGTAGAGACCTGTGGGATACTCATGCTTTTCTTGAATCACGGGTAGAAACCCATTAGGCTCTGTACCCTAGGATACCTTTAATGGCATGAGATGCCTATCCAGGGGCATCTGAATCAAGATAATGCTTTCTTGGTCCCCATTGTATCAACAGAGGTCAAAGGTAGGATTCAGCTTCTTAAATGTAGGGATCTTGTACTATTTAAGAAGCCCTGGGATATATTCTGTCTGGCCTCCAGCTGCCAAATCAAAAGGATGTGAAGAGACCCTGTGTTATTATGCCCTACATATTTCTGTGTGTCAGATGCTCAGAGGCATCTGAAATGTCAGTGGATGTCTACATTTCCACTACTGTATTTCATCACTAGTAAACAAACACAATTGGTCAAATATGTTTGTCCACTTCAGAATGTGCTGAATACTTTTATAGATTTTACTGACTATTGAAAGGGCTTCCACTGACTGTGATGAGTTCATTAATACTTACCTCCCAGGTTCATACCTACACTGCAGATACTGAAATTCATGTATCTAAATCTGCATCTGAATCCTTCCCCTTTGTGTGGATGTCTGAATCAAGAGATTAATTCCACTTTCAGGACCCAGTTCAATTTTCTAAGAGTATGAATTCTGTCAGACATCTTTGGATATCTTGAATACTCAAGTCCTAGACAGCTATGTTTAGACATCTGAACAGAGTCCCTAGTGATTTTGGGTAACTGTATATTATCAGGTAAGTTAAATGTCTCTAAGCCAGCAGAGTCTGATGACATTTATGTTCCAAAGGTTCAAGGCACTATCTGAAATAATCTTGTAAACTTTAGCAATCATTCCCTTAGAACTTATGGAGGCCAGGGCAGGCCCCAGCAGATGGGAGTAGGGAAACATAATACTTATCTTTAAATGACAGCAGAAAAAGGATCCAGAAACTTATAAACTGGGCCACCTAACTGTATAAGTCACAAAGATAGAGAAGATTGTTGAACAATCACTTTGCAAACACTGGCAGGATAATAAGGTGATAAGAAACAGCTGATGTGTTTGTCAAGAACAGGTCACATCCAAACAAAATTATATTCTTCCCTGATGGAGTAGAAGAATAACGTTTAATGTAAAGGACATATAAAGCTATTTATTTTAGTGATTCTTGTATTTATTTTAATTTCCCATAAATAATGGATCACAGATCATTAGTCTCTCTTCATGTGCTTTTTATGTCTTGCATGTGGCAAATGCCTCTGTTGAATATGTGGTACATTTCCTACGAAAATGTCATATTGTTAATTGACATTCTGCAGTAATGTCCCTACTTGGCAAGAACAATATGAGGCATATGTACCAGAATTTGTGATGGAAGTATTGCCACCATAAGAAATTATGTCCTTGAAGGATTCCCCCTTCTTGAATCACAGTTCTACATCTGTGTCAATCATGGTCAATATTTCTCAGTTAATCACCTTCTTCACAGATGCTATTAGCTTGATTTCCCCAACACTTACACTGGTACTCAGAATTCTGTGATCGTTAAACTACAGTGATGTAAAAGAGATATGGATTAGGCTCTTGATTTACAGAAACAACACTGAATTCAAAAACCCTTTTAGAAGAAAAAGAAGCTTTCAGTAAAATGACTTATGAAGATCCACAGTCCTTAGGATTTAATATGAAAATTATTGACTAGTTTTTTTGAAAGCCCAAGGCTTCACTCTTAATGCTTTTCTGCTAAAGTATTATAAGGTAAATGTCTACAGTGTTCAACTTTTTTTGCCCCCTTGTACTAACAGGGTGGACTTTTCAGTATAGACTCCTAATCGTAGTATTTCATTACATGGAACCTGCACTGAATTATTAGTTGGCTTCCAGTAAATATTTCAGTGGCTAGACAGATGTATAAAAACTAAATAAACTTGGTGCACTCAGCTTTTTCTGTATATAGATTGTCAATATTTTCTCAGCTTTTTAACTTTAAAATAGTTCTCAGGAAAACTGGTAGGGTGACATTTGTGAAGTTGTGCATAAATCAAATTTCAGAAGTGTTTAAGGGAAAACTGGCAAATGTTAATATGTCTACACATGCATACATACCAGGATTTTCAAAAATGGCTTTAAAATAGATAAACAAATTACTTAGATATGTATCAGTCAATTTAGATGTCTACATATATATTTTAATCACTTTTTTAATGTAATGAGTGCCTAAAATCCCTATGTTATCTCACTTACAGTTAGCAGTATGAAAATTAGATTTCTAGACTCCCTCAATAGTCACTGATGTGAGGCGGATGTCCCCAATCCATCCCACTTATTTTAAGATTCAACTAATAATTTCTTTTTTGTCTAAAGAGGAAGTTCAGGTGTCTATCTTTGGCTTGGTGTCTTTGAAGAGAAAACAAGAAATATGAGGACATACCATGTACAGACTTGTAGAGAAAACATCTTGGAGAGGGAACTGAGGGAGCATTTGGCTGGTTGTTTCCTATTTTACCTAATTATGGACAGAAAAATTAACATGAACACGCTGAATATGTAAGATGTTATAGTAAGGCTTCATGTATTAAAGCATCTAAAATTCATGGGAAAGTTAGTGTTTACTGAGGCTGTTCTCTGACAGATAAATGCCTCAGTTCTTCGTACAGTCCTCTAAATATTTATTTGAAGTTCTTTTCAAAGTTTCTCTGAAGGCTATCAACTTAAATTTAAGGACCTAAGGATATTCTGTAGGACAACTTCTTCATGAATCTGTAAATTTCAGTTTCAAGGTGGGGAATCTCAGTCTGAAAAGCTTGCATCTAACTCTATCCTTTTCTTGACAAGTTACTGAAAAAAAAAAATTACTTTGACATAAAATATTCAACCTGAATCAAAGCACATTTTTAGACCCTTGGGAAAAAAAGAAAAGCAAAGGAAAAACCCCCACCTGTATTAACAAATAATGAAAAGTATGCCCTTCCTGTCAGTAGGTCAATGGAAAGAACACCTACACTTGCTTAGATCCAGGGTTAATTCCCCTGTCTGCCCGAGAACATCTGTACCCACTCTGTTCACAGTCCAGCACATTCTCAGCATCACCGTTCAATAGGAGCACTTGGAGTGAGACAGTGCCTATCTAGGCACCACTAGTCTGCCCTGACAATATTTGTTGAATCAGTGATTGAATTGAGATGTCACTGGATTCAGTCCCAGATCTGTGACATAATCCCCAAACAAGACAACCATTTTCTGTTCCCTCACTTTGTCTCATCTCACTTGGCTTATGCATTTAAAAGGCATTTTTAAAGCCAGCTCCTAAGAACAAGGGAAGAAAGATCTATGTTTTTACAAAAAAATAAAACGAACCCTAAACATTAGTTGGTTGCATTTGTACTCTGTAATTTTATGGCAAACAAACAAACAAACAAAATCCACTTTATGGTACAAGACAGCATATAGAATGAGATATAATTGCAACCATTCCGTCCTGAAAGAAGAAAAATAGAAAAAATTTCCCACCAAGATTCCTTATTTTTCCAAATCTACTCTCAAATAAGTCTAAAACACTCCTATGGATGCTGGATACTTACCAACAAGGCTAAAGTCATTCCTTTTCTTTAGGAGAAAATAAGAAGTGGGTGGGAAGGATTATTGAGACACGATGGCATACTTCAAGAGCGGTGATAAAAATTGCTAAGTATAACCACAATAAAAAAGTTTACAGCTATCTCAGTTTGATTAGTTGCATCTTCAAGTAGACATTCAAGTCAAATTGTGCCTGTGCAGGTTAGAATATGTCTCCAAGGTCCTTCTTCAAGGGATAGTGTTTATGGGGTAAATTACTATGTAGATAAGTTCCCTGGTTAACAAACCTGAAATAGCCAAAACAGGACTCTTGCCTTAAGTAACTTAACTTCTATACCTGTATTTTTTAATTTAGGTTCTTCATCCTTGTAGCCCAGCTTTTTGCGTCTGCAGACAAAAATGGGAGTCACAAAAGAAGTGCAATCATTCACAGCAAGGCTGGAACTGAGTTTCCTGCCAAGCTGCAAGAATCACTGCAGTGGGAGTCACCAAGTGCCAGGGGACACTGAGCACTCTTCTACCAGTGAGTAGACACTGGAGAAAAAGAAAGTTACACCAGAAAAAACAAATCTGTGAAAAGCGATTGAGAAAGATCTCTCAATTGTCTGTGCTAAAAGAAAGATAAATAGTAGAGCTAAAAGGGCCAATACGAGAATGAACATTTTGTTTTCTGTTCTGCTTAGTTGATACCTGAAAGTCCAGGAAGCAAACAGAAAAGGGATATATGAGCACACCCTGCCTTCATCTGGGCTGCTGGCAAGTCTGCTTGGACACACCACTTCCCATTCTGCTGTTCCAGAAGTAATAAAATCTACCATCGTTGTTCTGATAGTGCCAAAGGCAAAGAAGAGTTTTCTCAAGAATGGTTTGTGAGAAAATTAATTGATGACAGGCTTCTTGTCAGTTTGCAACTATAACATTTGTATGATCTGCTGACAACATGGTTTTATTCTGTACCAATCCAATATTGTTCTCTTTGCTATGCAAGGGCATCTCTTCTAGTTATTGCTGGCATGGAGAAGGCAGACCTCCTAACAGTAATAACTCAAGTCCACAAGTTTTCAGTTCATATGAGCACATATTTTTATAAGGTCTCAGAATACTCCATGGAAACAACCTCAACACATAACACCCAAAATGTGACAATCTGTCTGACCACTTTGTGGTGTGGAAATCCAGCTTTTCCAGGCACCTCTTTGGCTTCAGAACAAATACGTACCTCACCAAATGAACCAGTTCCTAGGAGATAATCTTGGTCTTTATTTACACACACCTGGACTCATCCCACCTGACATAACTGGGTTGGTATGTCTGAATCTCTGTCTTCTCGAGCTTCCTCTAAGTCAGTGGAAGGAGACACACCTGTAGATCTCCAGATAGACAATCTAGGTTCTCCTAGAATTGAAGGGGCAGGAGAATAATATCAGGCCTCCCCATGATAAGCTACAGGATGACATGCGAAGGTTAGAGGGACAGGGTACTAGCGAAGGCCTTCAGTTTGTTTCTCTGAGACATGCTGGGTACACTGGAGCACACTTAAAGTCTTAGGGAGATGAGCCAGGGGATCCTGAGATAGTAGGACCCAACAGGGAAACAGCAGTGAAATCCCTTTAAGGAATTAAGGTGTGTTCCTCTAAGAAGGTGACATGGCCGACAGCCCAGCTGAAGTGCCTCTACACTAATGCACGCAGCGTGGGCAACAAACAGGAGGAGTTTGAAGCCAACATGCTGTTAGAAAGCAACGATCTAGTTGCCATTACTGAAACTTGGTGGGACAAATCCCATGACTGGAGTGTGACTATTGATGGCTACAGGCTGTTCAGAAGGGACAGGTGAGGAAGGAGGGGTGGAGGGTTTGCCCTCTAAAAAATAGATGGAGTGTGAAGAGATCTCTGAAGAATAGCCATGTGCAGGTTGCAAAGTTATGGGCAAGAATTAGAGACCAAGACAACAAAAGGAAACTTGTGGTTGGTGTCTACGACATGCTGCCCGATCAAGGGGAGACTATTGATGTAACTTACTCCAGCTACAGGAGACATTGTGCTCTCAGGGTCTCATCCCAGTGGGGGACTTCAACCACCCTGACATCTTCTGGAGAAGTAGCACAGTGAGCTGTAGGCAATCCAGAAGACTCCTGAAGTGCGTTGAGGATAACTTCTTAAGCCATGTAATAGACAGCCTTAATAGAGGGGATACGGTACTGGACCTGATGGTAACCAACACAAATGAAGTCAAGATGAGGCAGCCTGGGCTGCAGTGATCATGCATTGATGGAGTTTGCAGTCCTGAGGGATATGTGTCAGGCAAAGTGTAAAGTCAGAACCCTGGATTTTAGGAAAGCAAACTTCCAGCTGTTCAAGGAGTTAGTCAGTAGGGCCCCCTGAGAAACTGCCCACAGGGTCAAGGGAGCAGAACATAGCTGGCAGATCTTTAAGAACACTTTCCATGGAGTGCAAGAGCTCTTGATCCTGAGGTGTAAGAAATAAGAAAAAGAAGGCAAACAAACAGCATGGATAAGTCAAGGTGTGATGGTCAAACTAAATGACAAGAAGGATCTACACAGGCAATGGAAGCAGGAAGAGGTATCTTGGGAAAAATATAGGGATGTTGCCCAGTTGGGTAGGGATGAGGTTCAGGAAGGCCAAAGTGCAGCTGGAGATTAACTTGGTCAGGGATGCAAAGAATAATAAGAAGGGCTTCTACAGGTGTGTCAGCCAGAAAAGGAAGGTCAAAGAAAACGTATCCCAAATAAAAACAACTGGCAAACTGGTAACACCAGAGGAGGAGAAGGCTGAGGTACTCAACTGTCTTCACTGGCAACCTCTCTTTCCATACCTTTTGAGTGGATGGACCACAAGACAGGGACTGGGGGAGAAAAATCCCTCCCACTGTAACACAAGACCAGGCTTGTGGCCACCTAAGGAACCTGAACATATATAAGTCTATGGGACCTGATGGTCCTCTCAGAGTCCTGAGGGAACTGACTGATCTATTTGCCAAGCCACTCTCCATCATATTTGAAAAGTCATAGCAGTCTGGTTGAAGTCCCTAGTGACTGGAAAGAGAGAAACATTGCACTGATTTTTAAAAGGGTAGAAAGGAGGACCCTAGGAACTACCAACCTGTCAGCCTCACCTCTGCGCCTGGAAGATCATGGAACAGATCCTCCTAGAATCTATGGTAAGGCATAAGGCACATAGAGGACATAGAGGTGATTCAAGCCAGCCAGCATGGTTTCATCAGGGACAAGTCTTGCCTGACCAACCTAGTGGCCTTCTATAACAGAGTGACTACATCAGTGGACAAGCGAAGAACTACGGATGTCATCTATCTGAACTTCTCAAGGCCTTTGATATGGTACCTCACAACTTTCTTCTCTCTAAATTAGAGAGATATGGATTAGATGGATTGACCTTTCGGTGGATTAGGAATTGGTTGGATGGCCACATCCAGAGGGTAATGGCCAACAGGTCAATGTCCAGGTGATCATTGACAAGTGGTGTCCCTCAGTGGTCCATATTAGGACCAATACTGTTTAATATCTTCATCAATAACAGAAACAGTGGAATTGAGTGCACCCTCAGCAAGTTTGCAGACAACATCAAGCTGAGGGACAGGATGCCATTCAGAGGGATCTGGACAGTCTCGAAAAGTGGGTCCATGTAAGCTTCATGAGGTTCAATAGGGCCAAGGACAAGGTTCTGCACCCGGGTCAGGGCAGCTTCCAGTATCAATACAGTCTGGGGGATGAAGGGATTAAGAGCAGCCCAGACAAGAAGTCCTTAGGGGTACTGGTGGGTGAAAAGCTGGACATGAGCCGGCAATATTCTCTCATAGACCAGAAGGCCAACCGTATCCTGGGCTGCATCAAAAAAAGTGTGATTAGCATGTTAAGGGAGTTGATACTCCCCCTCTACTCCACTCTTGTGAGACCCCACCTGGAGTACTGTGTTCAGCTCTGGAGCCCTCAGCACAGGAAAAACATGGACCTGTTGGAATGGGTCCAGAGGAGGCCATGATGATCAGAGGGCTGGAGCACCTCTCCTGTGATGAAAGGCTGAGAGTGTTGGGGTTTTTCAGCCTGGAGAAGAGAAGGCTCTGGGGAGACCTGACTGTTGCCTTTCAATACATAAAGGGGGCTTATAAGAAAGATGAGGACAAACTTTTTAGTAGGGTGTCCTGGTTTCGACTGGGATAGAGTTAGTTTTCTTGAACTGGGAGAGGGAGTACCCAACACAGATTTTCGCCAGGATAGAGTTAACTTTCTTTGAGCTGAGAGGAGGCCCAGGTGGAGTGCCAGGAGGCCATTGGAGTATTCCATATCATGTGACGTTATGCTCAGTATATAAAGGAGGTGGGTTCTCTCTCCCTTCTGGTTCGCATGGCTGGATCTTTGTTCTGCCACGATTGCTGCTGGGGGCGTGCTGTGTATCAGTTGAAAGTGGTGAGCAATCGCATTGTGAAGTGCACGTTTGGACTTTCTGTTATTATTTTGTTACATTACAATCACTAAACGTTTTGGGTTTTTTTAAAATTTTATTTTATTTCAACCCACACAGGTTTTTTTCCTTTTTGTTCCTCCCCTATTTCCCCGGGTGGAGGAAAAAGGGTAAGCGACCATCTGCATAGTGTTTGGCTGCCAGCCAAGTTCAAACCACAGCATAGGGCCTGTTGCAATAGGGCAAGGGGTAATGGTTTTAAACTGAAAGAGGGTAGATATAAGAAAGACATTTTTTTGCAATGAGGGTGGTGAAACAACAGAGCAGGTTGCCCAGAGAGGTGGTAGGTACCCCATACCTGTAAACATTCAAGGTCAGGTTGGACAGGGCTCTGAGCAACCTGAGCTAAGTTGAAGATGCCCCTGTTCATTGCAAGAGGGTTGGACTAGATGACCTTTAAAGGTCCCTTCCAACCCAAACTATTCTATTATTCCTTGGGTTACAGAGGGATCTTAGGATGATTAGACACTTCAGATAAATACCTGAAGTTACACAGGAAAGAGGGATAGATTAAACTGAAAGAAAGAGGTCTGGTCAGGGTGTCTAAGTGAAATGAATATCCTTGGAATGACCTTCAGGCTGCATCTGTACTAGTAAAATCACAATGCCAGAGGGCAGGCAAGGCAAGACAGTGGCTCCTTCATACAGTCACAGAGTCCCTGGCATGCTTTTGGTCAGGGACAACTCCAATTTTCCTAACCAATTTTTAGACATAGTTTGAGAGTTGGGAACTATTTAGAGATAGCCATTCAGTCTTAGAAGAGAGATTTAGTGTTAAGGCTATGACCAGATTGTGCAGCTGGCCTCCAGACCAGGGAACGGTCCCTGATTTAATTTCTATAGCAGAGCAGACATATTCATACTGAGTTTTCCATTCACTGTGGATTGCACTATCTATGGAGACAGATTGGAGGACTGAAGAAACTGGACTGAAAATATTTGAAAGTCTAAAGACAGGGAAGTTAGGTCAAAACCACTCTAGTTTGGAAAGATGTGCTCTGCTATGGAGCAGTTTACAGTAAGGAAGAGTTGATGACTACTGCATTAGGACATGCTAGCATGAAGCACAGCAGAAGAGCTTCACATTACTACACACAGAGATAGCTGTGACTGTGGCCTCCCACATTGCTGGGTCAGCTCCATACCTTCTCTCAATACTCCTAACTCTTCCTGTGTCCCGCTTTCCCAAGTTCTTTCTCTTCTCTATCTTTTTCCATAGTACTCCAAAGTCTTCCCAGATCCATTAAGCCCTGATACGAGAACACCCTCAAAAATTTCCCTTATCTCTTACATTTGACCCCATACCATCAGCTTCAGACACATTCTTCATTCTCATAAACACATTTTTCCAGAAATGTCATGATTTAATCCATTCTCCATATCTCCTCCAAGGGCAAGTGAGTCTTCTTTCACCCTGAAGTGAAGAGAGGGAAGCAGAAATGAGGAGAGTGGGGGAGGAAAGCAAGAAAACACCATGGTCAGGGGATTGACCTACACCACTGCAGCCTGTGGCAGGGACTCAGGCTGGAGCTGATGACAGCTCTTCCAGAGCAGGATTGTCTCCAGCAACATCTCTTTTCCTATGACACTGGCAATGGCAGGAGCGGACGCAGCAGCAAAATTAACAATGTGTTGACTCCAACAGGTTGAATATGAATATATTTTTGAATTTTTCATCCACAGAATATCTCCCAAACATCTTGCTCCAAATCCTGTGTTTAGTCCACAGGCCTGCCCCTCTTCTCCTGTGGTATGGCGAGTCACCTAGGGCAGATGTGGTTGATTTAGAGAAGTGCACGTGTGACTGTTTGGCAGTTATGGGCACGCTGGCCAGCCGGCAGGCATTATGGGGCAGAGTAAGCAGGAGAAAGCTCTTTTCCTGCCTTGCCCTGGAAGGAGGCCATGAGGAAACCTATAACCTCTACTCAGTGAGGTACATCCTCGTCATTGAGAACAGTGCCCTATAAAACTAGTAACTGTTTTGCCAACATATTGCTTCTTTTGAAAAATACACTTTGAAAGTACATTTTACAGATGCTAGATAATGTTGTTGTAAGAAAACAAATTTTAATACTCCTGGCTGTTCCATTTTTAAATTTTGCCATAGTGCTGTGGATTGTATTTAGCAATCTTTTAAGTTTGTACAGAGCAGTTGGAGCCTCATGAATGAAAACACCATTATAACGATCATTTATCAGCTTGAGAGATATAGGCTGGAACGGTACAAATATCTGGCTCAGCCTTATAATGATAACTTATGACAATATCTCAAATCACTTTTAGTTCTTTAAAACTGAAGGGAAACAGTAATTTGTGATGTCATGGTTTGGATGAATGGGAAACATTCTCAGAAGTAATCATATAAAATAAACTGATATATAAGTTCCTGTAGAAGGCAAACAATCTTAAAATCTCTTTCTAAAACACAATATAACTTTGCATTCTGTCCAACATTTAAATTGTAGTGATTTATACACAGTTTGTTCATTTTTTATTTATTGTTATTTGCCTTTCTGAGTAAATTCAATATACTGACGACACATTGTGAAGTGCTACTCACGGAGCTTTGCTGACATAAAAGTAATAAAAAGAAGCATGCCGTGAGATCTGTGATTCATTGAGAACAGTCAGCACCTTGCTGCTAGTGTAGATTATAATTTTATTTCTTCTGAGCCTAGCAAGCAAAACTCTCTTTTGGTAGCAGACTAACAGGCTGCTTCTGTCCAAACTTTGTACACCTCTCAGTTACATCTACCAAGCAATTGAATGTGGTCTGTAGTCTGGGCGTGGGATATCTCTGTTTCACACCCATTACAATGACTGACAATGCAACATTTTAAAGTGTGTCACCAAAAGCACTAAAAGCGGAGGGTTTGAAGGAGCTGGATCTAGCAGTTTCCTCATTCCTCCTTATTCTTTCACAGCACTGGGCTTCTTATAAGCGGGTAATCTTCCATTTGTCAGATTTTTAGCGAAGAAAGATAGCTGAATCAGCACACCAGATGAAAAGAGAGACAGAGATTATCTCCCCAATTACTATTATCATGAAAAACTCAGTCTTTTCTTAATGACCAGAGAAATTAATGAATGCAGACAGTAAAGTCAGGTGGAGGTGATGGTCTAGAACAGACAAAGGCTTGGTCCTAAAGCTGGCACTAGACTACTGTGTTAGCTATCCTGTAAAGCAAGGCAGACCCCTCTCCCTCCCACAGTACAGCTCTAAATACTGTCAACCAGTGTAGCTATCTCTATAAAAGCATGATAAACTGAATTAACATATTATGCTTTCTCCCATGTCCACAAAAGGATTAAGACCCTCCCACCCATGTTTATAGATATAAACATGAAAGTTAGCTACCTCATTAGAACCAGGAAATTAAACATCTATGTGGTTCTCGTGTGTGCACAGTGGCAGAAGTGCATTACCCTTTGGTTAAATCCTTTTCTAGAAAATAGAACAGGGCCAGGGGTCTGATTGTAAATGGTATTAAATTGTTTGCATGCTCTTTGGCATGATATTGCCTTGCCCACGGCCCTTTCCCAAATAATTCCCAGGTGCAAAATCGGGTTTGGATGTGGCCACTCTATTTTGGAGGCTAAAGAAGTAAAGTAGCATAGCAATGCTTAGATTGCACCAGCTGGCCTCCATTAACCCTAGAAATTAACCCTAGAAATATTTAACTCATTAGAATGTAGGTTAGGAATCTTCAATGACCTCTGCAGGGATCTATGCACAACAAAAGATTCATCAGAGAAAGTACTCCCTCTCCAGTCTTCCTCCCACTCTCTTCCTCTTTGAGGTATTAGGACAGTACACATTCAAACTAATTTCATGTTCAAAATTATTCACATCTGAAATTATGACTATTCAAAATAATACTGGGAAAAGTGTGGGCAGCCACCTGGCTAACTGCTCCTGGTATTTCTAGCAAAAAGGCACACCCCCAAAACAGAAGTTTTGCTCATATATTGTTTTAAGGCTGCAGTGAGTTTAGTCAGCATAATAATTAAGTGAAAGTTTAATTATACCCCCCTGGGACAGACTGATAAAGGTCAGGTTTCAGGTACATTAATGAGCTGCTAAATGCTGCTAACTGGAAAAGGCTTTTTTTAAGTCCAACACAAGCCAGCCCACTCATATTTTTAATGCCAACACCGAGCATATCAGATGTCTGTGGGAGTTTTGCCATGAAAAGAAAGCTCATCGTGCGCTTTATTTACAACCATTTCTCCAGGTTTTATGAGAAGATGAGGCCATGCACCACAAAACTGGGAAAGAACTTATTGGTCTAATTTCAGCTCTTCACGGCGTCCTCTGGTCAGTCATTCGAGGGGACAATCAGAGTCATGCAGGGAAGGAAGCCTTTGTTGGTGGCATCCCTGCTTTTTGAAAAGGTTGAAAAGCAGCAAGGGAAGGAGCCTAGGGCTGGTAGAAAAAGCAGCAGTCATGTACTAACTTCAAAACTGGGAAAGCAACATATTTTAACAGATGCCTACTATTTTGCACAGTCTACTTCTGTGTCTTGGTCTAACACCCAAGGTATGAACCCCCAAAGTACGACATACATATATATTGTTTCATATCAAGTTTTAAAGATATAAATTGCAATAAAAGGCCTGTGTTACATGAGAACAGCAAGGCCTGGTCAAAGCCAAATGCTCACTAATGGATCCTGGTGATAATTTTAAACTGAATTTCTTTATGCCTCTATTTCTCTGCTATAAAATGTAATACCCAGAACAATCTCACAGAGGTCATAATATTCATTAATGTATGTAGTGCATGTGGGAGTTGATGCATGCACTACATCAACCCATTCAACCCATGGCAAAATAATCAATTTGTAATCAGTGCTGTAGAAATGGTGGGGGTAAATAGGACCATGCAATGAATGAAACAAGTATTTGAGTCAATTCAAAGACAGGTTTCTATACAGCATTACTGTAAGACTAAAATTAATAAAGTCAAAAACCTAAATGCCAGAATTAAGGCCCAGAAGAGTTACACAGCTTTAGTTCATTCTCCACATGCATATGGATTTTACTGCAGTCAGCCCCATGAATACATAGGGACGTAAAAACATTTGTACCGATTCAGGCCAAAAGGTTTATCTAGCTCAGCATCCTATCTTTGACAGTAGCCAAAGGCAAGTGCTTTAAAAAATGAGGATTTCAACAGGTCAAGCATAAAGTCATACTTTCCCAAAACAGTCCTCCAGGCTCCAGCTGTTTCTTGGCTCACTGTCTTCCATGTCCAAATGTGAAGTCTCTGACTTTAATGACACTTTCCATGCAGTTTTCCTCCATGAACACATGCAAGTCCTCTTCACCTCCAGAATGGTCCATATTAGTGTTACAGGTTTTCAAACAACTTTGACATGAGTCTAGGTGGGAGTCATGGAGCAGCAGGCATAGCACCAGTATGTTGTAGTTGTAAATCTTCAATAGATCTGCATAATGAAACGTAAGGAGTGGGCTTTATTCCAGTTATTTGGATAACTAATTTCTTCTCTCTCTGGTTCATTTTGCTTTTCACTCTGTCTAATGAGAGGAAACTCTTGGATCCAATGATAGGTTTTGCCCATGCAGAGGCATGTTAAGGACCATTACAACCATTTGGCAGCTTGACTGAATGAATTCCTGCATCTACAGCATTCCCTGGCACTGCTGTTTCATAAACAGTATATATGCACCCTACACATCCTGGATCTGCAACCTGTGATCCCCAGAATAAATCTGTAGGGACAAGCTGAGACTATGGGAGAGGCTGTTGCTCCCCCACAGCATGACTCTGTGAGCAGCACAGCCTGTGTGTCACAACACAGGGCAGCAGCCACATCACTGCATCAGCCGCTTGGCAGCTGCCTGTGTCTCAGGGCCCACCGGGAGGATGAGCAGTCCCACGGGTGGGACCACCTGAGCCAGAGCTGCAGCAGGTCACGGGCAACCTGGCGCTGCAGCGCGCCCAACGCCTCCTTCCCTGGCACCTCCTCAGGATTGGCAAGGGCAGCAGAGCAGCCTGCCTCCACATTCTTGTGCAATGCAGAACCCGGGCGTTTGGGGAAGGGAAAGGGAGATTTAATACCCATTTTTCAAACTGCTGAGTCAGTCCCCTGTGTTTCCTTCACTCCCAGCAAACAGAAGCAAGAAGCTAATGTTGCCTCCTGCTCTGCCTCCTCATCCCTTTTCTGAAGTAAACAAATGTCAGCAAATCCTGCACTAACAGTGCTGTTAAAAATATCACCCTGTCAGCAGATGGGTTCATTTCGTTTCATCTGGAGCTATCTCTTCATTGCAGAAAAGGTGTGCTTTTACATCGAGATAAGTAGTTTAGATGGAAAACTCAGTGGCCAAGCGAAGAGCAGGAGTGCTATGCTCTGCACCACAGTGTCACCGTCTGAAGTAATTTCCAGATAGATAGAAATTATTAGAAAAAGAATGAAGTTGACCTACATTAACTATCAAGACAGAAGTTACCCCTGATTTCTCAGCTAGAGCCTGGTGCTGGGGTAACAATCAAAAATGATCTACTTCAGTCAAGATGCAGTGCTCACACTCTTTAACGTATTACAAATTCCACAAACCAAGCTAACCACAGGACCAGATCTTCAGCCAATGTAAAAAGAAGGTGCCCCATTAGGCTTTGGGGATGTATGAGAGATATCTGCTATCAGACAGACTATATCCCTTTCAAAGGGAGATAAATTCCCACAAAGCTGTGTCCTGGAGAGTTTCCAGCTTTTCAAGCAAGGAGACATCAGTCAGTCAAATTACTATATTTTCACAGGGGAAAGTGAAGTGTGAACTCTTTACTGCTTATTGTTTGTTACACTCTGGTATCCTGCAGTTAAGAAACTTCAGATTGTGCAGAGAAATGCATCTTGTTACTGAAAGTTAAAAGTTTTCCCCTTTCATAAGTGGATCCCACCACTGAAAATTTTATACACTTCTCTCATAGATAACTCCACTCTCTTCAAACACTCGTGCTTTTTTCATTTGCTGAAACTTACACATACACTGGTCATTTTTCAGACATGTTCTTTCACACCTTTTATTTGTTTTTCCAACTATTTAACTGGCTGTTTTGCTTTTCTTTGAAGAATCCACAATTGCACTCTCTCTGACAGAAAGTAGCAAATGACCAAGCTCATTGTTTCTATAATGATTCAGGAATACATTATTTTTTCTGGATGCCAGAATCCACACTTGATCAAAACATCTTCCTTTCTTGAGATTCACTAGTACCTTATTCATATGGTTTTCTTTTGGATGTTACTGGATTATCAAATCCAGCTGATAAACAAAGCGTTCTGATCAGTGTCATAAATCCATTTTATGCTCTTTGCATAAATGAATATATAATAAATTCATTAATAGGTTGATCTAAATTCATTCCCTGTCTTCTATATGTCACTTAAACTCCTATCAATGAATAGCAATTTCCATATGTGCAGTCCTTGTTTACAATGTTCATTAAAAGGCTTAGATGAGAAACAGTGAAAAGCATTTTAATTCATTGCTAAGCACAGCAGAAAACTAAGCAGGATTCCAACTTTATATACAATTTGCAAGCAGTATACGTTAGCTCAAACGTAAATCTCACATAATGAGGTATGCAGCCTGATGACTAATCACATCCATTAGAAACCTTCTTCATGTTCAGCTCTGTTTCAATGCATGGGGGAAGGGGGGTTCTTATTTAATATTTCAGTTCCTCCTAACAAGAAGAAGAGGAGCTTCTAGGCATGAAATATCATAAAATTTGCCCTCAAAATGAACTGTAGCAAACAAACCTTGAATACAAATTGGTGTCACTATGGTTCAGTTAGAAAGATGTTTGTGTTTGAACTAGCAGGTCTTTGCTCATCTCCAGCCCTCAGCCCTGGGCTTCTACCCAGGGATATTTATGGTGAAGCTCTGGAAAGGCTGTGTCAATATGAAAGGTTCAAAATGGGATAAGATTCAAAATCAGAGATGCCAAATTCATGTTAGCATTAATTATTCTTAATTCAGATCAAGACCAAGGTCCCATTATGCTAGTCTCTATATAAACAGGGATAACAGTGTTTGCTGTGGAGTCTGCAAAATGAAAAACAGAAACTGATGAAAGCTTGAGGATGTGCCAAAGGGATGTGACATGTAAGCAAATGATTGCATGTGATCTAGCCCAGTTCCCAGAGTTGCTTGCTCCAGAGTTGCTTACTCATGTCTGAGCTTCTTTATGTTGTCTGTGACTACATTTATTTTGAGGCGGATGGGAGAAGGTAGAGAGAGAGGGATGTCAAGGACTGTGGAGCTGATTAGCTGGAGTATGTAAAAGAAGGGAGACCAAAAGAGCAAGTGAACCATCACTTTTCATCTGTGTTTCCAACAGATTGGCATTAATGTAATTCACAGATTGGTGTTCCTTAGGATTTTGGAAGGCAAATTAACAGAGAGACTCCTCTATAACTGCTACATCATTTTCTTCTTCTACAGGCATATGTTTCTACATAGACTTTCTTCTGCAGTGGAAAGATTTAAGAAAACAGATTGGAAACAGAAGACATGATTATTTTCATGTAATTTTAGCAGTCTAAAAGTCAGGCTCCTAGTTTAAAAGTCTCAGCTCTCTTTCTAACAGGTGAAAAGAAAGAGACATTTCATTGGGACAGTCATGCAGAGAGGTAACCTTAGGCTGAAGCAGTCAACATCTCCTGCTGTAGTCACTATAAGGACAGCAGCTGGCACAGCTATGGCTGTAGTTGAGAAGCTGGCAGTATCTATGGGAGCAGTGTTAGGCTGATACTGAGCTCTTCTGAAATGCCATTATACAGCAAACACCAGAGTCAAATGCTTGCCTCTCTCCTCGCTGCTTTTCCGACTCAAACACTCACAGGGTTGCTATCTGCCAGACTCCACTGGAATGCCCAAGAGAAGACTAATTCTTTCGTGTTGTGGTCTCATGAGCAATTCCCAGAATTGTTTAAGAGGCATTCAGAAGTGCTTGTGTGAGCAGAAATAAATGCAATCACTTGGAGCACATGTGAAGGCATCAGTCATAGTCTGTATGTTTAACAGAAGTGCCCCATGATGCATTCTTATTTTTTCAATGGGATTCGCATTCAAATGGGGATACACCAAAACTTGGAAGCTGGAAGCCACTAGTGTGTTCAAACCTGCAAAGTGACCATAGGCTGTCAGAAATATCTTTAAGGAAACTGCAATATCTGTTAAGCATATCTGACTTCATTTATGGTAGTTATGATAGCTTTAGGTACATTTGCTGTGTTTGTCAGAAGTGTTAAAATCTATCAATACGAAAATCTCTTGTGTAGCACTGGAGATTTCCCTGAGGTCCTTGTTGCTAAAGACGCATTGTTTAACTTGCTGAGGTTTCATTGCACTTGGTTAAACACTCCTGCTATAAAACCCAATTCTGTAAATTAGCCAATTTGTTATGATAGGGATCAGGTACCTAAAAAACCAATTCTACCTTGCATACTTTTCAAGATGGAAAGGCACAGCAGGTTGTAAACGCCTCTGTCAGCACGTCTGCATATATCTGGTTAAAGAAAAAAAATGTGTATGTCATGGCATCACAAGGAGGATGTATCTAGCAATTATTTAATTTATCTGTTTAGATGCTTTTTAATATCACAAAATGCATGTATCAAACGAGATAAAGAATCGTATGTTTAGTGAAAACAAAATTTCTGCAGGAGATTCATCAGCAGATCTTAGCTGGACTTTATTTTTGTCACTGTAAACTCAGTGACATTCAGAAGATATAAATATTGTAATATCGCTGATAATCCCTATGACTCAAGGAAACTCCTCCCTTCGGATAATGCCAATCAGCAGTGTGTTTCTTCCACAGTTAGAGTCTTTATCCCCAAAGTCTTCACCATTCCAGGCATCTTACTGGTAGGATGAGGCTGAGGTTCTGGAGAAAGAGTAAACCACTAATGACTGTGAGAGTGATTTAGCCCCTCATCTGCCTCATCAGACCCCCTTAGTTGCCCTACTTACCAGTTAAACAGCACAATAACTGAAGGAAAACTAGATAAAGAAGAAACAGTCAAGCATCCAACTATGTGAACAATTCAATTACAATCATTTAAGAGGTACCTAGAAAGATATAAAATTAACACCATTCTTTTCCATCTGTATTTTTAGATTATTTTTAAACAATATGTCTCCTCCTTATCCTTAATCAAGTTGTGAAGTTATTTACTCAGCCTTGTGGTCAAGGTCCTCTTCTTGCCTGGATGAATTGTGGTGAGGTTTACCTTTACAGTACAGGATATAGAATAAAGTACACATTTCCTTGTAGCTAATGCTACCTAGGGTATTACCAAGATCCAAATCCTCTTTGCCTTCTCCATCAAGGAGCCCAGGGATTTACTGACTCTTCATAAAGAAGCAGTTTAATCGTTCTTCCTATTACTTCTTCCCTTCTGAAATTTGGACAGTCCTTGGCAGCTGCGATTCATTTGCTTAATCTCCGTGCTTCAGTTTTTTAATTATAAGTGAGGATACTAATATTAGTGATTAAGCAGAAGAACAAATGCATCCTACGTTGCATTGTGTTGAGATGCAAAGTTCCTCCTCTGCAAAAAAGTGATTATGTGAGCCTAAACTATCTAAAATGTGGTGTATTTGCAAATCAGTAGACCTGGATAAGTGAATAATTTCATAAGTTTTAAGACCAGAAGAGAATATTAGATCACAGTCTCATCTTCTGAATACCACAGGCTGTTAAATTTCACGTAAATAAAGTATATTGTCTTAAAACATTTAATTAGACAGAGACAGGTCATGTCAATATGCTACTAATGACCATAGCCCCTGCTATTTTGGAACACTGATTAGATAAAACAAGCTCATTTTTTTCAGGAGATGAATTGGCCTCTCTAGTGCTAAGGAAGAAAAAAAAATCTCCGCGTGTCCTGTTTGTCTATTCTCAGGGGAAAAAAAAAAAATGTAATTTCTCCCTCAAAGAGCTTTGGGTTATTTTTCCAGATAAAATAGTGGAAAGGTTATTTCCAGTAGACTCACAGCAAAGAATTTTAGTGTAAAAATATACTTACTGCCCACCACTATGATTTTAAAAGAAAGCTGTCCTTGCATGTTGTGTATACATGGCAAGATTACAAGTGGGGTTGTTAATGAAAAGTTAATGTAATACTTGGGTCTCTTAGTGCAGAAATGTGGGTAAAGCCTTGACTATGACACTTCATTTGAAATATAGCATAAGCAACAAGGATATCACCACATTGACTGCTATCACCTATAGCAGCAAACCCTCTTCTTTATATCTTGACCCAAAAAAGTGCAGAGTCATGCTGATCCTCCTTCCTAGAAAGTTTACAAAGGCTGGCAGTACCCAGCCTCTCCTTCCAGCAGTGCCTGGTGACTTCAGACTAGGTTCTCATTCAATACTACGGTGAATAATACATGCAGGTCAAATTTCTATACCAATAAGGTGATAGCTTGTGGCAGAAGCAACAGATAAATGCTGAAGAGGGATGCTTTTGTTAAGACAACACAGAAGGCAGATTGGTGTTTGTGCTTAAGTAATCCTAAGCATCTTAAGTCAAAGCTAGGTATGATGGTACAGAAGTAAGAGACCTCAGGAAACTGCATAGAATCTACCTCACATCACTAAGACAGTCTGTACCTAGCACCTCCATTGACATCTGTTAAACTAACCCACAGACTTGCAATGAAGAAGACTTTATAATCTCCTCAGATAGTGTGTTCCAGTGTTTAATGAAACTTAGAGGAAGAAAGCTTTGTTTTTCCTGATATCTAACCTATATTTTTTTCTACAAATTAAACCAATGATTCCTTGTCTTCCTCCTAGAAGAAATGAGAAAGAATTGATTGCTGTCCTCTTCATAATAATTTTTTCACGTTGAATGCTATTGAGTTCCCATTGACATTCCAGTTTACTGGGGGAAAAAAGCAAACTCATTCAGCTTTTTTGTGTTTTCATATTTCACAAGGAGGCTATGGTTAGCTCATTTTATTCCCCAAGGTGTTCACCCTATTTCCCTATTTTTTCCATTGGTTTGGGTTTGTTTGTTTGTTTGTTTGTTTGTTTGTTTTTAAATATCCCTGCCCAGAGCAGGGGACTGGAACTAGATGATCTTTAAAGGTCCCTCCCAACCCAAAACATTTTATTATTCTATGAAAATATCGTGCCCCATTTCAAAACTGCTTCAGTCTCTGCCTCTATCATACTAGAGTAAGCAAAATTATTGCCTCCAAATTTTTGCTATTACTATTAATTCAGCTTTTTACATGTTGTAACAGAATACTTTTTACTTATTCCCTTTGAAGTTCCCCATATCCTCTAAACAATATTGTCTCACTTCTCCATCACCTGTTACTCCATATTATGCATTTCTTTAGTTTGATTTCCTAACACAAAGGACCTTGCATTTATCTTCATTAAACTTCATCTTAGCGATTTCTGACCAACTCTCCAAGTTTAAAGTCTTGCTCTATAGATGGTTTGAACTCCTCTGCAGTTTAGCCTCACAAAGATTCTGTAAGTGTTCACATCATTAACAGAAAATACAAAAAAAAAGAACCAGGCCCAAGATGGACCTTTGATGTAAACTCTCTTAAAATGTCCCTGTGAAAATTGATAGATCATTGGAAATAACTCTATATGTGCACACTTTCAATCAGTTGAACAATATTTCCCGTGTTTTCCTCTAGTTGCTATTCCCTTAATTTCCTTGTCAGAATACTAAGTACAATAATATTAAAAAACTTTCTAAGTCCAGTAGAAAGGCATTAAAAACCTTACCGAGATAGATAGCCTGTCTCCTCCTTCTTTCCATTAGGCTAGATACTTTTCAAAACAAGAAAATAGGTTGCCTTGAGATTGTTTGGTTTTGATAAATCTGTATTAGCTTTTTGTGTTCACCTTCCTACTCATTCAGTGATGGTAAATTGGTTAGCAATTACTTATTCTATTATATTTTGAGATAGGAACTAAGCTGATGGACTAAGTTCTGCAGGTCATCATCTTTCTCCTTTTTGAAGATAGATACTATGCTTGTTCTCTTCGTTCTTGTTGGACCATCCCACTTACTTTCATTCTCTAAGGTAAATGCTAATAGTTCAGAGATTGCTTTCTTAGCTTTTAACTGATTTAGTTCTCTAGGCTTTTCCAGCTTGAATATAGTTAAGTGATTAAAATGGTTTTTAATCTGTTATTTCACACTTCTACTTTCTATCCCTATCCTCCTCAAACATTTTAAATATCTTCTCATAATTAATATCCTGTTTTGAAATTTGAGGCAGAATTTTTCTACCATATTTCTACCTTCTCTGTAACCTCCCTTATTTTCTCTCCTAACCTCACTAATAATGCAATAAAAAATTCTGTTGTCTCCTTTCTTCTTAAGTAGTCATAGGCCATTGCCTGTCTGGCAAATAAAAAATTGCTGTACTTTGTTCATGTCATGTTAGTACCAGAGAAATTTGGTAGTTTTGACCCAGAGTCAAAGACCCTGTGAACTTTCCTAGAACTGCTCAGTTATCTTAACTTCACTGTCAATGTTGTCAGTGACATTAAAGATGAAGCTGAAGGAGTAGAAATTTACAGAGTGACTGTGGTGTCTGAATCATCAGAAATGTCAGAAAATATTCAGAAAAAAAATGGATTTGTATCTTTGTTGAGAAAGGAGAATAGAACTGCCTATCTGAGGAGAACAACAGAGGCTGACTGGAAATCTTGGTATCAGATTAATGATGTGGGGAATCCAGTCAGACAAAAATTTCTTCTTGTGGCAGCAAGGGAATTATTGCACTGTATTCCCTAATTCCTGTATTTGTGTCATAGAGCTGAAATTGTCTATAAAAGGGGGATAAGTGCAAATTTTACATTTGTGTAATAATAATCATAAGAAAATCGGTGGCAATTTTCATCCTCAAAGAAGTTATCAATATTTTATTTCTTAAGATACTACTTGTTCTAGTCAGAAAAAAAAAGTCTAGAGATTAATTACAGTATTTTAATTTTCAGTATTAACACAAGTTTATGCATACACATTAGTGTATACTCTTGGGTAGTCTTTGCATATGTACGTTTCACAATAAAACCTCTATTAGTCATTATGTACCTACCCTAAGATTAAATGCACGCAGGTACTCATCACTGAGAATGTGATGCACGAAAATTTATAAATTAATAATAATTAAAAAATGGCAAAGATGGAACTGTGAACATAGCCTTGTAGTGGGCAGATAAGTGAGACTTTGGAATAAGCAGGGAAAAGTCAATATTACTGTAAATTATTGACAGAGCTGGTAGAGGATTGTTTCACTTATGGCTTCTTTGGAAAGTGCCAATCCATCATAACTTAAACTGCTTCTGAAAAAAAAATCTTGTTTAGCTAAATTTCCAATTAAAAAACATTACAATGACCCACACTATCTGTTTTAACAGTTTCAAAATCTTCTATTTTTTATTTTATTTTGACAATCACTTTTAGTTGTGATTCCTAACAGGACACTCCCACAGTTATTCTCGTTGTACATTTCCATGTATAACAACAGCCTGCAAATAATGGGCCTGTTTCGGTCATATCTGGAAGAGGGATAGAGATCTCAGAGACTATGGCAATCCTAGAAGCTTTGTGAATACTCATGCCTAGAAGGAGGAAAAAGTCCCACATTAGTACCTCCTAGAGGAGGTAGGAGGCAGAACTCAGCTATTTTATATTCAGAAATATAAAATCACCCAGCCTGTCTTTGTGCTTGGGATTGCCTCAACCCAGAAGAGAAAAGCACACAAAAGGATCAGAAAACCTGTGCTATTACTCATCCCCACAGACTTCCTCATAAAAGAAGAAAATAAAAAGAGAGAGGGAGAAAGAAGAAAGGTGTGTAAAGCTGGAAGAAAACGTGCAAGAATGAGGTCAGGAGCTTGTTCAGAAAGAGGTGTTATGGAAATATGGGATATGAACAAGTCAGTCTCCTTGTCAGAAATGTCTGGAAAAAAACTCTAGAATTAATTGGTAGATGGAGAGAAGGTGAGCACAGACATCTAAGAGAGATCATTGTTCCCAACTGTCAACAAAAGAGAATGAAACACAGTCATGGAGGTGCAAGATTATGTCCAGAAAGGGCAACAAAGCTGGTGAATGGTCTAGAGCACGATTCTTATGAGAAGCGACTGAGGGAACTGGGGTTGTTTAGCCTGGAGAAAAGGAGGATCAAGGGAGACCTTACTGCTCTCTACTACTACCTGGAAGGAGGTTGTAGCAAGGTGGGTGTCAGTCTCTTTTCCCAGGTAACAAGAAATAGGGCAAGAGGAAACAGCCTCAAATTGCACTAGGGAAGGTTTAGATTGAAGGTTTAGTGGTTGAGTCCCCATCCTTGGAGGCATCTAAAAGACATGTAGATGTGGTGCTTAGGGGCAGGTTTAGCAGTGGAATGGGCAGTGTTAGGTTAATGATTGGACTCAATGATCTTAAAGGTCCTTTCCAACATAAATTATTCCATGATTCCTGTACCATTAAATTAATCCTTGCGAGGACATAGGCACTGGAAGTGGTGACCAGCCAGCCTGATCCACACCCTGTAGGGTACATACGTTCTTGTTTTTATCATAATATGAAATTGTATCCAAGTCACTGGATTCTGCAGCTTTACTCAGCCCAAGGAGCCAATACTTTCTGGTTGATGGTCCAACAGCGACAGTGTTGAAGGCAGCTGTGCCTTGAGAATTTGAACAGACTCGCCATAAACTTACCAGGGAATTCAAGGTCCCTCCTGAACCAAGGTGCTGATACATAGGAGAGCAACATTTCCACACAGGCTTTTTGCTAACTGGAAGACTTCTGTAATACTGTATGTTTATCTTTCACTGGGGACACTGATTTGCAGTAAAACAGGTAACATTCACAGAACTTGACAGTTTATGCTGTAATTTTCTCTGTCTAGAATGGCTGTCAGGAGTCTGCTCTGGGCAACACAAGCAGCTGTACGAATCCAAACAATTTAAATCAAAGGACAAACTCAACAGACTTTTTGTTGACCATTACACACTTGATTTTGCAAATCTCCTGTTGTCTTATTTCTGGTTTTGTTACAAAAAATTACCTTTGTGCATGTTTTGTTGCATGTAATTCTTCTACTGCAGAGAGTGAAGGCACACATACAGAGGCAGGAGCATCTGCAATCTGCTTCTATTTCTTTCTCTGCTCAGTAATGTGTTTCCTTACATTGTCCAGAATTTTTTCAGGGCTTGACCCAAAGTGCAGAGAACTTTCCACTTTCTCATCCAATTTTTTTGATTAAAAAATTTTAATTTGAAAGCCAAACCTTTCGGCTGTGTTTTTTAATGTGAGTTTTTATCTTTTCCCCCAGATTGAAATTCTCTAATGAGAAATAGAAGAATATGGACTTGTGTGTATATATATATATATATATATATATAAATTATGTTAATATGTATACAGAATGAATAACTTTTACTAGTTAAACATTTTCTAGTAAGATTACATTCTACTTTACCATTCTGTCCCAAAGATTAATAGCTGTAGACTTCCTGGATTGTGATTGTCATAAGTAAAATGAAAGTAAGTCTCTATTAAACTTTAATATATTGAAAAATCATATCCCTAAAATACTTCTCAGAATGGAATAAAAAGTAAGAACCGGTCATGGAGCACTGACCATATCTGACTCTTTTTCTGAATGTCCTCTCATGTGAGCTAAGGGAATTCCTTCTCACCAGGAGGATCTCTGGAGAGCTGAGAGAGAGGAAGAGAGACAGAGGAAGGTATAACCATTAAGGAATGTGGACCAATGATTTACCCAGTAATGTACTCTCTCATTACCACCAGCACATGCAATTCCATATAGTGTGGAAACTTGTGTACTATCACTGAAAAGTTCCAATTTAACTCAGTAAGTAGAAAAACATCATACTTATTATTCTCACTATTTCTACTTAACGGTGGTATATTTTTTCCTTTGTCCAGCATGAAGACGTCCCATTCTTGGTCACACCTACTCATTTCTCCAATAATGCCTTGTATTTATACTATTTGGAATAAAATGTTGTTACTTGAATTTGTAAGTGTTTCAAACTGAATTCCTTAAACCTTGAAAGATGTAGTAGGATACCACAAGGAATTTCAAGAACGAACCCCAGACTTGAACTAAATTTCATGTTCTCCTTTGTCCTATATATGCAATCTATTTGGGAACTCATTCAATGTCTATTAAAATCAATGAGTGCCTTTCAAAACGTATTCCATCATTTCATTTCTGAGCATGGAATGTCTCAGAATATCGGGCTGTTAATTTAAGTACGTGCATATAAATTCTGGTGTCTAGCTTTAGACAGACACTTCACAATTTTCCATTTGTTTAACTGGTGTCAAAATCATAACAAAACTTAGCTGACAAATTTTTTTGACTGTTGGAAGATGAAAAATCTGGAGGATGGTGGGACCCCCTTTATACATGCACATGTATATACTTTTTTTTTCTCATTTCAGGTCATGGAACCAAAGGAGTGTTTGAACTTCTTTCAGGATGGCGTCGAACCAGAGAGAATCTGCCATTCAAGGACAGAGTAGCAGATGCCTACTCAGATGTCATGGTCTCCTACACAATGACAAGCTCCTTGTATTTCATAGCCTTCGGCATGGGTGCAAGCCCTTTCACCAACATTGAAGCTGTAAAAGTCTTTTGCCAGAACATGTGTGTCTCCATTCTGTTGAACTACTTCTACATCTTCTCCTTCTTTGGCTCCTGCCTGGTATTTGCTGGCCAACTGGAGCAAAACCGTTATCACAGCATCTTCTGCTGTAAAATCCCTTCAGCAGAATACCTGGACCGGAAGCCTGTGTGGTTCCAGACCATGATGAATGATGGCCATCAGCATACTTCTCATCATGAGACCAACCCATACCAGCATCATTTTATCCAGCATTTCCTCCGAGAGCATTATAATGAGTGGATTACCAACATCTATGTCAAGCCATTTGTGGTGATACTATATCTAATCTATGCCTCTTTCTCCTTTATGGGGTGCTTACAGATTAATGATGGAGCCAACATTATCAACCTTCTTGCCAGTGAGTCTCCAAGTGTCTCCTATGCTCTCATACAGCAAAAGTATTTCAGCAACTACAGCCCAGTGATAGGTTTCTACATTTATGAACCTTTGGAGTACTGGAATGGCACTGTGCAAGAAGACCTAAAAACACTAAGCCAGGGATTCAATACAGTGTCCTGGATTGAACAGTATTACCAGTACCTTCGAGTGGGTAACATCAGCGCAACCAACAAAAGTGACTTTATCAACATCCTCCAGAGCTCCTTTTTAAAAAAGCCAGAATTCCAGCACTTCAAAAATGACATCATTTTCTCCAAAGCTGGAGATGAGAACAACATAATTGCTTCTCGTTTGTACCTGGTGGCCAGGACTAGTGAAAACACACAGAGGGAGGCGGTAGAACTGTTGGAGAAGCTGAGGCCACTCTCTCTTATACAAAGCATCAAATTCATTGTGTTCAATCCTACTTTTGTTTTCATGGACCACTATGGTTTATCAGTAACTATGCCTGTCCTGATTTCTGGTTTTGGCATCCTGCTGGTGTTAATACTGACCTTTTTCCTGGTTATCCATCCTCTGGGAAATTTCTGGTTAATTCTCAGCGTCACCTCAATAGAGTTGGGTGTCCTTGGCTTGATGACCTTATGGAATGTAGACATGGATTGCATTTCTATACTGTGCCTTATCTACACTTTGAATTTTGCCATAGATCACTGTGCACCCCTGCTTTATACGTTTGTACTAGCTACTGAGCACACTCGAACTCAGTGTATAAAGAACTCCCTCCAAGAGCATGGGACAGCCATTTTGCAGAACGTTTCTTCTTTTCTTATTGGGTTGGTCCCTCTTCTCTTTGTGCCTTCAAACTTGACCTTCACACTGTTCAAATGCTTGCTGCTTGCCGGCAGTTGCACACTTCTGCACTGTTTTGTTATTTTGCCCGTCTTTCTAACCTTTTTCCCACCTTCCAAAAAGCACCACAAGAAAAAGAAACGGGCCAAAAGGAAGGAACGAGAAGAAATTGAATGCATAGAGATTCAGGAGAACCCTGATCATGTTACAGCTGTCTGAAAGGCTTAGAAAAAAATAATAGTATATTCTCTTTTTAAAAAAGCGTTGCACAGAGATGCAGGGAAAATAGAGCAAAGATCTCAGCTGCTTGTGCTGGCCAGGTCTGACAAGGCAAAGGAAGATCAAGAAGGGGTATTCATGACACATCAAGGTGCAAACTTTTTTTAACAAAAATAGTGAAAGTTAAAATAGTCTCAGATGTTTCCTTTGAATCCTCATTCTCCACCAGGGAAGAGTCTGTTGGCCATTAAGTGTTCCTGAATCTCAAACTGTAGCTCTAATGGGGATTGCTTGATCTGTTGTGTGTAGGACTGAAGCAAAGATGAAAAAAAGAATTGTCATTAAGTAAACAGTAGGGAAACAGGCAGATTTGTTTCATAAAATTGTCCTTGGAAAAGAAAAAAACAACAACATCTCAAATGAGAAAAGGGAACAAGAGCAAGAGAGATAAAAAAATGCCATGGTAATTTTTTTTCTTATTTTCTTGAGCAAGTTGGTTAAGATGAAACCTATGCACTTGGGAAGTAGATGTTTAAAACAATGTAAGCCAAAGTACTTCCCAATTCTAGTATACCGTATGTATATCTAACACTATAATTAGAGTGTTGTTGTGACTATGGATGGCAAAGCTATACTGCTAAGGGATAGAGGTACTGTTTATATAGAAGAAATAATCATAGCCATTTGGAAAATTAACTTTTCGTTTATTTAAATGTGACACATGTCATTTATCCCAAGACGTCACAGCTGGTAGTTAATACCATACACACTTTTTTTGTATTTCTGAATTATGAAATCCCCCTTGAACTAACAGATCTCACAAAACTAACCCAGGCCGTTGCCACTGCAGCAGTGTTTGTAGTTCCTGCAGTGTAACACTTCTGAATTCTAATTTCTCAGTGCTGACATTAGAGACTGAATATTAATCAAGCAGGTGCTTTAAATGTAATGATGGATTGCATATCACAGGCATAACAGGATCGTGTAACAGCTGAGTCAGCTCTGGAACACCTGCACGGTATTATCGTTATATATTTGGTCCAACAGACAAAAGGGTATGTTTGCTGGTCCCTGCAATATGCTGCAGGAAGTGGGATTTTCCCTTTAAGCAGAACGTCAGTCAAATACTTGCCATACACACATAAAAGACCTTGTTAAGGTTTGCACGGGACTCAAGCAACCCCTAGTTGTAAAAAGACAGATCAGTCCCCTGTGGGAAGGAAAGGGGAGGGCAAAATGTCTTTATTATTATTATTGTTATACCTAAATATTTGAATGTTGATGTCTGCAACATAAAGCTTTGTTATGGCAGTTGAAATTTCACAGGAGAGTGCAGTAAATCACAGTTACAATGTGACACTAGAAACTGTACCGTAAAGAACTATGAATGACTTTCTCTGCTTTGTAAACTACACAGCTTAGTAGCCCAAGAGAAGGGATGAAAAAAGATCTAGCCATTTCAGTTCGCTCTTTGCCCAGTTTTGCACTGGAGCTTGCCATGTCCATTTCTCCTTTCAGTATTTTAAAAGGGCTTCTTGCTTTTTTACTCTCTGGAATATGGTATAGCATCACCTACATGAGCAATGTCTTCCTGAATATATAGTATCCATGAGGACACTATGTAAAAATATCGCTATTATGGAGTGTTTATGTCAACTTTGTTATTACTTGTGGGTACATTTAAAAGATGTCAGGAAGCTCTTTGCCTTCCAAATGTGTATACATGTCTATGTGGGGCTGGTTAATTCAGTCTCAAACCTGCGGAGTTTGCTGATGAGGGTGTGTACATATGTTTTACTAAAAAGTTCTCTGCAAGAAGTTGATTCTTTGTTATGTGACATGTCTCACCTCTTCCTACTGTTTCATGGTTCGGGAGAGCCAGAGGAAATTCACCTGTGGCACAAAAAGCCATTTGAATGCCAGTTCTAACGTTCATCAGCTGCTTCTGTTTCCAAGGAATGCAGTTTCTCCTCTTCTCCCTACTTTCTGTACTTTGCCATTACCATTTGCCAAAAATGACCTCTGTGTTTTAGGAGTGGTCACAGCTCTTGATTGTTCAAGGAACCTTTTGCATTCAACAAGTTTTAGAAAAAGACAAACTTTCTAGATAGGTAAAGCTTCCAAAGTTTGAATCCAGATCTAAACTTCAGGTGTAGCTAGATCAAGGTTATTGATTTGACCCTAGATATTCGAGGGCCAGTCTTAAAACTGAGATCTAAATAGTGTAGTAAGGTTTAGGAGCAGGGGATGTTTTAGTGCTGGCTCACGGCTCAGATGTGTCTCTAGCTGGGAAGTGTTTACTGACTTTGATTTGCATCTTGAAGACATTGTGCAATATCCATCCTTTTTAGAACAGTAGATTATGAATGTCAAGCTCTCCATACCTCTTCTTACATTTCCTCCTCTCCCCATACAAAACCTGGATTGTTGCAGCACAACTGTGACCCTTGGGTATCACTTCTGGAGGTGTCAGGAGGGAAGTTGTTGGCCTTCTCTTGTACTGCCCAGATGTATCCCAGGGATCTCTGTCATGCATTGTATTGAAGAAAGTAGCATTTGCCAAAGCCATCAAAGCCAGTATTCATCTCATCTCACTTTGGATGTTGACAATGTAGATATTTATATCTGAGCTTCCTTTATGGCCATAGGAGAGGGACAGACACTTTGGACCTATTTTACAGTTGTGCATTAGGAGTAAATTAATCACACATTTAAAAATGCATACTTCTGTGCATTGGTGATAAAGGAAGCTCAGCACAATTAGTTCACACTCATCACATTCATCACACAGATATCAGCAATGCAGACTTATCCAGATCTGGTGAGATTAACTCCACCTAAAATGACCAAATATCAAGGGAAAGAGAAAAGAAATAAAACATAGAAATTTACCTCCTGAGCATCTATTTTAGGGATAAATCCCAGGAGTAGCTCATCTTATATTTTATGTTTGGCTTATGAGGCTTTTATGCAGAACAGATGATTTAAAAATTGCCACCAGATTTCCCTAGCAGAGAATGGTGAGCTACGAAATCAGATGTCAATATTGAAAGGTGGGCTCATAGAAATTAATTAGAATTTAATGAGATGTCAAACCAGCTTCTCTCTCAATACCATGCATGCGCAGTAGCACTTGTATATACCAGACACAAGATATATAGATTACACTTTGGGACTGGAAGTTTTTTATTTCTACATCAATGAGGGAGTGGAGCAGAAAACAAATCAGATCTTCCATGGAAGTCATTTTATTACTTATTTATCAACCATTTTCCAGATCCACCCCGAAAGGCCATTGCAGCTGTTACTCCTGCAGATACAACAGTCTCTGTGGAACAAGGAAAACTTTCATCTCAAGCTAAAAAAGAAGATAATTTTCTTCCACAATTCAGTTCACAGTGGAATAATTTGGGGATGGGGAGTCCGTAATTTTTAATTCCTTCTCCTTCTTTTTGCTTGTTTTGCTTTCAGTCTTTTTCAATAAATTCTACCCTTTTCTGGAGCACCCGTTCAGCTCAACTGGAGCTACATAAACACCTGTGAAGAAAGGACATAGTCCATGCAAAACAATTTGACACTCTGATACATGATGTATATTGGATCTTCATTATACAATTTTTTTTCAGTTACCATAAATCCCCTGGGATATCACGCACATTCCTTTAATGTCTCATTTATATATGGTCTACATAAGCTGCCAAGAACCCTGTGTGCATTTCCTGCTTGGTTTGGTTTCATTCCCTCAAAGTATATTGGTTTGAATTCATTGTTGAGATAACTCTATTGAAGTAAACAGATTTATTGTCATGATATGTCTGGATTTGCATGCTTTCTATCTGGTAGGAAGTGAAATCATGACAAATGAACCTCTTGCATTGTTGAGATGCCGTTGAACAATATATCTGTCTATACTCTATAGCCATTGTTGCATGCTGCATTCAGGAGGTTGCACTGAAGGTATATTTTCTTTCTGTAATATTTTCTTTACACATTCCCATGCAAGTTACTTTTTTAATTAGAGTTAAGTCTTCACCTCTGTAGTCCAGTATTTGATCTTTCATAACATAGGTACGCATACAAGATAGGTATGGATGCATGGCACCCTGCATGTATAATTTAAAGATATTATCTTCAGAGTTATCATTCTCAACCTTTTACTTCAAACAATTCCTATTTTGGATGTAACCTGCCACATGCTAATAACTATTCGAGTGCATTTCACCAACTCTACTTTTGAGATTTTCTCCTGTGGGAAGGAAAAGAACCAGGGGACAAGGAAGAAATACAAAGTAAAGTAGTTGTGTAATCAGTATTCTTTTTTCCCCAAAGGCTTTCACTGCTCTGTTCTTAATTAAGTCACACTGAGTAGTGACTCTAACATAATTAAGATTTATTTCAATGAAGTTATTCCATATTTCACTATGACAAGAGCTTGGCTTACTGTCTTTATGCAAGTATCATGCTAAGTCTTTTTGATTAATTTTTCTGTAATTATAAACTTTAGTAAGTTCTTTCTCATTGCAACACTAGGTTTTTGAGTATCTCAAGCTCTCATTTGATGTCCTAGGAAACACCGAAAGGAAGCAAAGTTAGGCAGTTAGTGATCAAGAGACATGTTGTAGCGTTGGGAAAGAGGGATACTTCACAAAGAGGCAGTTTATCCTCCAACAAGGCTTTAAATAAAAAATCATGTTAAGGCTATCTCAGAAGATTAAAGTGAAGTGGAAACCAAGTGAAATGTTATTTGGAGGGTAGTACAATCAAATTATAGACAGTCAAGACTTCGATTCTTCTTTCATACCATCTTATATATGCAAGAAAGTACTTGAACAGGGAAGGAAACTGAATACAGAAAGCAGCTCATCGATCCCCTAAAATGCTTCTTTTCACCATAGTCTTGTATAAAGCAATGTCACAGACCGAGTAAGTGCAGATTGTCCTACTTCAGCATAGGCCTCTCCACGACCTGTTTACCACACAGCAAGGACGGGATCCCATCCTGGGTTTCACATACCCTTGGGGAGGAGATTCAGAGCTGCTTCCTTACCTGACGGAGCTGAGAGTGAGAGCTGAAAGGTGCACACCACGACACAAACACAGGCGTTGCACATCACCACTGTTGGCTCTCTGCCTTCTCATGAGCGGCAACACCACAATCTCCTGGAGATATGCAGAGGTACCTGCCTGGCACTGAGTTATTCATAATTTTCCCAGGAATAATCTGGAATCTGTGATCACAGCAGTTCACAAGCATACACCTCTGAACAAGAAGACTTTAGGGGTTTTTTTAGAGGTATTCTTTGAGAGATCCCTATTTCTCACTACAGAGCCCCACACCTCACCTCACCTGCCCAACAACAGAAAGGTGCAGCTGTTTCCTCTGACACATCAATCAGGTAGAAAAAAGATTTCTGGAAACTTTTCCTTTTACTCCTCAAGGCCACCTTTTCCCAAACTGTTTCTACTTCCTTCATGGCTTAAAAGCAAAGGATCCGGTGTGAAAGTTGGATGCTCATCCTACCCATAGTGGTGCAAAACATCATTGCTTAGCCAAAAGGTTGAGGTGGGTTGTGGGTTTTCAGGCCAAACACAGAGATCTGGCCTTCTTGTCCAGACAGACAATCAAAATTCTGCTGAAAACAAGTAAATGTGAAGCAGCTCTGAATTTCATCTTTCCTTGCTTTCTTTGTTTCCTCTCTGACATACCAATGTGCCCACAGCACTATTGTCATTTTCTTCCTGCTTCCTCATTAAAGAAAATAAAGTTTCTCTTTCCCATTCCCTGAGGCTATCTTTCCTTTGCAGCTCAACTTATTTTATACTTTAATCTTCTGTGTCTGCTCCCAGCCTCTTCAAAATTTTCCTATTTATTTTTGAAAACTCTGAGAGCATAAACCTCTTGAAATAAATGAAAGATGCTTGGATACGTCAAAGTGCAGACCCTGGTACAGAACTAACTAATTTATAACAGCACCCAAAGAGCTAACAACTTACTTCAGACAGAAAAGTGACTGCAAGAAAATTCAGAAAATAATTAAGCCTAAATTTCTATTTTTCTGTACTTTTTATCTCATACACTTTTATTCTTTCTGGTTCTTTTTACTGTAGGCATTTCTTTTTCTAGCATGCTTTTATCATAGAAATGCATAGATTTTTGTTGCTTTTCTGTCTCAGCAACAACAAAAAAAAAAGTAAATGGGCATTTTTTCATGCACTCAAAAAGAAAATATTGCCCCTGCTTGGAACATTTTATGCCAAGTTTCTGTTCAGAGCACATTTTCCAGGCTAAATTATACAAGCTTCTGGAAACAAGTATTCTAGTGGAAATGATGATACAGCCTTAACTAGAGAAAAATTATTGGTATCTCAAGAGTGTCCTGCTTAACTTCAACCCCTCTGCATCAGCCTGCTAGATATTTGAGGCAGTATTTCTAAGACAGGCTGATAATGGTCTTCCCATTACTTGCAACATCACTAGTTTGGCACTATCAGCTGTGCAGTTCTCCTGAGCACACATCAGAGTCTACACAGTTTATGCACTAAAATCATGAACAGATTAGCACAGCTTTTGTGCAGAAGGGATATAACCCAAGGTAAGGCACTGTGGCACCCCTCTACTGTAAGACTGCTTCTCACTTTCTCTGCTGTACGTTGGATGTTGCACTGAGTTCCACAGTAAAGGACAAAAAACATCACTTTCTTTCCAATAAGTCACTAGAGAATAAGACATGAAATATTTTAGATTTAGTCATGGATATAAATTTTTTACATGGGTATTTGAATAGACATGTCAACTGAATAGAGAGCAAAAGTCTTCATGAATTGAGAAATCTCAATTCAAAACATTTTTTTCTATTTCTCTTGCAATTCTAGCATGATACCTCTCTGATCTTTTTTCCTTTCATCGATAAAGACTGAACTTTTTTCACCCATCACACCAAAGATAATCCCTGACCTACAAAAAACATCCTCTCTGCCAGAGCAGACTTTCTCTTGGAGTAAATCCCGTTGGTTTAAACTCCATGTCAAGGGAGATTTTGTAACATCTGTCATAGCAGAAGTGTTAGTATGCACCTATTCAGACTTAAGCCCTCATTCCCAACGTGCAGACCCAAATACCAAATATGTAGGATTTGTGGGATGTGTGATTTTGCCCCTACAGAAAAAGAAGAGATAGTTGCAAAGTTCAGTTCCGTGGCCAGATCAACTTTCCACCATGAGGTGGAAAAGCAAAGAGTGACCAAGGTGCCAGCCAGCCTAGCTGCAGTTATGGAACCTGTGTTAGAACTTCAGAGAGGGCTCATCTAGCTGTGAAATCCTGAACACTGACAATATCTAGCCCTGAACAAGAATTTATTCTTCTCTCACTACCTCAGCTACATGTATAAAAAGAAACTGCTACTGAACAACATCGTGAAACCTGATCTGAGTCCCAGACATGATAAAGTCAGTTGAAGCACAGAATTTAGGGTACAACCTCTTAAAACCAAGACAGTTACTTTTCGAGGTGATACCAGGTTTTGTAATGACACAGGTACTGGAATTTAATCTTCAAAAATATTAAATCTCTAGGGAGGGCCCTGGAACAGCTTTGGTCCAGAAAACCAGCTCTCCCCAGCAATTCCTGGGCACAGGTTGGGTGCTGGCATGGCCAAGGAACCATTCCCACCAGACAGCTTGTTTACAGTTACCCATTCTTTAGACTACAGGAATGTTTAACAGTATGGACACTGACAGACCATACCAGGCTCTCTGGGGTCCACAGAGCAACTCCTGGGTTTACTGTGGGGGGAGTTACTGGTTTTACTAGCGAAGTTATAAATCTAGACATCAGTGCAGCTGATATTCATACTGGTATTTTACTTCTGAGATCTCAATTTGGCAAAGCACTCAAGTAAATGATTTAGTTTAATCAAATTCTTAAGTCTCATGGACTGGGACATCTTTAAATTTATGCATGTGTTTAAGTACTGAGCTAAATAGGGATGCACTTATCTCTGTGCTTCAAGTAGAAGATGAGCTTTGCGGAAAAAGAGGCTTTAAGAAAAAGGCCTTTTCCCCATAACATACTAAATCCTACAATTATAGCAGCAATTTCACAATACGTAGAAAGACCGTGCCAAGCACATATATTTTTCAGGGTTTCAATTTCCCTAATGTGAGACATCTCAGGGACATTTTAGTGATTTGTTACACTCATACAACACTCAGGCAAGAACAAAGCCTTGCTGAGCACTTGTCCTGGAAAAATAACAAGATATTTGACTCAGAATGAGAATACAGTATTTTATGATGTTAACGCTCATTTCTAAAAGGAAAAATGAAACTTTTCATTTAATGTAACTCATTATTGTTTTCAAGTGATACTCTGGAAAAGTGCTGGATATGCCTCTATTATAGATAAGAGAGGAATTGCTCAATGAATTCAGTTTTGCCAATAAATAAAAAAAAATCTGGCTTCGTGCCTAGTGTAAAACTTGTCATGGCATCATCTGTTGCTTTTTAATTAAATTAAATGTGAATGGTGATATGAATGGGGCAGAAGTGGAGAATCACACTATATATGTCCTTGGGCTGCATCTGGTAAGGAGCGCTTACATACACCAGGAAAAGAAATCAAGTCCCCAATTCTGCAAAAACAGATGCACCTGCCAAACTGTAAACATTGTGAATAATCCCACTGGCTTCAGTAGAGCTATCAGGATGTATATAAAGAAATGCCCATAATTCTTTGTCAGTCTGAGGACTGGGATAAACAGATAATCCTAATCTGAAAACAAGACAGATGGTTTTAAAACAGACATTCCCTCAGCATCTTTAAAAAGGTTTAGTGTAACTTTTCTCTGTTTATTACAAGAACAATGCTTTTTTATTAACTTTGTCCTAAAATATAAGCTCAATAGAAACACAAACACTACAGACATTTTAGAGTCTAATGATAAGTAGTGTCTTTTCATGAAATAAGTCTTCCCCTGTGATGTCTGTAGCCAATACTTTACAGAAGCACATGACCAGATGGAAAGGGACATGTAAAAATCAAATATCAAAGACCTTTTATCCTAGGCTATAGTCAAAGGAGAGAAATAGTTACTGCAGTTCATCTAGCTCAGATAGCTACTTTAGGATAAGGGTCCTTGCACGCATCTGACAGCAGCTGCCAGAGCTGGTAAATAGCCTAGGATAACTAGTTCATATACTTGAGAGCACATGTCTACAGTGGGGTCAGACCAATCTCTTCAGAGGCCTCTCTGTTCATTGTAACGGCAATGAAAATGTTGAGAAATAATTTTCAGGTGACGGGCAATAATCAGTTGGACTGTTCACTTTGTCTGGGGGGTTAAGATGGGTCATTAGGGCTCCAGGATGGCAGCTGAGTGACTGGAGCGTTACAAACAACCCAGCTGTGCCCAGCCAAGAGTCACTACAAAAAGGACTGAATTAAGCAAGTACTGTAGGGAAGATGAAAGTAATTTTTTCCAACTGTTACTTATGTCCATTTGCACCCTATGTTAATGTAATGCTTGGTTTTGGTTGTTTTTTTTTTTTTTTTTTAGCCTGTAATGGTGAGCTTTTCTATCTCCCTTTAAGTTGCAGAATTTGCTTAACCTTTTTTTTGTATGAATTTAGCATTAGGTGTTTAATTACTGGAATTTCTCAGGTGTAGGCAACTTTACTATGCTACGAATAAACACCATTAAGTCAATATTGATTTTCCTCCCTTGTAAAGCTCCCTTGTTGCTGAAAACTGTTAATATTTTTCAAGATTATACCATGACCATATTTGTATAACAGCCTTTTACTGAGCTTGAAATTCTATACCAAATACTTATGTCTTTGAAAGACTGAAATCTTCAATAAAATATATTACTCTTAAATATTAGAATTTTCCCTTTCTTTAATAGTGAGATATTCAGTATTAATGCATGTTACAGGACTATTTTATCAGGTGCCTGTTCCTTTACATTTAGTTTTAGAGGAAACGAACAGGGTAATTTTTAAGAGCAAATATGGAACTAAGACCTTGGGCAGCACCAGGAACTGGCACCTCCTTCCTCGAGAGGTGAAGAGCATTTCAGGGCTTGAGAAGGGTGGGTCAGGCAGGGAATTGGCAGCCCTGAGCTGGCATATGGTCCCTCACAGACTACTGGCAGATAGACTATTTACAGCTGCCCTGAAGCTATGCTAAATGCAACCAAATGTTTAAAGTTCCCAGAGAGAGCTGACTAGATAATGGTCTCTATAGGACATAATCCAGTTTCTTTCTTCACCGCCGCTCATGCCAACAACTCCTTTCTCACCCCGTTCTCTCTCACTTTCACATTCAGGCTTCTCCCCTCTCCTCCTCAGCCTGGTAGCTCTCAGCTCCTCTTCCTGCAGTGTTGGGAGACCAAGCCCTTTCAGTGCAAAGACATGGGGCATAGTCTTACCTGACCATCTTTGGGAAGTCCAAGGAAAAAGGAAACCTGCCCACATTGTGGTCAGCGTTGCCCCACAGCTACAATGTCTGACTCTGCCTCTGTGCTATCACTTCTCTTGCTCTTGACAATGGAGGTACCAGCATGAGCATCTCTCAGGCCCCTGAGTTAATACTGAGCTTTGAAGGACACATTAAATCATGTATTTCACATTCATTCACACCTTCCCCACTGAGTACAAAACTCTTTGAAGTCTCTGGCTGTATCCTGATGTCCTGGTCCTCAGTACCCTGTCTAGAGGGAACCTACTGGGCTAAGACCCTGTTGTTATCCATGGACGTGGTTTCCTTTCAAGTGAAAAGGAGGGGATAGTGCAGGATCAGAGGACGTAATCTTTTTGGTCGTATTGGAGAGGGCACCTGACCTGGGATGTAGGCCTGTCCATCTTTGTCAGGCTATTTTCCACAGATACATTTTTTTTCTATATCTAAATCCATCAACATTTTCCCAGGTGAGTTTTCCAGCCAGTGGCCCCAAAAGGCACCGAAAAAGGACACTGCTAAAAAACTACATCTGCTAGTTTTTGCTGGAGAAACTCTCGTTGTGAAAGGAAAGCGGCTAGTTGTCATCTCATGTAGTAAAGTGATAATGCTATTGTGGCTTTGACCTGCAAAACATCTCCACTGCCAAACATGGGTAATATTGAGTGCAGAAAACATGTGCTAGCAGAATAATATTGAGGATGTTCAGCTGAATTGCAAGAAGTCATGAAATTACTTCAGTTGAAATCATTATTATTTGTCATCAAAATTGTACAGCTCATGTTGCAAATCACTAATCATACTACAGCAATTTACCAAGTTTCTGCCTAGAAATTCAGGATTGCCAAACACTGCAATGTACACACAGACATTCAGCTGTAGCAACATATCTGTCCTGGTCCCGTGTCAGATACCCCCTTGTCAATCTATTGCACAGGCTTTTCTGGAAATCAAGATAATTAGCTTATCAGAATGATTCCTGCATGTACAGCCAGGAATCTCAGCTGATATTATAAATCAGCCTGAATCCTATAGCTGCAAATGAAACACACTTCCTTACCTACTTGAGGACTTTGTCTTCAAGTTTCTGTGTCTGGCTTAAGGCTGTCATATCAGAAATATTTAACCAACCAGATTATTAACATTGCCATAATAGTTTCCTTCCTTTTCTTCCATTTTCTCTTTTATTTTGATTTAACTAATTTAGTGTAAAGTACATTTTCTCCTTTCTTCTTCTTCTAACTGATTTATTTCAAGGGAAAACATAAAAGAATTTTTCTTGATTATATGATAGCTACTTATTCAGTCTTGCCACTAGATGTTCACTCCAGCCAAAATGAATGAAACAGAGAGCTACTGTTGTTTCAGAGGCTCTGGCTTTGTTTGAAATCAGAAGTCAGAACTGTTTCTCCTTGTGTTGATTCTGTGCTATTTTCAGTTTCATGAGGGAAGATGCATATTTGAAGTAACAAAGGTTAGAGAATTAAAGTGCTTTTTTTCACTGTTTTCTGAGGAATCCTTAGTCCAGAAACTTCATGGATTGCTATGATTAAGAAAAGATAGCCCAGGAATAGAAAAGTTTGGCAAAGTTTTCTGTGCATGTTGCACACTAAATGATTAGAGTCTCGTTTCAGCCAGTGAGCCCTTAAACTCTGCTGAGCTCCAGGAAACAGGGGTAGTGTATGCCTGGTTATAAGAGGCTTGGGACTGCATTCAGGTTTGGTGGTAGCCATAATGTGATGAGGGCTTCTGCAAATATATTTGCTATTAAAATTAGAGAAAAGCTCAACATGAATCTTGTAAAAAAATTTCACTCTGGCCATGGAAAGTTTCTCTCCCTCCCAATCTAGATCTGGTCTGGGAAATTTTAATGATAAAGAAAAAATGATGACAAGAAAACTGTCTTTCAGTGGCAGGTCTGATCTGCTGTCTGTAGGATCTCTTTTTTATAGCTGGCCACTATAAAGAAGCAGCAATTACTGTTCTGGTAGATAAAGTCAGTTAGTTGAGGATACTGGGGTTCTGCTACTTTATCTTATATCGGTACTTATACTGCCCTCCGGTGATAAAGACAGTTGTTCCAGTCTGTATTCTAGACTTTTTTAGCAGCTTATTTCTAGTCTGTGCTCAATTAATGGAGAAATCTGCAGTTCTCATTCCAGAATTTTAGCCAGTTCTTGTCTAAAAATAATAAAATGTTTCCAGTTATTTTTATTTGTAATTTTTTAAAAACTAAATGTAAATGGAGATTAATTTATTGTGAGAAACAAAAAGTAACATGGAATTGAATCTGAAAAAACCACATTAATACATCATTTTGGACCTACTAAAGTTAAACTGTCACCAATTAATGACATTTTAAATTAATTCCCTTCTCTAACGCAGATTGACTTTTTAGTTTTAGTTCTGCCAAAGAAAGGTCAATTTTCATTGTTGTTATTCCTAAAAATAACTCCCTTTTACTCTCAACATTGGATCTGTATGGATTTTGGTGGTGTGTTGATCAATGGGCCTTAGATCCGCACTCCTACACACCTCAGAAATCAGTGGACAGAATGGAAGACAGGTGGTATCTTCATGGCAGCATATGGAGAAATGATGCAGTGGTTGTTAACATTTGAAGTTTTTTTGAGGTCATGGCATCATGCAACAAAAACATGTATATGGTCCTGCAACGCAAATGTTTGGTGTAGTTTCTCACAGCAAATTAAATGTTTCAGAAACATTATTAGTGGTGCTGCTATAATAACCCGTCAGCTGCAGTGAACTGACCTATATCCTGGCTGGTTGTGGGTACATGTAGAAGAATTAGAGATTTGAAAAAATTTACTCTGCCCATCTCATTCATGATCACTTTTGGATTTCTAGCTGTAATTTACATTTTTCTTGGGAATGCTGCAGTTGTGCATATGGCTAATTCTCTATTTCTTCTTTAAAGGAATACAACTACTTAGTGCTCTTTCCTAAGACACATCTCAGAGATATGACTGCAGCTCATATCTGAGTTTTAGAGTATGGGACACAAACAAAACTTTTCTGAGAAGCTTAATAAGTGCCCAAGTGATTGGCTGGTGCAGAAATCCCTGTTGCTCTGATTATCAGTAGTAACTCTGCTCTTGCTGTTAAAACTAAATTAAACGGTGGCTCCCACACACATTGCAACACTCTGGTTTTGTACAGTGATTGGCAGGACAGGACAGGTCAGTACTCCCTGTGGTCTGAATCTGAAAGAGGTGGCATGATATTCCCTTCCTGAAGTCAATGAGTAGTCATGGACTTTGTTAGGTGTAAGATCTAAGTGACTTTTCAACTACAATGCAATGATCAGAGACCCAGTGTGAGGTGTTGTGTCCACAAGATGCCACTATATGGAAAGAAATGGCTTCTTGCTTTTTATTAGCCTGGGGTGGTAATTTTACCAGTCCTTTTGGTCTAGACTTCCCTGAAATAGTATTGAACAAGAGCTTGAACAGGACTGTGTGATACCCAGGGAGAAGAATTCCTGTACAGATCATACTCAGTGAAAGAGTTAATACCCAAAAAGGTTTGTAGAGTATTGTCAGGGCTTGCTGCATTTAGGTCTGGTTTTCAGCAGCCAGTTCAGGAAATGATTTTATGATAACAGATTATATGCCTGAAGGTAGCACTGAAGAATAGACCCAGGGATGGAAAAATACAAGACCTAATACAACAATAGCAGTTTCTACATCCTTTGCACAATTGGAGCTGCCCTCCTAATCATCTCAATCTGGGCCAGGTTAATTGGAGCCTTCCCAGCTGTGAGTCAGTCTGACACATTTTCTGCATCTTTGCTAATTAAGAGAATTTTCACCTTTTATAGTTGCTTTAGTATTCAGAGCAGTTTGTCATGGGCTAATTATAATCATTGAGTGATGGCTTTAGAATTTTGTGTTTGTGATGACATTTTGTCACATTAAATTGGAATCCCTTAATACTTCTTGAGCTAGGATCTAGCTTCTTGACAAGGAGGTCATCTCTATTCTGGATGTTATCCACTGTGTAAATTTGAGCTGGTATTGGGCATTTACTACATTTTCCTTCAGAACTATTCCAGTCTCTTCTACTCTTCACATGAAGAGATTGGAAACCCAGCTGATACCTATCAAAAGAAGACAAAAATATTGAGTCCTAGGTTCAGGGAACAAGCCCTTTACTTTCATCGTATAGATGCATCCTTGTAGATGTGATTTGGAAGAACTGGATACCAGAGTACTGAGGGGCTGGAAGGATGGAGTCTTCTCATTATTGTTCCTCCTTTTCCAAATCTATGGCGTTTTAAGAGCTTAATCACTGATGTGGTGTGGAAAGTCTTCAGTCCCCTTGAGTTGAAGGAGCCTTGCGCCTGCTTTAGAGGAGATCAGTCTCATAGCACAGCTGTTGCTTTGTGCAGTCAGCGCTGTATCACAGCTTACAGCAGCTTTTCCCCTGTGTTCTGTGAAAACTCCTGAAATTGCTCTCAGGGGCTTCCCAGCACTGACACTTCCCTGGAGTAACTCTTAATAGTTCTCAAAACTTGATGCCAAGTTCCTGAAATATCCTCTTTACTGCATGGCTGACAAGTTTGCTGCTCATCACTTTAGCTGCAACTACTTGGCCTCTAATTCAAGTTTGACAAAGCTGGAAATAGCCAAATCAGAGCATAAAATAAAAGAAACATCAGATTAATATAAGCACAGGTTACTTAAACTCATCCTACAGTGTGCAGGAGAATACATTTACTGAACTAAAAATCTGTGCAAACCTATAGCTTTGTAGAGAGTCTTTCTACACTGAGTAGAGCTGCAATGTAGAGAAGACAAGGCAGCTTTGCAAGCATAGATGCAAAACTGTGCCAACATGTCACTGTGCTGGAGCTCATCGCTTCTGCTCAAAGAAATAAGTCTATCATGTGAGTAACACCACACCAACACAACTACGCCATTTTCAAAACCAAACTAGTACCTTTACGCAGCAGTTCCACAACTAACACTGGTATTTCTAACCCAGCATAGATTTACAGTCATAAACATCCCCACTTCTGCTCCTATCTTTCAAGCACAGGCTCATATCTCACTGGTGTCTGTGGGGGAGAAGCATACACTTATGCTCATTTTGTTCAAGCAGGATTTAAGGAGTTTATTAAACTGTAAGTAGCTGGATATTTAATTCCTTCTAAGGCAGCAATAAAGACCAGTTGTAAATGGGATTTTCTTTGTTCTTGGTTGAGGAAAGAACCCTATAAAGCTAAAAATGAAATTTAGCAATGCAAACAGTCATAGTATAACCATTCTGCCATTTCGTCTTGGACTCTTGTTAGAAGACTAAATGTTTCTCAGTACAGTTGATAAAATTAAGGAAATAACTCAGAGAAAATCAGAATTTGTTGAAGTGCCTTCTTTTCAGTTCACATGATGATGGAGCCTGTTTTACCAGATTTTAATAGACTTGAAAATTTGTATCTTAGAAGGTTTTTCGCTGAGGAAATAATGTCAAAGATAATGATCAAGTAACTATGACTGTAAATTTGAAGCTTATGACTTATGACATCATATACATCAGGCTCATATTTCTTCTATCTGCAGATAAGGTAAATATGGCTCATATCTCTCAGTCTCTGTTCCGTTCTACTGTACTGATCATGGTCTGTTCTAAGTATTTGACAAAATACAATCCCTTGAGTGTGTGTGGACCAGTTCAAATTATACTTGACCTGTTTTGTTCCTTTTGTGCCAGAGGGCCATAAGATTTTGGAAAGCCAATGCTTTCTTGTGTCAGATCAGTCATGATAGTTAAAGACTAAATATTTATGTTTGAAGGTAATGGTGTCAGCAGAGTTCAGCAGAAACAGATTTGAACAAATCCCTGAAAAATACTGCTAGGGCATCTGCTTTCTTAAGACTACTCAATAAAATAAGCCCCTGTGGCAATACAGATCTGCTATTCTAGAAAACCTTTCCAGGCTCTAGCATTTTCAGAATAGAGAGTTTCAGAGTTATGCTGCATTTTCTTTCAAAGATGCCTGCAAATATCTCTCAAATGGCTGGAATTCTGCAGTCCTAGTCATTTCCACAGAGTACATCTTAAAAGAAAGGATCTCCAAAGGACTCCACAGCTCTCAGAATATTAGTAAATCTACAGTTGCAGAAGGTAAGGGAAAACTCACTCCTTTCCAACTTATATAATGTCTAACACCAGCCAACAAAAAGATTAATAGAAATTGAGAGGAGTAGATCTATTTCTAGAGCCCTTTTTTTTTTTTTTTTCTTTTTTTTTTTCTTTCCCCTCCTGGCAATTATCCAAATTTTGGAGGTTGCAGTCACTTCTGTTGGCAGGAGAGATCAATAAAGAATTCAGCTATTTCTTCAGCATCCTCCTTCTTCACCTACTCGTCATGCGAAAGATGCTGCCTCCAGGCAGGATGGAGCAGCCTCCCTGGCTCACAGAAAGTCCCCTCTTTTTCCCCCATTCAAAGCAAGAAGTTTCCCATAGGCATTTTCCAGAATCATGTTCCTAGTCTAGCTGTAGTCTTAGTTATCTTTTATATCTCTGCTTTTCTGGTGTCTTCTACAGCTTTCAATCTTTCTGTCCTTCTGACACAGAGGTTCAAACATCCCAAAGCAGTCAAGTCACGCCTTCCCACATAGACCTCAAGCCCTCTGAATAACATCACGGGCTTGTGATGGATGGAGATGTATAGGTTGTTTCCATGGCTCAATAGATGAGCTGCATACTTCATTTTACTGTCTCAGCCTTCTTTTTCCCTTTCCCCCAAGGCATATCCTATGTGACTGGTTATGAAATATGGCTGGGAGTAAGAAAGGAAACAGCAACAGCATCTCTTACAGTACGTGACATGATTAATAATGGTTAAGATCAGCCACAACATTGTCCTTGGTTTTTAGGTCAATGGAGAGCAGGGCTTGACCTCTAAGAGCTCTGAATGAAAGTAAATTCAAGGCTTGATATTTACAGACAATTCAGATCAGAGTTGTATCTGGGAGGTACTGCACTACATCCACCAGGTAAAATAAGTCATTCTTCACTGAAATCCTTTTTCCTGCTATCCACAATGATCTGGCTAGTGCTGTAAATTAGGATTATAATGGTGATCACAAAAATGCAGTTATACTGGCACATATTTCCCACTCATATTCAGCCACAGAGATGACAGACAACTTTCTAAATTAAAAAGTATCCATTTTTGTGTGTAATGCACTGTAACATTAAAACTCTTCCCCAGATCAATTTGCACATGGACGGAATACAAATAAGGGTGACTTCATTCTAATTATTTCCAACATCCTTATCACAGGAAAGCCTCAGTTTAAAGAGAATATAATTGGTAACAACTGACAGCTTGGTAGCATAGAATTTTTGTGTACTTCTGTATATTATTCTCTCATTTTTCAAGCCTTTAATTCATCCCCTGGTATTCAAGCATAGGTGGCCCTTCTTTCTTTCTTTATCGGGACATTTTACAGCAATGGCCTCTAAACAACACAGTTTTTCCATGTCATCTTGGCCATCCTGTTATAAATAGCTAACGTCCTTAGCATAAATTTGCACTTATGTTCTCAATTAGCCAAGTTTCTATTTTTAATTCTTCTGAGGAATTCCCAGAGGAATAGCTCTCTCAAGACTGCAGAAGTGTAAGGGATCTCCTGCTCATAAAGTCTAACAAGCCGTCCCTTGATAACTGGTTCCTGGAAATGTGATTCATGTGTTGACTTGCTAAAAATAGATGTGGCTGAACCAAAATAGAAGTTCCAATGCAACAGAAACCCCCTTGAAACACTGCCAAAATTATAAGCACCTCCCTGAAGCACTAATGACCCAAGGTAGACAACATCTACAAAAGTCAAGAAATGAGGTAGGTTTTCTAAGATACCTAAAGTTGGTTCTTAGTTCCCATTGAGGCTCGCTGCTTATGAGCTTTTAAAAACCTATCAGACACATACTTTTATCATTTTAAAGACTTTGAAAAGCCTGGCTGTACAGCCCCTTTGAGATTGCCTCGTTAATGGAGCTCCCCGAACTGAGAGCTTCAAGAGGCCCATTTTTCAGAGCCTGTACTTTCATGACTTTTGTACCCAGTAAGGGATATCTAATCAAGGACTTCAAAATCCTTAGATGTGCTTGAATATCCTGGCCATCCTAGTGTTAATGGGAGAACCCAAAAAAATGTAAAATTGCCTAGAAATAGAACTGAAATAAACCAAAGAAGTTTTACTGCTTTTGAAGAGTGTGTTACGGAAGGAAATGGGAAGCAAAGCCAGTTAAAAATGTATTCATCTTTTAAATAATCATTCATTTTTAATAATGTAAGGTACAGGTTCCACTATTGATGCAGGTAAAGTCAATTTAAGGAAGCTTTTTATAAATTCTAGCTGGAATTCCTTTGATGTCTCAACCGTCTACCTTCACTTAATGGGAAGGAAAAGCTCAAATCCTGTTCCCTGGATCCAGACAGACACTCACAGAATTCAAGTACATTATATAGAGCTCTACCCAAGCTAACCCACTTTGCATGATCAGATACTCAAAAACAATAAATCTGTACTCTAGAAGATAAAACCAAGCAAAAATTTAATCCTGGTTACATCACAGTTTAAGTGCTCAAAATTAAAATGCTTTGGGAAATGGACAGGACACGTCTGAGAGTTGCATGTAAATGGAGTGGAGGCAAAGGACATACATAGTTGAGAAGGAATTAAATTCACTTTACAAAAGTCCCTCCTGTGTGAGTGAAAGCAGACAACCCTTACAAAGAAGGGCTTTTAATACTCAGGCAGCACATTGCCCGCCTCCCCTCTGTTCTGCAGATGGCCTGCACTGTCCTGACACATCTCAGGTCACCAGGAATCATTTCAGAGATCTCTCTGATGATTTAAGAGCACTCAGCATGCAGCCATAATCTTTGGATTACACCTTAAAATTACAGGCTTGCTCTGAGAAGTGAATCACATCCATACTGTTGTTTAGGTCATTCCCAAGTGGAGACAATCTCACCTGGGGATTTGGTTTCGCTCACTGTAGAGTTTGGGATTGGGTGTAAAACTGTACCCTCATATGATTTGTGCTTCTGACTGCCGTTTCGAAGTTTGGGAACGACTGGATCTGAATGCTTGATGTTAGAAGCTGAAAAGCACATAAATACAGCAGAACAAATAATGTCAAGTCACTGAGTACCTTTTAGCTGAGTAAGTCAAGAAACAGTAAATTTTTCACTGTGACCTGGAACTCAATAAAGTTTAAGCATAACAAAGCAAAATAGGAGCTTACTTTTTAATATAGTATATAGAGAAGAGAAAAACTAGTTCTACACCACCAGCCACTACCAAGAATATATTTTTACAGGCATCTCTGGCATAATTAGCATCATAAATGAAAGCTTTTGCAAAATGAGGGGACTGTGCAGACCACATGGATCTGAGAAACTTGAGGACAAAATAAATACATCCACAGGGTAGTCAGCAATGGCAGAGTGAAAACTTAAGACATGGTGTATCGCTCTTGGTTTATTATGTCCAGATACCATTATTTTTTCTAAGATCAATAGGAACAAAAGAAGTCAAAATTTCTGGAGTGTGTGAAGAACCAGATCTGAGGCTTTGATTGAGAGCATATTAGAAATTTCTTTCTTTTTATGTGATCTTAGTAGCTGTGAAAACTGATGGACTGACAGTCCTAGAAACATAATGCCTTGATGTAGCCAGAGCAGAAGTAATGCATGAAATGCCAGATAATGCAGTGAAGAGTGTATTGAGGAAAGGAAGGAAGATACAATAGGTAGTAACAGAGTAGGAGTGTAGATGAAGTAACAGAATAAGAGGATATTACTAGACTATTAATCTGCATGAGCAGCTACTTGATGGAGCTGTTAATTGTGCTGAGTGAGTACACAGAACTATTTTGTCCTGGGAGAGATTATGCCTCTGAAAGATACTCGCGTGCTCCTCAGTGTGCACATCTCTCTGCTTTTGCACATTGTCCATGGTGTTATATTTGTGTGAATGCTTTTGCATGGTTGTAAGTAAAGAGTGAAAAGTCTGCCTAACTCTGAAATAAGGTTCTCCTGGACAACAGAGGTTTGCTGTGGTAGCTGTTGAAAACTGCATAAAGGGATACAATTATTTATCTGCTGTCACTGCAAATGCCTCTTGCCCTGAGAGGAGTGTGCAAGCATCTTGCGTGTGTATTTGCACACAGTCAAGGCCAATTCTCTGTGTAAAGAGGTGCTGAGAGCTAAGTTTTTCATTTATTATGTCTTACATCACATTGCACTCAGCAACATAATCTATGAAGTTTTCTCTGTGTGAAGTTTGATAAAGATCAAATATATACAGTGATCACAGGTAGGAAGACTCCTTGGTTGAGCTGTTGTCAAGTTCTTGAGGCAGCAGTGGAGTTTCTGCTCCCATCAAGGCTTTAAACCATGAGCAGAGCTGGTAAGATTTCCCAAATAAAATTATTTTTAAAATTGTTGAAAATGATTGAAACATCACCTCAGCATTGAACCCCATTTGCTGATGATTTTTAGTACCTTGTAAGAGTTGTTGTACAGAGGTCTAGTGCTTCACCATGTATTGGTCAGGCTCTACAGGCAAATGGCACATCTCGCGGGGTGCCAAGGAGGGGTATCTATAAGTCCCCCTTAAGAAAGGGGTCACAGGAGCATTGGGTCCCAGGGGAATTGTGTTGGCATTGTGGGAGAGGTAGCCCAGCTCTGGGCCACACAGGATATTGGAGCTGTAACTCCTAAGAGGAGGCGGTGTACCATGAGAGGGAAATACTGTTTAATGTCCCAAGGACAAGAACTGAAAGAATTTAAGTTCAACAAACTGAAACAAAATATTCTGTGGCAGAAATATTAAAATACTCCATTCCATTTCAAATACATTTTAAAAAAATTTATAAATCAACCTTTCAAGATTTAAGAATAAAATTAATAATTACTAAATAGTAAATACAATAGTAATAGTAAAATCCAACTTTTCACCCCAATTTGTAAGAAAAACAAGTGTTGATAAAACAGTATTTTCCAAGGACTAGAAACTGGTTTGTGCTGAACCATTAGTTGTGCATCAGAGCTCATAAAGCTCTGTTGTCTAAGGTCTCTTGAAACAAACAAACAAAAAAACACAAAGATTGCAACAAGGCAGCTACAGCTCTGAGGAGGGTAGATAGATAAAGACACACAGAGTGAGGTAATAGAAATAATGAGACAGTGCTGGTAACAGTCGCCCATGAAATCTCCCACACTGTACTCTATGTGATATCACTCCAGTATTGATAAAGTTTAAATTAACAGATTTACAATGCATTTCTTGGGGGGGAAAAAAAAAAAAAAAAAAAAAAAGAGCAGAGATTCAGCCCTCACACCTTCCTCTTACTTTCATAATTGTCTTAGGTTTTCTCTTGTGACAAGTGAAATTAGACTATGCTCAAAAAAACCCCCTGAAAAACAATGATAACAAAAATAGAGGAGCAAGATGCCATTTCTTCTCTGCTTGAAAGCCTGGGCAAGGAGTACCATGTGTTTTCCCATCTGTGCAGAAGCTTTGCTGATTGCTCTGGATCAAAATTTAAGGGAGGATGGACACCAGGGATTTTACTTCAGAACATAGTGTTGTACAGCGCAAGCTAAAAAAGTTTCAGTGAAATTTTTCATCCCTATACTTGTTTTCCTCTGCAGGGATAAATAATGGACGAGCAACCTCATGTTTTATTGCCAAGTGTAAAAAAATGATTAATTTATTTTATATGTGTATATATATTTAAAGAGTTGATTGTAATCAAATGACAGATTTTACTAGTTCATGACCCAGAGTTTAGTTCATGCTCCAAGACGATGAAAATTTACAGTATGAATCAGCAAATGGTTCTGCTTTCTCAGCACAGGCATTGCAAAGTGTGACGTCTCATGCAGCATTCAAACAGAATGCAGTGCGCTCCATAAAGGAGGAACCCCTTGTTTCTGTGCTCCGGCATTTCCCAGTGTTAGTTACCAATGAGTATTAAAATGTGCAGTGTTTTAGTAAAATCATTTAGATTATGCTTTCGTAAGGGTAGTGCATCTAATGTTTGTGAGGCTCTATGCATGCTTTCATGCCATAACCATCACTAGAGTATACGAACACCAAATGTTTTGAGTCCTGCAAAAGCTTGAGAGGATTAGTTATATGATAGTTTTTAAGACTTGAGTCCTTTTAGATACAGACTCCCATTTTTGCTCATTCTGACACAATTTGTATTTCGCTTGCTTGCGCTGAGGATTGCTCCACAGACTCCTGGAACTGTTGGAAATACTTCTGACTTCAGCAGGTTTTTGCATCAGCTGCAGGGGGGACAGGAGTGAGCTATTTCCAAAATTGTTGATATTATTTGACTGAAATATAAGTGACCACAGCCTTTTATACAGCGGTAGACTGAAGAGCAATTCAAGGACAAATGCTCTTATAATCCCCATCACTTCCATCAATCTAGTATTTTGAGTTAAAATCTTCCCAATATCCATTCAGTTATTAATGATATTTTCAGGACAAAGAGGAGATAATGCCATGCTTTCTGATCTATTTTATTTTGACCTTTCCCTGTTCTTTTTGAATTTCAAGACATAAATTAGCAAGGGAGACTGTCTTGCATTTATGACATGAAGTTACCTTCTAAACTCAGAACTCTTCAATTTCATGTTTGAAATTGAACACCAGCACAATGAAACCCAAACTTCAGTCTCAATAATATCGAAAGTTCCAATATGTAAGATTTGTCTTACATTTTTTGAAGTATACAATGCTTCTAGCTATGAAACACTCAGTATTTTGAAACATGTGGAAGAGCCCGAAATGGACCCAGTTGTTTAGCCAAACCACCTGTACACCATTATGTTGATTCTTTTGATGATGATTAGCTAGCAAAAAAAGAGATCCCAATTTCATTCTCTTCCTTTAATGGAATCTCCTAGCCAGTTGTATTTTCTTGGCTAAAACAAATTCGTCCTGCAGCAAATCATGTGGTTAGGAACCTATGTGCAATTTCAAGGTGGCAGTTTCCTGAAAAGTGTTAAAATCAGAGTTTTTTTGTATGTTTGAGCTAAACAACCTCACTGGCTTCTGCAGTTAAACTTCATCTGACCTTGATAAAAGTTGACAAGTAAATGATGACTCCTTTTAAAACTTCCAGCCCAAGAATTTAAGTATGAACCAAGACTTCAACATGAGAGCCTGGGATTCTCCTGACCAAGATAAGGACATTTGTAGAGTCCATGTTTGGCCAAGAGGCAGAAGTAGACATTTCCTGGGCACAATCCACTGTATCATAACAAAGGTGAAAAAAAAAAACCAAACCCCCAAAAAACCAAACCACACAAAAAAACCCAACAACAACAAAAAAAACCACAGGACAATTGAACTGTGCCCTAAAAGTACCTCCTACTTTCTGCTGATGAGGAAGGAAGCTTGGGAGGTCTAGTTGAGGCATAGATATTGACATTGTAGAGGTGAGGTGAGGTGAAAGTCCTCTGTGATTCTGAAGGGATTTCTTTGGAGTACATCTCCTCTGAGGATGGCAGGCAACAGACAGAACAATGGGTACAGCCAAATATCTAGCAAAACTTCTTGCCTGGAAGTAGCAGGAAAACTACAAAGGTGAAGATGAGACACATAGAGACCTGCCTGAAGCCTAACAACAAGAAGAATATTTTTAGAGCATCAATGGGCTTTGCAACAAGCCTGCTGAAAGAGAAATCTGATAATGTGTTGACAAATGCACCTCAAAGAGGTATGGATATGCACAGGGGAATCAGCAGAGAAGTGTCTAACAAGAATAGCTTCATTATTGTTATATTCATTGCTGATCCTAACCTTGGGGTGACAATAATTAATTATTTTTAATAGGGCTTCCATTAAAATCCAGATTAAAACTGTGTATTTATTTGTAGCTTGGGCGGGGGGAGGGAAAAATCACAGAAAATTATCTAGAGAGTGTCTAAAAGTTGGTAATTTAACAGTGACTATTTTAGACAGTGCAATATACATACTCAGTGTAGTAATAAATCATGTGCAGTTTGCCAAGTAATCTACCCAGTTCTTTTCATCATTTCAGCTTCAAAATGCTTTAAATAAACTGTGACATTATGTAAATGACTGTGTTTAACTGTTTCTCTTAGACACTAATCATGCAAGCAAGAAAACACTGAGTATTAAATGGACTATGCAAAATAGATACAAAATCCCAGACTTTAGTTTCTGTTCTATTAATTAGATATGAATGATAAACTGTTCATAGTTTTAATGAGCAACATAAGTTAATGTAGATGTTGTATATTCATTTTTCACGTGAGATTTCATTTCATTGCTTAGACATTTCTTTCTAGGGAAGCAGCTGTTTTGTAAACATACTGTAAAAAAACAAATACCCTTGCATGTTGGTGCATGGTTAAGTAGTGATCATGTCATTTAATGCAGTTCTATAAAAATGTCCAGGTTACAGTCTTGCACCTTTAGCCAAGGTCTCTTCATGCCAGTCTCATGTGAATGGAAGCCCCATGGTGTTCAGCTGGAGAGCCCTGGTCCATAGGCGTGCCCACACCTCATAGGTAGCACAACATACCAGCACAATGTTAGCAGCACTCTGGTGCAAAAACTCGATGTAAATTGCAAGCTTTACTGTGAAATTGGTTTTAAAGTTTTAATGCTAATTAATACTTGGATTTTTCTTTTTAAAGCGACAGTGTTATAATCATAAAATTTGACTATGTGTTCCCCTGCAAATAGTTGTTTTGCTGAGTTTAGAACATTAGAATTCCATGTATGGGTTTAGATCCAAGCCTGCTGCATTTCCACTCCTGCCAGTTGGAGTCACAGAAAATGAGTAATAAATGATAAAATATTAATATCATCCCTTCAAGTCGTAAAAGGCTGCAATATGCATCTATGATTTTTAAATAAAAATTGATGACTATAGGCTTTTTTGTAATAGGTGGCATAGTAGGGGGGAGAGATAATCTGATGAATGCTGTTATTTATTTTAACTTTTATATTAGGTTCGTGGAAAAAATTATCCTCTCTATAACCTACCAAGTTTTATCAGCCTGTGAAATTTTATAATAAAGAAAAGACTGATTTTCTAATTAAAGAGTTGTCAAATAAAGAAAATAAATGTGCATGTATTTTCTCTCTTTGGGGGACAGTCTTATGGAATAAAATAGTTGAGCTGCCTTTGCAGTCCTGTGTCAATGCATTTCATTGCTCTGTGTAGATCCATTCAGACTTCTGTGGACTGAAAGCAGTTGTTGATGCATCTGTGTAAAACACAGAACAGGGTCATCTCTGAATGCTGAACCTCGCATTAATATCAAATTTAGCCTACCCATTTTTAGATGCATGTACCCGAGGTTCTGAAATCAGCAGAGCTGTGCCAGGGGATTATATCATTGTTACACTGATGTGTGACAGATTATCCCATGCTTGTCTCTCTCCACTGACTACCCAGAGAGACTAGAGAGACAAGGTCTCTAACTTCAGTTCTTGATTTTTTTGCTCTACATGAGGCAAGATGAATCCAAGCTCTGGATTTCCACAACTGAGAGGAAATTCCTTATCAAGTCCTACCCAAAGCATATACCTGTCACATAAGCTCCACTCGTATGGGAGGGACTTCTCAATGCCACTAATTGGGGAGAGAATGCCCACTAGTTACTAGATGGGAATAAGGTGTCTGGTATAATCAGATCCTCATGGATTTAAGCACCCAAGATCTTCTCAGACATTGTGGTGAAGGGATTTCCTGAATGAACTGTAGCCTTAGGACTTTAGAGTCTTGAGGCTGCCAGTACCAATGAGCAGAAGTTCTTTGTCAGACCTGGAGGAAAGGGGAAAAGATATGGTGAAAAGGTAGATCTCAGGGAAATGAAGAATGGAAATACGAATACTAATTTCGTTCTTCTGTTAACATCCAAGGTAAAAGCTTCTCTAGACCTTGACTTCAGTAGACGCAGTCAGTTAGAAATACAGAATTGACATCCAGTGGTTTTCTTTCCAAATATTCTTGTCCAGTTCAGAGAGGAATATTAGCTGCATGTGATAATTTAAATGAAATTAAATAGCAGATTTTGAACTTACTGAGGCAAGAAATGTGAACAGAAAGATAAATATATTTTTAACTCTCAATCTCTCCGTTTTCCCACAACTCTCAAAAATTTCTGGGCTCAGATTTTCCATCCATTTGGATATGAAAAATCTTTTTTTAATTGTCCTGTCATTCCTCCTCAAAGACATCACACCCATAAAGTAAGAAACATTAAACTTTTTCCATCACATTGATCAAAATCTATAAGAACATACCATCTGCCTTCTCTGAATAGAAGGTCATTCTCTGTGCAGTATCTTACTAAGATGTAAATGATAAAAAAAAAAACAAAACAAAAAAAAAAAAAAAAAAAAAAAAAAAAAAAAAAAAAAAAACAAACTGAAGAGTTCTGTTCCTGGCTCCCAACCAGGGACTCCTTCATTCATGAACCAGGTAATATCTGTGTGTCCATATAGTAAATAAGGTCAGCTCTTTCCTGTGAATTGTATTAAACCAGGCCTAAATCAACACATTATCTTCTCTCAAATACCATGGAAACCAAACAAGTTCAGCCTACAACACAAAAAACATCTCATCTAAGGCAAAAACTTCTTCCTTATATTTGTGTACGTTCTTGCCAGCACTAGAAGAACATGAGGTTGCTGCACTGGTTACAGTAAAGTTGCATCTAACCACATACCTTGTCTAAAAAAGTGGTCAGGGCATGTATTTATGGAAAGAATATAAGAAAGTGAATACACATATGGTAAGATTTTCCTGTGTACACCCTCACAGTTTCTACAATTGTAAGGTTTCTATGGAGAAGATGGTCTCCACCCTCCTGATCCCCTTATTTATGAACACTAATTCAGCTGCCACTTTTACGTGGTATCTGATAAATAATTCTTTAGGCTCTAAACTTGTCTAGACCTGTTTGCATCTACATCCGTGATGCAATACTATTTCTCTGACCCCTCAGCCAAAACCAGACCGAGGCTAGTTGCAACATCTTTCTTTTCGACTTTGAGAGACAGTCTTGACAAGTTGCTATCCATCAATAGTTTTCATCCGAGATCTTGACATCCTTTGGAAAGACTGCAAAACATCGCAGAAATCTGAAAAACTACCACACTGTCTCTACTTTGGAAACCATTCCAGGTATGGCGCTCATGAAAAATATTTAGCATTAACTGGAGTGCTGCTGTGTGAAAACACAGACCTCTCGTGTTGAACGACTATGTACCACTTTCTAGTTCTTACTTGTCCTCATCCATCTAATACCAGCCTGCCTGCATTCATCCCTTGTCCTCATGTTCTGATTAAGCACTTTAAGCAGGCTTTGTTCTGGGCAAGCACAACATTTAGTACAATGGATTAATGTCGTTTCATAAATGGTGCAGTAGCAGACACAACTTGACCCTTTGACTACACAGGCCAAAATACATTTTAAATCTGTCTGGTATCTTTTTAAGTTTGAGGAAATTCTGTCCCCAGGATTTCTTCATCAACAGTAATTTCTTCAATCCCTGTGTTATCATTGGATCGCTAATATGCTTACCCAATATTATATCCGTTTTAAGATGTGAAACCCCACTAAGTAAGAACATATAAAGTGCCTTAGCTGTGCTTGATACAATGGACAGTCATAGTTTTGAATTCACCACTGCAATTTATGATGTCAGTAACCTATAACATAGTACTGCAGCGTCTTCTATTAAGTAATAACAACACCATAGGCTGACCATTACTTCTGGATATAAAATTTAATATTAGATTTCAAGGGCAATCATTCTTTTAGAAATAGAAAGTCTTTTAGAAATTTGGAAACTGTATAGAGGGGACAAAATGATGAGAAAATACATCTGATTCCAGCTGAGGGTCTGATCAACCTCTACAATGAACCCACAGGAAAAGGAACACGTTGGAGCACTTTATCACCAGACTGGGGCTAAATGCATTTAAGGCAGGCTCCAGACCTGCCCGTCCATGGCATGAGACTGCTCTCTTTGGGTTAGTGTGTCCTGCTGAGAAGCAGGTAGCATAAAAAAACCACCAAAAATAAGGAACACCAAAACCAGAGTAGACAAAGTGCAGTAAGCTATCTCCATGATAAAATATCTTCTAATATCTTATTATTTTAAGAGAAATTATATGCCTGGAAAATTCAAAACCCCTAACAAAAGGCTCTTTTATTCCTATTTATTGGAATTTCTCTTACTGTTCTTGTTATCCTTGCAATCACTCAGTCCCTCTTTGAAGGTCACTATGGTCCACGTAGTACTGCTGAGTGTACAAATTTCCACTGACCATAAATCATCTCAAAAAAATTCCTTTTCCAGTGTAAAATTTGTCACTACTTGATTTCATTGATGATCTTGTTAGCCTTGTGTTGTAGATTTCTCTTTTGCTACCCCTAAATCATTCATTGCTATGCCTGCTCTTACCACGTCTCCTTATAAACAGATCTAATACTCTGGCATTCACAACACATATCAGAAACTCAGCTGCTTTTGGTGGGATCGTGTTAATTAAATAAAAATAAATTCCTATTCCTTTCTTCCATTTCACCGGTATAGAAAATTCTCATGCCACTCCTGTGACTCTTGAGACAAGAATGTAGTTTTCAGAAAGCACCTAATGTCTTTGGTACACTTGCATTTTCGTCCTTTCAGAGGAAGGTTGAGCACACGGTCTATTTTTTTGTTTCCTTTCCTCTGCGCTGTTGTTTGCCTCATCTTTGAAACATGAAGGATCACCCTCGTGTGAAAAGTAGCTCTTTACAGATACAAATAGTGCATTAACCCCACTTTAGAAAGCTTAGCAGCTTTCATCTCTGTGAAAGTGTAACTGAGCAGTGGTCATAACATATTTTCTGGGCCACAGTTTATAACAGCTGCAATGCTGAAAATTGGTTTTCTGACATCCTCTCCAAACTGATACCTACCAGATAATTGCAACAGCAGTAAAATGTGAGATAATGTTAGAAAATCAGCATTATTTAAACCATTTTTATATTACTTAAGCTTCAGTATTTCCTATTTTGCCCATTTCATGTTGTTGCCTTTGCTTTCACCTCAGAGAAGTGTTTTGCAGAAGTCATTCAATTTTCTTTTATTATTTTTTGTTTGGAGATTGGGAATAAAGGTGAGAATTTTTACCAGATTCTCTATAGTGGCTGTAACCAGAACACTTCTGTCTGTGGGGAACAGAAGTTCTCAAAGGGTGGGATGAATTATCTTCTTAGACAGCTGTGTCATGACAGATGTGTCTACTTTAGGGTAAAGTTAATCTCTGATGTAGCTCCATACATGTAGACACCCAGGCGGGAGTCTGAATATGGAGATGAATCCCCCTGCAAAGTTAGGTGCGATGAATCCTTTAAATTGGTCAAGTGAACTGGTTCCCATCTAGTCTATTTAACTGGGGGGAAAAGTATGCAAACAGGGTCAGATTTTAAAAATCTGCAGCTTTTTAAGTCGGTCACTTTGCATCGTGAAAGTGAGGAAGGATTTTGGGGTGGTTACAATCCTGCTTCATCTTTAGTTATGTGGGATGGACATAAGGCCGAGGGCTAACTAGAGGAACAGCCACTGCTCAGGCTCACCTGCCAGCTGAAGCACTTATTGAAACACATGTTCTTCAAAAATGGGATACTCTTCTCACACAGTGATCTGCGTTCTGCATTTATCATTAAGCGCAGAGAAAAATTAATACAAAGCATTTGTTTTCAGTATACCAGATCACGCTGTCTTCAATAATAAGGGTTGCAGATGAAAAACTCCTTCAATGAGATTGCTCAGCACAGCTTTTCTGTGATGACTAAACTCTCTGAGATCTCCAAATGATCCTAAAATCCACATTTTCCTTCTATAATGTATATAAAAGTATAAATTTCTAATCAAGATACGCACTCTCCTACTTGTATATATATTAGAATAGCCCTGAGTTAGTAAGAAATAGCTTTCCACTCTTAAAAATTCAGATTCTCCTCTAGTGGGTCTTTAAATCTTTGTTCAGGAATTGATCATCCTGTTTTGACGTCAATGGCCAATACTGAGGTTATTGAGTGCAGCAATTTTACAGCCAGCTCCTCTGTTTTCCTTCATGTTTTGCAATTAGCCAAAGTTTTAGCAGAAATATCAGCTGGGAAGAAAGCCTCTTCTCATTTCAGATTCATCAGCTGCAGAAGCTACCAAGAAGGTCAAAAACAAAAGCAAATATATGTCTTCATATTTACATTTAAAACAGGCAGCCCAAACAGCAGAGAGCTCCTTGCATTTTTTAAGCACAAACAAAGCATTCTCAAGTAGTGAAATGTGAAGGTGACTGATAAATCATCCAAAAATATCTTATGTCAAGTATTTACAAAAAACAGAATTTAGGACAGGAAACACTACTTGTCCCCTGGGAGTATGTTTACCCATGATTCCACCTTGAAAATTACTCCATATCAGGAAGAAGAAATCTAACTTAGCACCTAAATTTCTTTGTTTCTATTGTTTATCTATGTGTCGAATTTTCTTTTTATTCCATCCTTTTTTCCTCTGAAGAAAAACTTCCTTTCTAGTTCGTTGGGGTTTTTATTCACTAACACATTTTCCTTGTGGCCCAATACGTAGAGCTGCACAGAAGATAAAGCAGAGCAATCTGGTTATTATTTACCTGTTGCTTCTCATACAGAACATCCTCAAGCTAAATTTCACAAGTTTTCTGTTCACCTGAAAAATCTGCACATACCTTTTATAACCTGGGATCAAACTTGCTGACATTCTGCAGTGATCCAAACTCTGAAAAATATTTTCTTTTTTTTCTCTTTGTAATAGCAGACATCTCTCCCTGAACCATTTGCATCATGAGAGCTACACGGCTGTGCACCATGGAATGTATAAGACAGCTCAGCTTCTAGCCACAATGAAGGTTAAAAATGTATTCTTCTTTGAACTGTCTGTTTTTAAAATAGCTCAAACCCTTGATATTTCATTAAAAAGTTTAAGTTTACGTACAAAGTAGCTTTCATGAAGCAGAGGTGCAGATGCTTGATCAGTTCTGGCTCTGCACTTCCTGCTTTTCTGTAGTGAACACGATCTGAAAAACTGTGAATAAAGCTGTAAATAATATAATACAAAAGCTGTGCTATACCAGTTCTCTGACAGATGGCCACTCTCTCTAATACAAAACACTTCTCATTGAGGGAGTCTTTATTCCAGTAACAATCTACTATACTCATTGCCTTTTTGGTTTCATGAGCTCTATATCATCATACCAGTGTCAGGGCCAGGCCTAGCGACCAGAACCTGGTTGTCTATACTAATAACTTATTAGAGCAGTCTTTGGCTTGGTTTGGGCCCAAATTTTGCAGTGTAGTGTCCAGTTATATTCCCCCACCAGTAAAATAAGAACATAGTCAAACTGGGGAGATTCCAATTGAGTGACCATCACTAAGATGGTCAGGGAGCCGGAGACATATATGACATGCACAGATAGGTTGTGGGAGTGGGGTTTATTCAAACTGCTAAAAAGAAAGCTACATGGCAGATCTCATAGAAGACTTCCACAGTCTAACTGGGGTTAAAGAATAAAGATAAAACAAGAGTTTCTCAGAGGTGCAAAATGGAAGGACATGTGACAATGGGCACAAAATGCTACAAGGGAAATTCTGATGAGCTACGAGGAAAAAAAAGTTTCACAATAAGGGTATTCAAATATTGAAAAGTGTTGCTCAGAGAGCTCATGGATCTGCCATCTCTGGAGACACTCAAACTCAGCCAAACATTGAACTGCCCTCTGAAACCCAAGTGACCTTGAAGATAGCCCTCTTTGAGACAGGGTTTGGATTAACTCACCTCCAGAAGCCATCTTCCTCTTCCAAGCTAAAGGAGTCTACAGTCTTATGATTTTAATATATAATTTATATTTTAATACCTTATTTTAATTCTATAGATCTGTCCAGATTGTGCCCGCTGACTTCTGCACCAGAGAATAGAGCCTGGTACTATTTAATTCTAGTACAGATGGAGCCTTTCCGCTCCAAAAATTGGGTATTGTGTGTCAGAAGTCTGTCATTTTCCTTTGTTGTCTTCTGTGACCATTCACAGTGCTGTATATATGGCATTATGTATGTATATAAAGTATATATCTGTATCAATAAGCCTTTGTGGGGAACAGGAAGCGATTCTTACATTATTAGGCAAGTCTCTTCTAATTTTTATTTCTCATGGAAAAATTTTAATATTTATTAAAAGGAAAGAAAACACAACAAAGACATTCATAAGTGTTAGTTTGTATTTTAAGAAAAACAATAAAGAAGGAAAAGAACAGAATCCCACACTATCATTTTCTTGAATAGTCAATGTATGTGTCCAACTCTTCATCTAGAAAAAGTAATGAAAATACTACTATGTTTCTGAGGTTCCAGTTTTAATTGCATCAAAGTCGGCTAATTTGTAACAATAAACTATGATATATCCAACAAATAATATCTAAATTAGAATAAATACAGAATTTAATTCCAAGTTATAACATCTTTTCTATACTCCCTTCTGATGCTATACTCCCTTCTGATGGTGTGAACAAAGTGCTTTTCAGGACTAGAGTGTTCTGAGATCTCCTGCAGAAGATCCATTGGCGTATCAGCCATGTGGTAAGGAAAACGTCACTCCAAAGACCATACAGATGAAGTCATCTCCTTCATGGCATAACCAGCTGAGGAGAGAATAAAGCAACAGTGGAGGTTAATGCACAAACTATATGCAGATTTTTTTTGTTTTCAAGTGAGTCAGCTTTGGAGATGGCAATGGTAAAGTTCTTCTCCTATACTCCTCTTTGCTTTTATTGAGATCAGTTCTAAATCCTCATTGGCTTTCTTAGGAAGATAAGAAGAGAGCTGGATCCACTATGTGTATAGCATCTTCAATGCTTGAAGAATCAGTAAGATCTTTCATATATATATATATATATATATATATATATGAAAAGACACACATCCAAGTGACCATTCAAGTCTTTTTCTTCATAATTAAGACCTGAATCACTGAAGTATTTAATATATACAATAACCTTTGTACCGTGCCTTTAACCCAGAGGAACAATGACTGTGATTCATAAGGTTCATTATGTGCTACATTTGGCACATTGTCAACAGTACTACCCTTTAAAGAGCCAGGATTAAGGGTAATGGAATGGAAAATTTCCTTTTATCCCAAGTCTGGGTCAGTCTGGGTGTATCCCATGTATTAGCTTGCAACAAGAAGGCAGAGTGTGTGGCTTCAAATCACATGCCCTTTGGGAATTTCTAAAAGGAATACTACCAACACAAAGGAAAAGGAAACAAAGTAAAGTGTGTTCCGCAACTCAAAAGAATTAGTTCTTTTATTTTCTTTCCTTTTTCTTTTTAGTTGGCCTTTCCAGGTTCTTACTCAAACCATAATTTAGTCAGAGGCTGTCTTCCTTTTTAATGCTAAATATATAGGTTGGAAGGTACATATTGTTTGGAATTCAGGGTTACATATGAAAACTTTCACCTTCTTCTAAAATGCAATCAGTGTCTGGCATTAGGAATTAGGCTGATTTCAGAAGATTTTACAAACTGCCTATGGAAACTCCACCAAAACCAAAGGAGTTTTTATTCAGTCCTTAATAATCATTCCATCCAAGCCAGCATTGCCATATTCCAGATACTATCTAATTTATCTTAGACCTGACAAACTTCTTTCCCCAAATTGCCTGTCTATTCTATCATGAAAGGCAGTCAAAAAACTGTTCTAGCTACATCACACTGTTATACTGGTAGGATTATCTCACAATTCTTATTGGTCATTATGTAAACTCTTCATATTCAACCTGCCTGCTAGAAGTCATCCTGAATATTACTGGCTTTAAATTCAAGAAACCAACAAATAATTACTATTCTTCATGTCTTACAAACCCAGTTTTCCTCCAAGATAATTGAAAGAAGGTCCAAGTTTAGACAGCTTGGACACTGTGATCAATTGTTGCTTTCCAAAATATCGTAGCTTTAGACAAAAAGCTTAGATCCTTTGTGAGAATGGGAATTACTGAAAATAAATATTTGCAGCAATCTGACATTCTAGACAAATTGCGCATTTGCAATTGCTACATCATTAAAACTGAAGCTGAAGGCTATATGAATACACTAGTTGTTGGATAGTCACAGCAACAAGTTAATTTCAAGAACTTTTCATCTGCGCAAAAGAAATGGTGATGAACAATGATGATTTATGAAACTCAATGACAGAAAACGATTGGTAAAAAGAAACACAATTTGAACAGCCTCTGTCCGTCAACACTGTTATTTGAGGAACCAGGTATTACACATCATGAAAGATGGGATCCAAGTGCTTGCTCTTGGTTATTTACCATTTAGTTTGTTACGTTTGCTCTATGCAGAAGTTACCCTATGGAAATCATCACACCCACTCTGAAAAATGCTATTCCCTTGCCTTCTCTTAAGCTTTGTGGTAAATTCTCTGCTTCCCCACCTCTCTAAAATAATGTGCATGGCCTCAGGAATGTATCTAATTCCTGCTGCATGCTATGCTATATTCCATTCAGCTGGCCTGATCTGTATGCATTTGGATTTTCCAGCTAATTACTTTGGTCTGTTTGTATCATTAGTTTTATTGTTGCTGTTTTTAAGAGGCTTTTCCTGGCTAACTAATTTCCAGGTTTTTTTTTATTTTCCTGAAATACTGAGTTACAGGAGAAGGCATCAAACCTCTTGTGTTCTTAATCATAATCCCCAGTTTCTGAAACCTTTAAGCTTTCTCATTACTACTCCTAGCAAAAAGCATTTAAAAGTTCTATTTCCCTTCCTGATGCCTTGTAGCAAAAACAGGTTTTCTGCATATAAAAACTCCCACACACAGGGCATTTTCAGCTTACCCCTGGAATTTTAACTGATGAATATAAAGTACAGAGGACCTGATGCCATGAGGAATCTCCTTCCCCCAGGTGCAATAGCATGTCGACATGTTTTTGGACAGGAGCAGTATGTCTGTACTCAGGCAGTGCCCTGTCACCTTCTCAGATCACATCAACCACTATACAACAGTCATATTCTCACACGTTCATACTGCTCGCAGTAAAAAACAGGGTTTTTCTTGCCCAAGTGCTGTGCAGGGAAAAGACTCAATGAACTGAATGGACTGTTTGATTTTCCCTTCTATTGTTCTGACACCACTGATCAATCAAAATAAAATGAAAAAGACTGAGTAGCTTAGAAAGACTGATTTCAAAATGAGAAACTGTTTTTTGATAAAACTCATGTGCCAAATTCATCTCCCTTTGTGTAAACTGCAGGCAGTCGCCCTCCAAGAGACAGTCAGCTATTTCCATCTGTCCTTCAACAAGACATTTGCAGAAGGTCATTAGGTGAAGGTGAGGACAACAGTCAGACCATCTGCCTTTGGCCTCGTCTGTATCACCACCATTGTGCCTCACAGCCCATAATTTGCATATATGGCTAAACTATTTTCATAGAATATCTCAAGTTGGAAGGGACCCATAAAAATTATCGTCTAACTCCCTGCTCCTCACAGGATTAACTAAAACTACACTATTTTCCTTCAAGGTGCTCAGGTTTGAACTCAAGACATCAAGGAGCGGGGAATCCATCTCTTAGCTCCATCATTTTCTTCAACACTTAATCAAGATTAGTGCTTAAAAGAGATTATCTTATTTTCTAATATTTATTTATTATTTATATACTGCAAACCAATATATTACTGTTTATATACTGCAAACCAAGTCTGCTCTGAAACATCTGCCAGACTCAGTAACGGGACACAGTAATTACAGTGACTTTGCTCTGGGATGGAGGAAGAGTGCTCACACTCAGCTGCTGCTGAAAATGCTGCTCATTGCCATCCTATATGAAAGCAGCAGCCAGCTACTGTTGCTTAACCTGCTGTTGTCTTAATGTCTCCCCACAGCACAGTGAGGAGGCAGCTCAGACAGGCTGATGAAGGTTGGCTGTGCCCAGGACGTGTGGTCAGTGTCTCCTTTATCAATAGTGGATCCAGCTCTGGAAGGAGCTCCTACACAGCCCCAAAAGGCATTAGAGACTTACTCTGGCTTTGTTCGCATTGCAGCAAAAGCTTCGGGAGCAGAAATGGCATGTTCAGGGAGACCTTGAAAACATCTACTGGGAACAGACATCACGTCATTTGGATTTTACCCCACATTTCTAGCAATAGTAGGGCAGGCTTCCTGAAGGGGCTAATGGTAGTAGTTACGTGCACAACAAATGTAGGTATTTCAATTCCGCTTTTGATGCCATCTCGATGGCAGTTCCTTGACTATCAATCTGTTTCAATGAACACAGTTTTCACTGTGGTATGCCTCTAAGTTTATTGATGCTTCCTTTGCTTCTGGCATACACATGGTCCCTATTAACAACAGAGGAGTAAAGAAATCTATTTGTGATTGTCAAAGAGATTTTTCTCTGGACAACAACTTTCCATTCTTAAGCACTTTCATAGTCTTGAGAGTCTATATTTTGCTCTTACAGCAGTACTACTTTGCCAAATACGCCCCTTTTATTAGAACAAATCTATTGGAGGTGTCACACTCTCCTACCTTCCCTGACCTTGGAGGACCACTAAGCTCATTTAGAATATGGAAACAGAAAAACACCCTGTACTTTCCTAGCTTCCCCACTACTTCTTTCTAAGCCCCTTGTCATCCTTTAACAAACGAAGGAACTTTACATGGAGGTAAGCAAATATAATAAACCAATCTCTTTGAAGATGAATTAAACTTTTTTTTTTTTTTTTAAGCCTTCAGGACTGAAATCCTAATAAACAGCATTTCATAAGATATCCACTGTCACTTTTTATTTGTCTGAAGCATTTTTTTCCCATCGGTATATCTTTCAGCATTTACCCAAGCCAAAAAAATGCTACTTACTGATATAAACAGGCTTGCAATATTTAAGCAAAACATATAAGCTATTCTACAAAAGTCAGGTTGACAGCAACTTTTCAAAAATGAGACTGTAATGTAATAAAAACATTATCCTGGCTTATGTCTACACAGAGAACAAGAAAATGAATGAAACAGTGAAAAATGAGGACTGGGAGAATTTTCCAGAGAAAGGAAAAATGAAAGTGGAACTAAAGAAGAACAAAGCCAAACCTACTGAAAAGGCCATGTTTGACTACAAGAATTTATGGCTTTTTTCTTATCTTAATGGACCCTCTGTGAAGGCACTCTCCTTACCAAACCCAAATGATTTGTCAGCTGTCCACTAAACCCTTTTTCTTCAAAAGGCTTAACCCCAGTTACATGCCCATTGTATTTCCACAGAATGGTGTATTCCTATTTCAAACAGCAGATTTTAATGCCTTCCTGAAAGCATCCCTGTCACTGATGTAATAAACATGGCAGGCTGAGGATATATTCCTAGCAGGGTTTTGACAGTGCTTAATATAAATCCCTATATGCCTACCTACATGGAAACAAAACCATTACTTGGTGATGTCTCTTTCTATTCAGCCATTCAGCTGAAAACGTTTTTTTTGCTGCCATTCCTTGGTGAGACAGCACCGCGGGCCGATTTCCTGTTTCGGTTCCTTCAGCTCTTGAAACAAAAGCTCTGGGAGCAACAGGCTCTGGCTATGGCACTAAAAGTGGGTGGTGAGGTTTATGATACTCAGCATGACTTTTATTATGCTGTACCTCGCCTTAGTGCCATGCAGCCCTTTCTGGCACTAATCCCAGCAGTATCCCAGGAGGATTGTTTGTCTTAAACCAACTTCTTTGAACAGATGTAAGGCGGATGAGTGATAAGAAACTGCGTAGTTATCTAATAGCGTAGCCAATGGACTATTGCCCAATCTAGCAATATAAATAAGTCAGACTGACACCGAAACTGGCAGAAACCTTTGGAATAATGGTACTTCCCTCATGAGATGGAGACAATGGCAGCCAGTAAAAAAATGGGAATGTTGGAGTGCTGCCAGAATATTTGTGTACTGTAGATATTTTTGCTTGCATTTCTTTGAGAGTTATTGTGACCTTGGAAGAGTTAGCATGGCCATGAAGCTGTCCCACCCTTCAAGCTATGAGCAAGTGAAGCACAAAACAGATGTAAAGCCAGCTTGGTATACTTCTATTTCTGCTCATCAGGGTTCAGTCAAAATATATCTGATATTATGCTTGGAAATGTATGTTCTCTCCTCTGAGGCTTCTCTGCTCGTGTAGTGCCACAGGAGTGGTATTTGGGTAGAAAACAGGCTGGTGGTGAGTATGCGGGTCCTGCACATACACCAGCGACCCAGTGGTAGACCATGAAGAGGGCTTGGCGTGAGCATTGGATAAGCAACTGCATTTCACTTTTAAGCCTCAAGTCCAGTTCAACACCCCAGAAGGTGACATCATTTTGTCACTCTCTTTTCAAAATGCTGCATGGCTTACTGTCTGCGCAAAGATTACTGTGATGCATTCGAACATTAATGCTAACCAATTTCTGTGCAAAACTCCATATGTCTAAAATCCCATGTGTATTTTGCACCTTCTGGAAGACTATGCATTGGATGAGAATGGAACAGGAATAGAAAATTTCAAAGCTTCAACTTCAAGCCGTATCTTATTTAAAGCTGGCAGTTTTATCTCCACGTCATTAATGATGTCTTTATACTTTATTCCCCTTCCTTTGCATAAACTTCAATAAGACTTCAAAAAGAAAATCTTGTTTTGTTTTTTCCATTATCCCAATCTACTGCATGTGTGGTATGGAGCAGCAAACTGCTTTCAACCAGAGTATAATTTTCTTCTTTTTCCCTCTCTGGTCTCTTTTTTTCTCCTGATTTTCTTCTTCATATAGCAGCAATTCATGTTGGTTCCTGAGATAAGCACAAAACTACATCCTGTGGCTATTGATTCATACAAAACCCTAAACACCTTTCCAGGCACTCCACTAAGGGATTTCAAAGCCCACAGAATTATTCCAGGATAAATTCTAAGTATTGCAAGATTCATCTCTATTTAAATGAATGAATCCCTTGCTAAAAGACTTTACTTTCACCATGGTAATGAAGACATGGTCTTAGGAAATAATTTTAGCAAAGACTGATTTCATAGTTTAAGATACTGGTCACTGAGGGTGAATTCAGTGAAGGTGACATTCATAGAAGTAGAAATTGAGACTCACATCCATATCAAAAAAGTTTGCACATGGTTTTGTGATGGTTCTTTCAAGGTTACAGTCTACTTCCTTAGACAAAGATTCTTGTTGCATGAAGGTCATCTTTAGATTAATGAGGAGAAAGTAAGAATATTTCTTGGAAAAATATGGATGTGAGTCTCAATTTTTACTTCTTTGTCTCTTCAGAAGGGCAGCTCACTTTGGCTGAGCAATTGAATAGTAATTGGACCAGAGAAAAATAGAGAAACTAACTGTACAGGCCAAGAGTCTGAAATACAGCAGAACCTGATTAAAATCCCTTATCCCAATGGTAGGGAAGACACACTTGAACCTTCATCATCCACTTAATCTGTGTACACTCCACATTACTTGCTATTCTGGATCTCAAGAAAAGCCTTCAAAGGTCGTCAAAGAAACTGGGGATAATATCATTATTACACTTGGTATATAGGTGAGGTATTTAGGCAACGAGCAGAATTTTACTAAAGCCTAACATTTAACTACCACTGGATGTATGTGACCTTTAAGTCTACCACAGCTTTTCTTCTGATGGGCAAATTTGTGTCATTTGTTTCACATGATTTTAAAATATTCTATGCATCATTCCAAGGGGAAAAATTATGCACACAATTTTCCACAAAAGATCCAGATAAGCAGAAGCACAGCAGTGTACTTCAGAATATTTTAAGAAGAAAGAAATTCTGAGAAGTTATTTATAGCCAACATAGCTGAAATCAAAAGTTCTCCCTATCTATCAACACAAAATCAAAATTAAAAGAGTCAAGTTATGAAAATTATAAAAAATAAAACTCCAGAGGAATGAGATCAGTGAGTGCAGTGAGTGAACCACTTCAAACTTTGTCCAACTGAGTCATCTTCCTTTCTGATTTTGTTGTTGTTCTATTTAACAGTTAAAAGTAAAGAAAAGGAATTGGGGAAAAAAAAATTCTAAACCAAATTTTAAACTGTGGTGACCCTGAAATATCTTAAAAGGGGAATGCCTTCTGTGAGGTGAATAACCACCTTTTTTAAACATAAGTTACCCAAAACATGACTTGCCTTCACTACTCCACCATACTTTCTACCCTCTGAAGCCCTGGGGAAATGTCAGTAAAACTAAAGATGGATTCTCACAAACTTGTTTTAATGCTACACAAAAATTCTATAAGCCCTTTTCTGATCTGATCAGATTCCCACGTACCCAGCCCTGCAACCTCAGGGACTGGAGTTATTGCCAAGCAGGGAGAGCTCTCATGTGGAGAGGGTTTCAAAAATTCAGGGTTGGCCCAAAACACCAACTCTGTGAAATCTAGGGTTGCTCCAGCACCATGTCATAGAGGTACTCACAGTTTATGGTATTTTATTCCTGAAAATCAAACTCAGATAAAGAGCGAGACTTAGTTTAATGTAACAGTGAAACCAATATTTGAGATTCAAACATCTCTTCGATTGCTACCTGCAAACACCCATTGCTTTTACATCCACACATAAGATTTACATGCACCAGAACATCTTCTTTTTTTAAGTCCTGATTAAATTCTTCTTTTATTTTCAGCTCCCACTACAGAAAAAGCTTACCATAGGCAGAAAGCTCCTCATTAATCTCCAAATCTCCATGGAGAGTGCATCTGTTATGGTGCTCTCTCTGATCTTATAGTTTTCCTACTGATCTAAAAATAACTTTTTTGCTCATATTTTTTTTTTTTTTACAAAACCTGGTGTTTCTTTTTCAGTATATCAGAGGAACAGCTATGAAATAAAGGCAAAAAAAAAAAAATCTGTTCTTTTATTGTGGCTTTGAAGAAAGCTAATAGAAATAACCTCTGATTCACTCAGAGAACTATTTTTATGCCATTTATAAGCATGACCTTCAAAGAAAGACAAAACACATTCTTGAGTGCCTTGAAATACCTGTCATAGGATCTAAACCTGCATCAATGAAATCAAAGCTCAATGCTCTGTTTCGGTGGACCCATACGATGTAGGGAGAAGCACCCCTTCACAGGGTCATTAAAGCAAGTCTGTTCAAGCATCCTTGAATGCTGTGTCAGGTAACATGCTTTATGTCATCTCTGTGGGACCAAACTCTGTCGAGAAGAGCTCCTGTGGCTCCTATAGATGTCACTTTGTACCTTTGCCTTTGTATGATCACGGAGCACCTCTGAGCAATTGGCCAGCAACCCAAATTCTGCTGAAGGATGAGTGCCCCCCTGCCACTTAATGATGTGCTGCCAGGACAATGCATGTCCTTTCTTTTGCCTCAAGCCTGCTGTTTTACATTGAGACGTTTCATTGGTGCCTTCCAACTTCCGTACCATGAAAAAATTGTAAATCTGTTCCTTTCACCCTTTCTGTGCTATCTGTTATCCATACTGTACCCCATCAGACTGCCCCCTCTTCCAAAGGCGAGTCCATTTAACCTGTCATTGTACAGAAGCTCTCCCACATCTTGTAGCAGAGTTTTGCTCCCCTTCGCCAGATACTTCTTTCCCTTTTCCATCCTTTACTCTGAGACAAGGCATGGGAGCTGCACATGTTCAGTCCAGATGCAGCATGCCAAGAGCACAGGCAGCAGCTTGGCACTATTTTCCAGCTCAATCCCTATGTTTATAGTTCATCCCGTTGTGTTTGTGACTGTAGCTGAGATCACTGTGGGGACAGAATACAGTGAGACTGAACCACTGGTGTGTCCAGTCAATACCACCTGGCATTCAGTTTTGTGCAGGTGGGATGTCCTGCAGTTCCCGAGCCTTGGCTAGATGGATTTAGGGACAGATTACTGCTGGAGGGGAGATGATGAGTCTGGGAGGAAAAACTCTCGAGCTCTATGCAGCCTCCACCTGCTCGCATCACTTTACCTGCTGCCAGCACTGCCTGACAAGGTTTTTTTCCCAAGTGCACGTCTTGTCAGATGAACAGAAAAAGGAAGATGACTCCCTCTCCCTAGTTTTCAACTCTCCTCAGTCATGTCAAAGAGGAAATGGACAAATCTAAGAGTAAGGAGAGCGCCTCACTTCCCTGTCATCTACAGAGAAGAGCACATTAAAGACCTGTCCATGTAGCACGCCACTGGGCCAAGATGCCCAAACCACGGGACTTGTTTGTAGGATCTCTTGGCCAGAGCTACCAGCAGTCTTTTGGGATCACGGGGGCGGAGGGAAAAAGATGTGGAGAAAATGTTTTGTTCTTTATTTAGAGAATCCTTTTAATCAGGAAGGCAGACAAATCACTTTTTAACATCAGGTTTTGGGTGCTTCTCATTACACTGAGAGGGGTCTCACCCTCTTTCTGCAGCCACTCAAGTCATGGAAAAGCATTTGATTACAGACACATGTAGATTATGACTTACACTGAAGTATCATAAAAAGCAGCCTTGATGTGAAAACATACAACTCTGTAATCAAAACCCAGAGCCAAAACAAGTAACGATATCGATCCATTCTCTTACTTTATTTGAAAGCACATTCAGATAACAAAGTATGGAAAATAAAGTCTGCCCATGATGCCATCAGTCTAGTTGTATGTTTAGAGGAATGAAAAAGGGCAGAGAAAAATGAAAATAACCAATCTGTTGTTCCAATACAGTGACAGCAAAGTGTCCCCTGATGTTAAGTGCAGCCAGTATGTTAGGTTCCTTACTGTTTCATAACACAGTGTTATATATTAACAACATATTAACTCAGCAACACCACTTGAGAACTTACACATTTATTTACAGGTTCACTCCATAGATTTTCTCTTACATTGCTGATTGCAGTTTCAGGATGTTACACTGACAGACAATGCGTTGGAAATATTTATGGACACTAACAACTGAATGTCATACTGTGAGTTACAAAACTGTAGCAGTTTATGAATTTTTCCACAGCTCTGATTTCTGAGGTTCATTTAATAGCCATACTCATATCATCCATGACATTTTGAGCTCCAGTATAGTGAAAGAATGCAGTAATAAGTATTCTAGACAGTTCTGTATTAATTTCTTAGTGTTGCATACAGCTTTGAACATTGCTTGCAACACCAACATGCTATTACTGACACTCCAGCTGTGTAGTCTGGTAGGCCACTGGGCAGGTTAAGCGCATTTTAAAAATAATATAGTGAAGCAGAACATGGAGGAAGCTGAAATCACTCAGCAACAGGAACAGTGTGGCCTTCAGCCTTCCTCGCCTTTACGCTACTGGCCAAGTTAAACCCTTCCTGCAGTTGATACATCAACCCAGCAAGAGGGACCCTCTCAGATCAAGGTCTAGTTATCTAAGTCAGAGCTGGAGAACAAGCCCCTAGAAAGTGGTTAACATGTCTGGCACTTTTTGGGTCCAGCATGCCCCCATAAAGCTGAAAAGACACTTTCTCCTTTTATTTCTATCACAGTTTCAGAGCATGGCCGCTCCCCTGATTTCAGTGGGGTTGCTCCTGGTTTGTCTCACCTCTAATTGAGAGAGAAGCCCAGCCCCTGCCTGCTTTCCCTGCTCCCTATACACACAGACCCTCTTTTGTAGGTGGTGTAAATCAGGTGCAAATCCAGTGAGGCTAGTTAGGCTGTGTTTGAAAACGTGCAAGACAAATAGGAAATGCAAGATCCTTTTTTTTACATTAGAAACTGGAGATAGATGTAGACATGAACTTCTAAGTAGGTGTGTACCTATTTTCAGCAGGAAGGAATCGGATCACCTAATCAGAGGAGAAAGCTAGCTAGTATGTGCCTGTGATTTCTTGCTCTACAATTCTCAGCATATATCTGTATCAGGACATTAAATGTGAATACAATTCTTCTGACAACAAACTGAAACAATAACACATCATACACTAAAAAAATACACTTGAAATAATTTCTTAATGGGACACACCTTCAGTTGTAAGAATGTCTTTCTATACAATGAATACACCTAAGCATAAGATGACAATTAAATTTCAGTTATTTTGGGTCAGTATCACTAAATGTCTATTGATATCTTTGTAAATTTAACTCTATTAGAAATATCATTCCTAAGAATGAAAATGCAGATCACAAACCACTAACAAATGTTTTCTAAAGGTAATTTTCTCATGTAATTTCCCTGAGGTTATTTGGTATATTTTAATTTAATTGCTTTGAGAGTCTAGATTTATTATCGTAGTCTCAAAAGCTCAATGACATAACTGAAAATATTTTATTCCAAGAAATTGTCTATGACAGAAATTACAGCACTTTATTTCAGCTTGAACTGCAAGTGTTGCAAAATAATACCTCTCTGAAAAGCTCATCTAATAACTGAGAAAGCAAAGCTACTTCTTTCATAACAAAGTTTAACTTGGCATCTATACATGCCACTGCATTGCACCAACTTTGGATTTTGAAACCACTTTGTTAGAAGTGGAGTTTCACTGTATGATGGGTCTTTTGAAGCTGGTTTCAGTCTATACAATCTAGCCATCAGTAAAACGAGGTCAGCCCTCATTTCCCCAGCAATATATATAGGTCCTAGGGTGAGATACTACCAATATTTAAATTTGGGAATTTTTCACAAAATCAGATATCATGACTAAAAATGAGCATTTAGAAGTATTTCCAGTTGTAAATAATTTCTGCTAAAGGATTAGCTAATCTGTTCTTGAATATCTGATAAATCATGCCCTAACTTCTTCCCTTGAGATCTCTTCCAATGCCTGATTGTTCCTCTAGTTCAAAAAGTCTCATCTCAGCTTTTCCTGACTTAGCTTCCAGCTTTGATTTCTTGTTCTATCACCTTCTGAGACTGAACAATTCCCTTTCTTCATTTACATTATTATTGCCTTAAAACTATTTATAGACTGATATCATTTACTCTCAGACCTTTCCTCTTGTAGGCTACTTAATTTAACCCTGTCATCCTCTCCTCTTAGCTTCCATTTCTTATACACAATCACTTTTTTCTCTCTGTTACACTTTCCCTTAGCTTCTCTAAAGCTTTCTTTAGCTTTGATGACCAGAACTGCAGGCAGACAGGCAGGTTCTCTACGCACTGATCAATCTAATATAATGATTTGTAATTCAGGATAAAGGGTGTTCAGACACTTTAGAGGAACTTTCAGGTGTTGCAAATTGCCTCCATGAATTCAAAACCCTACATTAAGATTCCTTTCTTGATGTGTTTTGCAAGATTGGTCCAGAAGGATCAAAACTTTCACACCAAAGTCTGATTTTAGGACGCTAAGCCTCTGAGTGGCCCCTTTTACAAACTGAAAAAGCCCTTCACCTTCTATTTTCATATCTGTTTTCTACACATATTTATTTTCTAAATGTTTAATATTTTCACTGATGTAAGATTAAGCTGGATGCAATGTAAACATGATTCATCTTTAAAATGTGTGGTATACCACATGCTGTGTCCGTGACCTGTGACTGCAATGTGTTCTGTGTAACAGGTTTTGGTCAGTATAATGGTTACTTGATATTTTCTAAATTTTTTTTGTCATTTTACACCAAGATTAAGAGATCTACTCCCAGAAATCCCTTTAGGTGTTATGTCCAAAATACAGACCAACAGTCCATCTTACTGACTCAGGGAAGCTACTAAACCTTTGCTATTTATTACTATCTTTCATTCAGATGTTGCAGTTACCTGATTTGATACTGAATGTCTCTCTTAGAATAATAGATCACAAACTAGGTGGTGATTTTAAAGGGTTTTCTTCTCTACCCACTTGAGACACAAAACTACAGTCAGTGACTGATGAAGGCTCACTATATATAATTAGTGAAGAATCCTTTAAGTTCAGAAACAATGAAAGCATGAAAAACTGGAACTAAGCCTTGTATTTCAAAAGATTTTGTTCTGACCTATAGGTCCAAGACCCACTGCACTAGCTACAAAGTGTCATAACTGGGGAAGCGAAGATCATGCTCGGCAGCTATAAAAATAGCCTTATCACTGTATACACCATGTGCCAAATAAAGGGGAATATAAATCATCCTGAAAAGTGAGGCATATCAATAAGAGAAAGGTCAGTATGGGATGCACAATGGCTGAAGAACATATGTAAACATGGTGATGATAATAAAGGCTTCTTCCCGCTCATTGCTCAGAAACAGCTCTCCAGAAAATCTAGTTTAAGGTGGCTAAATGTTCTTCTTTGTGGCTGGAGAACTACAAAGGCTTGCGAAACTTGGAAAGATGCAGATGTGGAGGACACCAACCAAACATCCATCTGTCTTGGGAGAAGGGAAGGAGAGAAATGAGTGTTGTGGCAAACGTTATTTAAGTACTTCTTACCCAGGGCAAGAGTCATCTGGGAACATCCTAGGCTGGGAAATGTAACTAACAAGATGTCAAAGCAGCTTCCCTGAGGGTTGCAGACTGACATGTGTGAAAGTTCCCTGGTGGAAAGAAGAGGTAGAAACACAATCATAAAATGAATAATGCAGAATTACAGAAAAATGAAGTGCCTGGTCAGTTAAGAGAAATTCAGATTTATTCTCATGTCCAAGATCACTCAGCACACTGGAGGTAAGATATCCTCCAAAAGACATTGTCCATACACCATCAGCCAAGAGAAAAGTTCCACCAAAGAATCCAATTCACTAACACTGTGCCTGTCAATTCATTAATCATACTCTCTTCATATGAAGATGCATCAATTTTCTCTTTCCGTTTGGATGCTACAAAGACAAAAGTCTACTGCTGGCTGCAATCTTGCACTGTAGGTCATAAATATTTTTAAGAAACCACTTGTTGGGCAGGTTTTTTTTCATTATTTTACAGGTGTAGAAATAAATCTTGCTACAGCTGCATTCAGCTACATGAACAAATGCTCTCTACTCTCTTCTGAAAGATCACAAGCATAACTTTCATTTTTAGTTCTTTATTTTTTTAAATTTTTCTGTTGTAAAAATTTGCTTAATTCCCCTGTTTAAGGTGTCTCTTCAAGCATTGTAAATCTTGATAGTTTTACATTGTCAACAGATTTCCAAGTCTGTAGAAGAACGTTTATAAGCGTTCTTCATCTACGACTGAAAATGACCAAATTAAAAGTCTCCATATCCACATGCTTTGAATAATTTCACTGTTTATAACCTTGAAATACATAGTGCCTTACTGTCACTGTAACAAAGCTCCATACAGATAATGGCCAGCTCGTTATCTAGATGGAGGTTTAACCTGTGTCAATTATTTCCTCCAAGTCACTGACAGTGAATTCAGATAGTATTTTACTTCTTGGCAGCTCCGTTTGAAGGTGCACATAGGATGCATAACAAAAGATTCTCGTTTATAGCTGTTATTCTTGATGGCACTATTTTCACTGAAAAACATTTGGTTTAATGTTAATACATAAAATGAGGACCTTTCTTAATATAAGAAGGAGGCTGACCTATTGAAAATGCAATTAAAAAAAATCTTCCTTCAGAGTCGTATTCCTTACTCATTCATCATAATGAATAGGTTTCACTTTGTTGGTGCTTTGACTAAGCTCAGATCACAAAACAACATGAGTTTCAATGTTACAAAATATTTTAAATATATCTTGAACAGAAAATGAAAGATTCACTGTCTTTTGATGACCTCAGACCAAGGGTCTCAGTTTTATTTAATCATCAATTATCAGCCTCACCACATGGAGAGGACACAACTCTGTCGTGAGCACCAGTGACAAATGACTACCTTTTGTACCATCAGGCTACAACCTTCAATTCTATTCAAAGTTGACCTTAAATATTTGAATCCATATTAAAGCCCTGTATTCCTCTACTACTGTGATCCTAAACAGAGCACAAGCTAATTGTATGATCTGCTTTACACAAGTGGACAAAGCAGGTGCCCCAGTTCTATTTTATCATTTAATTGGATGAGATCCATGCGCACTTAGGTTAAGATTCTGCACTTAAATTACAGTACTGCATGCTTGAATGTTTATGTCTTGCATGATTCAGGAAAACATCTTTCACTTGAACACATGGTCAGTATAAATATGTCTCTAACTCCTGCTCAAATTGGAGTCCCAGTGTTTCTTACAGAGCAAGATATTATTCAGTAGTGGTAAAACTATGTCTTCAAACAAATATAATTATGGTACTGAACAAAAAATAAATAACTTTAAATCATATGAAATGTGTTTATCATGATTCCAGAAGTTCGTATTTAGAGTTTACTAAACCTCTGAACTATTTAACTAGCACAGGTTAAGATACAAGTACTAGATATACTCCCTATAGTGGAATCCAAAAATATTTTATAATCTTTAAGAATGTAAAATTCAGTCCTACCACATATATGTATCCATTTCCAGGATGACCTGGCAGCAATTCTGAAGAGAGTACATAATTTTAAAAAATAAAAAGAAAAGCTTCCCCAATTGAAACCACAGGAAGGATTCATGCACAAACTGTGAATTCACCTACCCTGAAATCTGGCCAGACTAGCGGGTAACTCTGACAGTCTTACCACCAGCTCTGCTCCAACTAATCTGCATTTATAGGGCTACAGTACATCTGCCTTACATCAGACCTTAGTTACAATAAACATCTATAGATACCGGCCATAGTTTGTCTGGATGAAGAAAAGAATAAAAGCTGCAGGAAAATGGTGAGAAGATTGTTAATGGCTTCATAATCAAACCTGGAAATACTGTAAAGGATGCCTTCTGCTCTGGATCCATTCTTCGGCACAACTTGCAACCATAGTCAACAAATAAACTTGTGTTGTACTGAAAGGTCTATAGAAGTGAGAGCACTCAGCTTCTTGTGGAAAATTAGCACAAAATATTGTATGGGTAAAAGATTGTACCTCCGGTAGCTCTGTGAGTTCTCTTAGTATTTAATCAAATTTCTTTTGCTAAAATATTGCAAAAAAGGAAACAATGCTTTCCTCTACTCAGTTTAGGAAATTCAACAAAATTCAACCTCTGCTACATTGTCTGAATATCATTTGAGAAAACAGCAACTGCACTGCAGAATGGGAGTGCTGGGACATGCCAACAAACATCAGATTACTTTAAACCTTTATGATATTATTGTATAAAACAAGATTAACATCACTACAGATCAGCTACAAAAGAAGTTCAGTTCAGTATGGCAGGGAATACATGTTAAACACAATTGTGAAATAAAAGGATGATAAGAAGCACCGTTAAATGTTAAACAGGAAAACAACTGAAACTCTTTCATATATGTTTTCTTTCCTTAAAGGAACAATTCAGAAGAAAACTTCAACCTTCATAACTTTCTTTTTCTTAATGAACCGTCAACACAGATCTGTGTGGAGACTCTTTGATTTGCAAATAACGTATTTTTATAGTATCATATTCTTCCCAAAGAAATGACATACAAACATCAAAATCATTATTTTAAGCATTAAAAATCTGTTTATACTGGACTGCTAATTTCTGGTGTGTAGTGATGCCTCTACCTTAAGGTAAATCTGAAAAAGAAAAAGAAGAGAATGGGAATAATTATGGCTCAGATCCAATGCCACTATTTTGGCAGCCTTGCTCTGCAGGTCTTTTCAAGGCACATTGTTTTTTTACTGAGTGTATTTGTTTTAGCAGGACTGTCATTCTGCTAAATCATTCCTAATCCTCATCCTTCCAGGGTTTAGTGTTTAAAAATTGGATGCCACTGCACTTAAGAAAGACTTCTCTGTTACATATGCTGCAACTTTTCTCATTAATTCATGAGTTTTTTGAGTCTGGTTTCATCCTTAGGATTGAGGAAGGATTTGTCATTTTATATTAAATAGTGGTATCATAAAGAATGGTAAAATGTACAACATAAGGTAAAAAAAGTCAGTTACCATTCAAGAAGTCAAACCCGTCTGCTTATTGCCATCACATTTCATTGTAATTTTGGCCAGGGAATGGTAAAAAGATGTGCAAGCTATTGGTTCGCTCAGTTTGGCTTGTACGAGATTAATTTCATTTAGGTTCCGCTTTTTTATTACAAAGTCGTTCATGATTCCAAACTGTTTAAATGAAACTAGCCATTAAACAAGAGACCTTGCCCCTCTCATTCACGAATGCTGACCATCTGTGGTATATAAGTGTGACACTTCTGATCTTGCCTTGACTAAACCCAAAATATTTCTGAATACTGTGGCTTGTAGCCACATGAGTTGGAGAGATATTCACAAGGGATAATCAGTGAGATAACATTTCTCCAACGGGTGATGGGGAGCCTTGATAAGCGAAGCTCTGACTCAGATTTGTCCTCTGAGGAATCCTTCCTGTCATGCTCCGGTTCTCCAGTGACTGCAGTAGGAATCTAGGGAGATTAGCTTTAGCAAACTAAAACTGGCCTTTGCGAATACTTTCCTTTCCATGAGGAAAAATTCATCCAAACTATCACTTCTGTTAGTGCTAAAAAAATAAAAATATTTTAAAGCCTCTGAAGTGAATACAATTTTTTTTCTACAAATGAGTCTTCTCTATTTCTTTTTCCTCTGAGTACTTGAAATATTTGCCCAGCTCTAATAGCACTATTTTAGTCAGGATGGAAAGAATTACACTGTACATAGGACTAGGGAGTAAAATAAAACTGTCATCATGTTTTAATTTATTTACAGAAAGAGGAACTTGAGACAGTATGATTGTTTGTCATCAGGTTTTCATTCGCTGTATGTGAAATGAGTCTTCATACTTCCAGTTGGGTTTCATTCATCGCTGTTGAGTCCCTGTGTGCAGATATGGTATACATCCTATGGGAAGGAGAAAGCACAACAATCATTTTGTTCGTACCAAGCTCACAATTAAATTCCTAATTCTGGGAAGTGATTTTTTCCAGATCATTTTGTTCACTGCACAGCCCTAGGAAGGCCAACATGGATTCAGGGTGAGGGACTGCATGAAACCTCCTTCCTCCTTTAGAATGATAACATGAAGGTTAAACACAAATCCAGCTGCCAAAGGTTCACTGAGGGCTACTTTGGATTTGTCTAAAACTGCAGAAGGGCTTTTGGTAAACTAAATTCAGCACCTCAAACACTTACAACATATGAACCCTGTATATTCTGCAGATGACATAAATCTGTGTGTAAGATTATAGAAATATTTGCTAAGGGAAATTGTGGAAGCTGGAGATATTGACTCATTCTCTGAACAATATATTGAAAAATGCTGGAATTGGTAAGGGAATAATATGAATGATGAAATCGGTCTTCATGCCTTAAATAAGTACTTACTGAAGCACGCATATTCTAGGCTGTTGAAGCAAATTACTCTACTGGAATTGTATGGATTCACAGTCACTTATGTGTGGTAGGGCATTTGTGGCCTTTATATCAGTCTACACTGTCAGAATAACATCCATCATTATCTCATTCTTTTTCAATCACAGAAGTAAAATGTTTGTCTGGCATAAGGCAGAACTAGAAGCATTCTTCCTCCAAGTGCACAGTTTCCAGGAACTCCACTGGTGGTCAGAAAAGATTTTGCCAGAAACGTGTAAATAGCCGAGAGGCCTTTTTGTGAGACCTTATTGCACTTTGATTTGTTTGGTTTGGGATTCTTATGGTGTGAGCAGTACCTGCAGGGTGATTAAGGAACTATTGTTTCTCCCTGCCAATTCTGTGGCAGAAAGCATAGTATTAACAGGTTCATTACGTAAGGAATGAACACAGTTCTCTTCCATTTACTTTACTGGCAGTGGAGGTCATCAACATGTTGTGGAGGTAACCCATATGATGACATGAAAGACAAGGAACAGGAGGAGGACAAGACTGATCCAAAAAACACTAAACCCAATGGGACTCTTTCCAACTGTATATCCAGATTCCAACTGGATCTAAAAGAACCATCTCCTTGCATATGGTTTTATACCTAGAGTAACTTTACAAAACTCCATGGCAAGAAAGACCCTGAATAGGTTATGGTCAAAAAGAAGAAATAAGATTCAGAGAGCTGTGACTTTTGGTACGATCTTAGTGTGGTACTTTTTAGAACATTGTATACGGAAAGGTATCCTACTTTTTAAAGAAATTACCTCGATTTCTTCAAAGAGCTCTTCTTCTGCAGTGTCTTCAGTCCTCCTGACTGGCAACAGGCAAATTTACAATCAATGACCTGATAGATAATTGGGTTGTACATCGCTGCTGACTTTGCAAGCAAAGTTGGTACCACTGAAAACTGAATGGGAACTGAATCCGGCTGTCCAAAGGCTGACCACACAGAGACCACGGCGTAAGGGATCCAGGCAATGAGGAACCCTGCACAGATCAACATTGCCACCTTGTGAGAGGAAAAAAGAAAAGAGAGAAAGAGGTTAATCTAGCAGTTAGACACTGACAGCACAGCACAGATCTAGGCAGAATGTAAGGGAACATGCCACAGAGTAGTAGAAAACAAAAAAGATAACTTGCTTCAGTTAAATTTACAATATGAACCAAAGCTGTTACGCATGTCTCTTTATCAAGCCTCTGTTTTTCTTTCACCTGACACAGAGCAGTTAATGAGTCAGTTATCAGAGACCTTTAAAAATGGTAAAAGGTCTGGCTACACATGAATAAATTGAATAGTTTGACAGAAAATAATAATTCTTTTACATTAAATTTAAAGTATTTAAGGAGAAGAGTCCTCTCAAAACCTGCAGACTCTCTTTTTTAGGATAATGTATAATGTGGAGCTGTGAAAGTTTTTCAAAATCTTAGCAAGATCTTTGAAATGAACATAGGTTAAACTGGGAAAAATTCCTGCAGGGTTTCTCTTTTTTTTTTTTTTTTTTTTTTCCTCTTTTTTTTTCTTATTTGAGGAGCCTCTTACTTCTATAGTCTCTTCCAACCAAATATTGCTAAGATTGTCAAAAAGAAACCCAGTTTCTTTTTCATTCCAGAGTGAAACAAACATGAAATGGGAAAACAAAACCAAAAAAATTAAGTGCAAGTCTTCCAGATTCTGCGTCCTTTGAAATCAGATTCCAAAGTTCATAAAATCAAAGTCTTTGAAGAAGTTTGCAGGACTGAATTAAGTCCTGATGGTGTGTGGGAGTGAGGGACCTTGAGTGTCTCTGTGGGTGAGTTTGTTTGGGAGGGTATATTACTGTCTGCATCTACTATAGCTCCTTCTTCTGCATCATCCAGTACCAGTCAATGATGCAAAACCAAAGGAACTGAGCAACAGAAGAAAAGAATTTGCAACACCCTAATCTAACGCATGGCTTCTTCCTCTCTTGCAGGCTGTGCTGATGTCCCACAGAGAAGGCGTCAAAACCCAGTAGGACCAGTAACCTGCCACGAGGATGGCCACTGTTAACAGAAGGAAGAAGAGGAGTTTTGGTAAACTAGGTCTATCTTCTGCCTGAACCCAGGAGGGGGTCTATGGCTTATCTTCCACTGGAAAAATGCCAATCATCTGAAACCCTTTCAAGACAAATATGGAAAAAGTGGGCATAAAGTTATTCAATAAGGCATGAGCTGTTAAGTCTCTGGGTATACCCACTCCAGCAGATAAAAAATGACTGTATTTACCTGGGTGAGCCAGAATTGAAACTACTGGGTATTTAACTCGGAGCAAGAACACTAGTACAATGTCTAGTTTTCTTTCTCCTAACATACAGCACGTATTCTGTACTCCACTAGAATCTGTAGATGCTTTAAAAAACAAATTTCTACCAAATATTTAGGTTGCATTCTTGGCGAATGAGAAAAGCACTTCCTTAGAACAGGAGGAAATTTAGTCATAGATAAGTTTAGCATTAAATATTAAAGAAAAACTGTTTGGGGCCAAAATTTGTGTTTTATATCCTTTACCTGAAGTACAGCCTGTCTGTACTCAGTCACGGACTGTTACAGCTTCAAATGACATCATGCAATAGTGCATAGTGAGGAACATATGCTATTGTGCTGCTACAATTGACAGGCTGTTATTCTGCGTGCAAAATGATAACGGTACCCGTGCACTCATTTGCAATAAGACATTTAGGTTTACAGCAAAAAATCCTCGGAAAGCACACGTTTTTGGGATATTGCATAGCCTTTTGTGGAGCCTTCATTTCCACATCTTGATGGTAATATTATTTTCAGGGACACATTTATGGTTTTTTGTTGTCTGCCACTGAAGAAACAGTGCATGTGAGCCAAGGATCTCAAACACAGCCTGTTTGTTATAAATTGTGCTGTGAAGTTAAATGGGTTACGATGGAGACTCATTTTCCATATTTATATATATATATATATCTCAACATACTATTCTCCACTATAGATCTCAGACAGAAGGAACAACTACTAGTGTTTCTACTCCGATCACATTCAAGTTTTGCATGATCTCTCCAATATGACAAAAATAAATCTGCAACCTCCAATCAAAATTTTTCATCGTTCTTCAAATGAAAGGTCCCGAATAACTGCAAAACTACTGTACTGAAGCAACCCTTTGTAGAAGCAAGGACAGTTTTACCAGATGTATTAGCAGCATGGACCATACAAGTAGCTAGCTGAGTTTCTCCGATATGTTTAGACATAATGTCACCTATTGCTGTATATTATATAACTTCCAGTTCAATGCCCCAAAAATGTAATAAAATTTGATCAACCAAGCAAAGGATGCTGCTTGTCTCCCTCTTGGCATGGCACACAGAGGCTGATGAATATTTACAGCTAAGGAATCCTGTTTCATTCAGCACAAGTTTTTATTTTGTGATATTTCCTGGCACAATAACCAGTATCAGAAAGGATTGTGCCTGTCACCATTGCCAAATAGAAAATAGACCAAATCAGAAAGGGAAAATAGGATATGGTCTGAGATGGAAAATTAATTTTATCACTTGAGTTCATTTTTATCAACAGCTCATGGCTGAACCTAAATGATAAATTATTTGCATAAAAACAATTGCAGTGTTACAGGAATGACTTTGGTTTATATCTTCATTAACAGAGGAACGCAAGCTGTCTGAAAGTTTTATTTCTCTGCTACAATAATTGGCTTTTTATCGGTTTTTCTATTATAATTCCTGGGCACCTTGAATGCCTTAAAACAATTCTTCACAACTACATCTGAAAGCAAAGGGAATTTTACAATGAGGAACAGGGCTAGAGGGAGATGATGTGACTTGTGTAAGGTCACACAGGAAGGCTGTGGCAGAGCTTCAGACTGAATCACAACCTTGGGGACTCGAGTGCCCTAATCACAAAGTTATGTTTCAACTTTTCCCACCTTGACAATAATGGAGGAGAGTGCCAGAAGAACCACCTTCAGAGCATTGTACTATCGCTTAGTGTAGGAGAGTACATGGTTGAAGTTCTCCAAGCCTGCTTTTATGACCTGACAAAGAAAACTGAGTTAAATCTTCCTACCTACCTTGGTCAGCTTCATTTCAAGTATGTGACTGTTCTGAATCCTGGTATCATAGTGAGCAACCTCTTTGGTGGATGACTTGACTTTTAGAATGATTTTGACATAGGAAAACACAATCACCGCAGTTGGGAACAGGAGGCAAAAAAAAAGAATACTCAGAATAAAAGCCTGGCCAGCCACCGAAGCCTGCGCCAGCCACCAGTCCAGAGTGCAGGAGGTCCCAAAGGGCTCAGGGGCATAGCTCCCCACACCAGCAAAAGGCACCGTAGCCCAGAACGTAGCATAGGCCCAGATTATTGCCAGACAGATAAATGCATGATGTCTCTTAAGCCAGGTACCTGGAAGATAATTCAAGAGTTACAACCTCAGGTCCATATGTATTTGGCACAATTGAATATGTCATTCTACACATGCCATAAGAGTTTGCTTGGCTGTTTAATAACAGCTGCTCTAGTGCTTGGCTGTTTAATAACAGCTGCTCTAGGGTTTATCTTGCCTCCTTCCAGCTAAGCTATCTATAGTGACCTCTGAGCTAGCCACCCCCACTCACATCATACCTCATAAAGAGAAATACACACTCATAGAAAGGGCTCCACCTGCCATTAATTCAGATCTCTACTTTAGGCTGTGATGGTTTACAACCTGGAAGAGTCTGTACAAAAGCAATCCAAACAGCTAGCTCAGCAATGACCATGGGCACCTTGTCTAGTACTTTTGAAAATTGCTTTGTGGTCTGTAAAGGCATATTCATAGCGGGTGGTTAGATGAGATGGAGGCTCAACTCACGTGAAGAACTAAGGGTCTAATTCAGCCTTTCATTTTTCAGTGCAAAAGCTCACTGTCTGCAACCATATGATGCAACTTACGTTATTTCCTATTCTTACTGTCACATGTTAACTGACTACAGTTTGACCTCAGGACACTTCTCAACGTAAATCATTAGCCCAAGTAAATTAAAGATAAAGCTTGAGAGAGGAAATAACATATATGAGGTTTATTTTCACCTTATCATTCTTTTACAGTACAATAAATCATCATGTCTATATAGTCAGAATTATTTGTAATTGGTGTTTTCCTGTATCCTTGTCCATTTGTTTTATTAAATGCTAATGGAATGCCTGGAGTAGAGGAGTGGAGTACTGTCTCTGCTCACCTTGCATGCAACCCTATCTCAGCTAGAAAAAGCTTCAGTTTACAAGCTTTCCCTCATCACCTATGTTCAACATGTTGGATTCAGGTAGGACAAATAAGTTAAAACCTGTCATTTACACAGACACTCAGACTACAGCATTATAACTGCTCCTTCCATCTTGGAAACTCTAATCTGTCTTCACTCCCTGTCCACTGACACTGGGGAGCTTTATTCACAGTTTTAGAATGACTTAAAACAAAACCAAGGCAAAACAAAAACTCTAACGTGAATATGACTGGTGCCTCTTCCATATCTGATTTTACTTTTCCAGATCACTGGAAGGAAGATGGACACTGACTGTTTAACTAATTCAAGCACAATTACTGAGAGACAGGAAGGTGATTTGTTGTGTTCGGGTGTAGAAAAACTACAGCAACAATAACAATAATTTGGCATTATTTCCACAGCTATTGTCAAACCACAGACATCTATCACCAATCAATAAATAAGTTGCTGCTTGGAGTAAAACAAAGGTGTAAGCATATAGTCAGGTGCTCCAGGTTCCTGATTAATTTAGGCCATGAACTTGCTTTCAGAAATTGTTCAAAGAGCTTCCAGGTTGCACTTCTTGTGGCAAGGGTCTTCTTATTCCTACTCCTAGAGGAGAAGTAGGTCAAGGAGTAGCTCTTCATGTTGACACACCCTACTGGAACCAGGTACCTTCACGTGGAAGAATGATGTAGGAAAGGTCAGGCTGTAAATCCTAGGTTTCAGGAACATAAACCAGATCAGAAGTCCTTATACAGTAATGGCTAAATTAACCACCTGGACTGAACATGCTAAATATGTTTATTGCTCCCTATCATTTTGTATGGACAACCATGATCAGATAGGCCTTGAGAAAAAAGGTTTCGAATCATTCTGTCTCTCTTGAACTAAGACATCATACTAAATACCAGAACTCACAGCATGAATGCAGCCAGTCATGAAATGTTTACTTCAGCTCAACAAGTCTGAAAAATTGTCTATGATTTGAGTTGCCACTGAACTGTTTTGATAGACCTTTATAGAAAGAACTGGAATCCTGCTTAATGTGAATGGTATATTTAAAACTCAACTAAGGAGACCTTCCCTGCACTCACATCTCAGGAAATACAGCCAAAAACCAGGGCAAGTACAGATATGCCAGGATCTATGAGAGCAGATCACTAAGGTGCAGTCCCACTGCTTTAACTGACAGCACACTCAGCTATTGGACAGCCCAGCTTACTTACACTTCCTAGCTGCAAACATTTCGTATAACTTAACATTACATGGTTGATACTGTGTGTCATTATAATGAGAGCAGTTGTATGCCCCTCAAGACACTTGGGAAACGTATTTTTTATATGTAAAGTCACCTTGAGTGTTCCCAGTATGTTGTTGGGGAGTTAGTCCCTTTCAATGCAAGAAAGATGTTTTTTCTAAACTGTGAGAACATCTTTTAACTGGACAGAATGAAGCATATAATAATTCACATGCAGGAGACATAAGATATTGATGGATATGATGATAACACGTTTCATTGCTAAATTCATCCTCTCAGGTTCCATCTCTGTATTAGAGACACATCTCTTACGACCTATTGCGCATCCATATCTTTTAGATGTTTTAAATAGCTTGCCTCATATCTTAAAGGAATTTAAGCATCTAATATGGGATACTTCTGTGTGTCAGATCATAAGACCTTGCAAGATGTGCAGTATTTTAATAAGTTAATGTCAATAGGCCTTGATAGACACAAAGTGATTTATCTATGAGTGATTACTAAAACTCATGACTTAGGCAGACAGCAGAGAGAAAACAGTGAAGGTGTTTTGTCCAGCAACACAACTTTATCTGGGACTACTTAGGTCATACCTATATGTTCCTCTTATCTGTGTATTCCCTTCTATATTTAAGAAAATCATTTTGAAGAGTTTAAGTATGATTTCAGTCTAGAAAACTGTATCAATTAATATAGGGGGGGTTTATATAGTCATTTAATATAGCTTTTCTTTCTTACCATAAGACAAGTGACAGATTTTTAGGTATCTATCCAGGCTGACAGCTGTCATGGTAATAAGGCTCCCACAGCCAAAGAAGAAACCAGCCCATCCATACCAGCGGCAGCCCATCCATCCAAACACCCAGCGGTGAGAAAAGAAGGAAATGATACTAAAGGGTTTTCCTACAACTTCAAAAGGAAAAAAGAACGTCAGTTGACCAATAAAATCCATCACTGATACAACCACTCTTTTCCAGAAATGTAAACCCTCTCCTTTGCCCAAATATACAGTAAAATGCTCTGCAGAGTGGAGAGAGTGCTTCAGGCACACAGATGTGGTGACTTGAGTGCCCTCCATCCACAGGACTAAGCCTAAGACAGTTGTAGCTGGATCCCATAGCATCTATGCTGTGGTAGGATGACCCAAGCCTGCAGAATGTCTGGAAATGTGCTTTACTGCAGACCACGTGAGCCAGAAGTAAACCCATACTCTGGTACTGAACATGTGCAGGCTCTTCGCTTTATGAAAACTTCAGAGTATGTGTTAAGTCCACATGTAAACACATGCCAGTATGTAAGCAGTAGAGGTGATGAGTGAATCTGGGCTTGAAACAGGTACACATCTAGTTAGGCTACATCCCTATAATCCATTGAGTGTCTTCAAACACAAAATAAAGAAATTTGCCTTCAAAGAGGGCTTCTGCAAAACTATCAAGGCCCAACAGCGAGATGCATACTGTGGTAAAGGGTTAGATTAGAAAGGAAGATGGTGCTATGGTTGTAGCATGGACTTGAGCTGAAGAAGTGGTTTCACCTCCCATCCATACCACACTCTTCCTCAGTGACTCTCAGCAAGTCATATTAAAAAGTTGTCAGCATCCCCAAACAGAAGGGAAATACCTAAGTATTTTGGAGACTCTATCTTAGTGGCACCTTAGCTCATTTCTCCAACTGTAAAAGTGGATGGTGCCTTATGGAAGAAGTGAAGTTAGGTCATATGTTGTTCCATTCTCACCTTAAAACAGTTTAACATTATTCATTTTCTTTTTAAGTATCATTGTAATTTTCTAGTTGGAAATCTCCATTTCCTGATTTCATTTCTTTTGTCTCAAACTGAACACACAAAACACCCACCTTTAACGGATCTGAAAACTCAAAAAATTACCATCTAGGAACACCAGCATGTTTTCCAAATCCTTCATTTCTACTTACCAGACTGATCGGAAGGCGTGGACAGTTCAACTGCAACATTCAAACATTAAATATTAAACTCCACCTTCCTGTGACGCTATTCCTTCCTGCACAAGAGTTGCCAGAGAACCTCAAGGAGCTGAAAGCATCTCAGCTGCACTAGTCTAGTTTCCCCAGCTGAACCACACTGTAATGCCATGGCAGCTCAGTGAATTGATTTATAAAGAATGCAAAAATGGGCTTGCAAACTAATTCCCACAAGGTAACCCATTCATTGAAGTCAAAACAAAAGTCTCTCTTTTTTTGAAGTGATCTGTAGAAAAATATTTTGGATTATTGCCCGAAATATTCCATTTCAGATCAAACCGATGCAAAACTAAACATTGTTTTCATTCATAACAGAAAACTAAAACATTTCTACCAAAAAAAAATCTTGCAGAAAATGGCCTCTGCTTCATCTTCTATACCAAAAACACCATGATTGAAAACCCTTCAAAATGAGACAAGGTATTTTGGGATTCTTTTCCTTTAGCTTCAGCTTGTAAGGAAAACTTTGTCTGAGCCTGAAGGTTGTGCTAAGGTCAATATATTATGGGCTTTTCTCTGAGCATAATAAATATACTTTAATTTTTCAAGCAAAAGCTGACCCCAGTGATTAAGGTTTCAAGAAAAACATGAAATATGCTGAGTCAGCAACTTTATTCATGTAAATCATTGCCAGCTCTAAAAGCAAACACGCTTATTCGCACAAAATCAAATTTCTGTTCAGCAGCACAGGACTCTGAGCATGGTATCAGTGTGAAATGTGCCTGCTGCAGTTTTGAACAAGTGGCTGGTGCCACCCTGTGGAAATCTTCAGGAAGCAGGGCCATGGCAAAACCCGTTTCTTGAACAGGGTGCCAAGACAAATGAGTGAAACATGAAGATTTTGGAAAAAGTCCCATCTTCCCATCCAGCAAACAGAACACATCACATTTCTTGAGTCAACATCTTCAGTTTAAAAAAAAAAAAAAAAAAAAAAAGAAAAAAGAAAGAGAGAGAAGCATGGTTGTGCCAATCACAATTATTTTTAATTACAAAACTTAAACACACAGATTGAGATCCAGGAAGGCAAGGTGACCAAGTGCTATGTTGGTGACAGACCTTAACAGAGAAACTAGCAGTCCTCCTGTTAAGAGGGCTCCCAAACAAGCTGTAGTTTGCATGGTTGGTACATACATTTTATATGGTCAGGATATACCTGTTTACATTCCAAATATATAGCTGTGGAAATTCTCCTGGAACACTCCATCTCACTGGAGTGACTCTCATTGAAGCAGAAATATCAGTAGCAAAGAGGACTGTCTCTTGCTGTGGGCAGAGAGAATGGCAGGACAGTAAAAATGAGTGAAAATAAGACATGAAATTACCTGAAATGCCCAGATCACACACTGCTAAATTAACAGTCATTATCTCAGCAGGTCTCAACTTCTTTTTTCGCTTTGAGGACATAAAAATAACATATCCATTTCCCAGAGTTGAAAGAATCCCTATAATAATGAAAAAAAAAAAAGAAAAACAATCAAATTAGAATTATCCTCAAAACCAGCAATATCACATCTTCCTTGTGAAATTCTCATTATTTTCAGCCTGAACCTGTGGTCCCAAGGCTTTTACTCTGAAACATGATCATCTCATCCTCATTATGCAGCTCATAGAAGCATCTACTGCAGACGTCTCCCTCCCACAGCAAATGTTATTTTCACCTCTGTAGCAGCCTTCACCACCTGAGCCTGCACAACTGTCAACTGAATGTACAATAGAAATCCCATAATTCCTCTGTTCTGAACAACCCCATTTTTCTCACAAACATTTAAACATTGATAAGAATGAAATTCAGCTGTCTGTAGTCACAAGAACCCCAACCTCTGACCATTAAAATTATTTAATTTTAGTAAATACTATAAACAGAGGTTGAGAGAGAAATTTCCAAAATAACGTAAATTAATATATCAAAAATTTTACAACACAAATTGATTTCAATCATAAGAAAGAAAAATTATAAAATAGATCTAATTTTAACTTCCAGCTGGAATACAGCGCATGAGGAAGGATCCTCTACACGTTGTCTGACATCTGTTTTGTCATATCAGCACCCAAGGACCCGCAGGGACCAATGCTGCAAGTGGTTAATCAGCCATGGAGCTAATCACACTGGTACCAAAAACTACAGGGTTTTCAGTTCCTTTAAAGAAAACTCTTGCTTCACTAACTTATGTTTGAAAGAGTTCAAGCCCAGAGTGAACATTTTGCAGTGGAAACACAGGATGGCACACAAGATCCCTTTCATGAAGCAAGAGTCACCCCCCAAAGGTGAACACCCCGAGAGGACTGTGGCCCATTGGAGGCCTCACAACAGAGCAGAGGAGACAGGTGAGAAGGAGGGAGATGCAGAAGAAAAGAGTGAAGAGCAGAGTGGCAGAGACCCCAACCTCCTTCACTGCTGTTGCCTCACCAAAGGGACCTACAACAGCAGAGAGGCAAAAGATGTTGAAATTCAGCCTCAGAAATGGGGACGAAAGGTGTTTTCCTGAAGCATTTTATGTTTGTCATCTTGTTTTTCACTATCTAAATCAGTAATTAGACATGAAGTTAAATGCCCCATGATGAGTCTGTTTTTCCCACAAGAGTAACGGATGATTGATCTCCCTGTCTTTACCTCCACCCTGTTTCTATCTCCATGGTTTTTGACTTTCCTATTTCCTCCCCATCCCATTGTGGGGACTGTAAGCAAGTGGCTGCCCTGGGTGCTTGGCTACCAGCTAAGGCCAACCCTCCACAGCACTACAAAAATGTCATAAATAGCACAACGTGCCGCTGTTGGTGAGGCAGCAATGTCACTCTTCGTGATGCCTTCCTACACATGGCTTTGGTTCTGCAAACTCATGTTTTGAAAAGACCCAGCAGCCCCCAGTCTCACAGCAACATCACCCTGTCCAAATATTGTACCTTTGAACACCACATAATTTTCATCAGTGTCTTCTGGAAGGCCAGATCTCAGGAATTAAATGGGTATTTAATTATTTACTCTGTCCCATCAATGGAACAATCCCCTTGCAATGGTGCAACCTGGGAATATCCATGAGGCAGAGAGAAAAATGGTTCCCAGAGGCTAAAACCAGACTATTCTCAAGAAAGATGAGTAAATGTGGAACCAAAATTTTACCAAACTCAGGAGAAAAATATTTTGATTTTGAATTTTTCAGTAATAAATGCAACACTCATCTAATGGGAAACCCTTCTTATTTTATACTTACAGTATTGCTTTCTATATTGTTTTAAAAAACAGGATAGAAGCTGGTTTATCACTGAATCTTAGGCTTTCTCAGGAAATTTGCTTTATGTCTGGTGGATGAAATTTAAAGAACATCCTATTCTTACGACTGAAAATTTAATCTGAATTATAAGTGGATACAGATATTCATATGAATTATTTTCTTCTCTGCAGTTAAGCGAACGTATCTCGGTGCTGCTGAGAATTTTTCATATATCTTAATCCTTTTCTCTCTTAATGTCATTTTCTCTCTAGTGATATTTAGGGTATCTACAGTGCCAGCATTCAGTTTGAGACACCTTTCAAAAACACCTGACATTTTCCTGAATCTTTTTTAACTGACTGGCAGTCTAGAGAGATGTCTTCATCAGACGAGCCTCTGAAACAACTGCTCATTATTAATAGCAATGTTTCAGAGAACCCCAGACCACTGATGTCCTAATCCTACAGCTGGAAGGAGTCAAGTGATAATTTAAGTTGCCTTTTGTCTGTATCTGCATCTGACAATTGCTTACCTGAATTCTTGTTTAACTCCTTGGTGGCAGAATCTTTGTAATCTCCTTAGATGAACCAGCTAATGCTTCATTTTTCCTTTTATTAAAAAAGAGTGCCCTAATAGCTAGCTGAAGTCCTCCCTGGTGCAGGCTCCCAGCTCTGGTAGGTGCTGGCAGGCTGTGTGCCTGGGCAGAGCCCAGGGTTGGAAACAGGGGGAAAAAGACTTTTCAGACATAAGATAAAGGCTTTTTTCCAGGAGGAAACACAAGTGTCCACAGCACCGTAACACTATTACATATACACAAACAGGGACCCAAGGATGCAGTAACTAAAAAAGTGACACCTACAGAGAAAGAGCCAGGCTCATATACGTAACCTGCAGCGAAAGGTGAAAGTGTATAAAAGTTACAATCTGAACAAATAAGACTCCTTTCCTCCAATCTGCCAGCATTACTAAATCATCAGAGGGGAAAAAAGAAGGAAAAAAAAATATATATAGTTCCGAATTTTGTTTTCAATTAAGTTGTTTCATAACACACTAAGGAAGCGTGCAGCAACAGTTTGCATATCAATAGTTACTTTCCACAGGCTTTCAAAGGAGCTGACAGCCAGTGGGTCACTGCTCAGTAGTTAGTCACCCTACCTGGCTGTGCAGTAAATCAATCAAGTCAGTGATGAAAAAACTAACAGGGGAAGTGACAAAGTAAAAAGAATTGGATTCTTACAACCATGTGTACTGTTTGATTATTTTTTTTCCAGACAGTTCAAAAAATACACTTGGAAATGAACTAGTTAGGACAAAAGATCACACATTTGCAGGGAATTTATCACAGATTGACCATGACACCTGATCTTCTTCAAAGACAAAAAAAAAAAGTATTTTTATGTTTTCAAACTACAATACTTCAGTTGTACAACCAGCCTGACCCTAAAGGCTCTGCTGAGTTTCCTAATAGGATCCCAGCCTTGTTTGCTCACTGTGCAGCTTCTTCCCCTTTTTCAAATAAATCTTGAACTCACTTGTGCCTTACATGCCTCAAGCACAAAAGATGCCCAATAGCAATCCCTACCTCTTGTCTTCCCACCTGTCCGCAGCTAGTCCCTCTCTCTGCTATCAGGATGTCCGCACAGGACATCCCCAAGAAGGGCCACCATTTCTTGGAAGGGATCTGCAAAGGAATGGGGACACAGTTCAGTGGCAGGAAGTGAAAATGGACAGGTTCGGTCTGAACCACAAGTTGTAATAGAAAAACCCATAGACATACCCTCACTGGGTACGGCAACGGAATGCTCCAGCTTGGTTTTCCATGTTTTGCAGATTACACAGTTTACAAAGTAAATCTGCAACACTGCAGAGTTATCCCAAGACACAACTATACCCAAGAGCTATTTGAGCACATAGTTTTTGCTTATAGTTTTGGATACCTGTGAGCTGTGATTAACTATAAAGCTGTCAATTAAAGCAAATTTACAGCCTTAGCAAGACTGTTGTGTGGAATTTGATGCCAGTGAACAGTTTCACAGAGCTAGGCTTCCTTCTCCACCACCTTAAGTTCTACTATCTAGCACTGAAAATCTCTGCATGGCAGTGCTTCTTGTCCCAACAGAAAAATGGATGCTCTGAACTGTCAGAAATCAGCTTAGTGGAAAAGGAAGCTTAGGATTATTTTTTTACTACACAGAAAGTTTAAAAAGCTATTCAGAGATTTACCTGGGTAGCACAAAGATTAATTCCCTTTTAAGCTGTCATATTTTTGCAAGCCCAAGATATTATTGAAATGTCACTATCCACCTAAACATGAGTGTGTAGTAAAATACGGATCTGCACATCAACAGGAGCTAACAGTGACATCCCCAAGCCACTAAGCTAAACCAGTCTTTTAAGGTACAACTCACATGAGAAGCATTAGCCCAAAGCCTTTTTTTTTTTTTCTTTTTTTTTTTTTCTTAAAAGACATATTTAAAGACTACTTTACCCCATCTATTCACAAGCAGAGAAGATGACCTGACATTGCTCCTTCCACCAGTTTTATTTATTTCCCTCTCTTAGTGGCTGAGCTGTGAGGTGTAATTCTAGTTTACCCGTAAAAAGCATAACACTTTTCTTCACACAAACCCCTATAAAAGCAGGGGGTTCTGTACTTCTCTCAGCCTCTGACAAATCAATATCCATTTCTGTATTATACATAGCGTCCAAAATGCTGCTGTGCTGGTCTAGGACACATGAACCCAGTTGCATTGCTGAAATGGCTGAGGGCACAACTGACCAGCATCTAAACAATGACTGCTTAAAATCGTTGCAAGCATTGCTAAAAGGAACTTAAAATATCTGTGCAGGATTCCAATGGTATCTTATGCTATAGATGCAAGTCCAAGGAAGATGCAAATATGTCATTTACATGCACATGTGAAAAGCATACTCGGCTCTATTGAAAGCTGCTACTGGAGTGTGTAATAATAATAAGTGTAAAGTGACCAACCAAGTAAAGTGCAATGCAAAACAAACAAACAAAAAAATAAGTTAAACCCAGAACAAAATGTAAGATATGATATCTAGAGCTACACATGTATACACCAGAGATAGATCTTGAACTTTCCTGGCTTGGGCCACTGGGTGCACCCAAGACAGGCTGTTTGATGTCCAGTCCACAACATCAGAAAGGTCTGAATCTTACTGATAAATCTCACTCATAAATCCAATATCAAAATTATTATCAGCCTTTTTAAACTATAGTTTCAATCTCCTCACACTTCTCATGTAAGTCTGTGCCTTCATGGTTAGGGTTTGTTTTTTCACTGGAAATTTATTTCTGTTCCTTGACTTAATTTGATTATGTTTTCCAAGATGTTTCACACCTGGCAGGGGTATTTCTTTGGAACCAGATAAATCTACACTAAATACAGCCAATAACAAGTCAATACAGTGTACGCTGGAAGGATTCATTCCAGCTAATCAGATATATTTCCTGGGATTAAAGCTAAATTTGCTTAACCAAGTGAAAAAATCCCCAAGGGGGGTGTGTGTTTTGGACAGTTTGGTGAAGACATCTGTCTGCATAGCAACACAGAATTATATATACGAAAAGCTAGGATACATACAAAACAGTGCATGAATACTGAGAACAGCTTCACCTTCCATCTCTACTGCTCTGAATTCCCTTTTAGATAAAGACGTAAGTAGAAGACAAATGAGAAATAGGTGTTATTCAAGCCCTTGTGAAACCTCCACTGCAGAAAAGATTAGATTACTTAGATCAGTCAGGGGAAAGGCAGTAAGAGAAAGTAGCAAGGAGGGATGTAAAATAGCAAATGAGAAACATGAAGGTAGGACTGAAAGATCTTTGTAATTTCTGAAGAACTGAAAGAACAAGGAAATGAATCAAAACCAAAATAAATGTCAAGGAACACACTGTATACCCTGTATTCAGCCTGGTGATCAGCTGTATGACACCCAGAGCCCAGTTCAGTGTAGCAATTACATGACCTTGGCTCAGTTACTGAGAAAATAGCTGCTGAGCTGTGAGAAACTGCATAAACTAAAGCCATAAAACACTAGAAACCCTAAAGCATAGAAAGAAGTGTAAGTATTAAGACAACAGAAGCTCCAGTACTCGAGAGCAAAAATATTGACCAAAAAAGATATAACCTTGCCCCCATCCCCAAAGCAAGGACAAGGACCAGTTTATTCCTAGAAGCCATGGACACTGCTATTTCCCAGGTGAATGACAACTCTGTGGCATAGAAGACTTAAAGTAGAGATCAGTCCCAGTTATCATCTATGTGCAATAACCAATAAATAATTGCACCTATTTTGCTTGCAAAGTCATTTTGCACATGGTAAAAGACTCCAAAAGTAAAGGAAGGGGAGTGTGTTAGGCAGAAATCACCGTTCAGTATAATATGTGGCAGAGGACAGCTGATGCCAGGAGCAGAGCAAGAATCAGATGAGCACATCTGAGGATGTTCTCTCTGCTGCGTAGGCACATGAGAGAGGTTTTGAAAACAGGCCATAAAACCCACATAGCATAATGGCAAAAGCCAGCTCTGGTCAAGAACGACTAAACCGAAAGCTAGTAACATAGCAATCAAGAAAAATTGAGTATTTCTTCACTTTTTGCTGGAAAGTCTACTACTAGCCACTTTTAGCTATGTGGAGCAGCACTGACTGTTGACACTAACTGTTGACACCATATTTCTAACACATTCTCTCCTCTCCCTCCTAGATTTTTCTTTCTAGTATGAAGAAATACATGATTACACAATTAAAGCACAGCAGCTTCTGCCTTCTTTGTGAGTGCCTACAAGGATGCAATGACACAGTCATATTTCAAAGAGGAACTAAAAATCATTACCAATTACGGTCAAATAAAACCCAGCTACAATGTCAGCTTCTCTAGAAAGCTTTGATGCGAAGGGGTCTTCCTTCTGGAGATAGTGTGGGAGGTATTCTTCCTGGGAGGAAGTGTTGTGATCCGATGCCATCCCATTCATGTCCAGTTCAGTGTCTGAAAATCAAAAGTACAGAGTTTGCAATAAATCATGTCTGCCACCAGAAAATGTAAAGATGTTTTTGTTCATCTTGTTCAAACAGGACGCAGCCTCCTGTCTTCATTTCTGTTCTACCAGCTTCCAGGGCATTTCAGGATCCAATTCAAAATTGCATGAAGCATCCTGCCATGATTTATTTCATGACTTACTTTATCCAAGAATGTCATTATTCATACGGCACTCACTACAGTAATCCATCTGAGCAGTATCTAGGTACCAGTGTGTTACAGCATTCAAGCCAAGGCCTCTGAAAGTGCCTCCCTTAAATATCTTAAGGAGTTTCATATTTTCAGCTGGGTGTAAGGGTTACCCAAGACTGAGAAAAAAACAAGTAGGGCAATTGTTTATGTCTGAGTAGCTTCATTGCTCAATGTGTTTAATGCATACTGAATTTGTTGTCTTTATCTATATGCACTGTTCTCATAATCCTAAGAAACTGAGAATTATCAGTAAGACAGCCCTGGCAATTTTTTCATATCCCGAGGGACACTATGTCTACAGATAGTAGCTCTGCAAATTTTACAGTTAAGTGAAACATTACATCCATAAATTTTCCTTAGAGTTATTTAGGTGGTGGGTTCTAATGTAAATAACTTTACATGGTTATGGTTATAAAGAGTCATCGGCTATTACAGTTATGAAGAAGCAGCAGGAATATTAAATAATAGACCCATTTGGGAAAGCTTGTTGAGTTTTCTTTCCGTTTCCTTTTGTGTGGAAAAGGGCTACAGAGGTCAAATGTGCTAAGATCAATAAAGTGAACCCTGATATGGGAAAACTAGAATCTGGCAGACAGCCATGAAGGTTACCCCTCCAGGACAATTGAAGAAATGAAGTGAGGATCTCTAGCATAAGACAAAAACATTTCTGCAATGTTTGAAACCACCCAGCCAAGAGCTATTTAGAACATTCAGGTCATCCCAGTTCTTCTTGCCAGTGCTTTGTTGGGCAGAAGTGGCATGCAAGAACTTTGCATTTGACTTCTAGGGCTTCCATACTTTTTGCTGTGGGACCTGGGACAACCTGTGCAGCTCTAAGTTTCGTCCCCTCAGGAGTCCAGACTTACAGGGAGAGTAAATGAGGAGAGAAAATGCTTCATTATTTTACCCATTTGCTATCTCCTCTGCATCTTAAAGGCAGACATTCTTCTTATTAACACACCTGTTGGGCCAGAAATTTAGCAGATGACACCTGTTTACACCTAAAGTACCCATAAACCCCTCTCTGCTGTCCATCTAGCTTTGAAAAAAAGACCTTATTTAAGGGAATCAGGTCATGGGGGCACATTGTCACTCTAGACATGGGAGAAGCCAAAAGACGTCCTAGGCATATGCCTCCAAGTAACGCCAAGTCTTTAAAGTTCAGCAGCTTCACTGCTTTTTTTTTTTTTTTTTTTTTTTTCTACCTGATAAAGGAAAAAATAATCAAAGGCCTATTAATTAAAAAAAAATTTCTTAGGTGACTTCATGACCACTTTTCTCCTTCCACAGCCATAAAGAACAAGCAGTTCAAATTGTTCACTGTTCCAGGCAGCAGAGCAACCATTTAGGTTTGGATTGGGTTCCTGGACATGGTCTAAAGAATCCATCTTCTACAAAAGGGTGGACTAAGGCATGAATCTGGGAAACAATCTGACTGATCATCCTCTCCATCCAATCATAGCCACAGGTCTTGATCCAAATTCCACCTGGCCTTTAAAAGGATTATGGTGTTTTTCGGCCCCTGAGCTTGCACAGTCCTGCAGCTCTCACATCGCTGCAGCATTTGAACCATGTGAGTGGGTGAAATGATGCAAATGGACAAGCACATGGGCCTGTCAGCACAATTTGGATTTGATATAAATACATATCAAAGTATTTAAGGACATGTTCCTTTCCTGAACCACACTAAAATCTCCCACTGAAATCAATATTATGTGGCTCACATGGACAATATTGTCCAGCTTACAGGTAGACAAAAAGAAAAGGAGCTTTAAAGAGGAATTTGCAACTTCTGTATATGTTAAGTCCAGCCAGAAGCCCAGTCATTGAGATTTTTATCCTGCCTTAGAAGCAAAGGTGCAGGTTTCCCAAGCAAATCGCAGCTATGGGGCAGGAGGAAACCCTCCCTAATCAAATTGAATTGCTACAACATGGCAGATTTTGCTGCTCTGCTCAATATAAGTTGTTTACCTGATTGCAAAGGTTAACGGTATGACAGATTAGTCCTATCTGGTTGCTGAAAAAGAAACCTTATCTTCACTTTAAACCGAGAGAGGATATTATTTCTTGAAAATTTCCATCAAAAAGAAAAGGGAGATTAATGTCTATCTTCCAAAAAGACACACAAGCCTTTCTCATTGTTTTAAATCATGTCTGGCAGATTAAACGTTTCAGATATAAGAAAATAAAAACTAAGTTTGCTTGATTTACACAAAAAAATGTTACAGTGACATATAAAGCAGGATTTTAACACCAGATTATGGCTTTAAAAGATCTTTATCATCCTGATTAGGCAGGAATTAATTGTGCCCCCCAAATGATGCTCTATTCAATCATCCAGTCTCACTTTCAGAGTGTAAAAAACAGAAAGTGATGTAATTAACAAGGCAGAATATTTATTCCTCTCACAATTCCAAGTCAAGAAAAGTCACAATCCTGATAATCGTCTAGTGCCTAATTGTTGGGTAAAAAAATTATGAAGAAGGATAACTTTTAAAGTATTTGGCAAAGCATAGTAAATGTAGGGGATGTGCATTTTCTCACATTATTTTTTTCAGGAACAGAGATTTGAACTGCTAACTCTCTTGGTTTTGTTTGTACATGTGCTTTTTAAGATACCACAATATTAAAAGCCTGATAAAAGTCATAAAGGTTCTGATCCACAGCCTCTGTAAATTAATGAGTTGGGGCAGGGACTATAAAATGTTATTTTAATATAAACTTCAGTAATCCATGCTTGTACCAGTCTTCATTGCTTGCAAATTCCTGTGAAATCCTAAAACATACTGGGAAGCTACAAGAAGGGAAGGTCTACTAACACAAATTATGCCTTCTTCCACGTGGCTCAGATAAATATTGACATATACTGGCAAAATCTGAAGTCCTTAATCTAAATTAGTAAGAAAACAATCACTTCACTTAGGTTAGCTTGCCAAAAATGGATGTCAAACTGGTATGAAGTGGGGAGAGTATTTTTGTAACTTTTCAGGCAAATGAAGGAAATACTGATACCAAGCATTTTCAACAACAACAACAAAAATCTAAAAAAAAAAAAAAAAAAAGCGTGTTGTATCTCAGAGACAAAAGTTATTTAGTATGAGAAAGAGAGGTATGTAGTATGTGTCATAGGAACTGTGGCAACTGAGATACATTCAGACGCTGCAGAGATTCCTTTGTGAAAGTTACTGTGACAGCGGTGCTTTAATGTCCTTGACAAGAGAGCACAAGGAATGAAATATTATATTCAATGTCATGGACCACATGTAAGTGTTATAATTATTTGTAGAAGCAGATGAATTTACCAAGGGATAAATGGTAGCATGAAACAGATGTCTGTGGACCCAGTGCCACCTCATAGAAAAAATTAGTAGATCTCATTTTAAAATAATGAGCACAGCTAGAGGGATAACATTTCAATTATTTTAATTAAGAATATAACCTCATACCCTCTCATGATATGTTAAAAACAATAAAACTATGTATAATTTTATCTGAGTCAGTAAAAGACAAAAGTTAAAAGGATACATTAGTGCCAGAGAGTATTGTTATCTTTTAAGAGAAAAAGAGGAAATGATCTTTTTCTTTAATTTGTCCGGTGACATCTATTTCTCAGAGTCTCCACAGCAAATTTAGTCAGCTCTCAGTGTCTGCTGGATCCCAATTCATACAATCAAGTGTAATTTTTATTCTAAATGTCTGTTGTGTATTTTGCACAGCCCATCTCAAAAGCATGGGCTGCGGAATGCATAGGCAAAGGTCCCCAGTGAGCATTGACTTGTCCTCCTACACCCATCCCGGCTGCTCTGCTGATAACACAGACCACAAGTTCAACACACCCAGTAACAAACACTCCTTCACTCTTTAAATACCTGCTTCCCGGTACTCATTTTTCTCCGGTTTGATGATGACTGTCAAAAATAATTTCTGTGACACACGTCCTTAACCAAGTATTTCCTAACAGTCCAGCTAGCTGCTGTATTTGTGAATGTAAAGAACAGTGACCAGAAAACTTATCTCAAAAAACCACAGAATATACCCTTTTCTTTCTTTTTTTTTTTTCCTTCTTTTTACCTCCTATGTAGTAAAAGAGATTTTCTTAAGAAAGAAGGTCTTGATTTAATCTCTGTTTAGGGCCAAAGTCTGAAGATTCAAGCTATGGACTGGGAATACGTTTTTTGTCCTTAGTAGACTTGTTCATCCACCAGGCTACTGGTTATTCTGGGGTAGATTCTCTCACACCTGTTGAAGAAGAATCACCACTTTGAATTCAGGAAATTAAAAGTTTAAACTAAGATTTCCTAAATTTCAGGTGCACACTGTGCTTCATCACATCGGACTGCTTGCTTTTGTGCTAATAACAAGAGAAATCAGTTAAATTGTAATGTTTTATATTTCTCCTATAAAAAATAATCAGAGAGCTTTTGTAACATCAACTTTTTGGATGCTGATTCAAGGAAAATGCTTCCCGTTTACCCTTCACGGAAGATCTGCCCAATCAGCCTAATGTGACATCACATAGCAACACTGGAAGGGCACAGATATGAGAAAAGTTACACTTAGATGTATATGGCCCCCAATTCAGGCTAAACACCCCGCTGAGAGGTGAAATCTAATTTTTTTATTAAAGCCCCTAGGTGTTTTTGTTTCCTTTCAGTCTTAAAAGTATGAAATGACTTATTGCTGAGTTTTGAAACAATGCAATAATTATAAAAAAATGGGACAATAATAAATTCACAAATAGTTATGTGAGTGTCTGCACCTACTTTTGCATTAGCAAGCAGTGAAGACTTACAGCAGTGGATCTGTAGAGCAAAACAGATTTTGTTGAGGACCTTCGTTTTTCCAAGACTGTAAACTTTTTGAGCACTAGCGCTCAGAAAAAGAAAAAAAAAAAATATTATAAAAGTGAATGATAAGACAAGCCTTTTTAAAACTGAATTATTGATTCTGATTAATAAGCATAGATAAAAACCCAAGATCTCAAAAGATGTTTTGCAACATAGGTACTTCTTCTAGCGTGGTTGGCACACTTAGACAAGCAGTAGAAAATAAATGAAATATCAAGGACTGCTTTCTTCTTGCTCCTTCTCAAGACCAAAATATTGTATTTTGCAGTAGGTCTCTAATGACCAAAGCATGGGAACAGAGAGCACTACACCACAGCCTACCATGTAGCTCATCTACAGATCAGCTTTCCAGCACATCCCGTGCTAAAAGGCTCCCAATGCTTGTGAAAACAGATTTAAAACCATAACAAAAGAAACTAATCTGTTCATTCCTACTAGAAATGGACTTGTGCTTATTCCTGTGCTGCAGACATTCATATTTAATTAATACAAACAATTCCACTTTTAAATAATACATCCTTTAAAATGGAACCATTCCACTAGAGCTAACCTTGAGAGATCCAAAATCCTGACTCAGACACTATAAAATGGCAATATCAAGCCTCAAAATTTCTGAGACTTAAAAAAAAAAAAAAAAAAGGCAATTTGAGGATTTTTTTTTTTTGTCTTAATCAATGCAGTTTTGCCAGCCCTACATCAGTTTTCCTTCCTCAGCTCCTGCTGGGGTATTTCACCACGTCCTTTGCAGCTTGGCCAGGCTCTTCTTACCCTGAGGAGGGCAAGGACATGTCATCCTCACCTCTTTCAGGAAAAAGCAGATCGCAGAATAGTAGCAATCTTCCTGATCCCTTCTTCCTATAGGGAGGGCACTGAAGGAGGGGGTAGAAATAATTCAGTTGTTCCTGCAGAGCACTGATCACCTGATGTTTTTCCTAAGGTTTGGACAAATTCAGGGAATTTGCACCTGGGGCTACCAAAGCAGGACATTTTTACAAGAGGTGAATGACAGCAACCAGAATGGACCTGAACATTACCTGTCATTTGGATGTGATGTTGGGGGATATGGTGTAGGGGAGAACTTTGTAGAGTAGGGCTGATGGTTGGACTCGATGATCCCAAGGGTCTTTTCCAACCTGAATGATTGATTCTGTGATATATCAAGCACTGACATACGGTTTCAGGGTTTTGTAGACCCCTTGGTGGCTGGCACACTGCAGACACAGCACAAGACTTTCCATGCCCCAAGCAAACACCAGCCTGTGAGGTTAAGATCACATCTGCCTCTACAACATCATCTGGAGAAGACAAGAGCTTTGTGGCAGCCACTACCTGAGCAGCTGCAAACCACCGATGCAATCTGTCCAGGTTGTGGTTTTGTCCATTTATATTTCATCACACGCTATGATTTTGTCACTGTCCATCTTTTCCACCCTAGTACACCTGTTTTCCCATCTTCTGAAGGAGATTCTTACAGCCCCCTACCCACCCAAGGAAGCAGAAAAGTCTGGAGGACCAAGCACAGACTAACCCCCTGGGTCCTGCAGAGTCTTATCCCTTCTTCTACTTGATGAGCAATTTTCAGCAAATTGCTAAACCTCTTACCCCAGAAGGAAAACAGAATGAATTTGTATCCACAGCCAAGGTGGGCCAACGGGTTAATGAGTGCTGGTGTAATGGCTCTCAAGTCAGTGATACAAGCAAGGATAATGTGTTCTGCTGTTTTGGAAAATTATTATAAACCACAAGCTCTCCTAAGAGATGTAAAGGCATGCAATGCTTTTATGAAGTAAGAATGAACTTAATAGCTCCTGTAACAACAGACTATGATTTTGCAGGTGATGTCATATTTGGAGACCTGAAGCTGTGTTTCTCCCAGGATAGCATCTTTGGAGGACAACTGATTTATTTACAATAAGAGGATCAAAACTGAAATTTCAGGTTCATCTCAGCAGCCTGTTACATTTTCAATTTTTGATTTGAAAAATCACAAACAGTATGCTTTCAAAGTTCGTATTTATACCCTTAGTCCTCAGTGTCCAAAGGGCACATAACACTCACAAGCCTGAAGTCATCTGAATTTTACAATTTATTTGTGGGTTTGTTTTCCTCTAGCTCAACAACACAACAAATAATGCTTTCTGTGGTATAATATCTGCTAATATGCTTGACAGCAGCCAGATATATGTTTGTGTCCAGGAGCAGAATCTGAAGGTGCTGGGACATGCAAATCATGGAAAATTTCCTTCTTCTGAAAACTGCAGTACATTTGAGCAGGATGGGTAGAGAAGAAGCCTTCACAACAGTCACCTCTGATTAGGAAGGTAAATCTCTTAACTGTTCACTCTGGCTGCTAATAAAACCCCCTGCATTTAGTTTCCAAGAGGCCAGAACCACGATGCTCAATGATAATTTTGGAAGATTGGGTGTTATTTCCAGGAGAGCCAGTTCAGTGGTGACTGGGACTTTACAGCCTGTAGAAGGCAGACACCGAGAAATGAAATTGTGGTATGCAATCATTATGATCCTTATGACTGAAAAACAGGCTGGAGAGAGTATCAGGCAAACACGTACTCCTTATCTGATTTCATAGCAGGATAAATTTGGGTTATGTTGTTACAGATGATTGTCCAGCCTATGCTTAACAATGGAAATTTCACAGCCTCCCTAGGTAATTTTTTTCCTAAGTTTAATTACAATTCTCAAAATAAGTAACTTGAGACCACCCACTTCTTAAAAACTCACACTGTTCAATCAGAGACCCATTTTACCCCAAAATCCTTAATATCTGATATAGGTAGATCCTTTGGGAGGAATAATATTAGGGATTAATTTCAGTATTTTAGGAATGTAATTAGTGTAGATTCAATAATCTGCTGAATTCAGCCTTGATAAAAGACTTGCTAATGGAAAAAGGATTATGAACAGGGCTGTGCACAAGGAAGGACCATTCAAGTGGCCTGAACAGGTAACAGATGTGGAGAAGTGCACTTGTATGCTGACTAGTGTCACTGCTTTGGCAAGAATTGGTCAAAGTCCAAAAAAATTGAAAGTCATTATGACACCAAAAAAATAGAAAGTCATCATAATATTATACCACAAAATATAGATTAATTGCAAGAGATCTAGATGCAGGAAGGTGAGAGGAAAGCAATAAGAGAAATTCAGAAGAACCTGAGTTCAAACTCAAGCATTATTTTATCTGTAAATAGAGGGCGTTTGAGAAGCACTGAGAGAAATTATTTGGGAACGAAAATGAAAAAGAAGAGTCATGTAAATGTTCTATAAACAACACCAGAGATTTCCTCCTGCTTGGGTTTTAGTTCAGAAAATCAACCTAACTGCAGAGCATCGTACACACCAAGACTGCAACAACACGCTCCACAGCACCTAGCGCCCGAGCCAGTGCCCACAGCCAAGGGATATTGGCAGTGCCCTCGTCAAAGGGCATGGGAAGGCAACACCCAAAACACATTCACAGCTTGCTCGAGAACACATTATACCTATACCAGGGGCCCTGCTTAGATTAAAAAATTCATCTCCAGATACGAGACCTCATTACACAGTTCTTCAAGAACCAGCATATGAGGAGGAAAAAACCTGCGTTCCCACAGTATCCCCAGGGAGCCCTCGGGCACACCAGAATTTCCTCACATCTATGTTTGAGTTCACCCTGCTTACTAATTTCAGGGCACACACTCCTGCTCTTGTCTGGGGCAGACAGGACTATATTTTCTTGCAATAGCTTTCCTGGGAGTCCTGGTGGTGAGCAGATCTTCAGTTGTGTGTGAAGTTGCTGCAGCTGAGTAATGCTGGCTTATATGTGCCAGATATCTGGCTCTACACCTCTCCTAATCTTGCAGAGGGAAACTGGGTGTCTCTGTAGACCTCAGCAAAACAAACAAAAAAACCCCGAAGCAAACATTTCACAGGATCTGAAGAGGCTGCAAAAGTTTTATTGAATACTTCTCTGGTACCTACAGCACAGCAGTCATAAAAGAGGTTTCACACTCCTGCTTTCCTGCAGTGGATTTGAGAAAATAGCATTTTCCATTCAAATACGGGAGCTACATAATCAACAGAGACTGTCTAGAAGAAAAGGAAAAGTAGTAGCAGTCAAGGCATGATTCAGAGATGACAAAAACAGGGCTAAGTAATGCAGAAAGTATCATTTTAACCAAGAAAACAGCACCCCAGAGAACAAGCAACAAGGAAAAGCTGTGACAACAAGATCAGCTAAAGAAGAACAGAAAGGCAATTCCAGTTTACAAGATACAGCACCTGTAATTTTGGTTTTGGCTCCAGGAACACCTCTGGGTGGAGGTTTCCTATCGCAGAGACAATCATATTCCTCCGCTTCGACATTGCTCTCCATTTGTCCATTAAACAAGTGTTCTGGAGACACACAAAATCCTGATCCTGTCCCAAGGAGCAACAGTGGCTTCCTGGCAGACCAGCATATGAAATCTCATCTGTTCCTTTCTCATGTAAAACAATAAGGCCTGAAGTAAATACATACATAACTATTTTCCAGCTCATAAACTTAATTAGAGTGGCTTAGTGATTTATGTGCAGTCATATAGTGAGTCAGAGACTGGGAATGTAACTGGGAAATGCTGACTCCCTTTCCCTCTCTCTCTCTGCTGGATCTCTCTCCTCCTAGTACAGATTGAGACTGATATTAAAATTTTCCTTTTGCTGCCTGTTTACTGCTGAAGCTGTAGTTCAGCACTGCCAACTTGGGTGCAGAAATGCCTGCAACTAGCTCAGCAAAGAAAAACTCTCTAACTGCATACAAACACTAACATTTGCTGATGCCTGACTCTCAGATGAGTATTTCACTGCTAATTTGCAATTAAATGCAGTTTAGAGTTCTGCTATTTACAAATAGCTGGGGTTTTTTTGGTGTAAAGTGCCATCAGGGTGCTGACTACAGTTTTACACCTCCAGGCAATCGCCTTCTCTCTATGAACAAGCAAAGCTGTGAGGAAGGGACCTGAACACAGTTTGTGCAAATACTTTCTCTCTTGTTGTAAGGGAGTATTTTGGGACATTCGTTTTAATTTCTTACTTTGACATTAACTAATAATCACTATCAAATCCATACCAATCAAATAATCAGTATCAAATCAATCAATATTTTAGGCTCTAAAGGCACAAATAATCAGTTCTTTTCCGAATTCAATCTATAATAAAGATAATGCCAGATTTGTATAGACCTCCAAAAAGACCAGAGGAAACACCAGTTCAAAAGGACAATATTTATCAAAATGCCATTACACTGTTCAGGCGTGTTACATCATTAAATCATCCCTGGTTATATCACACATGTCTAGAGATCCTAAAGCCCTCAAAAAGGGTGGAGGAGACAAAACACTGTGCAAACGTTAAATATCAAAACTTTCAGAAAAATTTTCTTACTTTATCAGATACCTTTCAGAAGACTACACCCTAAAACCTTTTTCCTACGACAAAACATTTTGTTCCACAGGAATGAGAAGAAACGTAGAACGGCAATCAAGATTCTATGTGAAACTAAGTATTAATGAAGCTAATATGAAGACAGACCTAAATTAAGAATATAGGAAAATGCATAGTGCAAGCACATATGCATGCAATGTTGTCCCTGCATTTTTTTTCATGTACACACCTGGACTTTCAGCAACTTATGAGAACAGGAGGAGAAAAAGGACGTACCTTATTCGTGAACTCCGTACAGAGCATCCCCCTAGAGCTTCACAGCTGCTTTTATTTCAACATCCGGACCAGAGCAATCTCTGAAAGCCTGAATCCACAGTGTTCTTAGTATGTCAATTTTTAGAATTCAAGAGAGAGGGGGGAAAATCTTGCTGTTCATCAGTAAGAGGTGCTCTCTCTCCTTCCACCCCTTCCCAACCCAGGCTCCCAGCCTCTGGATGCTGTGCTGATCCTCCTTCTCTTCCTCTGCCCAGCGGTGCTGCTGTCGATCATACACTTTACCCCATGAAAATCACTGTCCGGAGCATCCTGCCCCTGTGTCCGTGCCTATCAGGTTTCCAAAGAAGCAGCGACACCTCAGAGAGAGACCCTGGGAGCGTACCACTGGCGGGGGAAGGGGCGTAAGCCAGACCCAGCTGAATTCTGTCAAACCACATGTCACATACTGCTGGATCCCTCCTGCCAGCACAGCTGTAATCCTGTTTATCACCCACAGCACAAAAGAGAGAATGCTTTTAAACTTGAAGGTTTATGTGTTTTTTCTCATCAAGTGATTCTTACTTTCTGCTAAGAGAGGAAAAATATCTGCAATCTTAAAAGGCGCTTTCACAGGGCTAATATTGGTATTTTATTTCACTCATGTTCACCAGTACCACCAGTCACTTAAAAAACTGGGTTGGATAGTAAGAAGACATGTATGTAAATCATCATCACTACACTGAACCCAGTAAATTTTTACATCAACTAACTGAAGACCTGACTTTCACTCCCCACTACAGTAAGATCAAATTTAAAGCCTACAAAAAAAAGTTTGCAAAGGTGAAATAGAGGAATCAAACCCTGATTTTTCCTCATCAAGGCAGATTTCTGAGCGTGTACAGCTCTACCCCACAGAATCAGTTTGCTTTCATTAGCTGCCTGGTCAAGAAGCACTTTCCTGGGTAACACAGCTAAATGAGTCCGCGCTGAGACATGGAAAGTATATCGTAGTGAACATTTTTAGTTGCTTTGTAACCAGAGACTAACCCTGTCACCTTTCTGCCAGGGGCTATAAATTAAGAGACTGCAGAAGTCACGGACAGATTTTTATATATAACAACTTCACGTGACTTTTTAATACCAAAGATCAATACAGACTATGACACTTTCTTTTGCATCATTAAAAAAAAGAGATCATAATTAATTTTATCATTATCTTTCTATACTTGCCAAGAGGTGAAATGATGGTATTGTACAAGTAAAAGAGAAAAAAGGATTCTACCCTACAATGCTAAAAGATAAGAGGAAGCAAATGATTTCCAGATCTATGGAGATTCTGAGCCAGGGCAGACTCTTATAGTAAGGCTGAATATCATTCTCTGATGGTTACATAAAAAAGAAAAGCAGCATGTTTTCTCCTTTCCTAATGAAGAGATCGGGAGTGGCCCAATTTTCCGTTACAGGCTGGCCCTGGTTAGTTCACCTGGCAGCCTTCCATGGCACACACACAGACCCTTCAGCCCCTAAGCACAGTATATAAAGGCAGGAATCATGAAACTCCAGAAAGTAACTTCCTAACTGACCCAAAATCTAGGCTACACTATCAAAAACCTTGCGTGGCAAGTGACTTCTGGACAGATCACTACAGAATTAACAGGAATACAGTGCTTTATGCTCAATTGACCTGAAGTTGTTTTGCAGAAAATGTGCATCGGTAATGCCATCTTTTATTTACAGAGGGAAGAATGCTGTTCTTCCAAATAGAAAATTCCTTCCAGATAAGATTTTCTGCCTTCCAAACAGTCAGTGTGTTCCAAAACAGCTGTAGACATCAGAAAGCTCTTGAGACGTGAAGCTCCAGCCCCTCCAAAACTGCTCCTGCACTGCTACCCTACAAACCTCAAGAGAAGACAACCAAGGTAAGTGACTGTTCTGCAGGTGATAAGTCCAGAAAACAGACACTACGTGGTGTCCCTATTCTCCTCACTTCCACATTTTTTCAACATGGAGAACAGTGGTAAACAGCAGCACTAAGTGAGGATTAAAGAGAGTGGTATAACACAAGAGGGTCAGGACTTGGAAAGGCCAAAGAAGAATGGGTGAAAAAGAGGAAAAGGGAAAGATGGGTGTAATTTATAGCATCACCAAGAGCCTTTGGTACTAAGAGACAGCAGTAACCAAAGAACGGGACTTTCAGGGCTTTCACTGATACCTCTGACCTATAACATCATTTTTTAAGGAAGGCTGTATTATCTGCTACAGAGTGAAACAATAGTATATGTAAAGTATAAATTGAACTCATTTTGAGGCATGTCACATCTCCAGGAAAGAGTTTGCATTCTCTAATTACAGAAATCATGGCAAACAACTTATGAAAGGCAGCGGTGGAAGAAAATTGAGTTTATTCCTCACTTTATTGTGGGTGGTGGTGGTGATATGTCACTGTTAGTTACAGACAACTGAGCTCAAGTCCTCCTCTTAGCCTTCATCTTAACTGGTCTTGACGTGCTTTGCTTGCTCTAGCAGCAAAGTAGTCAGGTGACTAAACTCTTAACAGCAAAAGAAAATGGTCAGATGGTTATTTTTTAACCATAGTCCTTGTTCAGTAGCTTTAAAACTTGGACTTCTTCATATTTATTAAGGTTTAGTTGTATCATATATGGGAAAAGTCCAGCAAAGAACCATGCGTGAGTGAAAATCCTACCATAGTATAGGATCACAGATCCCTCGAAAAGAAACTCACCAACAAACAACAGTATAAAACTATCCCCAAGCAAACCACAAAACTGAAGAGTATCAGAGTAAGAAGCTATTGCCATCAACAGTGACGCTGGCAACTTGGGGCACTGACATTTTGCCACGACAGCCCTCAGCCACAGGAAACCACAGGAAACCTCGAGGGTGGGAAAGTAGCTTGGAAAAGAGGGACAGCAAGAGGATTGAAGAGAACCAAAAAGCTGCTGGCCTTCCCAAGCTTGGGAGAACTCAGGTGGTATGTACCTTCCACGTCAAGACTGTCATAAATACAGAAATGGAAGCCAAGGGTGAACATGTTTAGAAGAACACAAAAATCAATATGTACTTGAGGGGTTTTTAGGAAAAAAAGGTGCAGAAGAAAAAAAAGTACAGGGGGAAAAAATATCTTTTGTCCTACAAGTTCATTCATAAACTTCTTTTTTCCCATTTCTAAAGCAGACTTTTAACACATTATTGTTTAATACAAAAGCCAAAAAAAAAAAAAAAGAATGGCTGCACTTCAGTTACTGGTGATGACAGCACTGTAACGTATCTTTTCAACAAACAGCATGAAGCACAATGAAGCCTCATGTTACCTTCATCATTTGCACCACTAAGCAGTATTCTTGGTGCAGCAGGTAGAACATCAAAGCAAACATGGTCATGGGCCAGCTGGAGGTTGTTAAATATTCAGCATGATTATTCTCATGGTTGTACAAAAAATTTGTTGCTTGATGCTTAATGACACACTGATCAACTGAGATAAAACTTAAGTAACTCTCTGTTCTGCTTATGCAGTTTCAGCTTGGCTACACACAATGTCTTAAAAGAGGGAAATTTGAGTGCGGGAGCCTTATGCATCAGTATGTGTCCACTCAAATTACTCCCATGGCACTCGCACTCTCACATTAAGAAATAAATGCCAGGACCTATTAGAGGGCAAGGCTGTGCGAAACTCCAAGTCATACATCATGATGCGTGACAGAATTAATTAATACAATGCCAGTGCAAAGCTTAAATCACAGAAGACTTCAGTAATGGTGGGTGCCATCCCCTCCTGGGGCCTCATCTTCTAGCTGCCAAAATATGTTAACTGTGTTATTGACTATGCTAAATCTATTAGCACCATTTTGAATCATATTTTAAATATTAATGCTGGGATAAGATTTGCCAAGTAGAGCAATCGTGCACGTGCCCAGGCCTTTCCTGCTGGCATGTTATGGTAAGAGTCAGAAGATCAGCATTGTCTCAACATTGTCAACAGGGACATGGACAGTGAGGTACCTGACAACGGCCTGTGTGGCCTTGCCGATCCCTGGAGTGGAATGTGGTGCCAAGGCTCCTGAATATGTGGCACAGCGAGTGCTGGGCTGTTCTGAGCACTGACCCGGGCGGTGCAGGCAGTGCTGGGCTATTGTTTGGTACCTGGGCCCAGCCAGAGCGGCTAGAGATAATCGCATAGCCACTGTCAAAAAAGATGGATCGCAACTGTTGCCATAACACTGATGAAGAAATCATGAACCTTAGATGAACTTTGCTTCATTATAATACCAAAACACACCTCCTGGTGGAAGGCTACCTGCCTCCAAGACTGACCACGCCTCGGACACTCCCTCCCGTGCATGTGTGATGGCCTCGCTCAAGAAGGGCAGAGACCCCTGAGGCAGAGGTGGAGCAAGGTGTGTTACAGAGCATAAAAGGATGAATTCTGGACAACAAAAATGGGAAGCTTCCCCACCAAGGACCACAACGATCGTCGACGCAGCATCAGCTGGACCGGGACCATTAGGACGTCATGAGATCAGCGGTGGTAGCTACAACCTCTCTCTCTACTCTCTCTAAAACTTTATTTTACTTTTCTCCTTTCTTTCACCCGTCTCTATTGCATGCCGCTTCACAGGCAACACAATAAACTTTCACAGTTTTATTACTGCTATCCACTTTGGTGTTGGTCACCTTAATATTGCACTTTCAAGATCATAGCAAACGAACCATCAGAGTCCACCGAGTGGACCGTGACAGTTATGAATTGGTCACCTGCAAATTCTTAAGAAGTTACAAGGCAACTGGAAGCTTGAAAACTCCTGCGTGTTTTGTTCATCAAAACACAGTGCTCTCCCTTTACACATTTTACATAGCTGTTTCCAGTACCCTTCCTTTTGGACAGATAACTTAAGTCAGGTAGGAAGGTAAAATATTTCCCTTCTCTTATGCCCCCTCAAGAAAAATACCTCATTCTTCTTAGCATATAATCCTCAAGAGGAAAGAAATCGTTGTATGACTGTATTGGGTTTGTGTGGCAAGGTTTTGGTAACAGGGGGACTACAGGGATGACTTCTGTAAGAGGCTGCTAGAAGATTCCTCCACATCCAATAGAGTCAACGCCAGCCAGCTCCAAGAGGGACCCGCCCCTGGCCAAGGCTGAGACCATCAGTGATGGTGGCAGTGCCTCTGTGAGAACATATTTAAGAAAGGAGGAAAGTTGGTGCCCAATAGCAATTGCAGTTGAAGAAGGAATTGAGAATATGTGTGCGAAACAACTCTGCACACCCAGGTCAGTGAAGAAAGAGGGGCAGGAGGTGCTCCAAGTGCTGGAGCAGAGATTCCCCCACAGCCCGTGGTGCAGCCCATGGGGAGGCAGCCGTGCCCTGCAATCACAGAGGTTAAAGGTGGAGCAGATCCCCACCTGCAGCCCGTGGATGATCCCATTTCAGAGCAGGTGGATGCCCGAAGGAGGCTGTGGCCCTGTGGAGAGCCCATGCTGGAACAGACTCCTGGCAGGACCTGTGGATCCATGGAAAGAGAGGAGCACACACTGGAGCAGGTTTGCTGGCAGGATTTGTGATGCTGTGAGGGACCCACGATGGAGCAGTTCATGAAGAGCCACAGCCCATGAGAAGAACTCACATTGGAGAAGTTGTAAACTGTCTCCCTTGGGAGGGACCCCACTCTGGAGCAGGGGAGGAGTGTGAAGAATCCTTCCCCCTGAGGAGGAAGGAGAGGCAGAGACAACATGTGATGAACTGACCACAACCCCCATCTTCTGCCCCTCTGTGCTGCTGGCAGGGAGGAGGTAGAGAAATCAGGAGTGAAGTTGAGCCTGGGAAGAAGGGAGGGATGGGGGAGAGGTGTTTTAAGATTTAGTTTTATTTCTCATTATGCTACTCTGATTTGAGTGGTAATAAATTAATTTCCCCAAATCAAGTCTATTTTGCCCCTGACAGTAATCGGTGAGTGATCTCTCCCTGTCTTTATCTCAGCCTCCCCTGTGTGGCTGAGGAGGGCAGTGACAGAGTGGCTTTGGTGGGCACCTGGCGTCCAGCCAGGGTCAACCCACCACAATGGGTATATGAGTTTCTCTTACCTTGTGTAAAGTGGCTATCTCCACTACTCTACCCCCAAGGCCTTCAGGGCCACATATCCCATCATATCTAGCTATAGAGAATTCCTCAAGGCCCTTCAATTCTCTTTTCTGCCTGCTTTTGTCCTCATCTTGTTACAAATAACCCTCTTCAACATTTTCTCCTGCTCTAAACCCTTCTCCATTTCTTGACTCCTAATTCCTTTCTTTCTTGCACCTAGAACAGTATTTTTCAGACGTCTCGTCCAAAAATCTCTTAGACACTTTGAGACACCATAGAATAGGATCATCTATGCTATGCTCAGTTACTTCAGAGAAACAGACAGCTTGGGTCTCATTATCACCAGAGACCATTTCACCTTGCTATAAAATCCATAGCTGAGAGTAAAGTGAATTGCTCTCTAAAAATGCCATGTTTTCTAGGACTAAAGAACTAGGTCTAAAATTAGTCCTAATTCTAACATGTCCTATACATATCCCTCCAAAACAACTTCTACCATCCTCCACTGGAAACGTAAGCACTGTCTCCATTAACATGCATGCATGTAGGAATATTTTACTCTTACTAAGGCATACAAAACCTGTGTGATCAATCAAGCCACTAATTCTGTCCTGTGGGTCTGCAGAACATGCCAAAGACAAGCTTAAACTAGGCCACTTACTGACAGTTCACTCAGGCCATCTGGCTACACCTGACTTCACAAAAGTGCCATCTCGGGAAATGACACTAGGTTGGGATCTTCTGGTTTCAGCCAGTGGTCCCCAGTCTGCCAAGAGGAGGAACATGAAAGGTACAGAGCAAAGCGACAGCCAAATAAAGTGCAACAGCCTGTCATGTATGGGTGAAGGGACTTCTAGACTTCATCCTACAAACTCTGAAGATAATTATTCATGCAGGCTCAGATTCATCTCACCTAACATTAGTTGATGAAATATTAAACATTAAAATTTAAATCCCTATAAGGTTGTTATCTTTACACATGAGAAAAATAATGACAAAACAACACTTTCATTAAGGGATCATTCAAAAGAATAAATAGGTTAAAAAATGGAAAAATTTAGATTTCTTAAAAATTTGAAATTAAAATTTCTGAAGTTGAATGCTTATTTTTATTTTATTTATCTCTGCAAATATACGTTCATTCTGAAAACTGAATGAAAATTAAGCAGTTGACTTCCTTCTCAGTTTCTTAAGGAAATGAAGACTACATCATTACACTGTCCAAGTTTTCCTCAATAACTTTTAAACTTATTAATTCCCTCCAAAGCTGAATAGAAATCTCTAATTTATCACTTTTAATGTTTTTAAAAATAATTAAGAACATGGATAAAAAAGATGCAGAACCACCACCCTCAGGAAAGAAAGGAGGCAGAAACATGACCTGTGCCACTGATAGAAGCTAATGAGTGCAACAACCTTTGCTTAGTGCCTCATCAAACTGAAACACCAATATTTCTTTGTACAATATTTCTCTTTCAACATCTCTTAAGGTTAAGAGGCATGGAAAGAATGTAGTGTGATTGTTCTGGAGGGAAAATATAAGATATGCATTAATGGATGAAGAATAATAGAAAACTCAAGCTTCATCAATTCCACTGTTCGTGATAAAATTGGTTATTTGCTTTCATTTATTTGTAACTAAAAAACTCACCAATTTGACAAGCTCTACATATCACCTATTTGGGTTGGTAAGCTGGTAAGTATGGGTAGACCCTATATTTAAAATGAGATGTATCCAGTTAAGAGTCTAGAAAAAGGCAACAGAATAAGCAGAACTGCAAAGAAAAAACAAAACAAAACAAAAAAACAACCAAAACCCACACACAAAAAAGCTAAAAAACACACACAGAAGAAAATATATATTTTTAAAAAGTTGTTTATTCTGAAATGGAAACTATTCAACCTCTGAACAGTGTAAAAATGTTTAGAAGTGTGAATAAATTTGCTTCCTAACTACGTTAGAAAGGACAAGAAGGGAATGGGGATAACATTTCTACAAGAGCTTCACACTAGATATTAGGAAAAATACCAGCAAGTTTGGACTGACATCTAGTAGAAACGGTTTCAGAAGAATTAGGGGGAAGAGAGATAGACTAGATTACTTCTCAGATTCCCTGCTCCTCTTGTTTTAAGTCTATAAAACGTAACTAAATCCATTTATGAAAACAGGCCATATGTCAAGTAAATATTGATGTAACCAGCACAGAAAAAGACATTAGGTATCAAAACAGGTAACAGATACCGAAAGGCATTAAATAGCAAAGTTCAAAGGAGTATGAAACAGTATTAGACTGATCCGTATCTACTTGCAATGTACATTTCTCTACTTCATACCATCACTTCAAGAAAGAAATCAAACACATTTGTTGACAGACATTAACCTTGTGGGGTTGTACATTAATGATATTAGACCAAACTCAGTTCCTGCTAGGTCTGAAACAAAGAACTGCCTGTTCGAATCTTGAACACTTTAATAGCTCACACTTCATTTAGACTCCCTACTTTACATGAAATTAAAATAAACTCTTTAAATGTTTTCTTTGATGGAAGGATTTCTTCTGAATTTGAAATGAAAGACTCTCTGACAATTTCAGCAATGATTTTGTCTTTTCATTGCTAGAAAGTGTAGCAACTTCTTGCTATATTTCATTTCCCTAGATATATTAAAAAAAAAAAAAGAGTCCAAACACCTCATTCTGCCTACATCTAATTCTTAAACACACTGGTGGCAGTCTGAGGTAGGGGAAAATCACACATCACACCAGATCCATCATTTCCCCACATAGACTCTCACTATTTTCATTGCAAATTAAAAAAAAAAAAAGGAAAAAGCACACTTCTTTTAACATTCCAGTATATTAGACAAGCTTCAGCTTCTCAATTTCTCTCCATTTAAAGGAGATGATAAAACTTAGCAATGTTTAAAGCTAACTCATGAACACTCTATATTTATTGAATTATTGAAACAGCTTAGACAATACTGATGTGTTAACATTATTTAGTTAAGAAAATGAATCATAAGCTCAGGCACTGAATTTTAGAATAGTACTGGAAGAACTAATATTTGGTTGAGATGGACAGAATATTTTTAAGGGCAATATTATAGCTTAATAGCTAATAGAAATGAGGAAACTTTGACATGTAGTTATAGATCAGTGTGACATTTGCAGAAAACAACCAGAATCTCTTCCATGGAGAGCTCAAACTAGGACTACAGGCCAAAATCAATTTTTCTCCATAAATTTTTTTAATATTTTACTACCGTTTTGTTGTGGATATATTACTTAAGCAGGTGTTTTTTGATCCATTTTAGAATAGCTCAGTTGATCCAACACTGATCAGTTCACAATCACAAAAGGATTCTTCTACTGGTCTTGTTTGCTTGTGTATGTGCATACACACACGTACACACGCTTCCCTGTTCTGAGGTCCTTCATGAATGTGTGACTTAGCTTGGTTCATAACAGGGCACAGAGCTGCTAATTACTGTGTGCTAAAAGTTACACAGCCCAATTAATCCACTGCACAATGATCATCAGCAACTGTTTGACCTCCTTTGCCAAGAGCAGTGCTCAGTGTCGGAGAAGTTGATAGTCAGGTGTGTCTTGAACAAAGTTTTGGACATAAGGAACATAAATCTTATTTCCTACACACACAAAATAAAACAGGATAAAGAAGAAGATTCTTATTCTCGGGTCCCAAGCATTTATTATTTTCCTTCACAAAAATCCCCTCCTTGCCTTGTCTCCAAAACACTGTCTCCCCAGCAATGGGAACCTCCAGATTTCCAGTTGGAGCAGTTCCCTTCTGTGACAGTAAATCACTTTACTGTGCATCTTTAGCTGGAGATATGTACTTGGGTTTGAACCTGCCATTATTTCAACTACAAACTTTTTTATTTGTGTAAATTTTGTTAAACTAATCTAACTCGTGAGTGGTTTTGGTAAGATTTCACACGACACATTTTTCCTAATTGTAACTGAAAGAAATGCATCTCTGCTTGTGAAGTTACCACCTGTCCAACGCCATCTTTAGACATTATAACACTGTAACTTTGTGGTTCTTATTTCAGCTCCTGTTTGGTTTTTTTTTTGAACACATCCATTTGAGTCAATAGCTAGAGAAGGATTGATGAGAAGTTCAAGTTATTGATGGAGTCCCATATCCTTGAAGAAACGTTGTGTCTTCACTCATGGGTCAAAGTTTTCCTCAGGTCCATGCTCCTGTCAGAAAGAGGGGAAAAAGACAAAGGGAATATTTTTTTAACCACCTCAGTTGATTTATCCCCTATTATACAGCCCTATGAGCAGCTGTGTGACACAGATGAGAGAACAGAGCAAGAATAAGTATTCATCAAGCTTACCATTGCTGTCAAAAAAAAAAAAAGTACCTGCCACTGTATCCTGGCACAAAGTTTCATGTAAAAGCAAAGCTTTGTGCAACCACAGAAAGGGGACTATCTGTTACACACTTAATTGTCAGGATCTCACATGAGTCTTCAATGGAGTCACCGGTTTATTCATCACAGTGAAAGGATCTTGATTCTCTTGCCTGCATGACCTGCAACAAGGTGCAGTGATCAAGGAATTCTGTCACATAACGCAGATTAATACAAGGATGATCCAGCTGAGGCCACCAGCTGAGTTGTCCAGTAGCAACTATATATGCAAATTACATTTTCAGGTCTTTCTTCGGGTGGTCTTTTGGGTACAACAAACAAGGCAAAAAACATGAACTCTGTCCTATAAAGCAGAATCTCTTGAAGAGGATAGAAAGAGTGAATGCAAAAGAGAGGAAAATGAAAAGAATAAAAAAGGGGCAGAAACAACAGCAGAAGGTAAGCAAAACAAAAGGTATTTGAAACAGAAAAAGCAAGAGAGAAAAGGCTTGAAGTAAAATGGGTTGGAAGATCAAAGAGGTTCAAAGGAGAAAAAAAAAAAAAAAAAAAGAGGAAGAGTTTCTGAAAATACATTGCCATTCATTTAAACTGCATCTTTTATGGTTCAATCTCCAAAATCCCCTTAATATTTCAGGTTAGGGACATCCTCCGTTTTCACATCACAGTGTAATTCCCCTACTCAGCACCCACCTCAGCCTTGTTTATCATTTGCCTTTTTTTCCTCTTCTCCCACTCCCTTCCCAGGCACTGTTGCTTCCCTGTGCATGTCACACATTTTAGTCCTTGGACCACAGTCTCCTCATCTCCCCAGTTCCACAACTGTCAGGCTGAAGTCTATTGACTATGCCCTATTTACTTCCAGAGAAAGAAAAACAAGTAGCCATGAGGTGTTTTGGAGACTCTTGTGCCTGCTCTGGGTTACATTCATCATGCCCTGCCAACATGGATTGTACCAACTGTGTAAGAGCAAGTGTGGTAGCAGGAAAGTCTCTGCATGCAGCAGGTAGTAAGCAGACTCTACCATCAAATTAACACTTTTATACTACAGAAAAAACACCCCTAAACAGCATTACCTTCAATGCAACAGGAGGTGGCAGCAAAGAAAAATGATAATTTCTCAAGTAACCAGAAGGTATTGACCAACCATTAACCAACAGAATTAGTGCTTGGAGATGTGAAATACTAGCTTGCTGAGCTTTTGTCATTAATTCATTTCTGATGGATTAATTACAAACAAAAGGCATATTTACAAAAAAAAAAAAAAAAAGATAATCACAGCTAGAGACTTGCTTTAACAAATCTATTCATTTTTTGCAGAAAAGGAAAATAGTACAATGGAAACATGCTAATTTTTCCATTTGAATGTATTTGCCACAGATGCAGGTTTAACATCAAATATTTTATGGTATTTTCACAGACTTTAAATACAGATGGACAAATCACACTTTATATTTTAGATAGGTATCCAAAACCTTAACCACTGTTTATTTTTGTATCAGTACACCAGTACTCACCCATTTTGCATCACTTCAGACAAGACACAAACCAAAAAACACAGGACAAGAAAACTTTCCCAGCTGGGAGAAAACACCTAAAAAATGCCTTGAGGATCAGGCAGTTACACAGAAAACTGGACTTAAAAATTACTGAAGCAAAGACCACAGGAGAAAAGGGTAAAGGAGAAACCAATAACACTTGCAAACAGTTGAGTTCAAGAGGCAACAAAATTTGAGTTTGCTCTAACTAATTTTTCATTCTCTTCAGTTTTTGAGATGTGAAGGCTGTTGTCTCTCCATCTGTGTAACACACTTTTGGAAGATGAGCACAAACTTTCATTTAAGGGGGCTACAGTATCTACATCTCCTGTCTTCTTGTATACTGTTAAATTTTGTGTCTTCCTTGGAGATCATTAAATGTAAATTCAAAGCACCGTGTGTTTGTGTGTAAGGATGGATGTTAGAGGTCTGTTCGCGTATGCGGTCCAGCACAGACAGCAGACTGGAAACACCTTCCTCAAAAATAAACCCACTTTTTCTCTTATCGTTTTGTGCCTCTGCAAAATGTGCGACACGCAATGGCAATAGCGGTTTGCTGAGGTGATCCCACTTCAGTAACACCTCTGGCATAGCGACTGTCTCCAGGGTGCCAGGACTTGGTTCTGCAGCTACAAAAGTGATGCCAAAATAGTGTATAATATGGGAGTCTGCCCTACAGACTAACATGTTGCCCCAAACTCCTCACAGCATCTGCCACGTCTAGGCACACCACCGGAGAGAAAAATGTGAAGACAACATTGTCAGCTTTGCCATCACCAGCAACAGGTATGAATCAGAGGACCATCCTGGCAATGGCATTTTTGCACCCATGCGTCAACCACTGCAAAACCACCTAGAAGAAAATACCAGCAAAGACTTTTCCACTAATTTACCTAAATTTCTGTTTACCAGAAAACCACTGCTACTGTCCTAAACCAGCTCGAGAATGAAAATTAGTTGTTTTCCCCTGCTAATGCAAGGTTATAATTCCCTTAATCCTAAATGCTTTTCTTTCTTTAAATCATTCATACTCTGTGGATCTATATAAAAGTGTCAAAAAAGTTGCTATTAGATAAACTATGTTCCCTGCCTACAAAGCACTCTGGGAGACTGTTTGTTGGCTGGTAGAAGATAGGGGAAAAAGGGACAAATGGGTTGTCCATGAAACAGTTTGACCTGCACCTGTTCACCTAGAATTCAAGTGTCTGGTGACCGGGCTCTGCCCACAGACATACTGGCACTTCCCAAAGGAAATTTGCCTCATTATGTTCTTGCCTGTCCCAGCTTAAATAATATATATATATTTGGAAAGAAGATACATAACATAAACATCTATATAAGATAGAAAAATATATAGAGTGATCGACCATATTAAGAGACTATTCTCAATGCAGTTCGTATGTGATTTACAGAACTATGTGAATACCCAGATGAAGCGGGAGCACAGCATTAGGAAAAAAGTTTGGAGCTATGAGATTTAATCACCCAGCACTACAGGCAACCAGCATGTAAACTGATTATACTCCTTTTTTTTTCCTTTTTTTCTTTTTTTTTTTTTTTTTTTTTTTAACAGCTTGGTTATTTATTCCTTTTAGCTTTACCATGGGCCTGTTCCTGACTTTCATTCGGTGATGATTACAAATCTTTCTCTAATGTCTTTATTTGTTATTATGTTGAAACTCTCCTGTAGTCCTGATAACTCTTTCCCTGTTTGAGAATTTCTTTCTCTAGTGTATTACAGGAATCAATATCATTTCAGCACTCATTTTGTCATCCAAACAAATGAAGTAGCTTCAGTTTCTTTAAGAAGGAAGATTCCCCGTTTCTCAGATCACAGCTAATCACTCTCAGGATCTGTGTTAATTTATTCATCTTTATTCAATGTGAGACACTACATCCTAGATAAGGTTTTATATGTATCTCATACCTGGAGGATTCATTCTCCCTGTGTTTTTGAAAGACTTCTGTGATACAATTTAGGAGACCATTCAGCTCTTTGACAGCAGTGAAATGAGGGTCTGTGTTGAGCCCATGATGGGATGGTCTTTCGTGTCAAGATAATCTGAGCTCAGGAAACAACAAAAGAGCAGTTCCTGCTGCCATTTCCTAAAAGTATACCTTGTTCTCGGTACATACCTACCTCACCCCATTTCCATTAATTTCAGACTTCAGAGTGACTCCATTTTCATCAGACACATTACTACTAGGAAATTACTCCCTGGCACTAAATCTCTGTCACCTACACTTAGGCTGAATACTTGGCTGCATTTTTGGCCAAGACAAACCAGCACCCTACAAACAAATCCCAACCATGGGCAAGGAACCATTCCAAAAAGGTAGCTTGCATGTGGCCACGCTGTTTCGGAGGCCAAAGGATCTTCATAGCATTGAAATTCTTGGCTGGCATCAGGGCCAAAGAGCCAGCTGTGATCCTGCTAACGTTCCTTGTGTCAATGCACCCAACAAGTGCTGTTTTAATTGTCTCTTGATTAAGCATGATCACTGAGGACAGGTACAGACCTGGCGTATTGCTGATGGTTTAATCAGTCAGAAGCAGCATATTTGCCTTTGGACTAAGAAAGATCTTTGCCTCTGTAACAGTTAGGTGTGGATGTCAAGAATTAGAATTAGAGAACTCCACCAGCTTCTGAGAAAATATTGACATTTTAATTTCCCAGTCTATGGGGTTTATGAGATACACTTAATACTAGATGACTGAATGCAAAGTATTATAGCATGGCTCTGTAGAAGATAAGTAGCGATTTTTCTTTACACCGAGAAGCTACTGAAAAAAAAATACTAATCACGTCTAGCTACAAAAAACTACTGCAGTGAAATCATAAGACTGTCACAGAACTGCAGAAATGGTATGTACATGACCTTTGAAAGAATAAAGTATGCAGAATGGACACCATATAACATTAGTAAAAATAAGCATTTTGTCCTTTTAAATACAAAAGCCTATAAGAGATCTGACATTTCCTTTTTTTTTTTTCTTTTTTAGACAGCAATTAAAATAATGTCATCAAATAATCCTGAGTGGCATTTTTGTGTCACTCCAAAGCAATATTACTCAATTTGCTAAAGGTAGTAAACGGAAGCAAATCCTGCAAATAAAATACCATTCTTTGACCAGTCATCATGCTATAGATGCATTTCTAATAAAAGAGTTACTCCTCCACTTCTAAGGGAAGCAGCACCAATAACTTTTGTAGTCTACAAAAAAAAAAAAAAAAAAAAAACAACGCATTCTAACTGTTCTGAATAAGTACAAAGTGAATTTTAAGAATTTTTTTTGATCATCAAGTTAAATAAGAAACAAATGTACATCTGCTCCTATAGAAGATAAGTCCTGATGACAACAAGAAAAATGTTGCTTAATTCTTGAAAGAGGCATTATATTTTGTACCCTTTCCTCACAAACAAAAGGATTACTTTAGTACTACTATAGTATGAACAAGAGTACTTGTTCATACTATACCAGTGTTGCAAAGATAATGCTGTTATTGACCTCTAACTGTGAGCTATCACTAAATCCAAAAAGCTTTTATATAAATAAAACTATGGCTCGTGGTGGGGATTTAATTATTTCAACATGCATAGAAGCAGAGAATTTACTTTCTGACATTATATCTAAGATATTAAGCATATATTGAGCATAAGGAAGTTCAACATGCTTTTAAATTATTTTACTATAATTCATACATTTCTAACAAGATGATTGAAATTAATGTCTCCAAAGTAGATCAATTGGGAAATGATAGAATTAACAGAGTAAGAATTACAGGGTGAATAAAAATCAAACGAGGTATTGCAACTGTTTAAGATATTTAGATTATATTCACTAAGAGACCTAGAGCAAAGCAGAGGTAGAGCACTGAGTGACCACAGCATGGAGAGGTGAAGATGTAACCAGGACTCATGGCCATGGTATGCAGCTAAGCCGGGTTTGGTTTTGTAAAAGTCAATGAGAACAGACCCAATTTTCTTTTTTCTAAACCCTTCTTTTCTGATCTTCTCACTACAGTATAAATCATGCTACCAGAGGGATGCAGAAAACTGTTGCATAAATAAAAGAGCTCTACACTCAGTGGGTTAATTTTAGAATCTTCACACTGTGAGAGCCTAATGTCCCACATAGCAACTGAGTAAAGTTTCAGTAAAAATGTGTAACCTGAAGTGTTATCCTCTAACAATATTTTCTTCCTAAAGGAATAAAGGATCTGAAAACATGCAAACCCATGATGGTGGATAAGCCTTCAACTTAACCTTTCCAAGTGTTCAGAAGAGGTCTGTTTATTTATTTTAAATCCCTTGCTGTTCACAGTCTCTAAATGGTGACACATGAATGCTACGATCTCTGCTGGGGTACTGAGAGCTCCAAGTCAGAGCACTGGACCTTGTAACATGAACCGGAACTTGAAAATAAGTCAGTCTATCAAAGATGCAGAAAATGCTTTAACAAATAACTTCTTTGTAATTGTAAACACATCATTTCAACATAATGTTCTCTGGAAGGCACAGAAGGAAAAAAGATAATTACTAGAACACTAGCTAGAATTTTCACAACTTTAAGAGCAATCCCTTGAGGACTGGTAAATGACTAGCCTCATCTTACTGAAGTAAAGAGATTAAAAAAAAAAAGACTCAGGCATATCATGACAGGGAATCACACACTAACCAGCCACTGCTGAACTTGCTTAGATTATTTCAAGGGCATCAACATAAACGACATATACACTGCACATCTGCACACATATATGCTGGCAAGAGCTGGTACAGTGCATATTTCCAAGGTCACCGAGCTCTTCTCTAAGAAAAAGTGTTTTGCCATTCATGTTTGAAGTGAAAAAGAAAGAAACAGTGAGTAAATTCCCTCATTATTTCAAAACCACCAAAAATGGGCAAATGCAGATCAAACTGACTGGAATGGCACACTGGCAATTTCATCTAGCAACAAGAACAGAAAAGTTTTCCACTTTTATGCAGCAAGATTTTTAATTTTTTTTCCAAGTGCTTATAGCAGGAGTGAAATACAGAGCTACTATGGAAAGCAGCTCTGAAAACAGAGGCACAAATACAGGTGTGAATGAAGCATTCAGGAGGCAGAGTGTTTTCCTTCACTCCTGAGCCGTGGAGATGAAGAATATGAACTCAACTTTATGGTTTGGAGGAGGGATGTGCAGCAATGTGGCCAAGGAGAAAGCTAAGCAAGTGCATAGATCCGATGCAAAACATAACAGCAGGATCATGTGTTTGTGCTGTACTGCTGCAAGGGAAGGGGAAAACACATTCAGATCTCCTCTGGTAGAGCTAGAGTCTTCTATATCTTGAATTCAGTAGGAGCACTGATGCTTTTTAGCTCTTGGGGAACTTAAGTGCCATATTTTGGAAAACAGAAGAAATGGCCATTGCATTGTGAAGAAAATTCTATTTTCCTCTGCACGTCTCCTTGGTTCTCAGCCTGAGCTGCCAACTTTGGGGAGCCAAAAAAATACCCCGGGGCACTGTGCCCAGCCTTGTGCAAGAGGAATCAAACACAATTCGTGGGGAGGGCCATCTGACACCCCTTCTGTGTACTAGCATGTGCCCTAGTACACAAAAAACAAACAGGTCAAGGAATTGGGATCCATTTCCCTTAAACGGACGACCAGGGTAGTCCATCAGCTCCATAGACAAGGGTGATCTCTCCAGACTAAGGTTTGATCCCAGCTAGGCATGGAAGTACACAGAGATATCCCACAGAGAGGGCTTCACCCAAGAATGTTAAAGTTCACGAATAAGATACTACAGAGGAAACTTCTGGACAAACTTTTAAGTAATTGAAACCATTCAAAATATTTGAAAATTGCTCTTGTCACACAAATACAATTCCTGCTTCACAAACTCATTATCTAGTAGGCAGGCACTCATGCAATAATGAATATTTAATAGGCACTTCACTGCACTATTCTTATCGGTGCTTCAGTGAGGTCCCTAGTCCTTCTGTGCCATGAAAAGAAAATGGAAAAAGAAAATTACTTTTGCACCGTCACAAATACAGTTCAGCCACAAACCCATCCTTACCAGGGCAGACCACTTTACTCACTGACTGGCAGTTACATGCCAACACTGAAAGCTGTAGCCTCTAATGCATCACTGGAAACATGTCCATCCACCTTCACATGCACAGTGGAGAAGATTTCTTATAATTTAATTTTGATCCATTACCACATCATGGTCCTCTAAAGTACCAGTAAAATGAGGGTCTGTTTAAGCTTGGAAGGGTTATCTGGCTAAAATCTATAGGATGCCAAATACATGTACCTGAGAGATGTGCAATATTATTTGTTTCTGATTCACTTATTAGGACACTGTAAGGTTTATTTCTTTCTTCAGATTGTAAAGCTAAAGAGACTACTCTTAAACTCTCTGGAGCAGAAAGATGTAAGGTTTTTTTTTTCTTGTTCTCACACAACTGTACTATTTGATTAAAGACCTACAGACGTTGCACAGAAATGTTTTCTCCTTACATCCCAAAATATTTTTAAAATTACTTAAGTAATAGTTTTCTATATCTATGTTACCATCCATTTAATTACAAGGTGTTTCCTTCCCATTCAGTCTCCCTGAGATTTCTGGAGTCCTGAAATATAGCTGTAATATTTCTAAATTTCCAAGATTCCTATCCCCAAGTCACCATAGAGAATACTAAATAAAGAGATACTTGTCTATACCTTCGTGACTGACTTCACTGTTTTGCTAAACATTAATTAAAGTTTCTTTAATTAACAATTTGCCAGCAAAATTAGTGCATGCCAATTTTATACTAAAGTTCAAGATGATCAGTACATATGGGTGATTTTTCTGAGAAAAGTTCAGAGTCAGAAATATTGCCTCAAGAATGTTAATTTAATCAAGTCACACTGACATTTTCCCCTAAAGAGAAATCAGATAATAATAGGAAAAAGTCACATCACCTCCTATTTCTAATGAAAACAAACCATTTTTATTGCATCTTACTACAAGTGAAATTGTTGTGCAATACCAACAGCATAAAATGTTTCACCGATGCAGACATTTTACACATGCAAAAGTGAAATCATACATTAACTTGCTTAGACAAAAAGATGTTTCCATTATTCTCCCATGAGGAATTTCTTTAAACATTTTTTCCCTAACACAGGATTAGATCTCATAACAGAACAGACAGCCCCAATGAAAGAGGATTTCATAAAATCCCACATAGCGCAGAAAATCCAGAAAAAATAATTAAAAGAAGGTGATTTCCTGAGAGTATATTTAGTGCCAGAGGCAAATCAGCAAAATCATATCTTGATACTAAGAAAAAGAGAAGAATGTGTCAAGCATGGAGAAAAGGAAGGTTGTGGATTAATTAGAAAGTGTGTTGAGCTTTTTTTTTTTAAGATTAGACACACTTTGACTAATTTTGAGTTAAACCTTCAGTCAGACAAGTACCAAACTGCTACTCCATGTGGGAAGGACCTGGAACAAGAAAAAAGAAAAAAAAATGGATCAAGAGAGGAGTAACTGGCCTTCTGAAACATCTGCTCATAATTGCCCATAATGCAGGAAGCAGAAGTGCAGGTGACATTTGTTATTTATGTTACATTTACAAACTGCGGTAAAATCGTACGGCTAAATTTACCAAATTGTCTCCAGGCATTTACCAGGAGCAGCTCAACTGACATCACTGAGGAGCTCAGCAGAACATAGGTGTGAATGTTGAGCTTTGGTATCAAGTAAACCTGAAGAAAACATGCCTTCAAAGGGAGACTTGTAGTGTATTGACTTAAAGTGTTTATACAAACGTTCACAAATTTAAAAGAACCCCAACTTTCTCCACAAAAGATTGGTGACATGAGATTCAGAATAGAGTTGCAGATTTGTTCAAACTCTTTGTTCTGTCATTTTTTTTTGTCATTTTAATCATCAGTCAGGACACAGAAAGACAACTCAACTTATACTGAACAACATCCACACCAAAAATTAACAAAATTCGTATGTACTGGCCATATAGTTTTTTGTGCAGATGATCCAGGACTTCCTTCCTCTTCCTTCTCCCTGTCCATCATCTGGCCCATACCCACGGTACCAGCAGATATACATACAGCACATGACACCCCATGGGAGAAAAATGCAGTTATGCACTAGAGCATTACCAGGCTCATCCCTGCAGTAGGACAAGATAGACATGCACTCTTTACCAGGGCAATTGCATTTTGTTCATAGGATGTTGCACGGTTATACATCTGAGGAAGGGCCAGAAGAGGCCCTGCCAAAAGCAGAGGAAAGCACTCAGATGAAAATGCCTCCATTTGCAAAATTTCTCCATTTCCTCCAAATTTCCCTGTGGGAAAAGGCAATAACCTATATGCAAGAGTCCCAGGGAGAAGATGGCAAGGTGCGGGCTGAAGGCTGAGTGAATTTTTTCCTGAGCTAAATGTGGCTTGGGATCTTCAACCTCATCACACTTGCTCTAAAGAATTATGTATACTTAGAGAAAACAATGTGCCAGGTTTCTGAAAGTAAAACACGGCTGTATTAATACATATTTTATACCAGCAATATCATGCTATGTATAAAATTGAAAATTATCATCTGTACTGATATTTATGTAAGGTCCATCACTCCATTTTAAGATGTCAAGTCTGTAAACTCTGCAAACTCCTCAGCTCAGCTGGGCTTTGTTGCCTTTTTGTACAAAGCAAGTTGTTTGATAAACTTTGTGAAATAAAATTCACCTTTTTAAGGTAAGTGGCTTAACATTGATAGGTTGCACCTTTTGGCTCACCGAGGGAAGTTTTTTCTGCCCAGTGGTAAAGACAAGAGGAGCTGTAGATGCCAATATATCATTTTTACAAATGCTGAGCAAGGGGATGGTGCTTGTTAGCGTTATCCCTGGTATGTTCATGTAGTGTTGGAGACGCTTAGCAGTGAGCATGGCTTATTACCTTGCATACAGACAGACAAGAAGTTGATAATAAATTACTGATAATCAGCTATATATAATGATCTGATGCATGCTTTCTACTACGTTATCTCTGTGAAGAGTTGGGCTCAGTGAGACAGAGAATTGTTTTACTGGGGAGAATATACATTCCCTGTATTTTTCTTGCAGACTTACGTGGTTATATGACTGATGCAAACACCTGGATAAGAGCTGAGACTGCGTCAATCTCTAGTACCTCTCCAGAGAGCTTTAAGGTTAAACCACGGTCCCAGAGATGAAAAATCTGTCCTTTTGGTTTAGGACCTGGTTCAATAAAGAGGGCAAGTTTGGGTGTTTGTGAGTTTTATCCCTTCAAATATGTATTTCTTTGGTTTATAAAACTTACCTTTTGCTTTTCCTTTGTGCAGATGACTCTGGTTGACAAATGAGGTGCTTCATGGGATGGAGAGCTCAGTGCTCACACTGCCAATTCCCCACGGGTCTGTGCTAACACCGATAAAAGAGGGGAAAAAAAAAAATCTATGACATTAAAATGACACATTCCATTATACTTGCACCTTCAGTGGCTGTCTGGTCAGGAAAAAGAAAGTGTGAATGTGCTGAGCAAGATGACTTTGACTTTCAAAAACTGCTTTTATCAAGGTCACACAAGCAGCCCAAACTTTTAATTGGGTGCTGTTCCCTTACCCTGAGGATGCTCTGCCTGCCCTTGGCTTGTCTCTGGCTTTACACAGCATTAGCAAGGTGTTCTCAATATCATGGAGAGTCAGATTGGCCATTTCCAAAGCTGCTTAGCTCACAATCCAGCACCAAAAGATGTTTCAGAGATAGTTGCTAGTACTATATCAAGCCACATGCATAAACAAGCCAACAACTGAGAAAAACTAAAAACAAGGCCCTTCTGAAAGTATACCACAAAGTTCCCACAGTGGCAAAAGCAGCAAGCAAAAGGGTAAGAAAAGCCATTACTGGGTTCACAATACATACAGGAAATCTTGAACAAGAATTCAAAGTCAGATCTTAATCTCAAACGCTGTCAAAGGATACACAAGAATTGTTTTCACTAACTTTTTCTCATAATGAAGTTGCTTTTAATATTTTTGGTGGACCATTTCAGAGGGGATGGAGGATCCTTCTGCTCCCCTCAGAAAATTGCTTTTTTTGTTGTTAATAAAACAACAAACTCCTAAAACATTCAGGGTTTTAACCAAAATTTATTATTTCTTTGTAAACAAAATGTTCTGGTTTTGTTTTTTTCCCATATTGTTTCCATATTTTCATTCTTCCATGTGGTCTAAATTTCTAAAATCCTTCAGTCCCTTCCCTTTTTAGGGAAAAATTCTTGCCTTCATCTCAGCCTCTTCAAGAAGTTACTGTCTGTATCTTTGATGATAAAAAATTAGAACAAGGAATTTAATTTATGTTTTTCCTCATCTTTGTCTTAGACAAGTGCAGGCAACAATCACATTACTCTGTGGCCCCAGCCATGCCTGCTCTAACTGATAAACACATCTTTGCTGCTGGCCACAAACTGGTAATTTTTAATCCTATCAGAAATATTTCACTTCATTGGTTCAGTGGTTTATTTTTAAGAGCTCTACATAACCAAAGCCCTGTAAAGACATTAACAAACAATAGAATTTATTCCATGCACAGTCTCTATTGATATTGCATGGACAGATTTATTTTCACCTGTACATAGAAAGGTTATGCAACATATTTTGATACATGCACATATACACACACCTTTAAGTCTGGTGATAAAGCCAAAGAAATATCTTTCATCCACGAATAAATCTACCACTTTCTATCTTTAGAGCACCTTATTAAAAATTTTAAAGTTAACGCACTGAGGAGTGTGTTGCTTGAGAAAATAAAATCATAAACTTAATCTGAAAGATGATACAGAGATCCAACCTGAGATGGCATTGAGACATTCATATATAAGATTAATCTTTGTGGGGAAAAAAGACTTAAAGCAGCACTCTGAGTCCACTGACAGCCAAGCTGCCCTAACATGCTGGCTCAGAAGTGAATGTCCAGCGTGTAGACAGACCAACGCTGTCCAGGATATGTCATGGGCAAAAGCTTCTCAAAACTAGTAGAACTGGTGGTGTCTTTCAGTTACCTTTCAACAGAGAAGCAACACAACCAGGATAATACAAAATTGTTATGCTAACAATACTTCAAGAAAGGCTTCAGGTTCGCTGAATTGTCCAGGAAGAAAGTTGAAATTCAGATGGACCTTGCCTCGAGTGCTAATTTTCTGATTTCCCAAATCAGTATTTTGTTGGTCTGATGCTTTCTTCATTCCTAACTTGTACAGAAACTGGAGTTGAATGGATGCCAAGAAGATCTTGATATAAAAGCCAGACAACTGAAGTTTCAGACTTCTTTATATCAGGGCAAAGAAAAATTTCAACAAATGCTCCTTCCAATTTTCAGTTTTTATTTACTTATTAGGACAATGGCATTGTTGTATAAGAGAACTGAGCAAAGCCCGTTACATTTGGGTTTTTATTTGTCTTGTTTGAATGGTTTATCTTTACTGCACCAATAAAATAACTTTGGTCTGAAAACAGCAGTAAAGCATTGTGGAAATCATGGGTTTACCCTGAGGAAATAACCCAAGAATTTGTTGCATACTATTTTCTTTTATTTATGTTGTCATCATATGTGACTCAGACACATGACTTGTTTTTATTTCCTGGAAACAATGATTTAGTTATGTCAAATCATATCAAGCTAACTAGAGTTCAAGCTCAGAGTTCGCCAGTTGAAAATAATATCATTTCTAACAGTTTCTTTCACAGGAACACATGACTTCAGATGTAATGTCTGAGGATACCTTTTTCCCTTTGTATCAGCAAAATAGTGAAGAATTCCGGTGATTGTTAATAAACTACTTTTACCCCTCCAACCAAGATTATCTTCGACTACTAAATCACATCATTTCTACCTAAAACTGCACAGGGCAAGGACTTTTGTTTAGCAGGTACACATTTACAAATATTTCTCTTACCTGTCACCAACAATTTCAGAGTGTAATTTCATAAACACATACATAATAAAAAATATCCAACAGAAAGCCTTTGAAGTCACTAGCATTATTATTAGCCACTTACATTGTGGCATCACACAGGATCTTAAACCACAGTCCAGGACTCCAGCATGCTGAGCTCTGTGCAGCCACAGCACATTTGGACTCAACGATCTTAAAGCTCTTTTCCAACCTAAATGATTCTATGATTCTCAAACACAAAAAACTATGTTGTGTTCTCAATATTCCTATTTGGCACTTAGGTCAGGTTTGTGTTACCACATTTTACCAAGTGAGAAATTAGAATACAGCTACTAGTGTGGAGACCTTCAAGAAAGAAATTCCAAGGTTACAGACATAATGTCATGAGTAATCATCCACATAAATGATTGGACTGGCAAACATTTATGAATATCAAGTTATCAACAACTTTCATTTATATGAAGAGCATGCATGGATTATTTTTTTTAACAGAGTTAAAAAATACAATCATATGTAAGTCCCTGTAAAAAACTTTTAGGTAGATCCACATTTGAAGGTATGCCTTGCTACAAGATCGATTAGATTAATTAAAGCATTAATTGAAGCATTAGGATTTTGAAGTGTTTAGCATGAGCTATGGGTTGTCCAGTCCTGATTACACCCAGCCTGAGGTGACCACAATCAGTAAAACATTTTGCCTTCTTTCTGAACAACAGTATCCTGACCAGGTACACAGCAGGACTGGCCCTGCAAATCAGTACTGGACATTGCCCATGGCAAACTTCTTTTTTTTTGTCTCTCTGAAGAGCAGACACTGAGTTTCCAGTGCATGCCTGCTTCAGGGATGGTGCCTGTGTCCAATACATCCAGTGTTAAATTATGCACTCAGGCTCCCCACGCATCTCCTCCGCAGTGGATGCCAGCCTTAGAGCTATTCTTGGACACAATTATCCATCCTGATTTCAGAAAAGAAGGATTCAGGCTTATGTCCCCCTCACTTCGTAACGTTTCCCAAGAGAATTTACAGACTGGGAAATGTCAGGACTGACTGACAGCAGTTCAGCTGATCTCTGGAGAGAGATGACTATTCCATCATAAGAACAATTATATTTTAGGCATATTTCAGCTGAAAGTCATGCTCATTTGACTTACACAGCTTTCCTTCACAGTTTTTATTTCTCTGCAAACTATTTATAGAATCTCTGCAAAGTATTCATAGAAAAGCTGGAAGCAATGACAGTCTTTCTCACTCAGCTCATCTCCTTTCTCCCCTCTGACTCTAAGTATCATTTCCATAAAGCACATTTATTTTTAAGAACCTCTTAGTAGCTCAAGTGATCAGTAACACATGCCAGTTATTATACAGCTCCATAATTCAAGTAATTGAGGATTGTGGCAAGCAAAAAGGGAAGCATTCTGTTAGAAAAAAAATGGAGACAAGTATTCATCAGGAGCATCCCATTTTGCTTGCTTATTCCTTGTAAACCCTCCATAATAAAACGTCCTACACAAAGGCTGACTTCTGCTGCTGCTAAACTGCAGAGCTCCACATTACCCGGGCGAGCCATCTTTGGACCTCTCATCACCTTCTGCTTCACCCTTTGCTTTCATTTTCAGGCATCTGCTGTCTCCCACCACACACACTAAACCCTCAGACATCCCAAAAGCCTTGGAACAAAATGGAACAAAACTCCCTCACGTTAAGGCCTCCATAGTAGTACCAGATCATGGACTTCCCAGCTCAGTCCCACAGCATGCTCCCACTTCTTTGCACCACTGCAACCTATGCGGGCCTCCCCACGAAATGGGTCTGCTGCAGGTTAGAGCTGACCGACCCAAGAGGAGCCACATGGCACAATGTGAGGCTGCGCAACCCAACGGGGAGCTGCACAAAAGCACAACACTCTCTTGGAGCAACCCAATGGCCAAAACCCTGCATCCAGCTTCAGTCTGGCTATCACAGCAGGTCCCAGGTGGGGTTTCAAGGGCTGGTTGCTGAAGTACAAAGCCTCCCATGAACTAGCTAAAAAACCCTAAAGTTATGTAGCTTTTTTCTTTGCCAGCATGGCTATTGAGTTGTCTTGTATCTGTTTCAGATGTCAATCACTAATTTTTTTATGAACTTCATTTCTATATTTGCAGCTTAAGTCTTAACAACCAAAAATCTTGTCTCAACTCTCCTTTCCTCACAGGGGTTTTCACACACATTCATTACAGGAAGAAGACCTAAATTCCTATTAATTTAACACAGCTTGTAACCTGGAGGATCCATTTGTGTACTAAATTAATTCTTCTATCTGCTAGCAAAAATGGAAATCAATACAAAATCAATACTACAACTCCTCTTTGGAAAGGAAAAAGACAGATCGATCTATCTAGCATGCCCAAAAGAAGGTTGAAAAGTAGTTTGATCACACCTGAGAAGAGAAGGCTCTGGTTAATCTCAACAGTTTCTTCTGGCCTAAAAAAAAAAAAAAAAACCTTAAAAAAATGTATTGGTAAACCTTTTTCCCAAAAGCAGACATTTTCAAGACGCTTATGGCTTGGCAGTCCATTTTAAAGTCAGTGGGATTTTTACTACTCATCAGCACACTTCAAAAGTCAGCCTTCAGGTTTTGTCTTCGACAGATCTTTTGGCAGATCCTGACACATGTTATGGTCTAGTAGCTTTACAGTTTATTGATAAAAAAGTCAAAATCCTCTATTCTACTGCCCTATTCCTGCTATGCCCAGCAGTGCCTATACTTGCAGTACAGGAAATAGAGAGGATTTCTGCTGTACCTCTCCAGCTGCCTAGATGAACACCTTGGGCACTCTGCAGTGAGCAGAGATTAAGATAACATTTTGTAATAATGCAGAAGCTAAGCAAGAAATCCAGGCTGTCAGAGCTCCCAAGCCAACCAACCCAGCAATGGGAGATTTTCAGCTACACCATAACAGGAAAAAAAAGATTGCGTGAGTAAGCGTCATTACCCAGAAAAATTAATCCTTTATCATGAAAACAGCAATCGCTTAGAGAGATGCACAGCAGTGTGATGGATCTGACATGATTTAAACAGGCAAGTGGTACCCCAAGTCCAATTCTGCTCTCTTGTACCACAAAAATTCAGGATTAACTACTGACGTCAATGGAGCATTTCTGGAAAAAAACCACTCCAATAGCAGGCATGGTGGCCAAAGATACTACTAATAAATAGCAGGGTTTATTTAAAAGGTTGGCACTAATGTAAGTATACTGATGCAATTACCCACCTCCCTTTTCCTTACAAGGGCCATCGAAGAGTGAGCCAAAGCAGAGAGCTCTGCCTGGGGATGGCCAGCTATAATGCTAGAAATTCACAATTTGGCTACTGCTAACAATGCCGCAATGGAAAGAAAGGTCTGAGATAGTTAGCGAGTGTTAAGGCCAGAAGGGACTGTTTCACAGGATGGAGAACTGCTTTCACACCACTGTAAAGATCCTATTAATTAGTGCTCAACGAAAGCCTGATTTAGCAACATCAGAGAAAGGAAAACCCACTGCTGCTTGAAATACTTTATTCCACTAACTTGTCCTTCTTAAGGAAGGATATTTGAAGCTCAACAAATTCAAGCTAAATATAGCTCAATCTTCCAACAGCCCAGTAACGGTAATAGTCTGTCCGTTCCCTGACCAGAGACGCTGCAGCAGGAATAAGTAGTAAATTGTAAAACTTGACTTGCAGTCCCCAAAGGTCATAATGATCTGTCTAATCAATCCACTGTTCAATACTTAATCTTCAAACCGCCCAAACAGATGATTTATTACTGGTCTTGGCCTGAAACAAAAGTACCCAAAGTATAAGTGTACATCTTTCATGTGGGTTGAAGAGCTATAATTAAACGCTGATGCTTAAGCAAGCAAGAGAGCACTGGGCTTTTCATGTTCAGCACCACTGAGCAAATAAAAGTGCAATTCCATCTTCTGGCTGCAGTTAAGTAAATAAATTCACCTAAGATGACTTTTACAGTTGTGAAAAAAAAAAAATTACCTTAGCACATGGCTGCAGTAATTAGTGACAGATGAACTATTTTTGTAAAATCAGAACAGGCACTTTTTCCCAAACCTTGAACTAGCCTCAAGGTGTCACTAAAGTTGGGCTGGATTTCAGATACAGTGGGAACATGAGTGGCCTGAGGGAACACCATTTCCAAGCAAATTTGACCTGAAATGTAGATTGCATGTAAAAAAGCTTGCAAACTTTACACCATTAGAAAGGTTTGTTACATCCAGATAGAAGTTGTTTAAGACCATGGAAAGATTTGATGACATCAAAAGATAACACAAAAATTAACGTTGTATACAAGTCCAAGGGCATTCAGTGTTGATAATATCCCCCTTGAGAGAATGAAAAATAAAACAAAACAAATCTGTTTTATAGCGTAGAATATGTTAGAAATTGTAAACTAAATCATCAGCAACACTGCTTGCATCACTCTGCATACAGGACACAAAGAGGACATGGGGGTCAGGGAGGGGGAATACTGTTGTTTTGATAATTTTGACCCAATGGCATTCAGACACATGTTGAAAATACATTCACATAGTATATTAGCCTAAACAAAAATAAACAAACAAACAAACAAAAAAAACACCAAAAAAACCACAGGAGACATCTCAAGGAAAGGCCAGCAGTACACCAGGCAGTTACTGGCTACCCTATGGCATAAGCCAGAAGGCTACAAGAAGTCTCTGTCTTAGCCTTCAAAAAACTGGACATGGGCATTAGTAGCAAAAGAGATAGATATTGGAAAAGGGAAAAGGAGAAAAGCCAAGAGAAGAAAAAAAGAGAAAAATTTTGCAGCAGAAAAAAAAAAAAGTTGTGAGAAGGAACTCCAATCCATGGGAAAGTAAGTAAGAAAAAAATGTTCGAAATAGCAAAAAATCCACTTTTAGCCAGACAAGAAAAGTAAATAAAAGGCTTATTGTGGGCTTTTCTGAGAATCAAAAGCTTTGATTGTTGAGAAAAGTCAAAACCACCCAACACTGACACCAGAGCCAGATAAGGAAGCAGTTTCCCCCAGGGTCTCTGTCCTCGGAGCACACCCACCACGGATCTTAGGTGCCTCTTCACTATGGGGGCAGAGGTGAAAAAGTGCTGTATGTCCAAAACTGCTTTCCCCCCATACCTTGAAATGGGGCTTAACCTTGTGAGGGACATTACCTTTCAAACCTAGCAACACGTACCATTAAGACCTAGAGCCAAGCAGACTCACCACACGGCATCACAACACTTCTCAGTGAGGCGAGCCAGACCCGAAGCCACGCAATGCCTTTGCGCAGGACCACAGGTCAAGCACCCACCGGTGCTTGAAGCTGTGGGCAGCAGGCTGGAGGCATGCCTGGAGCTAACAGTGCCAAGCCTCACAGTGCATGCAAGCATCTTACAAGCAAATTTTACAAGGGCAGCTCAGCTGTCTTGTTAAGAGACTGCCAAGGCTCCGCTGGTTTGGCATCTTCCTCTCCTTTGATTCACCGACCATGAAGGAGATGCCTGTGCTAGATAGAAAAATAAGGAAAAAATTACCTAGCTCTGGAAAGGTAATGTAAAACTTGAGGTATCTGAGGTAGTGTTCTGCACAAAAACTTGATTTGGTGTCAAACTTGACACAAGATAATTCAATTTTACCTGCCAGGCCAAGGAGCTCTGACATCTCTCTATGCTTGGCCACGCAACCAATGCTGTAAGTCTATGGAAAAAAATGGTTGTCCCACTAATTGTGACACCTTGTGAAGAACAGCACTTGGGGTTTTCAAGTCTGACCACTCTGGCAGGCAGGGTGGAACAGCTCCAAAACAAGCTCCTGCACATCAAGGGGTCTATCCAACCCATTCAACACTGATATTATTAAGCTGTTGCTACATTCATAATTTGGGAAACTGGCAGAACTCCAACTCTAGGGATTTTCTTTCCTTCTCCCCCCCTCCCTCCCCCAGCTGCAATTAGAACCAAGCCATCAGACCACAGCATTTAAAGAAATACCAATACACAACCCATAGAGGACAGCTACAGTTTTCAGCTCTCAAAAACATTTATTCATTAAATGCTCCTGGTCAGCTTAATTTTGGGGTATTAAAAATAAAACTTCAGTGATCATCTTCATCCTGTACCATTAACTGGTTCTCTGTAAACTCCCAGTTACTTCTAAATATCTAAATGACCATAAAATACGGGGTAAAACTCTGCTGTGTGTCTGCTTCTGAAAATAAGTACCATACTTCAAACAGCCTTTGATAAACAGCTTAGATACTTTTCTCAGCAAGCTTCAGATAAAACAGATTCCTTTCACAGAGCTATTGCCTGGGCAGGACTCCTGATGAATTTCCTGGGATTTTTGGAGGAGGTGTGTATAATATGGGAAGTGTCATCCAAGACTGTCTATAAACCCACAGTTGTGATGGACTGTGGTTTTATATGAACATATATGCACATATGACAGAAGGGTAAGGTGCTAGGCTGAGGCAAATTTTCTTAAATTTTCTTAAATTTTCAGGTACTACCAAAAACTCCCAACTTCAATAAAATTTCGCTGTTAAGAGTAACCCAAATGAATAAAAATTACCAGCTGAATTAAATGTGGTCCCAAAGAGTGGTGAGAAACAGAGGAGTTTTAAAATATATTGCAGCAAGTTCTGGTGCAGTTTTTTTCTCCATGCTGCAAACTGCACGTGGTCCCCTTCCTTCAGAGGTGACAGAGGTACCTGTACAAGGGTTCATGGCTGCAAAGGACACTGGCCAAAATCTTTACCTGACATTAAAAGTCCTGTGCCAGTCTTTGAACTATTCATTAAAATACATTTTAAATTCTTAAATCAGGTGTACAATACCACCACAATGAAACAAAACCCTCAAGCGTAAGAGGCACATAGCTCCGATACTATATTGAAAAAGGCCATGCAAGGACTTGGAGGAGATGCTACTGATGCTGAAAAAGGTTTAACAGAGACAACTCCAAGATACATGTAACTTAAAGCTGGAGAGGAGGGGAAGGGAAGGGAAGAAAAAAAAAACCTCTAAGTGCTTCAAGATGAGAAAGAAGCTAAAGCACAGAAGATGCTGCTTGACACCAAGAAGTAGACTTTGGGGTAATGGCCTTTTTAAGTTTATGTTATAGCAGCACATAAGCCCAATTTTTATCTCAATTTGACCAAAGTTCTTTAATGTGCAAATGTATTGTATGAAAGGAGCAGGGATAGCCTCTTGTAATAAGACTGCAGTCTACGAGAAAGAAGATAGGAGAGGAAGACACGAGGAAGCAACAGAGTCCTGGTGAGAATAATTGTCTCACGGCCCGGGGCAGAGCTCTGCCCTCCAGATCAGCCCCTCCAGAGCCCCAGCTTCTCCCCCTGAGACATCTGACTGTGGGTTTTCCTACTGTATGCATCACAACCCTCAGTTAATTTGCTAAGGTATTTTTCTCCCTCTTCAGTAAAGGGGCACTGATGACATTAAACAGTATTATTTCAATTAAATCTTCTGTATTTCAAACGTATGTGAAGCCACAGGGGGATGAGTGGTTTCTGACTTGAGTAATACCAGCTAATATTAAAGGGCATTTATCTACTTTTTTTTTTTTTTTTTTAGAGAAGGATAAGCAACACTTATTAGAAACAACGACAATTTCAACTTTATTTCCATTTGAAAACACTGATTTGTCCTGACAAGAGACAATATTTCTGTCAAAGCTTTCATTAGAAAGAGTTTCTCAGACCAAGGACTGGTTTTCTAGTGAAACCCGGTACAACATCTCACATGGACGAACCATTTCCTTGGTTAGCACATTGCACAGAACACAGGAGGTGTCCATCCACTTGATTCAACTCTGAATCATATTCAAAGTTTGCTTTCCACATCTAAATAAGGAAACTAATTATTTGCAGAGTGTTCTTTCTTGTTTATCTCCGTCATCATCTTGCAGGACTGGACAAAGAATGACAATTCTGTGCTGGCAGACCAAAAAAGAGGGCTTTGTACAATTCCTCTGACACACACACAAGTACTGAGATGGAGTGAACGAATACTGAGATGGACAGAACAGCTATAATGCAGAAATAGCATTACGTTGTCCATAGGTCTGGAGGACAAATGGAAATGAGGAATACAGTGCCACCTAATAGAATCACTTTTGATCAAAGACAGCCAAAACCAGCTAGTTAATGCTCAACATTTATACACCACATTAAAAATGAAATAATTTTAGAACAGTTCCACATGCTGTAACAGCTCCTTACTGCACTGACATAAAAAAAAAAAAAAAAAAAAAAAAAGGAGGAATTGAAGCACTGAAATGGCAAAGAAAGACAAACTCTCCTCACACAAGTTTTCAAAGGTAAGAATCAACCTTTACGTAACAGTGTTTCCTCCAGGGATTACAGCAACACTGATGGTTTCCTGCTCCTGACAGCTGGTTCAGGGCCTTTTCTCTTCTGGGTTTCACAGTGCTTCCCATGGTCGTGCTCCAAGACAGTGCTGTCCATGCTCTGAGCTGGTCAGCCGCTTCTGCACATCTCAAACCAGGATTTCTGTGTAAGAACTGCTCCTTTTCCTCTCACTGGTAAGATCCACAACTGTTAGGACTAGGAGAAAAAAAATGAGCAGGTCAGATTATGTATATCATCCATGTATGTGGAGGTTCCATTTCAAAGAGGAGGTGCCTCAGAGTCCTGCAAAAAAAACCCAACAGATGGTCATCTTAAAATCTGACCCAGAAGGAAGGCTCTTATGAGTCTGGAGAAACAAGAAGACCTGAAGCAAGTCAAGAAGACCTGAGGCAAGTCTGCATAACTCTTCTCGATGTTTTACTTATTCACCATTAAACCCCCAGATACACAATCCCGTTCTGAACCTCTCTGAAACAAGATTTTTTAAAATTATTTTTGGTTTGGTTTGAGTTTTTTTAACAATCACTTCAGGTGTGACAAACTTTTCCAGCTCTCATGAGTCAAACTCCATATTTACAGCTAAGCTTCCAGAAACGGATGACTAACATTTTCACCCTCTCTGTTATGCAATTGTAAACACCTACATATGGTCTCTTCCACCCAGGTGAGTGACAACATTGACCCAAGTTCTTAGGCACATGCAGCCATGGTTTCCACATCAAGTTTTGCCCAGTGAGATCACTTAGTACTTTTAGCAAATGGTGCCGAGTCACAGGAGTAGTTAATTTTCCACCTCTTGTTTCCAGAATATTATATTGGTGGTGCCTTGAGAGAATTTTAACTTTCAGACTTTCATCCTGTCGAAAGGTGAAACACCTTCATTGTTATTTGGAACCTGGATCTGTAAAAGCAGGAATTGTAATCTCAGTTTATTAAATTTTGGAGCAGCCTCAAGTGTTTCCTTTCTCTCTTTCCTCTGTTAGGTAGGAAACGGTTAATTTTAGCAGAAGTTTGAGGGTCGGTCTTTTTGGTTGTTACTGGATTTGGGGGTTTGGTTTGTTAGTTGTTTTTTTTAAAAAAAAGAAAAGAGAAGACCTTCTGCACTGCATTTAAATTTAGCACGTAACAGCAGTGCTGGATGCAGCTGACAACTACATTGGAGAGATGCGAAGAAGAGGAATCAGAAGTTGCACAAACATGCAGCCTCTCTTGTGCCAAATGACCCAAAGCACTCCAGGCAATGCTGACAGCAGAAAGCAGGTATAGCTTCCTTGACCCCTCTGTTATCTCATAAACCAAGTTATATTTGGACACACTGTCACTGAAAGACACTCTGCAGCTTTCAATACTAGAATCAGGACTGATTAATAAACAGACTGGAGAAAAGCAACTAAATAGCTTTATTTTCCCAAAGTCAAACTGCACTGACAGAGCTTCTTTTGGCCGACAGCAGGAGCACTGCAGGCAATTCTTATGAGGCAGCTAAAGGGGATTCCTTTTTAAAAATACAGTGTGAAACCATTAAAGCCTTGGTACCACAAGAAATCTAACAAACAGCAGATAAAAGTTTTCCAGCAGAGACAGGAAACACTAAGACAGTGATGTCAACACATCAATTCTGCCAGTGTTTTCCTAGGAAGCTGCTGAAACACAGTTGTTTCCTTGAGGTTTAAGGATTTCCTTTTAATTAATTACCCTGATATTTTAAAAACTCAAGTTCTTATGAGTACACAACATTGATTAGCGCCAAATGTACTGGCTAGGCTCTGAGGGTTTCCATCCTGAGCTGTCAGCTGGAAGCAGAATGATTCTCTGACATCCTACAGCAGCCCTACGGTCATACAGATCCATATTTTTGTGAAGGTGGCAAACAGGTCATTACATTGGGATTTTGGACTCCTCATTCTGTTCCTTACTTAGTCAGTAACCTTAAAGTAGATCTATTTTACAGATGGGAAAAAAAAAAAACAAAACAAAACAAACAACATTGGCTTTCTCTGCCTTTGTCTCTGGCTTTGATATTTACAGGTGAAGAGATTAAAATATCATTTTTCATTTTGTATCAACAGCAGTAGGTTATGTAGCTGTCAAAAACCTATGGATTGCCAGTAATATTTAGAAGCTTAACATCCTCAACATACTTTCAAGATATCTGTATTTCTTTCAGCAAGCACTTGCCTTGGAAAAACGTTAAGCTAGGTAAGATTTAGTGGGCCTTTTCATTCTTTCCATGTACAAATAAGAAGGTGTGTAAATTGGTAAATTAAGCCATTAAAGGAAAAAAAAAATAAAACCTCTACCTTTGCTAGACTACACTTCCGCTTTGATGAAAAGCAGTTCATCCTCAAGGCTTCTCTCGTCTGTAGATTTAAAAAAAAAAAAATTAAAGGGAACTGTTTCTCAGAGTGTAGAAAATGTTCTTATAATCCAGAATAATTGCTAAAGAGACCCAAGTACCTTTCTGTCCAGGAGTGTCCCAAACAACAGGATGAAGAATCCCTAAAAAAAATACAAAACCAGTATAACCACATGATGCTTCTTAAATCCTTCTAGATGTCATTTTCTTAGGAATAGATTTCATCACCTATGACTCAGAAAACAGCAATGTGTAAAATGACTTTATCCACCCAGGACACACAGGTTCTCTGGGAATGTCAAGAATGGCTATATAACCCATCCTCATTCTCATCATGAACTGGACTGATAGGTCACATACCAGGACTTTCCCAACCCACTCAGTAGCAGTATTAGCTGAGAAGAGCCAAGGCAGGCTGGGTATACAACAGTATGTCACCTAACACTGAGTGTTTATACTGATGAGTTAAATAAAAACAGCTTAAACGGCAAGTGAGAATTTTCTGCATATTTGTTAATTGATAAGGATGAGACATCTTCACAGTTACTGGACATTAACCAGTGTATTTTATATTTAACATCACAGAATTATAGAATCATTCAGGTTGGAAAAGACCCTTAGGATCATCGAGTCCAACCATCAGCACTACTTTACAAAGTTCTCCCCTACACCACATCCCCCAGCATCTCATCCAAACGAGCCTTAAACACACCCAGGGATGGTGACTCCACCACCTCCCTGGGCAGCCCATTCCACTGTCTGACCACTCTTTCTGTGAAAAATTTTTTCCTAATGTCCAGTCTGAGCCTCCCCTGTTGCAGTTTAAAGCCATTCCCTCTTGTTCTGTCACTAATTACCTGTGAGAAGAGACCAGCACCAACGTCTCTACAATGTCCTTTCAGGGAGCTGTAGAGAGTGATGAGGTCTCCCCTCAGCCTTCTCCTCCTCAAACTAAACAGTCCCAGATCCTTCAATAGCTCCTCATAGGATTTATTTTCCAGGTCCTTCACCATCATCTTAATTTCTTACCACATTTTACACCAACTAGTTTGTTCCATTAATGACCTGTCTGCATTTACCATGTCAATGCAGGATGTCTAGAGCATGTACCGTGTAAAATAGTTGAGTCAAAAGGAAAGCTTAGATCCTGCACAACACATGCTGCCAGCCCCTCTTTGACCCTTTTTGACTTTTTCCCAGGCTCAAAGTCTGAGTGCACACTATTCACAGTCTCAGAGAGTTTACCTGGAAGGCATTTAGTAGTGCAAACGTAACATGGAATGCCAGAGAGTGACTGTCGACAATTGTTGCTAATCCAAAACCCCAGGTTAGGCCCAGAAGAGGTGTCAGAAGGGCCACATTTTTGCTAATTCGGATCATGTTACTCAAATCTTGTGACTTGCAGCCTTCTCCAACAGAGGATCTCCCAGTCTTCACTACAACCACTACCACCACCACCACATTCACAACAATGATGCTCAGAGCAGGTACAACAAAGGCCAAAAGGGCTTTCGTCTCATACCAATTGAGCCAGCAGACTCCACTCCTTAAATACCCTTTTTTTGGTTCAGTAATAGCAACAGTGAGAATAGATATAACCAAAGGACATCCATATCCAATAGAGAATGCTGTAGCTATGAATACAGATCTCGCTATCTTAAAAAAAATTAATAATAATCCATAGAGAATCAAGAGGCCCAGGGTGAACATCCAAAAAAACAGGGCAAGATAGAAAAAGTGAAGGAAAAAAGTGGCTGCTACACACAACTGGTAGTTTAGGGCTGTATTGTGCACAATAGCAGCTAAGATGAACAAAACATCAGCGACAAGAAGCGATGTAGCAATGTTGACCAAATAAAAGTGGCGCATGTAGGTTATTTCAGTTTTTGTAACGTGATGCCAGACAACAGTCTCGATGATAAGGCAGAGAACCAAGCTGAAAATGGAAAGGCCTAACCCTACACGTGTAATGTAATCCAGCACTGCATTTCGCAGCATGGTAGGGGACATCAAAATGGAGAAGGATTTGAATGTCCGACGGTGATGCCTGCAGATGCAAACAACACTGCTGATGTTGTCTGACTTCATTTTGCATGCCCTGTTATCCCACCTCCTTTCAGTAGAGTGCCACCCAACACACTGAGCCTTGATGTTCTCCAGTTTATTCATCTTTTCAAAGGTGAGCAAAATATGCCGGAGCTCTTCTGGCAGAGACACCGATAACACCATTCCATTCACTAAAACAGGGTCCAACTGGTTGGTTTCTATAATGGCTCCAAGCGTTGGAAATGCAATGCTGATGGCTTTGGAAGTCTTCGGTAACTTCAGAAGTTCTTCTTCTGGAATGACCACTCGCCCAGTGATACTGCCTGTGTTATTGAACCCCATAGAAAAATCAAAGCTCTTTCCGGAAGTATTTTTATGTATGCTGTAGCCTTTTGTAGAGATGAAGTGCTCCTGTATACTTTCCGACCCGTTCCTTAGAAGAAGTTTCCCAGCAAATAAATTCACTGAGTCCAGTAATACTGAACTGGCATTTCTGTCCTTTACAAAAGCCCAGTTGGAAATGATGGAGCTGTTCAGAATATGGTTTGCTATTCTGCTGTAGCTCTGAAACAAACAAGAAAAAAATACAGTGTTTTTTTAATGTCAAAAGAAACCAACTATTATTCTACTGTCAGAGCCTCCAGAAAGGCTCATTTCATTCAAGAGTAATTTCTATAAAGGGAATATTCTTCTTTGACAATGAACAGGATCCCATGATCCATCCCAGTCAAACTCAAACATCTCATTGGCATGGTCAAACAGAATTGTCCTATGCTTTTCATATCATGGATTAAAAGGTGATGGGAGAAAGAAGTATGAAGCAAAAACCAGGACACTTAAATTCTATTCCAGACACTGACCTGCTATGCAGGTCTGCTTTACATCACCCTCCCTATATTTGTTCCCTATCTCCCTGAGTTCATCAGGGAAAGATTTCAGTTTCCATCATGCAACACGTGACAGCAGCTGTGGGTCAGCATCTCCAAAGCTGCCTTCCCTATGGTGTCATACTTGAAAAATAACTTCTTCCTTCTACTGCTCTCCCATGTCTATAACAGCAGTTCCTGGAAACTTTTGCTTTTAAAGAAAGTGAATTCTACAGAGTACTTTCACTATACATGAATTGGTCAAACAGTTTCTCTGACAACAAAATATGTCCCTCTCTGCAAACTCTTTCCAGGTGTTCTCCAAGTGACTTGCAGCCACCACTTCACTGGCTAGTGGCTATAAGGACAAAACACTGTAGGGATGTGCTGGCAAACTCATAAAAACCTCTTGAAACCCATCAAAGTAAATACCTGCATTTTCTCTCTATTGACATTCTCTGATAACAACAGCGAAATCTTCTTTAGCAACTCCACTATATCAGCAATGTTTCCTGGAATGGCTGGTGAAGACAGGATATCTGGGATGATGCATGAAAAATCAGCTTGGCAGTTACTATTCCCATGTTCATCAGCACCAAAATATTTTGCTCCACCTCCAGGCTTCCCATGCACGGGATTTCTTTCCCCTACAGAAGAAAGGTGTCCCCCAACAACACTAACATGTCCTTCAGAGCTTGGAAGGAGTTCACGTTCAGAAATCCTCTGGAAGGAGAAAAAAAAAAAAAAAAAAAAAAAAAGAATAAAAGTGAAGCTACAGCTACAAGCAGGCATGAGGTACAGCACTGGGGTGTGCAACGAACGTGCTGGATTGCCTGAAACACAGGATCAAAGCTCACCCGAGAAGAATGACTTGTCTGTACAACACACATGAAGGAAGGGGCAAGAACTAAATGCAGTGCCTTAATCTTGAAATGACTTGAATGAAGTTATTTATTTTGTAGTTGGGGATAATTTACATGAATCATCTGATTATTACAGATACTGGCGTTGCTCTTTTCTCAGGTTCATCCTAGTGTGTCATTGTCTTGGTTTAGATCCACATGAGGAACATTAGCCACGTGAACAAGGCAACTTCATTTCAGAATTATGTTTCCACACAGGAATTTCTCAAATTTATTTCCCATGACTTGATTTAAGATGAAGTCAAAGCCTGTTACTGAAGTAATCTGTGTTTTAGGATCCCATCTCCTTCCCTTTGATCAAGACTGAAAGTCTATGGAGGGAGGGGTTGTCTTTGCAAGAAATTATGAGTATAGGCCAAAGTAAATGCATAGCAGTTACCTCACCTGAAAAAGGGACTGAACATCCAGGCTTGCACAGGCATCTGTCAGCATTTGCCACTGTCTGTCTTCACAGACAAAGCTTGTCTCCCCATGGAAGGAGGGAGAACAAGGCTGAATACAAATGGCTCCACTGACTTTACAGGGAAGGAGATTTATACAGCCATCTGAAAATTAAGCAGATACTGTTATAAGGTGTAAGACAGCATACCGTGGTCCATGAGGTATCAGAAGTGTAAAGTATTGATAACTGATACCATCTCACAAAGAATTAACAGACACACAGCTATTCACTGTACCTTGCTGATTATCAGTCTTTGATTCCTGACCGAGTACCTGAAAAATAAGATGTGGATTGAATGTTAAAATAAATAAGCAGAACACGACTCCTAGGCACAAACCAGAAAGGCGATTTCAAGGCTCAGAATGCAGAGCTCATGGCCCCTTGCTCATACAGACCAACAGAGAACTAACCATTTGTCTCTATCAAGCCTTCAGTTGTACCCTTCTACTGAAGTGACCTATTGAGCTAGTGGACAGGATTGCACATGCCTCAAGCAGTTAATCCTCAAACAAAAAGCCTGTGTAAAGGCTTAGGCTCTCCAGTGTTTCTCATGTTGATGAGAATATGCGACTTGTTGATGAGAATATGCGAACTGTATGACTTTTGCCATAAGATAAAGCTACAGTTGTACTAATACCAGTAGCCATGTTGTTCCTCTCCTGATTAGGAATCGACCCCAAGGCAGACAGACCAGGCTCCTGCAGGCAGAACTGCTCACTGGGACTGCGTGTCCTACAGCCAGGCACAATCCTGAACAGTTCCATTGCTGCTTGGACAAATGCTTTATCATCTACAACCAGCCAAACCCTGTCAGTCTGGAAGCAAAGCTTGGCTATGCGATGCCCTGGAAATCGCACTGTTCTTGCTGGGCACAGCAGGATTTCAGCAGATTTCTAGCACTGCAAGAGTTGTGCTGGAGGTTGCCTGGCCTACTGAATGCATTGAGCACTTCAAAGTAATTCCTCCTGTAGTGACAGGACAAAGGGCAATGGTTTTAAACTGAACGAGGGTCGGTTTAGATGGGATAAATTTTTTACGATGAGGATGGTGAGATACTGGAACAGGTTGCTCAGAGAAGTTGGGGATGCCCCTCCGTGAAAGTGTTCAGGATCAGGTGGGATGGAGGTTTGAGCAACACAGTCTAGTGAAACTTACCCTCAGAGTGGTGCACGACGTGGCCAGGAAGAAGTGCACAGCCCAAAGGGGCAGGCAGCAGGCTACCCTCGCATCCATCGCCTCGCATTCACTGCTTTCCTCCCGGAAGACAAGAGATGTTAAACAAGTTTACCATCTCTATTTTCACTTTTGAACACAGTCTAGTTGCTAGTAAGATAGCAGCTAAACTCATGGCAAAGACTGGCCTGGCAAGGTGATTTTCAGACATTTATCATTCATTAACTTTTTTTATTGAGAAAGATTTGTGAACCTTTTCTTATAAAAAAATTTAAAAGTCTGTCCAACACTGGAAGTTACTGCATTAATAACTTACTGTAAACTGTGAGGTAGAGAGCTTGTTAAAGCAGTTCAGCCTGTAGGTCCTTTTTGAAGTGATTCAAGAAGCCTCATCTCTACAGGATTCAACGCTGCTACTCTCCTCAAGCAGTTCCTGATGAGACCTGCCATGCGTGGTAGGAAACTTGGGCCCTCATGGCTCAGATATCCAAATCTGAGAAACAAGGATCAGACTCAAGTGTTATTTGCTTTGCAGAAGGATTCAGGCATCTTATCCCTCTCTGGAGTTTCCCATGGTCCTTGGTAAAAGCTTAATATCCTGGGATGCAGCTTGCTACAGGCATAGTTGCTGGAGAAAACTAATCCAGTAAAGGGAATGAGGAAAAGATAACATGTTAGATCTGATTATTAGATGCTATACACATTCAAGGGAAAAGCAACAACTGCTGTGGGTTCAGAAGAACCGAGACACTGATCTTCTATCACTGGATGTATAAAGAGATAATAAACCACATACTAGAAAAAATAAAAAGCATGAAATCAGTGAGCTAAAAAGCTAAAGCATGAAACAAATGCAAAAGTAGCAAAGCAGGATGATTGCTGGATTTCAGGAGAAGCACACATGAAAAAGCTTGTCAAATCATCATGTCCTGATAGGGGCCACTCAGTTTTGCCCCTGATTCATACTGATCAGGACAGAGGAGGCTGAAACAGAAAGGTCCTGCTCTGATGGAGCAGAGACGTGTTTTCCTGTCTAGGAAACTCCAAGGCCTCACCATCTGACAGCATCAAAGGGCCAGGCAACTGGCTGCCCCTTTCATCTGGGACATTTGTTCACCTTAATGTATTTTCAAATCCACAGTTTTATAAGTGAGTTATGAAAAGATCATGAAGGGAAGAGCTAGATTGGATGCACTGAATTTCTATGCTAGCTCTAAAGGAGAACCTCATGCCAGCCTCTTGAATTCGACTGGTATTAGGAAAAGCATTTTCTGGGTTTAAAGCTAGCAACCATTGCTCTTCTAAAATGGATAAGGAGAAGGGAACCAAAAGACTTGGACTGATATTGCCAAAGAACAGGAGGTGGCTGGGAAACTCCTACAGGTTTGAGGCAAAGGGTTGTATGGAATTCTTTCCCTATTTCTGCAGTCATTAAACATTTATTATATGCTTATACCCCTAATTCCATTTTACAGCTGGGAATCCTTGAGCTCATCATGTTTCATCATTAATTAATTCATACTCATTTTGTGTTTAATCACTGATGTAACTCCACCTAGGGCTCTTATCTTTAAGTGAGGTAGAAATCTGGGACAGCTCCAGGTATCTAAGACTCACCGAGATGGCCCACGTTACCAGTGAAACACTGATCTTGCTCAGTTCCACTGCTTGACTCATCACGGAAACCACCCAGCCTCACCACTGAAAGAACATGCCAAGGTAACCACTATGCAGCAATAGAAACTTAGAGCAAAACAAGTAATACAGCAGCACAGCAAGTCACTATCACTTTAGGGGAAAAAACCATGGATATACTGACATAAGGTGAAAGTGTATACAGCTATTCCTGTCTCCAAAACATTCATTTATGGTACTTTAGGAAGTGCACGATACCTATCTAATCATAAACTATCTACGGCCATTAATGACTGCTCCGTCAGTACACAGGCACACGATCAGCTGAATTGTCAAAATCCTCTCACGTGGAAGGGAGAAGGGACTTTCTAGTAAGAGGACACTTCCACATCCTAAGGTACCTCCCACCCAACCCCCAAGATTGTCATGGGCTGCTGATCCTTCTTCTCAGCTCATTTTATTTGGTCACTGCACCCAATGGGGGCAAAGCCCTCAACAGGTGGGAAAGAGTGAGGAGTGACTAGACAGGGGTTACAAGAGAAGAGACTCTTAAAAAAATAAAAAAAGGTAAACTGATCATGTATTTAAAAATTCATCCTTATGTTGGTTAATGTACCATAGCCTTAAATTCAAAGCCCTTACTCTGTGACTTCTGCTGGTTAAAGCTGAAGTGTTTTGTTACCCCAAGCACTTTCTTGCTCTTCATTTCTAGAGGATGCATTGCATGGCAGCCTGGCCCCGTGTGGTCACAGCTACCAGAGGGATCAGCCCAAGCAGCAACAAGTGTGGGAACCCTTGTGGGAACCCACACCCCTATGCTGGTGGACCCAAGGCCTCTGGATAAAAGGTTCTCCACCACCTAAGGTCACAGATTTCCCCTCTCAACTATAGTTTGTCTCCTGTAGTAGTGAAGCTTTATGGGGAAAAATATCCTGCACAAAAAATTACAAGCACATACCGTACATAACAAAAATATACACTGAGCTTGCCATGATTAGCTAGACAAACACATTTTCCCCTGCAATTGCATTACACTGCAAACTCTCACTGTGTGTATTTAACATTTTTAAAAATATTCATTCCATTGTTACAGAACCTAATCTATTGTTTTTAGGGCTTTAATGGCTACAAGGCCAGCTTAAAACTCAATAAACCACCATAATGTGATCACTTGCCATTGCTACCTAGCAGTTTAAAAAGGCTGCAGCAGGAGGCTTTAGAGTCTTCAATATGGTCATCCGAGGATAAAAATTAAGGTTCTTAATTATACAGAATGGTATTAGTTGCATTTTTAAAGGGATCACACTTGGAAAATGTGAATTTAAATAATGCAAGTTCTGAGGAGAGTGATCTTCACAGTAACTTCACCTATAAGAAAATTTCAGGTTTTCTTAAAAGTGACAACACTGATTAGAGGCCAATTACAAAACTACAAGCAAAAAGATCAGAGGATAATCAAGACACATAATTTATTTCCACAGATATAAGAAGAATATAAAACTGAGCAAATAAGTGCAAAGTAAATACAGGCTAAGCAATTAAGTGTATTTTAGATTACAAATGAACCAAGTTCACAGATAATTTTCAAGCAGTTCTGAAAATGCGTTGTGTGCTAGTACTCACCGTTCTTGTAAGCCTGGGTTCTACTGTACGCAAAATTAACATAGCCAGAGATCCTCAAAATATCACAGGTGAGCGTCTAACCATTCATCTGCCGCCTCCGTGCCCCAGTCTCACTCTTATGGCCTTACCCCACATCGCTTGAGTGCTCTCACTCATTTAGAGTTTTCCCATGAAGAAATAACCTTGGGCATCAGCCTGCTTCTCTTCTTGTCTGACTGGATTAACACTGAGGAACCTGCAGATTACAATAGAGGTATTGCACTGCAAAATGACAAAACAAGTTACAAACACACCCACAGAACCGCTGTATTGCCACCATTGCCAGGTGTCCAGAGAGATGAATCATGCCTGCGTGGTTTGTACCCTTCCTCCTGGTGGAGGAGGCATTTTCTGCTCTTCTGAACTTTAAAGACCGAAAAAAACTTAATGATCAAAATCTGGTCAGGTTAATGCATTACCCTTCATAAATCAAAGATGGCACTACTGACAGTATCTTGCACAGCTAAAAGGCTCAATGAGCCAATAATTCTTCTTTATGGGGTGCACCCATCCTAAGGGGTGAAAGTTGTCTGCTGAACCTTGTGCCACCTTCAGCGTTGGCTCTCTTATTATTGCCACTAATTTACAGAAAGTAGTTTATCCTAACAGAAAAGCAATTCCTAATGCTTCTTCTACTCATGGGGTTGCTTTGGAAGAACAGCGGTCACTAATTTTTTCCACAGCCCTACAAGGTGTTTATCATGAGCTTATAGGGTTTCCTGAGCTAATGTCATTTTGTCTGCAGTCACAACTTCAGCCAGTCCTCACCCACAAGGCAGGGTCCCCAGTTTTAGCCTAAAGGTAGGCATTATTTAGTGTTCTGCTTGGATATAGCCAGCCTTGCATCGCACAATGGTATCAAGTAGGAATTAAGCCAAGCACAATCAGACACACCCAATACAACCCACTTGGAAAGGTTAGATGACTTGGACTTGAAACAGTACCAGGTAGAGGTGAATTAAAAGGTGGCACCTTAGCAACCTTTAAGTCAGAAGGGCCAAAGATCAGACTCAAGATACAGACACCTGTTTTAAAAGGCAATTCTTCCCCTAGTCACCTGGAGTTGTGCTCCCTGAACATTTGCTACAATGACAAGACTGAATACCCCTTGATTCTCAAACACCTCCTCAGTCTAAGCACCAGTCCTCTGAAGGACACAAAGGCTGGCATGCGTCAGTACTCAAGATACATGCACATGTTTATCCCAGAAGGAAGAGGTGTGAATTTGTTCTCCCACGGACTAAGAAAGATTTTCAGACCTTGACTTCCAACAGGCAATGTGGGTACTCCAAACCCTGAACCCAGCAGCATCAGTCTCACACTTTATGGGCTGGTTGAGGCTGTTTGCAATCTTCAAGCTGGGAGGTATGTGCCTAGGCACCCAAAAGGGAGTGGTTTGTCTTTTCAGCTCTTGCAAAATCCAGTTACCCAAGATATACGACCAGCTGCTTTGACACTGCTCTGAGAAAGCAAACTGTCAGCAAATCAGGAACATCTCAGAAAACTTCAATAGCAGCCAAAAATAAGGCAGCTGTAAAAACTTGATTTTACTATTTCCTTTGGAAAAAGTTAACAGGCTTCTGCTAATTTACGACTTCAATGAGCACAAGGTATTTATTTAAATGTTCTACAGATACTTTGCTACACAATTCAAAGTCAAACCTTGGAATACATTACAGATTTTGATCAGAAACTCCATTCCCCTGAAGCAACATAAATGAAAAATGTTATCTTCATGGTGATTGTTTAAATAAATTTAAAAAAAATAAAAGAAGTAGACCTGTTTGTTTGTTTTAATGTACCTTGTATGCAAACAAAAGGTTTTCAGAGAATGTTATGAAGGTTGAATAAAGACCCTGAAGTTTAAAAATGTCCTTCCCCTGTTCATTTGCCTTTTCCCTCATCCATACTCCTTTTAAAACATGCCATACTCTCAGCCTTCAGTTCTTCACTATATTTAAGTGATTCAAACATGCGTTTATCCATGTTACTGAGTGGCAATAGGGATCTTAAAAAAAACTCTGCATGAAGATGCACAGTCCATCAGTTCAATATAGACCAACAGAAAAAAAAAAAAAAAAAAAGGAGGGAAATAAAGGGATACTGAGAAGTTAAGATTTCCAGTTACACCTGCAAAGAAAAACAGTAACCTCTCCAATGGTTTAGATCCTAAACCATCCTGACAGTCAGGAACCAGAGCACCCCAGTGAGTAAATTAAAATCTGAAACCCCATATGCACAATAATACACTTCGTTCCCACCCCCCTGAACTCCTCTTGCAAAAACTTTAATGGCATGAGAAACATTTCTGAACAGAACTGAATAGACATTTCAACAGGTTTTTAAACTTACTTTATTTGCTGCATTTGGATAGCATGCATCATTTTACAGCACCAGTAAACAGGTCAGTGAAGCACACTGCTTTTAGGAACTTGTACTGTGGAATGTCTTCAAAACCACCACCCTCTCCCCCTCCACTCTAGTACACAACACTAGCTGAAGACAAGACAGACGTGTATCAGGGCAACTTCCTTAGGGCTAAAAATACTCATAGCAGCGACTTTTAAAGGAGGGTTTTATTAAATCAAGGCATTGCACTTGGGTCATTTATTGCTATAGCGAACAAAGGCCATTAAATAACGAATATCTTTCATTTGTGGTTCTAACTGATTGTCTTGTTCCGTTCGTCTGCTACAAGCTTACACACAGACACAATTTCTGTGGAGCAATCCATTCCAAGATTTGTTTCATGCTCTGATCACAATTAAGAGCTTGTATAACAAAATTTGCCATCCCATTAGGCTCAATTCTTGCTTTTCATCACCTGACTTCGAGGTACGAAGTAAGAATTTAGCGTCTGACGAGAAGCATTACTACTACACATTATTCCTTTATAATAAGATCTGCCTCAAGTCTTCATTTGTGATGCATCCAGGCAATTAAAAGTTAAAAGCATGAATATTGAATCAGTTATTAGCAATGTGACTAGCAAATATTACCCAATACCTGCACTGTATATTAATCAAATTTTATCAATAATTTAAATCAGCAACTGACAAACATCCTCCAATTGACTTTTTGATGGTTGTATTTTATGATGCATTAACTGTGGAAAAAGTATACTCTCAAGAAGTAACACTCATGTCACTTGCTCAAGTATACTAAATAATCACTGTATTTATGACTATTCCCATGAATAGAAACTTAATTGCTTCTCTTACTGGTGAAGATGCCAAACTATGTGGCATGTTTTTATCACTGAAATTCTAGTACACCAAAAGGAAAGAAGGTGATTACTAACAGACGTAATTGACTGGCTTTCTAAAGCTGTATTTTTTTAATTCTTTAATCAAATGAAAACAGCAATGAATTTCATTGTCTCCCATCACTTTGTATATTATTTATATATTATTCTGGTACACTGTGTTGGGCTTAGGAGTTAAAGATAACGGCAACCCACAAGATTTCAACTGTTTTTCCATAAAATGTTAAAGACATTTTCTGGGACACCAGCACAATGCTGTTAAAACAACTGTTCTAATCACACATTAAAATACAAAGATGTAATTAAACTTGGAGGTACACAATATACTGCGAAAGTTTATGGCATAAATATATAAATATTGAGACCTTTTGAGAATATCAAAGTTCCAAAGGGATTTATTTGACTATTGTAAAAACAGATCAAGACGCATATTTAACCACTAGAAAGACTGATGACTTCAGTTTAGGTACACAGAAGCAGAGACATTATGACTTAAGGTTTACTTCCTCATGCTGTATGCTGTAATATTTTAGGCACAACAGGTTAAGACTGGATTCTAGCCTTGTTTCTGTACTTCTTGCATCTTGTGGTTTTAAAAGTTAATTTTGTCATAACTTCATGATTCAATCCTAAATCCCTTTTTAATCCAATAGTGCAAGTGACAAAACATCCTGCTAAACTACTCAGATTAGATCATTCTTTCTTAGTACAATGCATAGGAGTTTCACCTGCTTCACTGTATTAACAAATTCCCACCTCATTACTCAACTTATAAACAGCATATTATTAATATTCTCACTGCAGACAGGCACAACAGCATAACCCTGGGTAAGACTGCCAAAAATTATACAAATATCATATATTCCCTTTTGTGTGTAGGGGAAAAGTAGTGACTACAATTACAATACAGTTATTCCAACCCTCCCAATAGACTATTTTACAGATTAGTTGTAAAGATAGATCACCCTATTTATAGTATAGATCTCTTTAAAAATCAAGCTACAGGTATTCAATAAAAATCTATTAAGAACTCCCTCTTCTTTCTATACAGATTCAGTAGTATTTTCAAGCAAACCAAAAAATAAGGTCTGCAATTCCAGCACAGTAAGAAATAAGGCCTCTTTTATATTGGCAAAAAAATTACACCATTATTCTTTTTTGTTTTCTTATCTCTGAATAAAAGACTATATTCCTTTTTTTACTATATTTTTTTCTTTAAGACGGTAGAACACCAGCATCCATTATTATGAAATAAGAGTCAGTTCTCCTTGTGTTCAGCTTTGAATTCCTGATGAGTTAAAAACATTTGAGTCCATAGCTGTCTCATGTAGACATCACTGCTTTCTTCAATTTTTCTATTTCAAGCTGGAAAATGGACATTTTGAAAAGAGAGTCAGTATTAAAGTCGCAATCATCTAAAGTCTTGAGAGCTTTCACCAAAACTATAACCTTTATATTTCAAAGACACTTAAGTAAGTAAAATCGTAATACAGAACATTCGACAGCTCAATATTTACAGCTGACTTTATAGTACTATATTGCTAAACAAACAAGTATTTAAAATCACTGAAAATTTGCCTATAGTTCTGGAACATCTTATTGGATAAACTCACTCTCAATAAAGCGGTCAAAGCGGGGTTGTGGAATCACTTGACAGGTCCCCATGTAACACTGCATTGTCACCTCAGACTATCTTCCTAAAACAGCCTTCATGACAAATACCACACCATGATTATTTTGTATTTATTCAAATGGATTTAGAGGATACATGGAAGTTATGTCCTCGTCATCCACAGTATATATTTAAAGCAACTACATTAGAGTTGCATTAAAGAGAGGACTCACCAGAAGTTCTTAAGTTTCAAAAGTAGCTTTCTATTCAGCAAGTAGGACTATTCCACAAATAAAATGCCCTTTTGTACCACAGAATCACAGAATCGTCTGGGTTGGAAAAGACCTTGAAGATCATCCAGTCCAACCATTAACCTCACACTGACAGTTCCCAACTCCACCAGATCCCTCAGCGCTGGGTCAGCCCGACTCTTCAACCCCTCCAGGGATGGGGACTCCACCACCTCCCTGGGCAGCCCATTCCAACGCCCAACAGCCCCTTCTGGAAAGAAATGCTTCCTGACATCCAGTCTAACCCTGCCCTGGCACAACTTGAGGCCATTCCCTCTTGTCCTGTCGCTTGTTCCTCCGCTCAAGAGACTCATCCCCCCTCTCTGCACCCTCCTGTCAGGGAGTTGCAGAGGGCCATGAGGTCTCCCCTCAGCCTCCTCTTCTCCAGACTAAACCCCCCCAGTTCCCTCAGCCGCTCCCCAGCAGACCTGTGCTCCAGACCCTGCCCCAGCTCCGTTGCCCTTCTCTAGACACGCTCGAGTAATTCAATGGCCTTTTTGGAGTGAGGGGCCCAAAGCTGAACACAGGAATCGAGGTGCAGCCTCACCAGTGCTGACTACTGATCACTTCTCTGTCCCTGCTGGCCATGCTATTTCTGATGTAAGCCAGGAACTGAGATAATTTTCTACAATGAGCTCATCCTGTCAACACTCAACAGCATCATACTGTAATGCAGGTAGCCTTCTTCATCAATAAATTGAAAGGAGTGGCGTTTATTCATAAGGAAATTTTTAAGACGCATTCTGTTCTTTCGTCAAATTATCCACTTCATATTTAAACAATTCATCAAAAATTTAGGGAAGTTTACTTTTGCCCTGTTTTTCTTTTGATTACATAATCTTACAAAAGCAAAGTGTTAATCTCTCTTGGAACATGTCCAGCTGGACGTTTCTCTAGCAAAGAGAAGAATCCAGCAACACTAAATCAAACTCACATCCCAACACCTATATGTATTATTAAAATTATTTTTTCAAATAAAGAAAGCTATACTAATATGAACTGTGAATCTTTTATATATATATATATATATATGCGCCAGTTGCCTCAGGAGGCATGCATTCATTCAACTGCACACTAACACAGCAATAAAATTAAAAAAAAAAGTTGAGCAGGTTCATTAAGATTTCCCTGTGGCATTGAAATGCTGGGGTTTCAACCCCAAGCCCCAGATTAAGGTTGACATGTGGGTGATTCCCACAGCCCTTCCCAAAGGGGGGTGAGGTTCCCTTTAGGCTCCCCCCCAGGGTGGGCCGGCCTGGCAGACAGAGCCATTGGGTCAGTGAGCCTCAGGGGTCCCGCAGTGAGTAACCCAAGGTCAGGTGTCCCACTGAGGGATAAAGCTGGGACCCCTGGCAGGAGGGGCAGTGTCTGTGTGTGAGGTGGGTGCCCTGTGCAGAGTTCCCTGTTGGGGAAGGACCTCCCGCCTCCCTGGGACTGGGCTCCACTCAGGTCTGGCCTTTGTAAACGCGGGCTGTGTAGAGATTCAGTGTGTGGCTTCCTTGGTCTCATGTGTGTGGTTTGTTGACTCGGTTCTCTCCTGTGCCTTCTATGGGAGACTGCATTTCACCATTTATTCCACCCATTGTTGGTCGTGCGGTGTTGTTGTTGGGGTCAGTGGGATTGATGTCGATTATGTATAATCTGATTGACTTGTTTGTACCCCCAGCGCTCACCCATGTACTGACCCTTTTGTATCAAATAGTTTGGTTATTGGTTCATCTTTATGCTGGCTGTATCCTTGATGCTAGGCCTAATAATTGGCAAAAACACATCAAAACTCCAGAACACTGCCTACATACTTGTAAGCTACCCCCCCCTCAAATTGCTAACATTACCTCCAGATTACTTCGCAACAGCTTCTCTTCTTCCAAATCCTTCTTGAGTTTTTCCAGTTCTCTCCTAATAGCAATTAAAACATCAGAAATACAAGTTAGAGGTGTGTGTGGGGGGGAATTCACATTACTGAGAACAGGAAGCACAGGCCTTATTTAAATTTTACAAAAGGAATTCACATAACAACTGTGTGACACTACATCTTATAAATAAAACTTACATGTAAGTACATACCTACTAGTGAACTGCTACTCAGATCTGCTGGACTACAAGCTTCCACCAACTCTCACCATTTCTTACCTATCACTATGCACCTATCCCTAACATATAATCACATTTTTAAGTAGTCTGTTTAGAAATGTGTACTGTTGTTTTACTTGAAGGGTTGAATTTAAGCTAAATAACCTGGCAACTTCTACATAGAGAATGGAAACTGTTTAGAATAGAAAGTTCGTAAAACATGTTTTATTTCATAACTATGCTCAGGCAAGAAAGTGCTAGGAATTCTCATCAAGTTGCTGAAGAACTACTTCATTAATCTCCAGAACTCGTAATTCACTAGTCTGCTTTGGAGACCAACTGATCCTCTCAAGAGGTCACTCTCAAAGCTGGTTTGGTTAGCATTAGTAATAATATAAATAGTACCAAAATGAATGTGCTGTAAAACTAAAACCAGAAAAGATAAATTTTCAACAGATTAGTCTTTACAATCTTTACACAAACACCAATTTTTCTTCTACATTATTCTCCAAACACAACCCTACCCACATGCACACAGATGATGGGGCTACCATGATCACCAATTTGAAAAGCTCAGTAATATCTTTCCCTACTACCAGTCATTGCAATATTGCAGTTACTTGTGTGCAGTGTTACACATGGCCAGCACATGTATTTATATTAAATATCACAGAAGTTATCTACTTTTCCTTATAGTGAAAGTGCTAACTGTGTAAGAACTATTTTCAAAGTGCTGTAATGAATGCAAAAGTGCAAAGTAGGAAGGAAAAAATGTGTACAAGTTAAAAAATACTTCGACATCAAATCTGTATGTATTTAGGACATGTAGTTAGATCAAATTCTAAAGAAATAAGTTCAGAATTAATATAGAACAGCTTTTTAAGAAGTCTGGCATTAAAAACACTTGGAGGATGGCTATATATCCCTTTGCAGATTGATAAGGAAAATATTTACCCATGTTCTTTCTTCAGTGCATCTACTAAACCCATCAAATCATTAATCTGAGTCCTGAGCTCTTCCACAGAAATTTTTTCATCATCTGTTTCTCCTTTAAATTGGATGTCTCCAGGAAAAAAGTTGAGTATAACAGAACTTGGTCTCTGAGATGAAGATGGAATTGGTGGACTGAATGCAGATGGCTGAAAATATAAACCAGTAGAAAGCTAAGAAAGGAAGTTTTTATGAACTGGCCATTTACAACATACAGTTTGTACTGGTATGGGAGCTACATGTGCACAAGTTTCCTTAATTTTCTATCCAAAAGGTAAGAAACAACGTCCAGTTCAAGGGACTACTGTAGTATATGAGATAGTTATTTTATACAGTTCTTTATTAAGCACTTCCCTGAAGTTCCTGTAGGCACTAAAAGAAGTAGTTACACTGCAGTTCTCCATGCTTCTAAAAAAAATGTGATATAATGGAGCCCATTGGTTCATCATACACAATCTTTTGTGCACCTTTCTGATCTGCTCAGTTTTTCTGTCTGTTGGGATACTAAAGGCTAAGCAGACATGGAGCTTACTTGGGAGATACCATCATAGTTTCATGCTACCCGATACAATAGTTCTCATCATAACTGATGCACTTTATAGTAAAGTAAAAATGAAATTTATATTAAATGACATTGCTCACTCACATTTAAATACAATTGTTTACATTTAGATGGTTCAATCAATCTAAACTGGAAATATGAGCAAGATGAACAGAATACCTAGCTGCCTGGTACTTCTCTAGCTCCTTGGTACCATACCTTTTTTGTTTCAACTGGCTTTGGCTTGGCACTTTCTTCTTTCTGCACCTTCAAAATTTTTTCTGGACTCACATTTTGACTTGCCTGGTAATCCATTCATAAGAAGTCAAAAAGTTTTCACAATTTAGAAAAAATAAAAAGAAAATTAAAAGAAGAACTGTCATATGTTTCTAAAGATGCAATAGTAAAAGAAAAAACCCACCAAACCTACATTACTAGACTACCAGTTTTCTTCCCCTGCCAGTTAGAACTTTCCTTCCCTACAATACTCACTCTGCTGATTTACATCAAACTCAGGAAGCTTGGATAGGATTTTCAAGCATCTCTGCAGTACTTAAGCCTTAGATGCTTTTGGGAGCCTGTAGGTGCTTCCTTAAACACAAACATTAACAGGCATAAACTGTAGATGTTAACTGGAATGACTGAACTATATCACATCCAATGACATAAACTGATGTCAAGGACTCTGCACCACCTGGTTCTCATGGTCTGACAACCTCACATCTTAACACATGAGATCACAAGTACTGCTCCACAGCAACATTAAATTACAGGTTTGCTGTGGCCAAGGACTAGATATTGTTAGGCTCATGAGGCACTACAAACACTTGCAGAGTTTTGTGTATGCACAACATCTATTTCATCATCAGTGAAGCTAAAAGACCCAAGTACTTACTGCAGCAATACCCCACAGAACAGAAAGACTCCTTCAGCTGCAATACAATCGTGCTGTTTCTCTTACATACCCTTCCCTCCTGGGAATGGATGTTTCTGTAGACAAAGTCTATAGGAACTGAACCTCTGCAGCATTTTGCATTTCTCTCTCAGGTAAATGGTACATAAGATTGTTTCCCAGTGTAATCCTGTTTCCTGGAAGTTTTTTCTTAGTTCACTACTAGGAAAACACACCCAGTATACTCACAGGACTACTGCTATTGAAACGTGAAGGCAGCCTCCTACCAGGCATCTTGGGTCGGTTTGCAGTAGGGTGTGATAGATTATCTGAGGTAGCTATTACATCATCAAAGCTTAACAGATCTAGAAAAAGATGAAAACACATACCATCATCAAGACCAGAAGGTTTTGCTCTGTTCTTTATCACTTTTTTCCTTACAGAAAAAAAAAAAAAAAAAAAGTCAGAATTCTTATTGTCTCAAAGATTTTCAGCATATAAAACATGAGCCGTACGAAACAACTACATGACTTTGATATATCCGGGAAACCACATTTTCCCCCTTGAAAAAAAAAAATAGATGAATTCAACTAGCATTTAAATTCAAGTTCTCAACAGAAGCAGTGCTACATTAACATGGCAGCGTGAAACAGTCCTAACAAGTATCTGCAGAAAAATATATTTATGATTGTTTTTCTGAGAGGTGCCATATTCAACTATTGAAGAGAGCATATTTTCTTGTTGCTAAACTTGCATGAAAATTCAAGTTTAGTGACTAAGACAAAAATAAAAGCAACATGATAAAACACACGTCCACACGTTGGTGAAAATTAACAAAACAGTAACTGCAGATATTTCTGTGCAGGGTCGTTTTTTCCATATGTAGCCCTTCATCTAAAGAAAATACACAACTTCATGAAGACTGTAATAAAACATTTCATATTTTATTAAATAATACAGATATCTCTGCTCATTAGTCTCTTTATGCTCACTAAGTAAACTGTCTTAGTAGAAATTCTTTATGGGAAAATGCAATCTTAGGAAAAAGAACTATTAATAGGAAGAACAGAACACATCTAATCTAGTAATAGAAGTACTTCACCTAGTAAAAAACTGAACTTCTTAACTATTTCTCCACAAAATGATAATACTTACCTACCAACAGATGTGTAATGAGATAGATATTTTTTTATTTAAGATCAACGTAAGACTAGGGATATTGTATATCGTTTTACAAGACAAATTCACTGGACTTACTCTAGAGACTCTAAATGTTTAACTAGGATGCAACACAGCATTTAATATGGGCACCAAAAATAACATTCAAGGTTTTGGGTCTTGGGGTTTTTTTTCCAGTGACTTCTGATTTCTACATGACATTACGATTTCTCAGACAGCAGCTATGATACTTCTTTCCCTGTTTTCTCATTAATTTTGAGGTTATAGCAAGAGATAAGTAAAAACCCCCTAAGAACACTGAGCCAGACCATTCATACCGCTTTGGTGTTTGGATGACTTAAAATGATCTGATTAACCTAAGCTTTACTCATGCACTGTCAAAGCTAAGTTGTACCTGTAGGAATTAAGCTTTCCATTGAATGTGTTACATGATTTTTAATGTCTTCTACTCTGCAAAAAATAATTCACATTTTTCAGACATCCCTGATCGTAACTACTTTATCATCTGTGGCCTTGTTGAAATGCAAGCATTTATAACACTATCTGTTACCACTCAGTTTTGCTGCTTTTTAATTTTATTGAAGAGAATGTAAAGACAGTCTTTTGAAAAGATGTAATCATAGTTGCAATTAAAAAAACGCAGGGAAGAAAAACAAAGGAAGAAACAGAAGAGTGATGAATGGCAAGCAGCTGATGGAAATAAGGATGAGGAAGAAATAAATATCTATGAAGGTATTTTTATTGTAGTCTGTGTCAATAAAATATTTAACTTATTAGAAGTCAAACAACAGTGACCAAGGGGTATATATGCATGTTCTTTACTCAGTTGTCAGTAATCCCAGAGTACTAACCCACAACAATATGTAAATCAGGATTTATGTTAGTTAGGTATTATTAGAAAGGTAACAAGAAGGCAGGAAAAAAAAAAATATATATATGATTTTTCCCCACCTCAGTAATTTTTGCTTTTAAACAATCCTCCTTTTGTCATTCTGCAGAAGTGACAAATCATTTGGAAGTAAATTTAAAGAAGAATTGTAAACTGAGTTGCCATTATGACTGTAATGCCAGCCCTCTTTCCATGAGCAAAGTAAACACCAGGCGTATTAAGAACATATTAAGAATAATTTCTGAAAAAACCACAGTATTTGATAAGGCTTGAAGATGAAGACTTAGTTTTGAATTGTATATAATTTAAATATAGACGGTTTGATGACACTAAAGCCAAGAGGTTTTTTCCTATTTGTATGAGCTTCTAAAGGAAATTGCTACACCTGAGACAGCTGCTCAGCATTAAAATATTACCAACACATTAAAGTCAGAGGGAATTCTGACTGTACTTGCATTTTCCTATTTACCTTTCCATTTTGTTGCTTTGGTATGGGTAAGAAATAAAAAACACAGGCTGGTGGGGATTAGGGTTTGTGGTTTCAGTGGTGGTGGTATTTGTTTGCTCTATTGTGGGTTTAGGGGTTTATCTGTTTTTCTTTTTAAACAGCATTCTTAGTTATTTTAGGAGAAAGCTTGGACCCACTGAAACCAATAGAGATAGTGATGAAATCCACTAGAAGTTCACAAGTTACACACCCATTTCCATCAACAAGGTGATTTATTAATTAACTTTCTTACAGACTGTCTGTGAGTAATTGTTAAAGGAAATTCCATCATAGTGCCAAAAGAGCAATACCATGTATCTGGGGATAATTTGAGTCAAAAAATTATTTTAAGGCTGAGCGATATTCACCTTTCTTTCTAGAAAGATGAGCTAAGCTTAAACAGTTACTTAGGACAGGCTATTAGAAATGTCATGAGCTAAGCTTAAACAGTTACTTAGGATAGACTATTAGTCTCTTCTGCCAGCTTAGCATGGATCCGTGAAAGAACTGCTAGGAGCTTTATGTTATGTTATGTTATGTTTGTCTTAAAGCCTTCACAAAAACAAGCAAAGCTGAAGGGGTGTCTAAAGAAATTATGCTTCCAATCCCTCATGTGGTTGAGGCTTAAAAACCCATAATAAAAGATAAACACATCCAGTATTCTAGAAGACATGACCTCACATTAATTTGCAGAGTAAGAGAATATGGCAGTCCTTTTTCCTATTACTCATCTTGCTGAGATTACATCCCAACAATTTAGAGGACAGATATAAGCTTTAGAATATTTACATTTGTGGTTGAGCAACACTAAGATATTTGCTATAATTAAGCACATGCCTATTATGTCAATTTCAAAAAAGCTCTCTTACAGGATGATACTAAGTAGAAAACATCAGTGAATCCAGTGCCTAAAGGCTTCATAATTGTGTAATTTGTGTATACAAAAAGATAAAGCCATTCAACCTACATACAACAGAAGTGCTATAAGTACTGAACACATTTCATTAAAAGCACTAGGTTTGGCTTATCAATAAAAGTTTTTGGGTTTTGTTTTTGTTTTTGTTTTTTTAATTCTCACAAGTTCCTAATTCAAAAGTATACTTAAACTTCTTTAACAGCTAAGGAAAACAAGCATTCAAACAAATGAACAAAAAAAAAAAAGCATTTTGAATAGAAACTCAAAAATTTTAGTATCAATAACTGAAAATTACGCTTATGACGTTAAGAAAAGGCTATGTGTATGGCATAAAGCATTTGGATTTCCTTATAGATTGTTATCTTACCAAAATGGAGAAGGGTAGGGTAATTTCCTGACACGTAAGAAGGGAAACATGGCAAACAGGATAGGAAACAAAATCTGGAAAGAAAAGTCAAGGAGAGGAATGTCTAGAAAAAGATTCTGAACAAAAAAATTATTTTACAAAGCAGAAAAAAGAAACATTTGTAGAAGAAACAGAATTGCTTCACATGTTCAGCATGCTAGAATTATAGCTTTAAAGTACTGTAAAAGACTAATCAAATGGAGAAACATTTATGCAATTTTTCAAATAAAGCTTCAAGAAGAGGTATTTCAACATGATCAATGTTTCTGAATGTTTTTGAGTATTTGTCCTTATCTGATGGCTGGGGGCCTAATTTTGGTATGGAGTAGTTTTTTTTCCCCCCCTATAGATACAGATTATTTACAGCTTCTCCTTGGGCTACATTGAAAGTAGCTACACCACACTTAATGGTCAAACTAAGTTGCAAAAAGTAAGTTCCATACTTAATGAAACTGGTTTTCTAAAATTTTGTTCACTTCAGGATCTCAATCTAAAGGAGAAAAAAAAAAAAAAAGACTCTGCTAATGCAGTTGTGAACCCCTGCCATACATTTTTTCCACATTTTAGTATCTATTCTAGTTCTTGTAAGATTAAACATTCTTTAACTTTATATAAGGACCCAATATCTTTGGAGCTTTATATAGCCTTAGCTGCTGCACAGAGTATTATGTCTTTAGTAGCAGAATGCACACAGTAACATAAAACATAAGATTTATTATATTTCACTGGCAGGAGTTTGGACTTGTCTCTTTTCACAATAGTAGCAAAACTACAAGTGACATACGTGAAGCTGCCCTTGTTTAAAACAATCTGCATAACAGAGGATTTTTGAAACTTTATTCTTAAATAGCAGTTCTTTGACACTGGTCAGTGCTGCAACCCCACACAGACTGCCTCAGCCTCCTTTGCTTGCTCAAACAAGGACCATGGAGCAGATGTCACTCATTTGCTTGTTATGCAACCCCTGTTCCCTGCCCCATCTCAGGTACTAAAATCCTGAATATCTCTATGAGCCTGTACAACCTTACGTTAGCAAATCAGAATCCATAGATTTTTATTTTTTTACTAAATCGGTAAAAATTTGGAGGATTTTCTATATATGAATACCTAATATCACAGCTACTATGTTGCTGCTCTGGTTATTAAAGATGTCAAGATAACTGCACCTAAAGGGGGAAAGAAAAAAAAAAAAAAAAAAAAAAAAAAGAAGACATTCCACTCCAGGGGAGTTTTTTCCTGGGGACAAATAATACTATGCTATCACATCTAGCACAATTCTAGAGATAAAATCTGAGTAGTAGGACAAGGCTTACATTTTTTAAGGCTAGGTTGTGCATCACTCTTTCGTGTCTCAGCTTACTTTGGCCTCAAAGTATTTCTTCCATACCCTCCCTCAAACTCATCTTTAAATACAGGCAATAGTCCAACTGCCAATTCAAAACCTTTAATGCAAGACATATCACAGAATATGCATAGATTTTAAGGAGGAATAAAAAGCAAACTTATAAATACTTTAGGGTAACACTGATAATACCTGTAATATTTCAGGATATCTTAATAGTTGCTGAAGTCCAACTTTTTGTGGCTCGGGAAAATGTAACTTCTGTATTAAAACATATAGGAACTAACCTTTCTTCATACAAAGCATTTAAGCTTAGAACAACATTTTAAAATAGTTAATGGAAAAAGTCAGAAGTACCCTTTTCTATTCATAAACTGCCTCAGTTTTTTAATGCATTATTTTTATCTCCCAGATGAATTTATTACACTTTAGGACCAACTATTCTACAATCTGAATATCATAATTGCCCCCCCCCCCCCCAAAAAAAATCAAAGTCATACTATTTCAAAACGTATACTAACTAAACCTTTTCTGAGAGGAAAGGCTGCATTTGAGATACATAATTCAAAACCTGAAGGTACAATTCACTAAAGCTCTTTCTGCAGTGGTTTATCAAACAATAAAAATAATTTAGAATTTTTTTTAAAATGCCTACAGCACATGATCTCTGACCAAGAGGCACAGGGAGGACTTAAATCACTTGTGCCGTCAAGTAAAGGCCAAAAGGTAACTACATAATAGCTCACAGAGCCTGATCATCAATGTGTGTGCTTTAACTGGTATCAAGGGTTTCACTGGACAAATTCAGATTTAAAGAGATGCCAGGTTTGGCTCAAGGTCCATTAAGCAAAGCCATAAGCACGGAATTCAAATGTGCAATGCTCCAAGGTGCCTCAAATTTAAGGAATGATAAAGTCAGATTCTAGTATAGCTATGAACTTAATCACAGAATGCTGAAGGTAATGGCATTACTAAAAACATGCAAGTTAACTAGAAAAGCAAAAGTTCTCTGAAATACAAGAGCAGAACAAACAGAATCAGTCAGTAAGGAAAACAATTTCATAAAAATGCAAGAGAGAAGTGGCAGCAAAACCCCATGCTTTCAAATTAAAATAACAAACCATTACCTATGTTTCTCCCTTCCTGTCACCTCTTACACAACAGAGCTCATCAACTACCTCCAAACAGCCCTCTGACAACTGCTCATCACTTGTTGACTCCTACCTTCAGCTACCTACAGCAGTTCTAAAAAATATACTTTCTACTGAACAGGCATAATTGCACTCTGTGGCATTTTGAGTAAATTACTTAAAAAGTTAACCTTGTAAAATACTACAGTCCAAACAAAGACCCAAAAGAATGTTTTATGCTTTTCTTACCTGATTCTTTAGAGCTCTTTACCACAAGTGCATCTACCTCTACTGATTTTGGTCTAAGTGTTAATGGTTCAGAGTCTAACTTTGGTTTTGTTACTGGATCAACTTCAGATTTCGGTCGAAGAGGAACAACTTCTCCATTAGATCTGTAGCAAGATGACAAATGACAAGACATAACTAGTCAAGAGATTAAATAGTTTACAAATGAAACATATCAAGGTTAGAAGTAAACTGAAAAGTTTCAGTAGGTTTTATAATTCTCTAAAGCCTCGCTTAAAATCGAGTCTTTCAGAAAGCAACTGTAGTCCTATTAAATTCAATTCTCTTGTTCTAGCTCTTGCAGAATTGTCAAACATGTACAACCCCCTTGTAAAAACAATCCAAAACTTTTACTACAGGGCAAATTTTGGCACTTAAATTCAAAATATTACACTTGCACACCTTTTAAATACCTCCAGGAATGGTGATTAAACCACTTCCCCAGGCAGCCTGTTCCAATGCTTGACAACACTTTCAGTGACGAATTCTTCTTAATATTCAATGTAAACCTCCCCTGGAACAACCTGAGAACACTCACTCTTGTCCTATTGTTTGTTACTTGGGAGAAGAGACCGAAACCTACTTTGCTGCAACCTCCCTTCAGGTAGTTGTAGAGAGCAGTAAGATCTCCCCTGAGCCTCCTTTTCTCCAGGTTAAACAACCCCAGTTCCCTCAGCCGCTCCTCATAAGACTTGTGCTCTAGACCCTTCACCAGCTTCGTGGCTCTTTGGACACACTGCAGCACCTCAATGTCTTGCTTGTGGTGAGGGGCCCAAAGCTGAACACAGGAATCGAGGGGCGGCCTCACCAGTGCCGAGTACAGGGGTGAGATCCCTTCCCTGTCCCTGCTGGCCACGCCAGTGCTGACACAAGCCAGGATGCCATTGGCCTTCTTGGCCCCCTGGGCACGCTGCTGGCTCCTGTTCAGCCAGCTGTCAATCAACACCCCCAGGTCCTTTTCCACCAGGCAGCTTTCGATTCACTCTTCCCCAAGCCTATAGTGTTGCGTGGGGTTGTCGTGACCCAAGTGCAGGACCCAGCACTGAGCCTTGTTCAATCTCATACAATTGGCCTCAGCCCAGCGATCCAGCCTGTCCACATCCACTGTAAAGACTTCCTACCCTCAATACTCCCACCCAACTTGGTGTCACCTGCAAACTTATTGATCTGCAAACTTACTTGATCCCCTCATCCAGATCACTGACAAAGATATTTAACAGAACTGGCTCTAATACTGAGCCCTGGGGAATACCACTTGTGACCAGTCACCAACTGGATTTAACTCCATTCACCACCACTCTTTGGGCCCGGCCATCCAGACAGTTTTTTACTCAGTGAAGAGTGCACCCATCCAAGCTGTGAGCAGCCAGTTTCTCCAGGAGAATGCTGTGGGAAATGGTGTCAAAGGCTTTACTAGAGTCTAGTAGACAACACCCACAACAGCCTCTCCCTCATCCACTAAGGAGGTCACCTTTGTGATAGGTGGTGATCAGGTTTGTCAAGCAGGACCTGCCTTTCATAAACCCAGGCTGACTGGGCCTGATCACCTGATTGTCCTGTATGTGCCATATATAAAGTGCATAAATGCACCAGTTGTCAGCTTCAACATGTTCTTGTCATTAACTCACCTCCCAAATCCTTTATTTAGAAGTTTTATTGAGTAGAAAGAGATAGCAGCCTTATCTTCCTAGAATAATGTTTAAATATCTGAAAGTTTAATACCCCTAAGATTTAAAGTTTTCATTTACTAAAGGACCACAGTTTATTACAGACCTCAACTGAACATGTGTACCCCTTTGTAACCATAATTATTTTCTAAAACTGAGGAGAACATGACTTGTGGTATAAACCCAAAAATCTTTACTTGGGAAACTCTCCAAAATACCAGTGATATAACACAACTGCATGCTGAAAACAAACAGAAGAAGTAATGTGACAATGGTCTGACTCTTCAGTCAGGCATCCAGTGTTCCCAGGGCTGGGCACGGTGGAATCAGAGGCAGGTGATCCACGTTGAACTCAAGCATCCAAACTGTGTGCCCTACACACACTCCCTCTCCCCACTGCTGCCCTCCTCACTGCCTTTAGATTATTCTTCCTTTTGGTTCAGCTATACAGGACCTGCTGCAAAAAAAGATAAACCTTGACAAATGCTTGCTGCCACTATGTATCTTTGCAGGTATTTAAGGTGCAAGCTCTTTGATGTAGCAGCTATCTGCTCCTTTATTTGTACAAGGCCAAATGCATCATGACTTTACTTTCTCATGGTTCTTTCAAGTCAATCCCAAAGGGACAGTTACCCAAAATTGCAAATAAACTGCTGACAGGTAAGGATCTAGCAAATATACTTTGATGGAGACAGAAAGGGAAACTGTGTGGGGGATTGTACTGATGCAAAATTAGTCCTATAAGTAACCACTACAAATTCATGAGAAAAAAAGTTTTTAAAAGTGGATCTAGAAGAAATAGTGAGCCATTACTTGCTATTACCATCCCCATTTGTCCAGTAACTCAACTGAGAATACTCAGGACAGAGTAAAGAGACTGGATGTGGTTCTGTAATAAGTGCTTTCTTCCCAGAAGAGCACGTAAGCAACACTGAGTAACTTTAGTAGAGGTTCTAACTGTGGTAACTCTTCTTTTTCATCTATCTTATTCTAAAGTGCTGAAACATTGAACACTGATGCAGCTCAAATCTTCAAGTTTTTTTCCAACACAACAATAATTCTCAATGTACACAGATTCTTTTACACCACACTGCTACTGTAGCTACAACTTCTTCATTATGGGGCGGGCTTAAAGCAACGCAGCTCACAGATTTGTAACTTCGTCGGCCCCATGGTTAGCTATGCTGTAATACTTAGAGATAGATTCAATGTCTCAAAGAAAGTTATAAGCTCATACTAATAATGACATGGAGAACCAAGACACTGATAGGTGTAGGGTGGAAGTCATCCTTGCATCCTTTTCACCTTTAAAACATGTTTCTTCCCACCTCATCCATGAAGGAAGATTAAACAAAGCAAATAAAATATACTTGCTGTACATGATTTAAGGTATACTGACTTGGATACAGATGATGGCAAAACAGGTTTATCTGGACGTTTTTGCAGAAGCCCTGCTCTCAGTAAGCTGTTAGTCTTGCTTGGAGGAATAGGCTTCTTGGGTGGTACTTGAGGAGCTTGAGGCTTCAAAGGCTTCTGATCCAAAGCTCCTTTTTCATCTGACAAAATAAGTCACCAGAACATTTTAAAAACCCCAGTTGTCTAGAATTCTTACAATGCTAATCAATTAGAAAGCAACTGCTGTCAGAAATACTTTCTTTGCAGATAAAAGGGAAAAATAGGTATGTAAGTGTCTTAAATAATACCTTATCAAAGCACACGAACTAGTTACCTGAACTTAAAAAACATTATATTAAAGTAAGCAAAACGTCTTTCTACTGACATGAAACAGTAGTAAGAAATTACTGATTCACCTTATTGCACTGCAAATGACATCTAAGAACCAACTGCTACTGCTTTATCTTTTCTATGAATTCACCTTACCTCCCCTTAAAAAGGTAAGGGTTTTTTTATTTTGTTGTAACTAGACTTCTTCCATACACACAAGCAGCATAATGGTATAAGCAGTATCTATGGAAAAAAGGGGAAAAAAAAAGAATATTTATCTGAATAACTAAATTTATTTTCCAGTCTACCATCCTACAAATTCAAGATACAAATTAAGTATGGATAATCAAACAAAAAAAGTTAAATTTATTGTTCGATAACTGCATGACCTAATTGAATACTGTCCAGAGGAGCTGACATATAACATATGGGACACTGAAAAATTCAAGCTGCTTACAAATGTTCGTTGAATAGACTTTAACCCATGTTCCCTAATTACACCCTGGGGCATATCCAGAGCATACCTTCTACTTTTCCTTGTAAAACTGTACTACAGCTCAGTCAGGCATGCATAAAGCACTGAGGCTTTAAAAGTTTGTTGTTAGATTACAGTAAGGACTTGCAGTCATTTACAGTTACTGCCCTTGCAGGGCAGGAAATCAATAATTTGGGATTGAGAGACTGACCTTCAGTTTTGATTCTCCCCATTTTCCCCTCCTGTGACTTTGCTTTTAACCAAGTATTTGTCTAATGTAAAATCTGCACATATGATGTGGATCTGGGGTAGGGTTGGAAATTTACTTCAGCTCCATCACAGCTAAGTGCCTGAACTGGCAGGTCTCTGACTGACATTCTCTGGACAATTCCTGCAGCCATTGTCTGTCAGCCCTCCAAACACAAAATGGGAACATACTGATTTTCTTTCACAGGAATACTTGGAAGTAAACGGAACATAGAGATATTTCTGAAAAAAAGCATTATCCAGGGCAGAACTGTCTTCCTGCTTTGGGACATTTAAATAATAGGAGGCGATTTGAACAAAAAAACCTAAACTGGCCGGCATCCCCTTCCACTCTCTTAAATTAAAAAATAAAACACTGAAGCAGTGGAAGGATTTTGCCACATGGTGGTGCTGACTGTCCAGTCTAAACCAGCCTGTCAACAGTGCTAGCCGCTTCTGCCCACTGATTCTATATGTAAGACTTAATTTTAAACGCCCAACAGCAGTTAGTATTGCTAAAGATCAATTAACTTTATTTAGCTATCCTGAACACGAGTTGAGACTTACACCTTTTGTTTTTAAGAATACGTGAGTTCATAAACACGGCAGGAAAAACCCTGTCAAATTGTATTCCTGAATTATCATCTGTCAGTTTTGCCTACAGTTACTCCCACTCAAAATCTGAAGATAAAACTGTTCACAGCTAAGTGGAAAAAGTTAATACCAAAGGTCAAGATTAACCACGAGCACAGAAATCAGACAATTCTGCTGCACAAAATGCCATGCCTCTTTTTTGGCTTTTGCTCCGCAATGAAAGAGATAAAGGTTGGCTAAAAATGAACAGTTTAGTAATGGAAATAGAAATACTAATCTCAAGACATTTATACTGGACAAAAATTTCTACATGATACCACTAAGTATCCTTTGCTATAAATACAGAAATATTTATAGGACTATTGCTTTCAATTTTTGATCAATGTTTGATCATAAAGGCAGATTTATTAGTCTCCCAATAGGCATAAAAAATTTACATGGTTTAATAGCTTGCAATTGGAGCTGCTCAATCAATTTTTTTTCTGAAAACCAATTGCAGTACAATTTCATGCTTAGTGTATTTAATCACTAGTATTGACACGGTTATTTTTCCACAAGTAAAACCGCACTGATGAATGGACATTTCTAGTGAAAGACTACTGCTATCCAAATAAGTAACTTAAAGACCTGACCTTCAACTGAATACAAGACAAACTTGTCCTTCATAATTTCCTGTACCACAGTAGAGGATGGTTCTCTACCATACTTATTTTTTCAGAAGCTTTCATGTTCCTAAGCATTTTAGATGGTGTCACTCAGTACTTTTTTATTTTCCTATATTCCTCCACAAATAGTGGAACTCAACTACGCAAAGGTTAACACCATAGTACAAACATAACCAGTCTAAAATTAAACTTACTTCAGTTTTAATAAACTTGAACTTCTAAAGAGCCAAGTGATCAAAATTTCTAGAAGCATAGAGTTGATCTCAATTCATACCTGAAGATACTGTTCCAAGAGATAAAAATAATTTGTTTGCTCACATTCAGAAGAAACATACCTGATTTTAACAAGTATTCTTCATATAAAAAAACAGAACGTGCTATGTCTAAATGTGGGTTATAAATCTGCCCAAGGAAGTCAGGAAACCCACTGAGCAGGCTTACTTGTTGAAATGTTGTTTAGCCATGGTCAGCCACAGTTCACTATTCACAGAGCAGAGTATGTTTTTATAATATGTTTACGGTGCAGTAACATCAGAATTTCTTCCTTAAGACCCAACCAGCATGTTTAAGGTTCTGATTTTAAATACAGCCAAAACAGTTTAACAGTTTCACTTGGCAAGTTTTTCAAATATGAAAAGACGACTTTCAGAAACATGTTTGGGTGATAATAGTAGCTTTTTTTCTTAAAAAAAAAAAAGACATCCTTTAAATTTTAATAATAAAATGGTAAACATCTCCAAATTCTGGAGAACTGGAAAATATGGAATAAAGCAAGAATTAACAGGACAAGAAAGTTCAATTTCCGAGCATTGCGACTGTAACATCTAAGGAGTGTTGTAACCCTTTCTGTGTATTTATTTCAAAGGTATTTTCAACCAGAGACTGATTTTGGCCAAAACATTCAGAAGCAGCAGCAAATGTATTCATTTCTAATAACTTACTATTGCTATTCAAAACTGAAGTCCCTATCACAGAACTATACTGAAATGAATTCAACAGTAACTATGTTATTATGCAGTGCAGTCAATATTTTTCAGAATGTAATGCACTAACAAGAAATACACATTTCATAGAAGTGTAGTTCTTCTAATCACTCTAAAGATATTTCCATAACATCACAGACACGACAGCTTCAGTAGATAGTAGCAAGGGAATCTGTATGATGTCTTCCAAACAGGCAACTACTGCACGGAGCAGCCAAGCTAAAAACTGTAACTCGTTTACAAGAGCATAGTCTCAAATGCACTATGAAGAAAACTGATCTCACCTTTTTCTTCAGGCCTCAAAGAAGGGAATTTCTTCTCTCCAGCTGGCAATTCAGGCTTTGGAGCTAAATGCAAAAAAACGTAGACCCTTCTCAGAGAGCTTTAATTATCTTGGTCACTAACTAAAAATATGACATACACCAATTTGTGTTATATTTTCTCCTTTGGAAGGAGTGTAATACCATTTATAAACACTCATTTGAGCCCAGAAAATGGTAGGCCTGTATTAAAATGTTTCCAAAGCAGGCTCCATCATAATTTCAAAAAATATATAGCAGCAGCAAAATACATAAAGCATAAAAAAGTAACCACAAACTGTGGCTATGGGTGGCTGCATTACTAGGAAATACAAAGCTACTTCTGAATTTCCTTCTGAAGTCATGCACTGCTTCTGAAATTTAGTATTTCTTCAGACACATACCACTATACATATACTACGTACCTGAACTTTTAACAGGAGGTGGAGGTTTCTTTGGCTTCTGCAAAATTAAGGAAAAAAAGTGAAATAAATAAACAGATATTCTCTATTAAAGACAGACTTATTCACGTTTTGTTTTGCTAACTGTAATGTCTAGCTTGTTTACTAGCTGATTTCAAAGTATTTTACAGAAGAGGGAATCAATTCACAGACAGGAAACAGGGAACTGGAGCAATTCCCCTGATATCTCCCCAACAATCAGTTGCAAAAAGGAACAAAATGCAGGTTTCTTCAAATCAGATCAGTGCATCAGCAACTTGCATAAGTAGTTCTTTGTACCTCTACCAAACTAAAGATTATGTCTTCTCTATTCCAAAGAATTGCTGCAATTGCACCCATTTTAATTTCAGTATATAAAACTCAATCTTAGTTACTACAACGCAAGTTTAAGAGAGTAATCAGTTAAATTTTTGAACCAAAAATAGTCACTTTCACTGAAAAAGAAAAAGGTTCTAAGTTAAGTATGCGAACTATTTAAATTAATTGACTTCTAAATTACAACAGTGTAAGGAAAAAATCATTTGCATCATTTGCAATGTAAACACTTCAGTTACATGAAACACATTGTTCTGAGCTTCCTTATCATTTTATGTTTAAGTGGGAAAGGTGGAGAAACTACTCTAGCCATTAAAAACTCAAACTATTATGGTGCCACAGTCTATTCATTGAAAATAATTCTATTTTAAAGCACGGTCTCTCATCACTTTCCTTTACTTGGTAGACTTGAATTTGAATTTCTCTCCTGTTGAAGGAGTACTCTCAGGATAGACATCTCAAGTCACCTCATCCTCAGAATCTGATTCATGAAAATGTTCCACAAGAGATGTCTTTGTGGTTGAACTAAGGAGAAAACTCACTGATAAAATGATCACAAAAGCCTACACTTGTTCTTTATATAAACCTGCTGAAACCATATGGGCTCAGTCTAACATAGCCCTTTCAAAAATGCCTTGTAGTAACTATTTTTGTAACAGTTGCTATGGATGGATTTTACTTCTGTGCCTCTACCACTATTGAATAAGCTTTTCTTAATGCAGAAAGATTCTATTCTGACAAGTGAAATGTAATTAAGCAAGCATGAAAACCCATATTAAGATTTTTTTCTCTAGTTTCAGAGAACACAAAAACTAGTGAACTTAATTAACAAGACTGTATTTTCTTTCTTTCCCAAAAAGCCAAATACATTATCTAGCTGTGCAGCACTGCTGCATACATCAAAAACATTTACACTGAGAGTTCAGCATCAACTTGCCATTATATGATTCTGATCTCTGTTTTTAAGTCGATATCAAATAGCTGATTACAATAATCAGCCATGCAATGCCTTCAACTTCAAAGCTGCTCAGTGCAAGGTGAATCCCTGTACTGAGACACAGTATACAATGCAGAATAAAGGATCAAAGTAAGGTCCGCCCACAGGAAACACTGTTTATGGTAAGGGTATTTTTCGCCCCCCCTCTCAAGGGAGACAAGGAAATACAATTCTGCACTGCAGAACAGCGATACTACCCACCCATCCCTCAAATCAAGTCAGCTTTATGTTACAGCATTTATGCCACCCTTGCAAAGCTGAGAATCAATTTGAAAAGCAAACGCTGACTTGGAGTAACTAGATTTTCTATGTATGTTAGGTAACTGAGGTTAAATGACATTTGTAACTATCTGTCAGGTCTCTAGCAATCCTCTGTGAATGCCTCCAATTCCAGACCAAATGGCACTAAATTACTATGAAACTCAAACTCTGTTCTGCTGAGATACATGCTTCAACATTTAGATGTCCTGATGTGGAGCTGAATCTATTCCATCCGGGGATGACATATATTTGTGAATTAACACAACCATCTTCACTACACAAACTTGTCAGAACCAGAATATCACACTAATCTCAACAAAAAAAAATCCTTATAAAATAAGAACCAAAATTACAAGCCAAGGAGTACCACATGAAAACATGAATTTCTACAAGTTAGCACATGAGAAAAAGAAAGAATTTCTAGATCCCACCCAAAGATTATCCTTCACACACTGCAACCTACTGGCAAGTCTTAACATGGAAAAATCCCAGCTGGTCCCACAGGGGTCACTGAACATTTTTCAGTTATAGTTGCTTACAGGACTACAGATGGAAGAGACTGACTGCTATCTCCTTTCAGAAGAATAAAGGGTTTATTCAGTAATCAGTTACATGTAACACCATGTTATCAGAACTGTATCCTTTTCTCTGACCTAACCATCCTCATTAATTACAGTTAATCTTGAAAAGCATGCCTCAGCTTAATATTTGAGAATTTAAACACAAACATTAACATTCAAATCTTTCTTCTTTGATATAGCTAATACAAGATAAAGTTAAAAACTGCCACAATTGTAGTAATATTTTAAGCAGCATAATGTGCTGTGAAGTCTTTTATTCCTTGCATTTCTATCAATACTCTTTTGTGGTACTAAACAACACACCTAAGAACTTACAGGGAAGTCTTTATCAGACTCTTGTATTTGAACAGCAAAATTATCTGGGAAGACTCCTTCTTTACCATTGAGTTCTCCTTTCCACCAGCCTGGCTCCCCAGTGTCCTAAAATAAACAACAGGACATTCCAATCAATATTTACTTCTTACCCAGAAAAGATACAGTTACAGGAACAATGTTTTTGCTTTTACCCACAATATAAAATAATTGTTTGCCTGAAATATCGCATTTATAAGAGGAATACTTTGGCCACCTTAGACAGGTGAAATGGCTACAGATCAGATCAGGTTTGGTCAGTTTTTGTTTTCTAAAAAGCAGAATGAAATTATATTACATAATTTATATGATAAGGGTATAAGGATAAGATCTGCAAACGGAAGGAAAGTACATAGAGCTAGTTATGACGCAATGCACAATATCCAATATTCTCAACTTCCTGGACCAGCAACTTGTTCAGTAAATACATCAAGTGTCATTGGAGTAACACACCATTCTACTAAATAAAAGTGATTCTGATGTGATAGATTAGGTCCAGGGGTCTGAAAAGTCAAGCAGCAAGACGATATACACTACTGAAGAGAAAAAAAATAACCATATGAAGACATAATAATAAGAAAAAAAAAAAAAAGGACAACTAATTCAGTGGCACAGAAATCCATTACATGATCTTACTGGATCAAGGCCTTAGTTTCTTCGTAACAGAAAGTATGACATTATCTGAGTATTTTAGCAGTATAAATAACAGCTCTCCTCTGTGCCTCAGATCCAAAATACTGCAGATGTCACTTCTCCATACAAGTCCAATTGGATTATTGCTGATACTGTTAGCAGCAGCAAGTAGCTAAGCACAAAGTTCAGTCCACAAGAAGGACAATTCAGCACTCAGTTCGGCTGAGACAATGAACAGCTAAAGGAGAGGAGGAAAAATATTAAATAAAGTATTTATTTTAGAAAAAAAAATCCCACCCCACATTAAACTGAAGGAGGTAGGAAAAAGACATGAATAGGTGGTTAGTGCTGAAAGTTTGCAGAAGTCTTCTTTCATTTCTCCCTCCATCACCCTTTCAATTAAGTAGAGTCCAATTCCTGAACAGTGTGCAGTCGTGAATGAGATAAGCCATCTATTGCTAAACTTTATTTAGACAGTGCTGAGGCATGCCAGGAAGTCAGAGACAGCTTCATGGAAAATGATCACATGCAGAACAGAAAAAAAAAAAAAAAAAAAAAAAAAAAGAGTCTGAGGGGGCCAGATTTTACACAAAGTGAATGTGCTAGAAGAAAATACCTTGACACTTGTGAGATCAAAACCCTGGACGGAGTCAGCCATATGACAATTAAATTAATACACTCAGACTTCAGATGTTTTTGGAGGGAGAGCTCTGCTCTGGATAATTCTTCACTCCATTTTGAAGCAGGGTATGCTTTGGGTAAATCAGTTTAAAAAGGACAGACATGCAAGAGATATAGTGAAAATAATCCCTTGGGCTAAGGGCTGTCATTTAAAAATATGCCTTCCATAATTACTATTTTCCACTACTGATAATATCAATTTTCCTGTTAAGAAAAGTGGCCATCTTTTCCCTAAACTTAAAATCCTCCTAAAGAAACAGTGTTACTTTTCTTCTGCAACTGTGTGAAAGCAGAAAGCAACAAAAAAGAAACTTTCCACTTTTTTTAGCCAAGCCATTATTCCTTATTATAGCAGCATGTAAACAGCAACTAACCAAAGACTGCAGAGTACTGCAGGAAAATTAACTACAGGTAGGTCCATTTCTTGTTAAAAAACACCTCTAACAAGCTAACCTTTCAAAAAGGTGTTTTCAATATTCAACACAAATAGAAATAGTCACGTAAATAATCATATTTCTCTAAATAGCCAGACAGTGTCATTAACTTCTCCATGGTTATTCTGAAATACCATGTGTCTCTAACACCTGCACTTCATTCTCCTACTGAAAACATTTCCTCAGTTTTTTTCCACCATACCTGGATCTAAACCAGTTAAGTACAGAACTTAACTTCTCACCTTTTGACACAATAATACTTCCCAACCACCACCTCTAGATCAGCCTGTTATATCACCAGAGAAATAGTACAAATTCTGAAGGTAAAAGGGCTATTTGCAAAGATTTTCCAGTTTCCTCACCAAAAAGGCCTTTGGTACTGTGTGTGTGTACTGATCCAGCTGGCCTCTGAGGAATCTAAGATAACTTCCAACTCTGGAACAATCTTTAAGGACATCTCTATCTCCACCAAGTGTAGAAACAAAGAGTTGACCCTCACACATCAGGCAAATCAGTCAATGGGAATAGCCACTGCAACAGACTCTCCCGCTTCCCCACTTTACACGTTACCTACCTGTACAAAACCCACGAAAGCCAATTAATTGTTAAAGCAAACTGAACATCTTACCTTACTGATTATTTGAATGATCTCGCCTTCTTTAAAGCTGAGTTCATCATTTGAGCCTTCATAGGAAAATAACGTCCTGCAGTATTCCTTGGCTGAAAGAAAGCAGCACAATTCACTACATCTGCATACCGTGGGTAGTAACATACGTAACACCAGCTCACTTGTGCTGTCTGAAAGGAGAGCTCGGAAATTAACACTGTAGTTATACTGCCCTTCTACACCAGCCATCTGAGACTGCTTTACAAAGGTTCACCATGTCATTCATATCACAATAAAATTATATATTTACAGACTGATGGAGTGAAATCTTTGTGAAGTCAGTAGTTTCGGCTCTAAAACATTTTTATCCACAACAGCAATTTAATTCAGGTACTTTCACTTCAGAGGGAGAAGAGGAGCCTACTCAGCTAAAATTTTAACAGCCTATCTAACTCTCCCCATAGCATTATATATTCAATTTTCAGCTGCTTTAGACAAAAATGCTTTCAAGTTTTTTTACTGAGTTTATATGAGATTTTTATGATCTCAAAATACATCTACATTTCAAATTACATTCCTAATTAAATACATGCAATTGTTTCATGCTGCCACAACTACAGAAACTTCAAGTACCCAAGCAGTACATCTACTGACATTCTGCAGTAAAATTAAGTAATTGAAGCAAGGGAATTCCTTGGCTAAGCACCTGAAACCAGAGCTCATCTGAGTGATCAAGTCAGACAGTTACAGCCTCATCTGCAGAAGTAGAAAGAATAATTTCTTTCTTCCCACTTGGTACAGTGCTATAACTAATCCATTTAAAATTGCGATAACGATTTCAGTTGAAAAAGCAGGAGGATTTGCTTTCCTTTCCCACGCTAGAATAAAAACAGAAGAAAAGCCAAAATACATTAATATAGAAGTCTTAATTGCAAAGCATTTTTCGCACATCTTTTCAACCCCAGCACATTTAAAATTATTAAGTAGATACAAAGGCTGGATTTCTGTATCTGACAGATTAAGAAAGAACCGGCAAACAAGGACTCCAATGTGCTGCCATAACCTATCAGGTATTTGGCACTGAGAACACACACAGGTGAGCAGCCACATGAAGCCCTAGTTAGAGAGCAGCACAACGTCAAGTCCTCATTAGGATCATCTGCAAGTCAGCCTCTTAACAACAGCCTTTTGCTGGATAGTAAGAAAATAGATGAGTGAGTTGCACTGAATTATTTTGTTGTTGTTTTATTTTGTTTAATAAAAATACAAATCTTTTGTTAAAAAAATGCACAAAATTGCATCTTTAAATAAAAATCTACCGTGGTCAGTGCCAACACTATGTTAAAATGCAAAGGTATGATGTTTAAGAGATGGAGAGGTATATATTTAGATATACATAGATTTGTAACCACATGAGTAATCCTAGGTACAGAACCTGTATTATTTTATTGTTTTATTTAGTGATCAAAAACGCTCAACTATAGATTTACTATTATAGTAATTTGTGAAGAATTAGACAAATATAAGTAGAACCCTGTGAAAGAGATGAATCTAGGTCTGGGGTGAGGAAAAACAAAGACCACACTGACTAAGAAAAAATTCATCAGGTAAACTACAAATATCTATCAAATTTGGGGATTTTATTCATAGTAGTGACTAACACAAACGTAATACATATCTGCATGTCCTGATTCTGTAAGCACCCATGCATTTCTTTAGTGCCTGGAGATTTGGCCAGTACAGCTGAACTACAGAATCCCCCTTTACTCTCCTCCTCTTCCAAACACTTCTCCCCTCCTCACACACACCTGGTCCCACCACAGACACAAAACCATGCCAGAAAGGGGGAACCTTTCCCTCTGCTCCAGCTGCCAGGAAGGCTGGAGACAGGGAGCTGTGCACCCTGCAGACTGCCAAGCCCCCCGGTATGCACCAGGCTGTAAACCCCAGCAGTCAGCACCACCTGAAAACCTGGAGTTTGTGTGTACAATTTGTCATTTTAGCATCTTATTTTGTGAGCCTGATATTCTGCCAGTACTTAAAATGAAGAATGAGTCCACTTTAACTTTCCAGAACTTAAATCTAAGATGGTATTTACAAAACCATAAATAAGAACTTCAGTAAACATTTTTACTAAAAGGTAGTTTAAATTTGAATCTTTTTCAAAGACTCGGGACTAATAACACAGTAGCCATAATCACAGATGTATTCTAACACAATGGGGGCAAAGAGAGGTCAAATTGTGATTTTTTTTTTTTTATTTAACAAAATATTTTTACATACTTGCATAAGAGGCCAAAACAAGCTTCCCAGAAATAGCAGAGACACACCAAAATAAGCCACACTAGTCTAAACATTTTAGTGATCTGTTTATTTGCCAACATATTGAATAGTTTATTTTAAACTTGCTCTCTCAAAACTGAGATTGATACACATAAAACATAATATGGTCTATATTAAAATAAAAACACTGAGGAAGAAAACCAAGCTTTCTTCCAAAGGTTATAAGCTGTTCTTAAATGCAGTCTATAAGTATTATCTATTGATGTTCTACAGCATCTATTATTATAATATTTAAGTTCCTCTCTGATGTATTTGTTTCTCTGGGGAGCAGAGACTCAGAATGGCTACTAGATTAGTCCAATTTGATGCTTTTAGCATAAAAGCACCTGAAATTATGAAAAGAGGTAAATACTGAATGTTCTGAGCATTCAGTACTGAATGTTCAGATTTTTAGGCAGACTTCAGTTAATTTTTATGTAAAGTTTTAAACAAGTCAAATTTCACAATGCTCAGGCGTTGCTAGCTCTTACAACAATAATACTGGAATGGTTTAAAAACAAGATCTCATGACTATCCCAATTTTGATGTTTAGTAAAAGTTTCAAAGTTGCAAAGTAAGCATTAACTTCCATCGAATGCATCGTACATAAACTTTTGATGTATACTTTGCAATGGCAAAACCCAAACATTAACAATTCTTAAGACATTATATCAAACAATTACAAACAGCTGATGACTGCCAAGAAAGATGGTTGTGCTATTTATAGCTGTCCAATTCACCAAAGACAAAATAGGGCTAAAATGCCACGGATGACCTGTATACTGCTATAGCTACAGATAAACTAGGGCTCTGACAAATCTGCCATTTCAAGTGCCCTGTTGTGCTAGATTACACAACTCCTGAACACAGGCAAAAAGTCAATTGTTTGTTGCAGTTTTCTTATTTCTGTAAATTATGCATTCCATGTAAAACAACCCACTTACACCAAAATAAGGCACTTCCACATAAAACAAAAATATACCTGAAATTACAATACACAAGTCAAAAAATGTCTGTCTGGAACCAGGGGGAAATGAGCTGTCTACACATCACATAGTTTAAGTTAATTTTTTGTATGGGGTTGGCATGCCCATAAGATGTTTTGGGTTGACTTAAAAATATCTCTCTAGATAAAACTCTGCAATTCAGTAGTTAAATGAAGTAATACATTCTTAGAGATAGTAAATAAGAAAAATTAAAGTAATTGTTATAAACAGAACGACAATGGAACCAGATTATCTAGGGAACAGACTTCAACAAAACAAACACCAACTTTCTGATTCAAGAAACTTCACATACAATTATGACAATACACTAGCAATTCTACAGTAAATCCTGAGCCTGGAGAGTCACTTCTACAGCACAGGGACAGAAACTGAGTTCGGGGACTGTTCTGTAACAATAGATTTTCAGAATTCCAACTGAACAGTAAAAGCTTGGCAGAAAGTCAGTTTGAGCATGTCAACACAGCAAATTAATGTAAAGCGGCTGCTGCAATAAAACTTTATACCCTAGCTTTATTTTGTCTTGGAAGGACAACGCTACAAATGTTTTTGATTCATTTTCCACAGAAATGCAATCAAAAACTCATTCACACTCTTTTGCATCTGCTTAACTCCTCAAAGGTACAGAACCCTATATGGTAACCTAGTACAGGCAAAAGTTTAAGATTTTAACACCAAAAAATGACAACCAAATACTTCTCTAGAGAGGACTATCAAGTAATAGTTGTAAATTTCCATCAGCCTTACCTTTTGGTTTACTTTCAGCTTCCGATTTTACTGCTTCTGATGAGTTTTCAGGTTTTGTTGTACTGGAAAAATGGATTAGCTTTGTTCCAGGGGGATGGCTAGGTGATGGCTATATGAACAAAAGAGAACTTTGTTAACAAAAATTCACTGACTTATACTTTTGATTAGCCTACAGGACATACTCAGGTTTTCATTGAGACTGTGTGAATGACCATCTCCAAGAGATTCAATGAACTTTCCCACTAAGTACTTAACTTACTGTAGATACTGCATTACGGCCACTGCAGTTAGAACTTTGTCTAATGATTCATGACACATCACTAGCTTTCAAACTAGAAACTAATCTCAGGACATTGCCAGATATACTTTTGAAATCATATTTCAGCAGTTCCAAATGTTACTGTTCCATTATCCTAAAAATTGCCTCCTCCAGTGCAGAACAGAAGTGGTTATTTAACAGCTCTGCTGGAAGTAACTCACTGACCACACTTGTTTTGCACTGGAATAAAGCAGGAATATTCAGTTGCCATACACCACCTCAGCAGAGGAAGCAATCCGTTTTTAACTACTCAGACGAATATAAGAGCATGTGAAAGTCCATCCCAGATTCCCTTCACTCAGCAATTCATACAGAACAGAACCAAAACAGTAAATGTCACTGGAGATTTCTCCAGAACCAAAAACCTACAGAGGCATTGCAAGAAGTAAAAAGTCTGAGTTAACATCTATCCAAAGTAGTTGTTCAAGTTTTTTTAATTTTTTTTTTTCCCCAGAAGACTTTCTGAGCTGCCAGGAAGATTCAGACAGCTTCAGCTGCAGCCACTTCTTCACAGCCCTATGAGCTACAAACGTACAATATAATCTTATAGACAGTACTTACCTGAACAGCCCTAATAGCACTACTGTTGTGAAAAATCCCATTGCCTTTGGTTATTCTGTTCATTTTCACTGACAGTTAAGCTCTTTAGACTTCCTACTGCCAGAGAAACTAGACTTACTCTCCTTAAAACCAGATGATGCCTGTGGGCTGGTGTTTAGTACCTCTGACATACCACATAGGAAGCCACGGTCAATCGGGATGTTCTTGGAGTACATATGCAATTTAATTGGCTCCAGAATGCTGCATGAAGGAAGCACTAAAATAACTCACCTATGAGATTAAACAAGTACAACATGGAAATAGTTCTCTACATTTCCCCCTTCCAAAATGAGATGCAATTAGATGCGCGAGAGGAAGTTTAGACAGAAAGAATATAAATAGCCTGAGCCCAGGCAGGACACTGGGACCAACTGAAACCAACTCCTGCAGGAGTATATATACCCTCGAGCACTTCAGATATGTCAGTGCTCAGCCTTCCTGTGCTGAACAGTCTCTGAATTCCTCAAGAGAAAAAAGCCCTCTCTACTCTGGAGTTTTCTGATGACACCTCCTTTTTTCTTACTGGCTTAAAGACTGAGAATCCTCTTCCAGCATTCCTCCGCCTAACTCACTCTGGAGTTGAACACAAATCCAGAGAAGCCATCCATTTTCTCAGGCCTTCATAAGAACTGTCTCCCTAGGGCTCTCCTTTGGGATGACTTTGGCAACAAGTGCAAGTAGAATATTAAGCACTGAACTCAACTGTTTATTTCTCTGTCTTCAAGCTATGCAAAGCTGTTTTCTCACTTCATTTTCCCTCTTGCTGAGAAACAGCCTACAACCTTTTCAGACAAGCTAATCAACAGAGTGCCAACATATTTTAATGTTTATACACAAATAACTCAAAGTGTCTCAGCAGACTTCATATTAATTCAACATATTTTAGATAGGCTCTTTATACTCCCAAGTTACAAGGTAAGAAGTAGAGAAACATGCTTTCGAATCTCATGGCAAGAAAGCTAACTGAAAGCTAAGTCCTGAAACCCTAGTCTAACAGCAGTCACACAAAGGTGTAGTGATCCCACCAACTGCTACTTCAAAGGATAAAGCTTGAGAGAACTGAGGAAAAATCAATGTGCCTTCACAAAATCATAGAATGGTTTGTGTTGGAAGGGACCTTCAATGCTCATCTAATCCAGGTCCCCTGCTATGGGCAGGGACATCTTTAACAGATCAGGCTGCTCAGAGACCTGTCCAACATGACCTTGAACACTCCCAGTAACAGCATCCACAACTTCCCTGGGCAACCTGCTCCAATCTCTCATATTCCTCATCATGAAGAATTTCTTCCTTATGTCCAATCTAAATCTACCCTCTTTCAGTTTAAAACCATTGCCCCTTGTCCTGTCACTACAGACCTCAGTCTTTCTCCATCTATATACTGAAAGGATGCAATAAGGACTCCCTGGAGCCTTCTCTTCTGCAAGCTCAACATCACCTTCCTTAGGAGGTAACATTTCTCAAGCCTTGAACAGAAGACAATGCACTTGTAGCTTTCATTTTCTGAATCATCTGATGTTTTGACTGGGCCAGGCAAGATAAGCCTTGCTCTTAGCACTGCTACCAAGGGAAAACACATTCAAGGAAATCTCTGTCCCTACCCTCTTCCTAGGGACTCATTCACCTTTTGCCCTACACCATTACAATTACTTCCATGGCAACAGAGGAAAGCAAATCAGTCAGCAAAACAGCATTAGTGACCATAACCCACAGACAAATATTGAAATTGGACAAAGGTTTTAAAAGCTTTTTTGAATTGATCACCCAAGCAAAAACTGCAACAGTGGATTATTTCAGCTGCCTTTAATTTATCAAAAGCTGAAAATCCATATATAAGCTTTTAGTATAAACAATATATAAATTCAAGGGAAAGGAGTGAGCATCACTGTTGTGCTTCCAAGGGGTAAGAGCCCTCTCTCAGGTTCAGACCAAAATAATACTCAAACTAAAGCAATTCCACTATCATCACATTACCTGCTCTCTCCTAAGCTTTAAATATGATATGGAGACTAGAAGTGCTCCATTTCCCACTCACTCATAAAAAAAAAGGAGGGGTGGGGGGGGTGGTGGAATAAAGAGAATGCAAAATTGTAGAACACTTTTTCAGGCTTACATATTCAGCAGTTCATGTAGCTCATTAACCTAAGAAACCACTAAAGCTAAAAGCTTGGCAGCACTCACCGAAGGACATTTACATTGGTAATGACAGTTGACACCTAGAACAGCAACCTCAACATCCACCAAAATATGGAAGAAAACCAACCCCAAACCTAAAGAAATTCCAAAATATTCCTTGTTTTACAGGCCAAGTTTAACTTGTACAGGTAGACTTAACAGTCTTGTCCCCAGACTACACACAAAGAGAAAAAGGGACCTCATACTGTAGATGTGTTTGAGAAGTTACTATGTCTTATACCACATGGCTTTGAAATGATCATTTTTATATCAGCTTGGTTGTCTCTCTTTAATGTTTAAAATACCAAGATATTTGAATAGACCTTTTGGAATCAATGTGAATGTAACTATGAAATCAGTTTGAGAAGGTTTGTTATGTTTTATAGGCAAGAGCCCTATGAGACGACTATGGTCTGATTATGGAACAATACTGACGAAGTTTAAAATGACCAGTGTGTTCAGCATCTGCAAGATACTACGTCTTCAGATTCCACATATTTGAAATTATTTTTACAGGAAACCCAAAAATAACAATATGAACTGCTACAAACCTTATCTTGCTTCTTATCTTCTGATTCATTACTGGATAATCTTGTCTTAAGTTTCACTGAGCCTTCTTTAAAGATATCTCCAAACCCAACACCTCGGATTTTCTTTGGCTGTGCTGGTCCAGATCCAGGTTCACTCCCATTTCCTGGAGAGGCCACAGGTGAGGTAGGACCACTGAAAACAGACTCTGAAAATAAAAAAGATAAAGAAAATATTGGCTTAATATCTGAAATTATTTATTTGCTCTTCCGTAAAAAAAGTGAAAGTAACAACTGTGTGCACTGTTCTCGCTACACAGCTCTTGTAGGAACATCATTGCAGCTGTAATACCTCACATGTGTTCTGGTTGTGTATTTAACATAAGACCATTCAAAAGACCAAGTACTCTGCCAACCAAGTCAGTAGATCATTAATATTTCTTGGTATTTCAATTATCATGCAGGCTCCACAGTCTGTTGATGTCAGTGTTTTCCATTAGTTTTACAAAACATTGCTTATGAATTCTCTGAAGACATGTTTTCAGTCCAGCGTTTAAAAGCTTGTCATTTGCACAGCTGTAGCTGCTGAAAGCAATAATCAATAAAGGTCTATAATGAGTCCTACCATGTTTCCAACAGCCACAGGAAAAAAATGTGTTGCAGTAGAGTGGTGCCTCTCAAGGCACAGAAGTGAATTTTTCCTATTGTTCCAAACAAACTACCAAAAATACCTGAAAAGAGTTTCTTGAAAATTTATTTAAATAGCTTTTTAACCTGATAACACTTTAAAACCATTTTAAATTAGTTAAACATTCAAAATCAGATATAACTGTTTGAGATTAATCACTGATAGTACAAGTATTTAAGTTTATTTTAATCGTTTTAAGGGACAACATTTATCCCTCCTCAAAAAAATGTGGCTCAGAAGAACTGATTTTAGGTGTTAGGACCTTTTAAGATGTTTCTTTTTTTTTTTTTTCTTAAGTTACAGTCAAATCTGTTAAAACCTACAAACTAGTATTCATGGACAAACTATTTCCACATGCAGAATTCCAGGAGATAGTAATGTGAAAACAGACAGCTTTTATAAACCAAATTAAAAATAGCCTCTACATCTTTTAGCTTTTCAGTCAAGTTCTTTTCAACACATACATGCCTGGGAATTGCAATAAAGATTAAAGCCTCTTCCCTCTACTATAATTTTAAGGAGGTTTGATAATACTACACAGTTACACAGCTCTTGAATTCAGTTTCTCACTTTTTCTCAACCAAGTTCTCTTCACTTAGTTATATCCCTCTTAGATACCTAAAAGGATAGCTAAATATTTCATTGATGAAAAAAGTCCAGATTGCACGTTTGAAAGAACATAGCTCGGTGAATGGGGCATTTACTATCTCCCAGGAACCAGCAGAGAACTAGCAGATACTTGAGATCCTGACTGTGAAAGCACTGAGCATTAAATATAACCCCTGGGGGTGCGAGGGGCTGAATATTGTAAATTGTTAGTTACTGACAGAAAATACAATTACTTCAAATTACTACTCAGTCACACTCATCTCAGTATTCAGGAATTAAGACCAACACGTAACCATTTGTAAATTCATCTCACCAGACCCCATTAAACTCAGGGAACTTGACCTCCAAGGAGGCAGCCACTGAGCTATTCGGGACTGCTCAAGTCAAACAACTTTAGTTTTATGCTACTGCAATTATTTCCACAATTTACCAAAACAAAAAAAAAAATCCAAGCCAGACTTTTCTTTCCTGTCTCTGAGCAAACCCTTGTTAGGAACAATGAATACTGAACATCTTGTAAATGAGGCTGCATATCACTACAATTAAAAAAAAAAAAAAAATATTACTTGTTCCCTTGAAAAATTACACAGCTGTTTTTAAGCACTGATTAACTCGCATTAAGATGTTGTTCCTAAAGAATACTCCAGTTCCAGCATTACCATATCTCAAGTCCCCAGCCTTCAAACAGGTCTTCATAGACAGAATGCCTCTAGAGTGCAGTTTTAAAGAAAAGTAACTGCCTGTTAAAGCAGGCACCTGCCTGGCACCACCCAGCACTGAACTACTGTTCAGCCACAGACCGTCTGCTTCTGCCCAAGCATTGCAGTCATAGCCACAAAGGAATGGCTAAATGTAAATACTGCCTTATAAATACTTTATTGTTAGATTAAAACAGAATAAAGAACTGGGCCCCCCTTCCCAGGATTCATTTTAAGCTGATGCTCTCCACACTGTTTTGATTCAAGCTTTTAATCTCAACTGACATGGTAAATTAAACACTTAGGTTTTCCATGTTAGAGAACTCATGCCTGCAAGACTGAAAAAAAGCTGTTAAAGAGAAGAATAATTTTATATCCAATAGTAAAAAAAACCTCAAACTCTGAATATGAAATTTTATCACTTTCTAGTGATAAAATGCAGAATATACATTTGCAAGTTCAAGACCTCGACTGCAATTTTTATTAGAAGTGTATTGGAGCAATGGGTAACTTCATATTCAATATATTTTAGAATTAAATACCATTCTTAGAAAGCTTGACTTCTTTACAACTTCTGTTGTACTACAACCATAATACTCAAAATTATACGTGAGATCTAAAATCACTTTGCAATAGGTTTACAACAAGCAGAATGCCACCTGTGTCATCCAGAGCATCCTGTGTTTCTCCATCATCCGTCAATTCCAATTCTTTCACAAAGTTTGAAGGAAACAAGCCTGCTTTGCCATTTAGTGTTCCATTCCACCAGCCTTCTTCTACCTGTATAGAAATATTTTGCACATTACCAATAAAGCAAAAGGAAATTCCTATCAATTCCATCCACACTACACTTATAAAGCTCTACAAACAACTTTCCCAAAGTTCAAATGAACATGATTTCTCTTTAAGGAAACCTACCAAAGATGTAGAAACAGCAGGCAAAAAGAAGACCATGAAAATAATTTACTCTCAGTTCTATCACTACAGAAATGATCCTGAAACACGAGAATAGCCTCACGCCAATCGATCCAGAAAAGCAGCAAAATGTTTATCAACTTTCTCAAGGTAAAACAAAATAACAGGCATTACACACAGAATGGAAGAAAGCACTAAACTGTTTATGAAATAGATGTAACTTCTAGCCTGATTTTCTAGGGGAATTTTGAAGTATTCTTGCTGTCCATCTGTCTTTTCCTCTGTTTTGTGCAGTTTCCACCAGTCCTATTCCCACTGGCCTTGTATCCATTGAACAGCTTCGAACAATTTTCATCAGACAACAAGTTTCAAATATAGAATTTCTACAGATATGTTGGGTAGAACAGAGGGAAGTCCTTAAGGATATCACAGAGTAATGGAAAACTAAGCTGTCCGTTCTTCCAAGCTGGAGGCATCTGGCTGAACAGCGTCCGCCCAGCTCTCCATGTGTCAGAAGATAAAGGATGCTTTCCCATCAGAGCTGGCCAGCTGTCAAAGGTGGCAGAAACACATGAGGATTTTGTGATGGCACACAGCAGACCTAAGGAGAGAAGTCTGTTGGGTGCCAAAATTTGTTGGCTTTGCTATTCACGAAACAACTCACTTTTGCACTGGAAATAAAACTGTTCAGGGATTAGGAAACATAATGGCTCTAATGCTCAGTTATGTGCTTGGACTCCTGGTGTGTCATTTACATTGCAATACGCAAATATTTAATGGAACATTTATCAGGAATACCCCACGGTCCAAAGCAGAACCAGCAAAAGGTGGGGATGCATAGGGGATGGTGTAAAACAATGCCAGAAGACCAAGAATTGTGCTCTACAAATTCATGAACAGTTTCAAAATGTCTTAAACCAAATTGCCTAATGAGCACTATTTAAAAAACTATAATTAAGATAAATTTTCAAAATATTTTGATTCAATTGCTCTGTTTTGGGGCTGGAAAGCTGTTTTTAGATAAGTAAGAAAAGCAACGGGGGAAAAAAAAAAAAAAACAAACCAAAAAAAACACCCAGCAGTTGTTTACATAATCTTTTTTTAGGTTTGTTTTGTAGGTCACTATGCCTGACACATAGGCATAGTTTTAAAACACTAGCCTACCTCCAGGCAAGCAGAATGTATGCAAAACCTGGCAGCTACAGAGACAGGCAATGAGAAAAGCATTGTTATTTTTAAAGACATTATGGTGCTAAAATATAGCTTTGCTGTGGATGGTTCAAATTCAGAGTCTGGGCCTCTGAAATAAATTTTAAGCATAGATTACTGACACGTGCTTACCAGACTCTGGCTCCTTGTGCTTTACATAATACGTTACAGAAAACTTAACATTCAAATGTCTTGACTCGTCAATACTACACCCAAGAGCCATGAGAAAGGGACTTTTAATGCTTATGATACAGAAAGCAACTCCAGCATCCATCTATTCTTCTGCCAATAAATATGGTCAGCAAAGCACTTTACAGACTTGCAAAGCAAAGCAATACCAGGTCAGAGACAGTCAGGAATAAAACAAAAATTTGAGTGTAATTGCTTCAGACTCCTCAGCACATTGTCTTTAAAAAAACCTGACTGTATACAAACTATATTACCAAAAAGGGTATCTTAAATCAACATTAAAAAACAGGTTAAAACACAGGCTAAAAAAAGTTCTACACTGGAGGAAAGCATCTATGCATCTCTGTGCACTAGCAATTTCACAACTCTTACATTTCAGAATCCTACTACATGATACAATTTCCACAAGAGGGAGTAACAGCTCTAGTACACACACCAGTACTTTTTTTGAGTGTAAATTCCACCAACTTTTTTCTATAAGATGATGAAAACACAAGACTTCTAAATAAAGGAGGGGAAAGAAAGGCTGAAAGACAAGCAGTTTTACCAATCTGATATTTATTTTTTAATAAAAACTCCACTAATGGGGTCATATGAATTTCGATTATGCTTGATAACACAGTATGCAAATATTACCAATATAATACCACAAAAATAAAACTGTTATTTAATGCTGTGCCTGATGGGAGTGGGGCAAAAATATAAAGGAGAAACAGAAGTTTTACAGCAGCAACACAGTTATCACATGCACTACATGTGTCTATTTTGCATGAAAACCCCCATGTTCTGTAAACAAAAAACCCTGCAGATTCAGCCAGCACATAGGACAAGAGCCTTCTTCCCTACATGCTACTTCTGGTCCTTGTAGCCTGCTCTCTTCAATATTAGCCATTTATTTCTGCACCCATCCGCCTCCACCTTTGATTTCACGATCAGCAGCGTCAGTTATAACTACTCAACTTATGAAAAAAATTGCAGGGGCTAAATACTGAATTATTCTCAGGTAACTGGAAAAACTGATCCTCTTATGAAGCTGATACCACCTTATTTTTCCCCATTTAAAAAAAAGTGACCAAATAGTCTTCCCTTGAGGTAACAGTTATGAGTTATCAGCAAATATATATAAATAGCACCTATTATATATAAATGGAACCAAATCACCTCACAGTAGCAAAGACAAGTTACCTAAGACAAGTTATCCCAGCACACTGCACAACTCATGGATGGTATTTCTGGTCCATCAACGAAGCAGACCTAGCCTGCATCTGTCAAGGTCTATTCTACACCATCATAAAAACAGTGTGCAAACAGCTCTGTGCTAATAGTTAGCTGCAGTATTTTTCTACCTGATAGCATTTGTCTAAAAATTTGATTAACAGTTTTTCTCAGAAGCAGCAAGGCTGGGTACTACAGATATGTATTTTCAAATCATTAGGAAAAGAAAAAGCATGGGGACTGACAAAAAAAAAAAAAAAAATTAAACACATGTTTCCTTAAGAAACCACATGAGGAAATGCTTTGATCGTTTTACTCTGTTTGGCTACTTGGTCATCTGAAACATCACATCGAACACCTCTCCCAAAATAGTTCCAGATGCTGACATGTGTGACCTGAAACGGCAGTTTCTGCTATAGTTTACTATACATGCTACCTCTTGTAAATGCTTATGCTGGACCATTCAAAGTCACGACTGCTGTGTATAAGTGCTATCCACAAGTTAAGCTAGTGAGGCTGTCCAGGAGCACTCCTTTACAAAATACCCATACACAATGGTATTTATGAAACTAATTTTCGTGAGCAGGTTTTACAAGTCACTTGCTTTGTTTATTTCAAGAGAACAAATCTTACAAGCCATTAGCACAAATGCATCTAAAAGCGTAACTTTTTCCTTGCTAGGAGAATGGAAAAGTCCTTCCTGGCAACTGTTGGGATCCTGGAGAGTTAGTACTCTTTTTCATGCATATGCAAAACACAAACTCATAATGCTACTTAAAAACTACCACCAGACACATGTCTAGAAAGAAAAGTTCAGTATTCTTCCTCAGACACTCAGGGAGGTAGTAAGAAGAGATGACACCAGCAGGTTAGAGCATGCTGTGCAGAAGTTTTCCACCTAGTTCTGAAAAGGTTCCTTCCATGACCAATCTGGTCTTTGCCACAGGTTCCCTGACAGATTTCACTCTTAAAAGAGACACTCTTCCCACGTATTCAAGCCTTCCCCAACACAAGTTTCTATTGAAGGGCATAGATACCAAAGAAGCCCATAGGTAGGAAAAGGTAAGAAACCCCCACTCAGATACATCAAACCATTGCCATCAAAGTCTGAGTATCAAGACATATCTTTAACTGTATTCTTACCCATTGGAAAAGGAAGACAATAGAAATATTAACGTGTTGTTGAGTTTATTTGTATGCTCCCTATTTTTGTGCAAGTAGGTTGAAGTATATTGTACAACACATACAGGCTTCTGTGTTGAATAATGTTACAATTAGTTCAAAGCTTCAAGGAGTTTGCAAGAAAGTATGGACCCAGAAAAACGGGTCAAATATGATTTTTCACCTAAACCAAGTTAGAGTGTGTCAACTTAAAGGCAACTGGTCAAACAGTTTTAGCATAAGCAGCCTAAAAACAAGGATCACAGACAGGGCCAAAGAACTGTTAAAAGTCTTTTGAAAAAGGAGTCTGTGTAACAGATAACAATTTATTGCTGCGATGATCAAATACTTCCCCTAAATATCGAGCATCTATTGATTTACGATTAGATCCTGAGACAAAGAACTCCTAAACCATTAGCTTCAATAACACTACTTCCCATGCTATTTTTCCAACATCCCTGTAATTCAAGTAATAGGCCAAAAAACCAATTTGACTTTTCATCACATAAAGAGATGACCAGCTCTGTCAAACAGCTTACCTCTTCATTTATGTCGATCACATCCCCCAGCTTGAGTTCCAGCTCATCTTCATTCTGTGGGATGTATTCAAAGAGCACTTTGCACTGCCGCTTCTTGGACCCTGATTCAAGGGAAATGGCAAAAGTAAGAACGCTTGCAAAGGGAAACTAGTTTTTCCTATGCTCAGTTCCTGAGGATGAAATCTGTCCATAAGACCCATAAACCATGCCAAAAAGCTATCTATCTTTTGTTGCTGGTTTTCTAGTTTGCTTGTGTCACTTCAGGCTAGCAAGCTGTATCTTAGACAGAGCCTGAAAACCATTGAGCCTCACAGACCACTGATTATAAACAAACACTACACTACCAATTACCAACAGGCTATAAAAACCAGGTTGACACAAGTCAGATAAATCCCCACTACAGTGATTTTTCAAGCTATTTCTTCACCAAAATCTGCAGGAATGACAACTGCTGCAAGTTACAGTGTTAGCACCTGCTTGGAAGAAAATGGGCAAGTTTGAGCCTCCAGTCTGCAAGAAATCTGACAGAAGTAACACGTTTTGTTCTGCACAACATTGAAGTGCTGATAGCCTTTCTGCCCTCTAAAACCTTGCTAACTATAGGTCTGAGGTAATGCTAACATTTTCTCAGCTCATATTTTAAAATCCATTTTTATCTATGAATACCAAAAAACCTTCCTTTTCTCAGTGCCAGTATGGAGTTCAGAAATTAGACCTGAACTTCAATTTGCAGCGTTTCACAAAGGCAAAATTAAAATAAACTGCAGTCCTTAGATATTTGCCACATATCATTAAAGCTTTGCAGGCATTAAAAAGACAAAATGACATCCCGAGAGGAGAGAGCACTGAAGTGGCTTCCAACAACCCCTCCAGCCAGAGCAGTGTGAACCTACATGCCCAATTACTCTGCACGTATCCTGGAGTGATGCTACTGCTGAACCCAGAGAGTTTAGGCATCTCTCTTTCAAACAAGAGGCCATGCCTTCAGACCTTTTCCACAAGAAGCAGCTAGCACACTTTTGAAGTCAACTGCCACCCCGAGCTGACCCACACATGCTCCCTATCCTCCACAAAAACATTCTGCCACAGTTTAAGTGAAAATATGCTTGAAAAAGCAAAAGCCTGAAGTGGTAAAGCTCAAGATAGTAGGAGCCGTATAATTTCCATACTCATACTTTGCTCTCCTTCCATACTCAATTAACAATTAGCAATTAAGATTAGCTGGGTGAAAGCATTTTAAAACACAGATACTGCCTCCAAGATTGATCCTTGTCTTATTACAGCAGCATTCAAAGTCCAAAGTCAGACATTTAGAAGACAGCCACACCCAGCGTCCTCAGTCCAAAACACACCAAGCATCTGAGCAATATTCAACATCCAAAATTTCTGAGAGAGTGCTCACCAAATCAAGAATTTTCAACATGTTGGTATATGGTTTGTACTCTGAAGAACTTAATAGGGGCAGGAAACAAATAAACCAGAAGTATGAAGCTCTGTGGATTATTTCTAGCAACATGTAATTGCCCACATAATACACCCTTCTTTTAACTCCACTGAAACTCATACATCAGCCAAGAGGGATTGTTAGGTTAACAGTAATTGCAATAAACGGTTCACTGGCCTTTACTACCTCCTACAGCGCTTTCAGGGCTCCTCCTTTGTATGAGATTAACTGATAACAAAAAAAGACAAATTAAAAAATCATTGCCATTTGGTATAAATCTGATCTCGCATTCCTTTTCATATTGTAATTGTATCTAAATGGGGAAGTGGGGGAGAAAGCAAACCCACAGATGCATTTCACATCTACAACGCTCTCTCACCTGAGGTCTGTTTCCAATAATACCCAGCTTAGGAAGTACTTCCTTCCAGTTCTGAAAATCCCTAGATTAATCTAGGAAACTAACCAATCCACTTTAAAAGCTTCACATGGTGCTGCAGGACTGCTGGGCTGGCAGCCTCCAGGCAATTCTGTCCTTTTCCAGAACAACTTGTCTGGCTTCAGGTTTTATTTGTTTTGTACAGAGTAAACCAAATTTAGCCCTTTGTTGCTGTAATTTAGCACACCATCTGTATTTTCCTTTTCCTGAGTAAGGACAGCCATCTAACTGACAGGAATACTGCCTGCAGCTTACTACCCACATGATATAAAATACCTGAATTCAACAAGAGCTGCACATGAGAACACAAGGGACTTCCCAGGTAGACACAACCTACCTCACTACACATTGGAAACTTACTATTAAAGCAGCTTAACTTTGTTTTTAGTGTTGTAAACCTCATTTTACCAGTAAGAGTCAGGAACAGACAGACAACTTCGCACTGGAAACCTTTTGAAGGAAGTGAGTGATTGTCCGGGCACAGAGTAAACAGGATCTGCACGAGCTGTTTAAACAGTCTTCCAGAAGAGGGAAGGACAAGTAAAATAGAATTACAGAGATTGCCAGTGTGCCAAGTAAATAGTTGTGTGCTTAAAGGAAGGTGCTTGAACACCATTTTCTTTTAAGAGGATGAGAGTAGCCAGAGCACTCCAAAGTTTGAGACCAAGTTGCACCTATTACCCTTGGCCACAATCACACACACAGCCACCAGCAGGAGGACAAGAGATGTTAAATATGAGATTGTTCCAGGGTTAGGGAGACCAGAATGACAGCCGACACCTGAATTGGTATCAGAACATGTTCACAGGATCAAAGGATCCTAGAACATCTCGAGTTGAAAGGACCCACAAGAATCTTGTTGATTCCCCTTCAGAGCATGGTTGTGTTAGTTTAGGAACAGCATTAATCTCTCAGGCTGGATTTTCAAAAGCCCGATGCTGCAAACATCTAACAGGTACCTATGTACTATTGCCAATATGCATATACAGATCAGATTCACTAAAAAGTGATTTTGAAGGTCACATCTTTATTGCCTAGAAGAAGGTTTCAACAAATTTGTCCATCTGGTGGTCCCATTTCAGGACTTCAAAAGACAACTAGTGGCTCTTCTCCTTTTATGGGCAAAAACTCAAAGCATAAACATAGCAGAAACACTAAGTGCTGAACTCTTTTAAAAAAAGAAAGCTTAAATCATAAACACTTGAAATCCCTTATGAGAGAAACCAGAGTAATTTAGAGCAATGTCTCATAAGACTGAGGTGTCCAAGCAGAAATCACAAGTCCGTTTTCTGGATGCAGGGAGTGTTAAGTTTTCTGCTCTAAGTTTCAGTCACCTTGATTTGAATGGTGGCATTAAAATACAGAAACCACAAATATAGAGGCACCAAGTCTGTGTTCCTGCCCATCCTGGGGGTTGCAGTTACTATCAAAGGAAGACCACTACTTGTCTTAGACACCACTAACTCCACCTTATTTCAAACTAGAAGCAAGCCTACCAAACAAAAGGAACCTGAACGACAGAGCCTTTCCTTGTCAAAGCCCTAAATTAGCAGCAAAATATTTATGTTTAAAAGAAATAACCACAGGAAGATTTTTTTATCATCATGAACAGGCCTGCAGTTCTCATGCAGATACCTGATAGTATAGGCAGAGCTCACATGAAGTAAGAGAGCATCTCTCTGCAAGCTGGAAAGGGTCTAAATCCTATTCCCAGGAGAATTCAACCATATTGCTTCTGTTAAGAACTACATATAAGCTTTCTGCCCATGCATCCAGGAGCAGAATTTGGCTTAGAATCAAAGTTCTTCCTCCTATGTCTCTAGTTTTCCATACAACCTTAAAACTAAGGCAGACATTAAATAATTCATGTTTATTTAAAAAAATTTATGTCAGCAGCTTACATAATTGAAAGAATTGGAAAGACTACATACTCTTCTTGAAGCTTTTGGATGGGGGATGAGGCTGAAATCCTCCTGCTGGAAGCCCATAGCTGCTTATACGCTGCACAAGACTGGCTACATTGCCAGATTTCTCCCTCCTGACTGGTACAGCATCATCCTTGGGCTCTACATCCTTCTTAACTTCCTGAAACAAGAGATTTAAAAGACTGAGAGGCCATTTAAATTACCCAAGAGGTCAGTGTTTCAAGACAGGTGCTCCATAGACCAACAGATTCTAGGTACTTACCATTTGGTGTGTAATGATGTATTATACTCAAAAATCATGGCATCCTGCAATTAAACACACTAAAGGCCTTAGTAAACTTTACCCTTTCATACAATCATGTCAGTAAACAGGTAAGCTGAGAAAATTCAGAAATGAGGGCAGTATTTTAGCCATCTACTCCAACCCTAAGAAACGTAGCTTTGAGCCCAAGAAATCCCATGTTACAACTAAGTCACAGTTCATACTTGAAAACTTTTTTTAAAATATTAATATTACTTCAATGACAGACCCAAAAGGTAGGGCACTAAATAAAGTATTTCATTATATAAAACTGTATTAGATGATCATCTCAACCTCAAAGGTTGTTTACAGACAAGATGCACTCACACTGCTGAAAGACACGAGTGGAAAAGAGATACAAGAAACAAGAGTGGGAGGAAGCATGGGGAAAGGTGTAGAAGGAAGGTAACAGACATAATTTCTCTAATAATTGTCTCCCACCTTCCTGTCTTCCTAAATTAAGGTGTTAGGTTTGTAATTGAATGTGCCAAGACTAAGAAACCAATGAACAAGGAAGCATTAGTTCTTAACAGAAAAGGCCACATCTGCAGCAGTTACTCTACTGCATCAGCTCATTAAATGAGATTCCACTGGAGAAGAGATACTCTGAGAGAAGGAAATCATCCCTTTGCACAAAAAGAAACCCATTAAGTCAGATCAATGGTCCATCTAGTGCAGAACACAGCTCCCAGCAGCCACAATCCCAGGCACTCTTTAGAGAGCTCGCCTGCAACCCAGATCCTCCCACATTCCCAGAGCACCCATAAGGGTTTCATTAGGGAGATATATCCCTTCTTCTCTTCCTTTCGTATCTGCCGATGAAGCCATCTAATCCCCTTCTGCACCCATGGTCCTGTCTGCCTCCACAGTTTCCATGGGGACAAACAGCAGATAGTCACACTCTGCTACATAAAGAAGCTCCTCTCTCTCATTTGCTTTAAGCTGGCACCTCACTGGTCCCAGTGTGTGCTCCCCACCACTGCATTTAGTTCATCATCACCTCCACAGCTGTGTAAACCTTGATCATATCACCCCTTGGCTTTATCCTCTCAACTGAAGAGCTTGTCAGCCCCCATCACACCAGGCAGTTGTCCATCCACTCGAACATCTACCCACCTGTCCCCATCCTGGTCCCAGTAGACCTGATGACACCTGGCATCCTGCTGGTGTTTTGGGCTGTCACTGCACCCAGAGCTGAGCAGTTCAGAGAACTGAAAGCAGCACTACTATTCATGAGCTGATGCTCAACTCCCAACTGGCAGTTCCATGCAGGCATAGTATGAATTACCTATTCTTATACACATGTTGTGGTTTAACCCCAGCCAGCAACTAAGCACCACACAGCCACTCACTCACTCACCACGCCTGGACGGAAGGAAGAGAAAAAAATGAAAAAAACTCATGGGTTGAGAGAAAGACAGTTTAATAGGTAAAACAAAAGCCACGCACACAAGCAGAGCATACAAGGAATTCATTAACCACTTTGCATCTGCAGGCAGATGCTCAGCCACCTCCATCTCACATAATGGTTACCTGAGAAGACAAACACCATCACCCCAAACATCCCCCTGCTTTATATGCTGAGCATGACATCATACAGTATGGGATATCCCTTTGTTTCACTCCCAACACTTTGAGCACCTCCAGACTCCTCCCTGGTGGGGTGGGGTGGAGTGAGGAGCAGAAAAGGCCTTGACTCTGTGTAAGCACTGCTCAACAATAACTAAAACATCCCTGTATTTTTCAGCACACATCCAAAACACAGCCCCATACCAGCTGCTATGAAGAAAATTAATTTTATCCCAAGCAAAACTAGCACAACATATTACTTGGCATTTACCTACCTTCAAGGTCATCTGCCACCCTTTTTATCTGCTCAGCTCCTTGCCATCAGTGTGGCATTGTACTACATAAGAGTTTTTCAGCACTCACAAGATGGAAGTGTTGGCTGTTAAATGCCCTCTCCAGATGACTAGAGATGCTGAACAAAGGCAGTACCACAACCAGCTCCTGGGGGATCCCACTGCCGACTCTCCTCTACCCTGTCCTTTGCTTCTTATTGTTTAAGCAACTTCATAAAAGAATTTCCTTCAGTCTCAGAGCAACTTCATTTCTTCAATAACTTGATCGAAAACTTTTATTATAAAGACTTTCTGAAAACCCAACTGAATTTCGTGTGCCTGTGAGCTTAGCCAGACCCTCAAAGCCTGTCAGCTTTCCCACCGCCACAGCATTGCAATGTCTCGAGGGAAGCAAACACCCAGAAATACTGTGCAGCTTTTCATGATCCATTTCAGAACAATTATTGTACCCACCATCAGTAGCCACTGGTTAACAACTCCACTAGTTATTGCAGCTGTAGCTGCAATAAAACATTTAATAATATTCAAAACCAATATTGACAATGCACATATATACACTTACTAATGTTGTGTGAACTCTTAAGCATGAGCTTTAAAGACAACAAAACCCATGCAATGATGAAACATCAAAAATTAAAACAAACATATTCACTAGCCTGGAACATTAAAACCCAGGCTACTTACTGCAGCTGTCCTGCTGGAAAACTCAGCAGGTCTGGAAATCCAGTGATGCTTTCAAACAAACTACAAACCTCAAGTTAAACAGTCCAAAGCAACTTCCTGTTTCCCAAAAGAGCAGACCAAGTAGAATAAAGAAAACTACAGATAGCCCAATTTTTCCTCCCACTCATCTACAGTACATAAAGAGGCTTTTCAGAAAACAGGTAAGCAGCTCCTGCTGTGACCCTCCTTCACCCGCAGGGACTTCTTGCCCTGGAGATCTTAGCTCAGCTGACTGCTTATCTTCCAAGTCAACACCCCCCCACCCCCCATCCCTATTCGAGAATAGCACAGCATCATGTCTACCTCCCATTTGAGACATTTCAAAGACTTTGTCATTCTCAGTTTTACAGCTGGTTTTTGACCAATTACTGGTAGGTCTAATAAACCATAAGGAATTAAAGTTTGGCTATAGCTGAGAAGTTTGCCACCTCCAAATCACCTTTCTAGCTGCCTTACTGACAAGGCTGTTCTGCTCAACAGAAAACTTGCCTAGAGTTGTTCTGTCTCTGAATTTTTAAACTTATAAATCTTTTGCTATGCAGTTTATACAGACTCCGAAAGCTTCCAGCTGCTCCAGGAACTAACGCTTCCCCAGTTAACTGGTTTCTCAGTTGTAACACTCTCCAGTGAGGAGTCAGCTCCAGGTTCTTTCCCCAGGTCTGTGCTCCGCATGAGACTTCAGGCAGTTGCTTCAGCAACTTTGTAAAAAAGCATAGAGATGCAAAAGGGAAATGGCAAAGACATACACAGGCAGTCCGGTCAAAAATATGACCTCTTCTTTCATTTATTAGAAGAAAACAAAACAAAAAACACCCCCACACCACTTCCAAATGCTAGAACATGCTGTAAGGTAAGCACCACCTTTATCAATAATTTGAAGTAAATACACAATACATTCTTAAATCCAACAGTAGTATCAAAGGCAACAAAGTCATTGATAGGTTACAAACAACAAGAAACAATTTGAGATAAAATACCACAAGGAAAGACCAAAGTCACAAAAATTAAAGGAGGAAAGCTTGGGCAACTTTCTTGCCTGGCTTGAGTCAGTAATTGAAGTGGTACCAGATAGGAAATACTCAAAGGCTAACACAAGACTAGCAATGTCAAATATAATAGAAAATATAGTGGAATTAGATTAAAAGATAAAGATTTAAAGTAATTCTGCGAGGAACAGTTATATTGCAAACAGATTCAAAGGATGAAGGTTTAAGAATTTCATTAGCAGAAACCAGAAAGAACAATTGGGTGCTGGGAGAGACTGGTACCACCAGACCCTCCTAATACAGCCAAGATATGAAAGTTGAATACTTCAAATACACAGTTACAAGAAACCTTCCTAATCTAAGATATATGAAAGGAAAGAGGATGCAAGGAAATAATCAAGATGCCTATGTGAAATAAACAGGAACAGAGAGCTGTAAATAATCAGAAAAGATATGCAATAAATACACACAGGTAAAGAACCAGTGCCAGCCACAGTTGAATCAGAATGTATAGTGACATTTTAGTTCATGTATCAAAGCGTGCTGGGACCATAGCATCCAGTGAAGCCGCTTTGCAACGAGGGGAGGAAAAATAACTGCACAAGAGTCTACCACTACAGCAACCAGTGATAAATCCAGTTTTGACAAAGAACTGCTTTCTCCATATTTAACCTACTAAACTTTAGGAAATCCTTTTCAAGTATGGACTTTTTTTTTTCCTCTTCTTCGTGTTAAAGAGGAACTGCAGCATTAATTATTCTTCCTCAGGGCATTAAAAAACACATTAAAACCAAATCAAGTTAAAGGAAATTCAGGAATCCCTGATCTCCACATGCATACGCCGTCCACTACAACACAAACCTGTGTTTCACATCAGTCTTCTAACAGTAGGAAACTGCTCTAAGATTCATTTTCAAAAGCACACATCAGGAACCTCTGAGATACACACCCATTACCACTGCTAGCAATTTCATCCTGAGCATCATTGTTATGATTCTCTGACCTTTTGGACATGTTAAGATTTTACAAAGGAAACAACTTCTAAACAAGATGCTTATCTCTGAAAACTGACACTAACCAATGCAAAGATTAATAGATACTCCATTAATAATGTTAATAAGAAATTATAATTGATGTTAATAAGAATCTGCAATTCTTAGATTTCTGCCCAAGCACCTGGGTTGAATTTTGGTGGTTGAAAAATTACACTGCCCACAGGTCTCATCTCCCAAGTACCACTACAACCAACCTTAACATGCCCAAGACTCCTATTCATTGGCTTCACAACAATTAAGGCATTTTTCTTTCTTTGTTTTTGTTGTTTAAGTCAGCCTTCTATATCCAAACTAACAGAGAGTGTCTGTGCTATGACAATACCAAGAAAAATCCTCCAGGACACTTCAGATTGTTTAGAGATGAGGCCACCACCAGCTGCCAGCCAGCAAAAGCAAAATGAAAATCTGACATTAACTGCAGCTGGAAATTTTAATATTTTTATTATGCCAGTCTTCTGCAACTCAAGGCTTGTCAGTGTTTCCATTAGCAACACAGATTTTATGCATTTATGACTTGGCAGGAGAAGGTCAATACAGACTGTCTCTTGGCATAAAACACACAACTGGGAAGTAACCACCCACTCTTTCTGTTGCAAACTACAGCACTAGTCATAACGGTTTGAAGTTTTCATAATCCCCACTAAACACATATTTCACAACACTTAGAAAATTTGTCAAAAATGCATGTAATATCTAGCTTCAGAGCAAAAAACACTGGGGTGATCTTAAGGGGCTATTGTTTTAATTGCACTGTCAGTTTAACAATTCCTCAGGGAAGTGTATATATGTATATATAAAATCTCAGAATCATTTAGGTACAGCAACACGTGACAAGAATTACTCTTCTTTGTACCCAGACCAAAATCTAACACATCTAAATTCATCTATAGCTTCATGATATCCATTAAAATAAACCAATAAGAAGGTGGTCCTGACCTACTTTTTAAGCAAGCAAGCAGTCTTCCCACCATCAGCTGCCTGCCCACGCATCACTCCAGTGGGGACAGCAGGATCCTCCCCACTCCCCTTGCCAGAAGCAAAGAACACTAAAACCAGCAGAGCACTGGAGATAGAGAAAGAAGGTCAGACTGCCTGAAAGGACATGCGGAATAGATTGTTAGAAATATGAAGTCCTTTCCTGAATTACAGGCTCATTATCCAGCAAACCTAAATCCTTAGCTAGATTCTTCAAGCATAAATATTAGGACTTTAGCTGCTCTGTTCTTTCTATATATGTCATTATACCAAGAACAATCATCTTTAGACTTTTTACATTATTTCCACTGTAAACTATGAAACATCAGTGTGTACAAAATGCACAATGCACAGCTTGTGCATTTCTATTAATTGGCTGAGTACATTTTAAATCAAGACATCAAGCAGCAAAATATGGTCTCGATCTCTGAAGAGAGACATGAAGAATACACAACAGTAAATGTCTGAGCCTCTACTTAGCTCACCTCTTTTCTCATCTCTCTTCTTCCCAGCAGAACAGCAATAAAGAACCCACAGACTGGCAAATTAACTTTCTGATTCATATTTTACTGGGCAGAAAATAAGGATGTCAGAATTGGACCTGTCTCTTATTTTAGGGGAGAAGGTGGAATTGGGAGCTTGTGATAAAACATCTCTTCCCCTCACAGCCTGCAAAACCCTATCACTGCAAAATAACACGTGTGTGACTGTATGAATACATATGAAAATCTGTACAGCTGCATACAAATGAGATTGTCAGCCATAATCTGTTCAAGTGCAATGAAACACCGTGGTTCCTAGAACGCAAAAATCTTCACATGAATCATTTAAGCACCTGTTACCTCTTACATTTGCAGTCTTAGTTACAGCAACAGAGAGGCAGGCACAGGGCAGCTGTAACAGCTCTAACTGTGTTAAATCTAAGATATCCCATGTCCTTTCACTTTGTCACTGTCTCCTCCTTGAATAGAAAACATGTTTTCTCATCCTCAGTGCTGTCACCCACAGAAGTATTTAATAAAGGCAAATAAAGAAAGATGAGTAATTTGCAGCTATTCCTATGTGACCCATTCCTTTGCCACACCTGACATGAACTAACAGGACAGATCAAGACAATTTATGAACCAAACTAGCTGAGAAGCTCCTGAGCTCTTTCCCTGGAGCATTCAGGAGGTCAGAGCTCTCAACAGAAGGGCTCGGCTAGGAGAGGTCACAAGCTGCCCCTGACTCTCCAGAGGATTAAAGGTTTTTCTTGAAATCAGATACAAATAATTTTAAAGATAAAAGTAGTTAACATCTGAAGAATGGACAATCTCGATAACCTTTGGTTTGCAAGACAAATTACCTCCTGGGCAGTTTAACATGTGTCAAAGGTTTTGGGTTTTTTTTTTGGTCTAGTTTATGGCTGAAGTAGGAATTGTCTAACAGTAACCACTGGGTTCAGTGCTGACGCATGATCAGGCTGAACCAACAGTAAGGCAGCACCTCTCCTCATCTTTACCCCTTCCAAAACTGAAATTGCCTCATATTCTGATTTCTGTACACCCTAGTCAAAGGCATTTCTGTTCAAGACTAAGGTTAGAAAAAAGTTTCCAGCTGACATGAATCCCCAGCAGTTTTCACAGGAGCTACAGACACACTGTACTATGGGATCGATTGTTGCTGTAGTTCCTCAACACAGCACACCACTCGCTCAAAGGCCATTATCAAAGGCTGAGCACGGCTTTGGAAATTCCCTTAAGTGTTTCTTATGAGAGTTTTATGCAGAGCTATCCATTTACATTTAAAGTTTTTGCATGCTTCAAACACAGGAGTACAGAAAGTAAGGATGCCAAGTCCTCGTAGATAAAACTTCTCTGCCATCAAGATGTCAGAAGACATCTGTGGACACTCTGTGCATAACAGTTTCATAAATGGTTGGAGAAATATTTTCCAAAAGTTAAATTATTAATATTTATGCCTGCTGCAGATTCAAATCACAATTTCTAACTTTTATTCTTTGAGGGGAAAATATAATTAGCTACAAAAGTGACTCAAGCCAGGCTCACACTTCTTCAGTTTACAGACAGAACTCCAGTGTTTCCTTCTATTAAATCACACCCACATCACATCACTCAGCATCGAGTTAAAACACATGTAAAAATATTAGTAACTTGCTATAATCTATGCTAAATATAGATCATAACATACCGCCTCTCCCCATCAGGAAAAAAGGCACCATCAACTAGGCAAGGTATCACTTCTTTCTCACAATACAGAACACATGGAATAAGCAGGATCTCTGGGAAGCATAAAACAAGTACTGAGTCATTTTAGACTTTCAAATTAAAACTGGAGCCACTGAATAAATGCAATATTTGAAGGTGAAGAGCAGGCAAACAACTGGACTTCAATAAATACAGAAAACTTCTCTCTACAGAGGGAATGTAAAAGCAGACTTGGAATTTCAGATCTTGATACAGACTATTATTATTACTATAACTACATATATTTTACTTTTTATACATGTAAATATATAAAGCATCAATTTTATTGTTGAGAACTGGATACCTATAAAGCTTGTGCCAAACAAGTGTCAAAACAGATTCTGAACTGAGGTCTTGTTAGTATTTGCAAATTACAAGACCTAAAAACATGCAATGTCTTACTCTGATATGTGATAACACTATTCTGATAATGTTAAAAAGATTCTTTCCATCTGCTTTCAACAAGGACCAAAGCCCAGATGAAGAAAAGCACAGCAGTCAGATTACCAGGCCTACCAACAGAGGAGCAAAGAATCCTAAATTAACAGGAGTAACTAAAAGAAGCACAGATGTTTACATACACGTATGCCAGCCATTTAATGAAGAACAAAAGTTAGTGTTAAAATACATCTAAAAATACCATCTTAATAATAATTTATGGTGCTGCCACATTCACAGCCAGATAAAAACATCTTAAAGTGTTAATTGCATTTCTTTTCTATTCTACTTGCTTATACATACGAAAATTTAATTATATTTCTTGTAATTACTTTATAGACTAACAGTTAATGTCCTGTCAAGCACCAGCTACAAAACAATGCTTTAGATCAATGAAACCAAGAATCATACACGGCAGAGGGCAAGCCATAGATCCAGCTCCTGCAGCACTTGGTGTTTTATCAAGCTTCCCTGACAAGGGAAAGCAGGAAGACACAGTTCTTTCCTTTCTCCCAGTTAAGTGCCTCTGTTGCTGTTCCAGAGAAACGTGTGATCCATCAACCACTACAGGTCCACTTTGATGTTTAACTCCGAACACTGCTTGCTCCTTCTCACCATCATCCTGGCTTCCTGCATCTGCTGTTGTACTCTGTTTTCTTCTTCCTGCCTCCCTTTTCCATGGCACCCATCTCTTTCCATGCCCTGTAAAACCTCCAGCACTTCACTTGTGGCCACCTCTGCACAAAGGTTAAAGCAAGTTAAAAACATTGCCACATCTACTTGCCTAAGACACAAAATGAAATGCTCAAGAGATTTGCCGAATAAAGACTAAAAATATAAATCACAAAATCACAGTGGGGATGAAGAGGTTTAAAGATTAAGTTTTATGAAAGATTCACACATTAACTAGCATTTTTAACTGAAAATGCATCTTTGCTTTCTCCTCCTGTTTTTTAAGTACCTAGGTGACAGAGCAACTGCCCATTGCCATCAGTTTATAACAGTTTGAAAGCTTATTACATCAAGTCCAAAACTAATGAACTCATGTATACACCAAAATATTTTAGGAAGTGAAAAGTATCCCAAGAGCTTGTTAAGCCTAGAAAAATTTACCACATCCAAGTTTGAGATCAGCTCATAATATTATATAGAACCCAGTGTTCAAGGAAAGAAAACATACATTCAAAAATAAATTTAATACTAAAAACACTACAGTAGAGGAGAGCTAACTTCTTCCCTCCAAAATGATGACCTATCCAAAAAATAATTTACAAGCGATGAAAATGGTACAAGATGACAGACCAGATGAGCTAGCCTCATGCAATGTTAAGGTTCACAAGTAGATTACTTCATTCAACCTCATAAAAGAATCAAAAGAACAGATTTAATATTAACTGTGTTGGGTGTACACACACGTTGATTTATTAGACATATTGGCAAAGTACTAAAAATACAGTGCTGGAATGGACACCCAGAGCCTCCCAAGATGTAAGAAACTTTACATATTACAATACCTGTATAATACCAAGAAGGTCAGTTATTACATATGCTAATTCCAGAGTACATACTTATGGCTGCATTTTAGACTTCTGTATATAGTGAAGGTCTAAACTTAAAAGTTTTCTGAATACGTCCAGTCAATTATTACTGACCAAGACGCTGACAAGGCTTTGTGGAGTTTACTCAACAATGGTTGTAAATGCCATCTGATGGAACACACCCTGTTAGCAGGCTTCCAGCCAGAGAATGGTTACCTTTCTCCAGTGCTTGGAGAGGAAGTTATAAAAGTACACACAAATCAAGTGTAAAAACTAAATAAGGAAGGGCAAAAGAGCAGATTACGTTTCATGTGGTTAAAGGAATAACTACCTGTATATACCTGTTGCCCCTTCCAGACTAGGTTGTGCAACAAACCATTACACCCAAACTAGGCAGCACTACAAGTATGCAGGCGTGTGCAGTTACAACAGAGTAGTATCACAAACCAATATGCCATTTAGAAAAGCAAGAGGCACATGTACAATCAAGAATCGTGGATAATTCAAATCAGAGAGGATAATTAGCATATTAAACAGGATTCACACAAGTAATTAATCACGTTTTATACTGTAGTCCTTTGGAAGAGTACATTCAGGTTCCCTTCATCACCAGTACTGCCACTGAGGCAAAATTTAGGAGTTCTTTCCTTTTCTTCCATGCTCTTGGCAACATAGTATTTTAAAATATGGTATATATAAATATGTTTTAAAATACTAAATATTAAAAGAAGCACCAGTGTTTTCTTCATTCTGTGTTCATGTTCAGCCATAGAAGAGTTCATGATGCTACAGATTTTTACACTTAACAGTGAGACAACAGTTTTCAAATGCCAACTGAAACCTTGAGAGGTGATTTGGTTTTTTTTAACACTTTAAAGCACAGGTCCTCATCTAGAACAGGAGGGGGGCCACATTTCACCAAATTTTCTGCACTTAAATAGTTACCTTTTGAGGAAAGCATCTGTAACATTTCAGATCTAATAGTCCATCAAGATAAGTAACTCACAGAGCCACATAACTTTATCATGCCATCTCCTTGTAATCAACATACCTATACTGCCCTGGAATATGCTATAATTCACATATCCTCAAGCAACACTGATGAAACAATAAAATCCCACTGTGGACACAGTGACAATACAAAAAGATAACCTGGCACTCAGGTGCCCACAAGCAGCTGTGATAGCATAGCTGTGACAGCAACAGCAGCTCTGCAGTGCAAAGTCTCAGATCATCTGCAAACTCAAACCTCTCCTTTTGCCCTCTTTGTGCCAGATACAGTCAGTTTACAAAGAGAACTCACAAGATCAGGGCCCAGCTGGTATAAACACAAGCAGTCAATCCAGTGACCTGACTGCAGAAGTCACAGGAATAAGGATAATCAACGATGAACTGAATTCCAGGAAAGTCTTACATATGACTATGTGCCTATGTATCAGTGCCATTGGCTATATCTGCCAATGTTTTCAGCTGTTGGGTTTGGGGGTTTTTTTAGTATTGTTTTTAGGAAAAATGGTTCCATCATACCCAAGCCATTTATCCTGACATTCCAGTTGACAGAAGGTTGTTTCCTTGTTTATTCAGGCCAAAATAGCCAGCTAGTAGAGAGACTTGTCTCTCACCCCACAAGCACAGGAATCATTATCACCATTCTCATAAATCCCAGACACATGCCAATGGATGGGATTAGCGGGAGCAGCTCAGGCAAACCCACATGACACCCTGTGATAACACATGCTCTGGAGCCACTATTTTCTCCAAGAGCCAGAAGAAAATTCAGCAGAACAATGCACAGCACCATCGTATTGGCAACAGGTCTTAAAGTACCAGCCTGAATACTCAGCTTCACTCCTTGCCAGGAGACAAAGAGCCACCTTACACCCATCAGTTCTCTCATACTCTCAGCACTGAAACCAAAATTACTTAATATGGCTTTCAATCTTGCACATTATCTTTGTTTCTGAAAAACAAGAACTGCCAGCTTTGAAGAAAGCATCATCTTCTTACGGGCAGGGCTGCCTACGTCTCCCTGAGAAGCTAATAACACCTCTGAGCTCCTCAGCCTCACCTCCCTACACAACCCACTGCGATGATAATTTCCTTAAAACAACAATAAAGCAAAGGAGAAAGCTGTATAAACTGAAGTATCATTTGACCAATAGGATTGATAAATTACTGCACATCACGTAATTTTCTCCAAGCATTACCTGGATGCAAAGAATCTGAACAGAACACCTAGCAGAGGAGCAAACCCCAGAATTCTACAAATAAATGTCTTTTATTCCATTCTATAAAGATATCCCAATTACTCCAAACTAGCTGCACATGGCTCATCCTATATACATTGTTTAAAAGCTTACAGTTATTTATCTGGGTGGTTTTTTTTAAAAATAATGTTAATTACGCTATTTAATTGTGACTAGGTTAGAAATAAGAACAACTCAAAAGCAAGTAACACAGCCACCTGCCACCACTCCCAAATCCACAATTAATTTTTAAGTTCTGGGCAAGGTCAATTTCCTATTTTTGAAAAGAAATTACCAAAGATGCTATGCTTGAAGGAGTTTTCAGCCAAAACTTCTCTCACCTGTTCACAGCACGCTCAGAGCTTAACAGCATCCCAATGGCAAGAACATAGGAAGGAGGCAGCAAAGACACAGCCTTAAGAAGGTAGGCTAGCTGTGCTAATACTCTAAAGTTTTGGTCTAGGGTGGCTTTTAAGGAAAGGAAAGGGGCTTGGGTTTTATTTACAGGGACAAACACACAGACACATAGAGCAGGAAGTTGAACAAGAAAGTAACGACTAAATCCAAGTCACTCCTAAAAGAAATTCTTCATGCAAACACCATAGCTGTCTGCAGTTCTGAGCGTCTCTATATACTACAAAGGTAGATAAGCCAAACTAAGCCCAAGTAGCTTTATTACACAAGCAACTCTAAGGCCAAGAATTTACATTATATATTAAATAAAATCTAAAAATTATATTGCAATCACAACTTTTAAATTTGTGCTGCTGTTCACATTCATTACCCCAAAACATAGTCTGTTTACAGTATTTGATGTTAAGAACATATGGAAAATAAAGCAAGCTTACCACTTCCAAGGACATATTTGCTCGAACACACCCTGTGTTGCAGCTTTTTTTATTTAAGGGGAGGAAGAAAAATGTCACAGCGAGCAAAGTTCATGTGTTAACCTGAAAAGGATCCAGGCTCGGCGCTAAACTAAGCAGGAGTGGCTGCACACACCTGTGCAGGCAAGAAGTTTTCTCTGAAGCAGCTCTATTATAGATGCGTCCTCCACTGAGCAGGCAGCTGAAGTGGTGCATATCTCAAACACGCTTGTAGAAGCGTCCAGCTCTCTCACCAGAATGCCCCTGGAGCCTACCGGCAAACTTTCTACCTTAACTGATGAAAGCTACTAATTAATCTAGCCGATGCTCCTCCCTCATTCTGGTTACTGCCTTGAGCTTATGATCGAACTGGTTTTACTACTATGAAAAGCCGTATTACTCACAATATAGCTAGTTACAAAACTAAGATACCAATAAATGAAACTAAAAACCCTCTCAGCTACATAAGGACAAAAAACTTCAGAAGGATGAACAACAAATCATCACTTCCAGATTATCAACACAACAGTTGGCTGGAGAGTGAATAGAGCTACTAAAAATAAACAAATACAAACCAACAAAAAACCCAACCCCAGACCAGAAAGCCTTCTACATCCTACACCTTAACGTCTCCAAAAACCTCACACATTCAACCTAAGAGCGTTACTGCACTGCTCTAACCCATACAGGAGATGAATATCTGTGTGCACATTTCACACTGTGATGAGTTTTAGAAAGGAAAAGCCACTCTCAAAACAATAAAAGTCTGCTAGGTTTCCAGTGCTAATTCCTTTCAGGAATTTATGAAGTTGTTTATTTTAAATTGCCCATACAGGAAGAAGAAGAAAAATGGCAATAAAAATGTCAGGAACAAGAAAACTTATTCAAATATTTCAACCCCACTAAAAGCGTAATAGGCATACAGATCAAACTGGAATTTCAAATCAGGTTTTATTAATAAAATTGGAAATCTATGTACTCCAAAATCCAACACTGCAATACAGGCAGAAAATATTTTAAAAGGCCTACTACTGAAAAGTGAATTCAAGGAAATCAGCTTCACAAGTGGGCAGTACAATTGATTGTACTACTTTTTTTCCCCCCATCCTATGTGCTTTCAACTATACGGTCACAAAAAGCTTCTCCATCACCCCTAAGCTCTGATTTCAGGACTGCTTTGGACATCCCAGTGCCTGACTTCCCTCCTAACCTTTACAATACCTCCTGCTGCGTCCATCTAACACAGTGAACCTGTCACACTAGTATCTGAGGATGTTTGGAGGCTTGATAGGATTCCCCTTAACTGAGTCTACTGGTTCTATTTTAATGCAAAACAACACAAGTGGAAGCCAGCACCAAGAACTGCACCTTTTGGGACAGACCATCTCAGACTCCTGGTTAACCTGTCAAGGGACAAGCTTGCAGAAAATGCCCGGGTCTCAGCTGGCACTAGGAACAAGGTACCACCAAAGCTCTGATCCTTCAAGATCTTACCATCAATGGTTTGGGTAGAAGGCAAAAGAAACCCAACCAAGAAGTTACCAGCAGATGATACAAGGTACCAAGCATCAGCATCCACAGAAGCTTCCATATACTCCCTCCTGCATACAAGTATTTCAAAGTCATATAATGCTTAGCTCACCTACTTGTCTATACAACAAATTAATCTGTTTGAAAACACATCAGTTTCCTTTGCTGCACTTAAGACAGCAAAGACCCAGTTGCTACTACTACATGAAACAAACCCACTACCACTACATAAAACTATTTTGCAATATTCAGAAGACTTGAGGGAAAAAAAAAAAAAAAGAATACATAATCAGAAAGCTATTTCCCACATGACTTCAGCACTTGGTCATACTTCAAAACAGAAAAGATACATTTGTCAAAGCATGCAAAAGCCAAAGTGTGATAAAGTGTGAGTGTATAAAAAGACAGTAAATCCTAGTATTAGCAGAGCCCAGAAGGAAGGAATAGAAGAGGACTGATCCCCTTTAGTAGTGATGATACAGTCCAAATCTGGGGCATCCAGGTGTCATGCAGCCATAATCCCCATTAACATTTTGGTTGTCCTTCAAACAGGCAAGAAGCAGCCACACGCTGCCTGGTAGCCAAGGACAGTTTGCAGCTGCCACCAAGGCAACGAGCCCTTTTCCTGACCTCGAACAGGATGAATAAGAGACAAACTAACAAAATGAGCAAAAACCAAACTAGCTAGAATTAGCACCTCCCTCCCAATTCTCCTGCAGTTGTCTGATGAAAATCAGACTTCTTTAAAGCACTCCTTTATCTTCTCTAAAAATATCTAACATTTGAAAAAGAAAACATGTCCATCTTCACCCAATTTAATCTGTCATCTATTTATTATGTTTTTAAATATTTTATAGGTGAAGAGGCTAGGCAAATCTAATGGATAAACACATGCACTTTCAGCTTTAAATGCTAATTGTTTTCAGATCAGCACCTCAAATTTTACCATCAAAATTCTTCATGGAGAGTTTATACCACAACCTCAGTTAATTCTTAACAAACCAGCCTATATATCACAAAAAAAACTCCAAATTAATCTATATAATGAGTTCGGCACAGATCCTCAGCTGATGAATGAAATTACACTTATAACAGGAGAATAAAAAGATCCATTCAGAAAGGAATAAATATTCAAGTACAGTCAGTCCCAGAATTTTGCATCCAAACATGTCAAACTTGGTCCAGTCCTTGGTCCTGTTCACATTGATTTGCTCTCTCTGGCCATGTTTCTATTGACCTAACCTTGGAGATCCATCCCATGCACCCGAGGTCCCCTCAGTCCTCCCAGCTGCTCTGTCCTCCCAGATGCATCCGCCTCACTGCATCTTTCAGACCTTCAGCCTCCCTTCCCTTTCACATGGGTCATGACAAGTTAGCAATATTTGTCCCTCTAACATCCTTCTTGTCACTATCCCTCCTAATCAACTTGATACACTTCTCTACTCTCACCCCTAGAGCCCCTTGCAGGAACAGTAAGGAGGTTCCTGCTTAAAGCAGCATGACACCCCTTCCCATGGAAAGCTCAGAAGACACAGAGACCACCACCACCAGGTGATGGTGAGCTGCGGGGCAAGGCAGCAAATGAGTAAATCCATTTCTCAAGGGACCTTCCTTGTTCACAAGGCCAAAGTACAACCCTGCTTCAGCTTGTTTCTACCTCCCTCCTGAAGTTCACCCACAACTTGTGGGTGTTAACATTGGAGCAGGCCAAGCTGGAGCATTTGAATTTAGTTGTTGAGGCTTGGCATTTACAGCAGTCTGGTCATAGTGGCAGTTCATTGATCCTGCACTATCAACAACCTAATGCTAAGTGGCAAATGAGAACAGTTGGAGGGGAAGCAGGAAAGCCTCCCTTTTCTGCAACATCTTTCTCAGAAATAAGTCTCTCAAGCTATCACTGCCACTAAATTAACTTTTAAGAAACTATAATCAAACTGGTCACAAAGAAAACCATAACTTTCAGTTCCATAACAATTAATGCTTTCCTATCCTCTCATCACTGCACAACAGTCTTCCAGCCTATGTATAACATCTTAAAGTTCCCAAGATCAGCCTCCTAACTGCACTCAACTCTAGCACCAGGAAGGCAAGTTGCCTCCCTGTTGCCATGAAACCAAAGAGATCATTTTCTTTTACACAACATCCTTTCCCTTCTCCAAATCCCTATGCCTTCTAGAAAACCAACCGTCCCCTGTAATTCAGGATATCTGACCATGCCATGCACACACTGAACAGCTGTATAGCTAAAAATACCTGGAGCTGAAAAGCACAGAGATTTTTCAGGATGGAAATAACGTAAAAGAAGTTTATAAAAGATACAGCTACAGAAGGGCGAGAAAACATCCAACAAGTTTAGTATTTAACATGGAAACAAGCCACATCCGATCCCTCTTCGCTGTTGAGTAGAAAGATGGTCTTGATGGCACAAGAACCAGAGAAGAGCCATGTCCGATGCTTGCTTGCTATACAGCGCTTGAGTGTTAAGTACATCATCAACACAGTAATTATCAACACTTACAGTAGAATTACTATTTATAAAGGACTCAAAACCCAACATGGATTTTGAACTAAGCTACAAACAACTTAAAAATATTAGACAAGTGAAGGGCAAAAGTACAACATTTTTCCTTGGTAAAGGATCCTCTGAGAACAACTGGATTATTCCCATCAGTTTTAAAAGGTATATACTTAAATCCTCCTGAAGTAAGTCAAAAATGAATAATTTTGCTTTTTCAGTAAGATGAACAAAAAAATTGTCAAGTTTGATGTAAGCAAGTGTAAAGAAGTGTTTATAGCACTGGACAAATTTCTTCTTAGGTTTAACAATATGAAAATATCACAGTAAGATACATTAGATAATTTTGTTCTGCAAAGAATTAATTTCACGTCAAGAGAGACAAGAATATCTAAATTCTCTGATTACACTTTACAGAAGTTACACTGACGACCCCTTGGAAGTTAGTGAAAAGTTTAAAAAGCATCAAGCAGCAAAGTATAACTTCTTCATAACACGTACTTTAGATGAGAAGCTATCTGCAGCTCAGCAGACTCTGAATTTCATAATTTATAATGTGGAATAGCACACCTAGTTACAAAGAAGTCTGCAAAGCAGCTAATAAATAGGTCAATACTCAATATAACATTTAGAAAATTTGCAGGGAAAAGTTAAAATGTGGAAGGTGCGAGCAAGATCTTCAATTAAAGTTAGGACACAAACACAGAATATGTATGAAAGTTTAAATACTAGGTTAGAGAAGCAATATCTCACAGCAGAAGACAACGACCACAAGTCAGTCTCACAGCACTAAGACAGAAAGAGATCCCAGAGAGGAGGATTGTGTTTAGAAGGATGATGACTAAGCCAAAGACACGACAGTGCTGCAGCCCAGCAGAGCATTCACCTCACACCCTTTCCTGTTTCAGGTATGTGCTGCTGACAGGTGGCCAGCCCAGTCAGGAAACCAAAAGCCAACCTTATTTCACAAGTTACCTTTTAGCTGGACATGTTCCCTGCCCTGTCCTTTTGCATGGTCATGAAAAAGGCAGTGCCAGCAGCAGGGAGTACAGAGTAGGGCAGAATCTCTCCTTCAAACAAAACAGCTTGGTCCAAGCTGAAGCATCCACACAACCACAGCCTGAGGATGTAGTTTTTCATTATAGCTGAGCTGACTGAGCTGTGACCCCACTTTCCCAACTCTCTCATGACCTGATGTCTTTTGTAGGGGTAGGTTTGGGTACTTATTTGGGTTTTTTTAATCAGTTCATCTCACTGAAGCAGGTAACCACGACTACAAACAACTTAGGGCACTGCAGCAGTAGGAAGGAGACAGAACATACAGTGCAAGTGTACAGACCAAAAGAAATACTAAAGTGATTAAGGACAGCAGAACTTACTTCAAACAAGAAAGGCCTTCAAAAGCATACTAAAGAAATGTAATCATCTAATAGGTCTTCCAGTTAAAAAAATCATCTTGTTACAAATACAACTGATGTGTTTTCTAATCATTTCCATAATAACTAGCCTGCAGTACAATCACAGTAAAACCAAGTCAGTGCAGAAAACTCACCTTCACAAAATTGTCAGGGAACATGCCCCTTTTGCCATTTAGCTCCCCTTCTAACCATCCTTCTTCTTCCAGTTTTTTCACATTCCTGATGATTTCCCCAACTCTGATCGTTAACTCATCATCATGCACTGCATCATAGTCATATTCCACAATATAGTCCACTAAAAGGGAAAAAATAAAACAACCACAGTGAATGCAACTCAAATGTGGAAACGCAACATGTAAGCCATGCATGTACAAAGAGGCAGACCTAGCGACAAACACTAAGAACATGTGTTTCCCTTACAGCAACACTTATTTGTGAACTGTAGCATTCCCAAAAATTTTGGAAGGGGAAAAACTGGACAGTCACCTATTAAAGAAATTTAGGAATATGACATTGGGTCATGTTTTGTTGATGGTGGGTGGGTAGGTTTCTGTGCATGTCTAGTGGAATGGATTGCTGGCAGTGGTTTTTCCCCCCTGCCCCACCAAATCCCAGCCCAAGATTTACCAATTAAGAATCGCTGCCTAGAGGGCAAGTGTTTGTTACTCAATACATATTTTAGGGCCAAGGAGGGAGAAGGGTTCAAGCTGTACATGTATGGTACGTACACACAATGCTTTGTTAATTCTCATATTTGCATCTACTATTATATCTGAAAAAACCTGATTGCTGCACACAATATTTTTGCAGGTTTGATCCAAGAAATATAATACAGCCAGAAGGTGTACAACTGACAATATCATACAACTTAAATTGCACAGACATGTAAGAGGCACCCTCCTTCAGATTCATCTGGTTTTGCAAGAACAATAAGCAAGTGAGCTTTAATTTTGATATAATTAAGTTTACTCAGAAGAGCATAGCAATGATTTACATACTTGTCCATCTGTTGCACAAGATCCATGAGAGTTGCTTACTGACAGCTTAAGGCTTGTTTGGTAATAAAGGCTCATTTGTTCATCAAGAAATTCTGTTTATGCCAGAAATTTCCACAAATCTGCAACAATCAAATAATCTTCCCTCTCAGTCAAATCCAGTCAGGATACCCAGGCACTACCAAAGGTAACGCTGTTCTGAAACCTCCCTCTCCTCTGCAGATCACAACAGACACGCACAAAGATAAGAGCACAATAGGGTTAAGAGACAGAAATCCTGAATGGCTGTGAAAGTTTTTTCCCAGCTTCTCTTTATTCTATCAGTGCATAACAATATCCAACAATTAATTCACAAATTAAGGAGTCAAATGGGAGAAAGTATTATTTCCTAGTGTTGAACTTACAGCTCCATTAAATCACTGTATAATTCTGTTCTGTGGCCAGTTTTGATCAAAAGCGCTGCTGCACTTACATTGCAATGCAGTCTTTATTCCTCTGCTGCCTATAGATGAAGTTAGAAAACCCTTGGTAAAAAACAGAACTATATGATAGTGACATGAATACAAGCAAAGCTAGAATGATCTGTCTGGCAAACTACTTTCTGAATACACTCATTAACAAAAGAACCAGTCGAATATAAACATTAAGCTTTAGTTTTGCTTTTTGTCCTTTAAGAAATAAAATTTGTTTTCTTCATTATGAACAGAAGTCATCACTAAAATTATCTGCTTGTGATACACACTCTGGAACTCTTAACACACTTTTTGTACTGTATACATTTAATTCTGCCAAATGTATTCTCTAAGCTTGCTTTAAAGCATCATATTTCCCCATTACTGCCTGCAGCAAGCATAGTAGTTTTGTCTTGTTTCTGCACTGAATCTTCTTTTGAGTGGCTGACATAAAATATTGCCCAACAGATAGGAGATTCTGGCAGCCACAGATCATAAAGACAACTGCCATTCATCACCTACAGTCTGGAAATAAAAATGTCATCTTCCAACCAACTCAACCCAACCATCTTGGAAACCTAAAAATGCATAAAAATATAAGAAATATCCATATTTTTCTCATGATAAATTCTGGTTTTAAGCACATTAGCAGGTATTATATTTCAATATACACACTATAGGACAGCTTCACAAAATTAAACATGGAAAATGGATCAGAGCGCAGTGTCAGTCATGCTAAATGCAGACTGACTCGAACTGCCAAACACCTGGTCCTTTTTCCACAGAAGTAGTAGGCAATCATACCCACACTGTGTCAACATGAACTAATTATTTTGAAAGCTTCCTTATTTCCTTGGGGGACCATTTCTATATTTGTGCTTGAAATGCACAACACGTTCATTTTTGTCACGTTTCCAGCTGTAAAATGTAGACTCGGTCATACCAACAACCGAAGAAGGATCTCAAACCCGTTCCAGTCATCACCCATGTGTCTCCATGTTCCAAAGACAAACAGCAGTAAATGAATATCAGCTTTTTGTGTTTGAAATTTAGGTTCTGAATTCCCTCTTTTGTCAGTGATACTCAATACCACCCTCACTCTCATGGATACATACACAAAACAGACCTAAAATCTGTTGTCTCACCTGTAAAGTGGGTGGAGTCATGGGGAATGTCAAGATAATTTCATCACAGACATTGCTTTCATATCATGACACAGAAACACCAAGAAGCTACACATCTCACTACTAGAGAGTCCTCAACAGGAATACTTACCAGTTTTGCTTTTCAGTATTAGCTAGTAGCACTAGATGAACCATCCACATAATTCAGACTGCAGTGTGACGGGCAAGAAATCATTCTACTACCAAAACAGTCCAGAATAAGTAAGCCTCTGAAAGATCTTCAAGTATAACATTTACCCAAGCAAAAACAGTGTACAGTGGTGACAGAAAATGTTTTCAAGAAATCACAACTCCTTATAATAATAATTATTAGGAATCAATCAGTCTACAGATTATACTTCTGAATGCTTGAAGCAGTACAGAATTTTTCTGAATTACACTTCTAAATGCTTCAAGTTCTCATTTAAAAGCTTTACTCAGAAACAGATGTGGTATTCCAATCAGTCAGAAATAAGTTGGGCTGCAGTAATACAAGCTGGTCAAAACTTTTGAAAACCAGAGTGTCTCAACTGGTAGAACATGCAGCAGAACACCTCAGCGACTACCAAAACCACCTCTTACCTCCCCTCTAATTTTTACACAGCTTTCTCCATTTCAAACTCAACTCTAATTAATTATCTGTCATTTAAAAGTTCATAAATGACCATGTCTTGGATGAAAAAAAGTGTTTTCAAGCTTGAGCCCAAACACTGTGAGGTTAACCATGCTTTTCTTGCACATCCAGAAGGACCAAAGCTGACCCAATAAGGAGACAACATCCTCCTGAGTTTTTACAGGCAGAATAGAGCATCACAAACCACCTCCTACGCTGTGTGCAAAGATGATCTCTTTATCATAGATCTCCAACAAATAAATGGCAATCTTGTTTTGGCAAGAATTCAAATATAAACAGAAGACATCACTTGGCACATGCTTCCAACCAAGGAAACAGGGAAGGAAACAGAAAAAAAAAGACAAGCCAAATCAGAATCAGGTTGCTTAGGATACTACAGAAAAATTATAACAGACTGTAAAAACTGACAGAACAGATTCAGAAACACAGGACTATGTTCAGTGCTGTGGTAGCAGTCGAGAGTCTAGAAGATCTGTTCAACAAAGCATCAGAGGCAGCTGAGCCAGTGACACACAGGAGCACCAGGGTGGTGATAGTGGGAATCAGCAAATATGTATGAAGAGGAAATCATGCCTGAACAACCCAACAGCCTTCCACAATGAAATGACTACTTCACTGGATGATGGGAAATCAGCTGACACTGTCTCCCATAACATCCTCATACACAAACTGATGAAGTACAGACCAGATGAGTGTGAAGTGAAATGGACTGAAAACTGTCCAAAATGTCAGGCTCAAAGGGTTGTGATCAATGACACATGATCCAGCTGGAGGAGAGTCACCAGTAGCATGCCCCAGGAGTCAATGTGAGTTATTCAGTGACTTTACTGATGTCCTGGTCAATGGGACTAAAATGTACCCTCAGCAAGTGTGCAGATGATACAAAACTGTGACAGACCACATGGGTGTGCTGCTATTCAGAGGGACCTCAACAGGCTAAGGAAATAAGCCAACATGAACCTCATGAAGTTCAAAGGGAAACATCAAGTCCCTCCCTGGGGAGGAACCACCCCCTGGCACCAGTACAGGCTGTGACTGCTTGGCTGGGAAGCAGCTTGGCAGAGGAGGACCTGATGGACACCAAGTTGACACGAGCCAGCAATGCACCCTTGCAGCAAAAGAAGGCCAACAGAATCTTGGGCTGCATTAGGAGTAGTACTGCCAGTGGGTTGAGGGAGGTGACCCTCCCCCTCTGCTCAGCACTAGTAAGACCTATTCTGGAGTGCTGGGTCCTGTTCTGGGCTTCCCAGTACAAGACAGGCACGAACATACTGGAGTAAGCCCAGCAAAGGGACAGGAAGATGACTAGGGAATTGGAGTGTCTTCATACAAGGAAAAGCTGGAACTGCTGGGAGAAGGCTCAGGGAGATCTTATTGATAAGGGCATGGAGAAAACTGAGCAGTGCAGTGAAAATACAAGAGTCAACAGGCACAAACTGAAACAGAACAAATTCCACTTAAACATTACTTACACATGACAAGAGTGATCAAATAATGGAACAGTTCATCCTGAGGGGCTGTGCGGTCTCCTTAGAGATGCTCAAAACCCAACTGGACACAGTCTTGGAGAACCTGCTGTAGCTGACCCTGCTCTGAGCAGGAGAGGTGGCCTGGATGATCTCCAAAGGCGCCTTCCAGCCTCAGCAATTCTGTGACTGATTTGAGCCAGAGATAAATGTTAGGTGGCAGCTTTCTGTCATTCAGCCATGCCAGATTTCCAGCGTAATTAGAGACGGTGCTTTTTGAAGGTTTTGACCCATTTTCAGGGGCAGGGGATCGATGAAATCAACAGTGCTAATTAAAAAAATATTGACTGGATATTGGGGGGGGGGGGGGTAGATATAACAGGCTTTATGGGAGCAGTGTGTTCAGCTCTTAGTTTCAATAAGATGACAACCTGACTAGTGAAACAATAAAACAGACCAAACATGTCAAAGCCAGTCAGCCCCCTCAACAACTACAGACTATGTTGTTCCTCATGGCAAAGACAAGAAATGTCCTAGCTAATAACACTGCCTCTGACAAAACAGCTCACGCTGTTAGCCAACATAGCAACACTGCCTGCAGAAGGTATTCACTCACTGCTGGCACAGGTGGACTCTCCACTTCTCCAACACTTACACAACCGGCTCTTCTGCCAGCCACATCCCAGTGTCAATACGGAAGGCAAGCCTCCCGATAAGCATGGCCTTACAACACCCACCTTAACTGATTTTAAACAAAGGAAATCTTCAGCTACTTGGACTCTTTCTGAAGTTGGCTGTTACAGGTAACTAAGGGTCTCTGGGAATCCTACAAAAAGAAATACATAAATAAATCAAGGAAAAGAGTGGAAAATATACTGAAATTCTAGCATGCCTACGTCCTCAATAGAAGTAACCAAGCATCAGATACTCGTCCAGCACAACTTCACATTCTTGGTACTTTGTTTAGGATATTACAATACTGTCAGAATCCATTGATCTTTCCATAGTAGCCAGAAAAAGACACAAACCAGATACAAAATAAATCCAATTAAGAACACATTTAATAGCTTATAAAGTTAAAAAAAAAATTCTAATTTGTGGGATAACTGAAAGCCTTACATATAACTAAAGTTATTCAAGAAGCCTTGCTGAAACTTGTGGCAGACCTGGAGGGACAGAGTTCAACATCAAGCACCAAGAGGAGCTCAAGTTGCAGGCCATGCTCCACAAAGGTCTCCTCAGACAGGTTTTAAGTCAGTTCAGATTCAAAGTAATTTATTGGAACATGAACCCTGGAAAGTTGTGTGGCCTCCAGAAGCATCTTGCCAGCAGAACTGCAGTTATACTAGAAACTAAGATTTGCTTTTCCAATTTATCATAACAGACAGTTGCTAGATGTCTGAAACAAACTTTATTTTCACTTGTAAGTCTATCAAAAAAAAAACACCTCAAAGTTTAATCTCCTCTAAAACCAAGCTAACATTCTTGTTATTATATATGCATACTCTTGGAGTTATAATGGTATTTAGTTTTATAGCAGACAGCAAGCTTACACTAGAGACAAAAGATGACAGAAGACACAATATTATCCTTTTAACCATCATACTTTTCTTCACAACTAACTCAAAATCGGGTGTTGGACTGAAGGAGAAAGCTCCTTCCAATTGACTTCCCCAAGAAACATTCCTACAATTTGTGAGATATGAGAGTTTCAGCTGTTTTAATAGTAATACCATACATTTGGCCACTGAAGACAGATCTTTACACTGAAACAGTAGTTCAGTGTTTAAATGCTGAACAATGAAAACAGCTCTGTAAGTGTTACACGTAAGTAGTGGTTATAAGAATGTTTTTTTTCCACTTCAACACCACAAAATTCCCTGTTACTCTGACCTGAATCACTGATGACAACCCACATGCTCCAATAAAGAGCCCTGGTGGACTCCCCATTGCCCTTAAATTCTAGTGCCTGCTTCCAAAACCGCACAAGTTTTGTCCTGCAAAGCTCTCCTGGTAAGACACACCTACAAGGTAAGCACAAGGTAACCTACAAGGCAACCAAAGACAAACCCCTCCTGGCCAAGAGTCTCCACTGCTCTGCAGCCAGGCTTCTCCTGCTGCACTCTGCAACTGCTCCCACGATTCGCTCTCCTGTTTACACAATGACCTACAATGACCATAATAACCAGTTCCTCGAAGATCAAAGTATTCTTTTGGGGTAAAGATGTGGGGTTGGTCTTCCTCACACTGAGTAGGGAAGCACTTCACATTTCCCACTATTGGGGAAACCACTCTAACCACTGGTCTTGTGCAAAAAGGTACTTCCCTTCCTTCCACACCCCAATAGCCATCAGCATGAGAAGCAGCCTAGGGACTGAACCCTGAACAGATGAAAACAGCAGGAAAACTATTTCCTATTTTCTTTCTCAGTGTCCAATACAACTACATCACTAATGGACAGTGGGTAAAACCTGCAAAGTACCTCCACCTTAACCCAAGGATGCTGTGATCCCATCCTTTCTTCTGTGTGCATTCACATGGTCCCTTCCCCCTGTTCTGCACTTAAATTAGTACTTACTTATACAACTGGTGAATGCGATAAAGAAAACAGCACGAGAGAAAACCATATAGTCCCAACTTTCTGCAAGTTTGTCTCCCTGTGATGGCTCACTGCAGGGTCAAGGATGAAGGACTGCATCAAACCCAACTTAGATCAACATCTACGTCATTGTTACAGTTCAGATCAGGAACACACTTTTCAGTGAAGCTCCAAACCATCCTTATTTATTGTGCTTCAGTTCAGTGTGGAACAGTGCTACAGCAAGTAATCAGGACTTTCTTCCACTGAAACTAAATCAAAGATATGCAGCCCAGGAACACTCTTAATGCCTATTAAAAATTAGCATGCATTAAGACCATGGGATAAGACTAGAACTATGATGATATAAAAGTGTCCAAAATGTGCAATATGAGTATCAGGTCCCTGACACCAGCAGTTTCCCCCTACAAATCCACTCATCTTGCCCCTTACTGCTTGCTGCTTGGCACATAACTGAAATCTGCCATGAAACCACATCCTAACATAATGCATCAACAATACGAGGCCACTGGATTCCTGTCAACTCTGATGGTAGGGATGCAGTTCCAAGCTATTAAGAAATTGAACAAGGAAAGACTATATTTAACTAACAGAAACCATGCAGCCTACACATATTTTACAGCACAGTTCAATACAGCCTTCAATAAGTCAATGATTTGAAGTCACACTATACAGAACAGCAGACACTAAACTGATCTCAGCCAAACAGAGCCATCACATTCATGCTCCACATGAAAGACCTGCAAGACAGCTGCATCATGAGGGCTACTGAAAGCATTAAACATCACAAGTAACACATTCTACCTTCACAGTAGTTCAAAAGGAGGTTGGACGACTCCTGTACAGCCTCAGAAACAGCAGTGATGCACAGCAGAGCCATTACTACCTGCGACTACTCCTAAGTGAGCCACACCAGTCGTGCCAGGTCCAGCCCTGATAAACAGCTCTGTACCAAAGCACTCACATTGCTTCCTGCTCCTGAAGCTTTGATCCCCTATATGCCAGCCAAGCAAACTTCTGCTGCCACAAGGAAGGGACACAGCAGACAAGGTACTCTGCATTTTAAGATAATGCCGAACTCACATATTCAAATATTGACTTCAGGTCTTTTTTAAGCCAAGTGTCCTGAGCCATCAGGATTCTTTCATTAGTTTATAATAAAACAACATAATGCCAATGGAACTGAAAGATTTTCGTGCCATTCTATGTACAATTTCTTTTAAGCATGTACAATTAACTCCCAATTTGCTGTAAGCTGATTATTCCAGTAGTACATTATTTCAAAGACAGAGAACCTAAATCTGTAGAATATTAGCTCAGGTGCTGGGCAAGCAAGCATTGTTTTCAAGCACTAAAGACATCTTCAATATGAACAAACACATGCTGTTGGTCTCAAGCTGATTTTACATCAAACCAGCTCAACTGTGTCCACCCAAACTCTGGGAACACCACAAAGACCCTGCTGCCGCCCAGCCGGGACTCAGTTTGGATCCCAGTAGGACTGGCTCCATTTGAAGCAACTTCCTTCACCCCCACTCCAACACCCCCACGTCTCAGAAGGCTCATCAGGTTCAGTGCAGCATTAGATGAGCAATGGCAATCAGCCACTACGCTACAGAGTCAGGCCAAACTCTCAACAAGCCCCCTTTCCACTTGCCCAGCATTAGAACTGATCAGAGCAGCATCCCGGTCTGAGCTCACATTCATGCAGCGCTGTGCTGGGGCAGCTCAGTCTGCCATCCCCAGCCCTACTTCCTCTATCAGATTAAAAAAAACACTGAATTTTAAATTTCCTTCCAAAAATAAAGTCTTTCTAATGAAAGACCATAGCACTGGTTATCAAGAAAATACATCATTCTTCTGCAGTACAGTTTATCTTTTCTATCACAAGTCACCACCAAAAAAGTGCTGGATATATACAACGGTTTACAAGATCACTTAGGTACTTAGTAAGTACTTTCCAGTGCTTACAGTAAGGGTATTTTAAACCGTCATAAAGATAGCTTTCAGAAAAAGAAAAAAAGTCAGAATAAACACATACCAGGGGAAAATAAAAAGGCAAGACCACAACTTTCAATCACTGTTTAAGTCCCATGATATCCAATATTTCAGTTGGGCCTTTGCTTGCTATTGTAGATTGAGCCCAGAGGGAAACTGAGGGCCAAGAAGCTGCTCGCGAGCTCCTTCCCCCTCATGGATAGGGAGGAGAAAATAAAAGGCTCCAAGACTGAGATAAGGACAGAGAGGCGTGACACACCCATTATGGTCGTGGGCAAAAGACAGACTATTAGGGGCAGAAAATGAACATCAATTTAATTTAACCATCAACAACACTTAAACAGGGTAGGACACAATCACATGTTAAAAACACCTTCCCCTCACCCCTCTCCTTCTTGGGCTCAGCTTTGCTCCCCATTTCTCTACCTCCTCCCCTCCTGCAGCAGAGGGTGCAGGGGATGGGGGTTACAGTCAGTTCATCACTCATTGTTTCGGCTACTCCTCAGGGGAAAGACTCCTCATACTCCTCCCCTGCTCCAGCATGGGGTCCCTCCCATGGGAGTCAGTTCTCCCTGAACTTTCTCCGACTTTCTCCTTCCCACGGGCTGCAGCTCTTCCCGAACTGCTCCAGCGTGGGTCCCTCCTGCATGTTGCAGTCCTCCCAGTGACGAACTGCTCCAGCACGGGCTCCCCACAGAGTCCCGGCATTCTTCAGGTGCAGCCACCAGCTCCAGCGTGGGGACCTCCACGGGCTGCAGGTCGGCATCTGCTCCACCGTGGCCCTCCATGGGCTGCAGGGGCACGGCCTGTCCTCCCACCACGGGCTGTGGGGGAGTCTCTGCTCCTTCCCCCTCCTCATTCTCCTTTCTTCCACTGACATCAGTGTCTGCATAGGTGTCTTCTTCATAACTCCTCCTCCTCTCAAGTTCCCTGTCCTGGGTTTAAGTGAGTGGTGGGGGGTTTTGGTAGTGGGAGAGGGGCTACAGCAGTGGCCCCTGTGAGAAGCTTCTCAAAGCTCCCCCACCTCCAAGTGGGACCCGTCTCTGGCCAAGGCCGAGCCACTTAGCAATGGTGGCTGCGCCTCTGTGATAATGTATTTAACAAGGGGAACCTGGGAGGAGGAGTTGGGGTTGTGAGGAGGAGTTGGGGTTGTGAGGAGGAGTTGGGGTTGTGAGGAGGAGTTGGGGTTGTGAGGAGGAGTTGGGGTTGTGAGGAGGAGTTGGGGTTGTGAGGAGGAGTTGGGGTTGTGAGGAGGAGTTGCCAGAAGGCCATCTGTGCAAACACCCAGGTCAGTGGAAGAAAGGAGAAGGGGGGAGGTGCACCGATGCAGAGCCCCCCTGCAGCCCATGGTGAGACAGCTGTGACTTTCAGACTTCTTGTGATCCACAAGAGCTGTCAGATGCCTCATTAAAGTCTCTCACACCTTGGATTTTACATCTACAGCTGACAGACAACTCTGCAGAAGTTGGCCAAACTAAAATTAATTTCAGCCACTGAACACTCCGAAAAATACCTTCTCACTGCTATGCCACTGACATCCCAATCACAAACTCAGAAGCATGATCCCTAGCCAGCTCCAGTCACTATCAAAGTCAGTGATAAGGTAATTTCAAGTAAAGTTAGGCTTTTTTCCTTCTCTTTTTTTTTTTCTTTCCACCCTGCAGTGTCTGCTGTTTTTCCTTACTCTTTTTGTAATTTGCTCTATGCTGCATCACCCAGTTCTAGCACAAACATTTCCTGCTTAGAGCAACAATCCCTCTACATCCATAGCTTGCCTAAAAAAAGGAAAATAAAAACAAAAATAGCAGTCTGCCCATGAGACCATCTAAAGCCAGAAGCCTTGGTTCTGTCAGCACAGAACTGGTCCATCTGGAAGCCTCCCTGGATCCAACTGGCATTTTTAGATTGGGCAAGTCAATGGTCCATTCTCCAATGAATGAGTCACCACACATTTTTAATAAAAAGTTACGTCTAATTTTACAGCCCAGTAAGAATGGCTGAAGTAATGAGGAAAATGAACAATTGAAAACTGTAAAAATGTACACTTCTCCTCACAAACTATTTCAAGTAATGAAAAACTCATTGCATTCTAACAGCAACCATCTCAAACACCATCTTCTGGAGCTGGCTCCATTACAATTAGCAAGATATTTTGTGAAGGAAATTAAACAATATAGCAGAAATCCTGCCCAGCAGCCTGCCCTGAAGCATTAAAGATGCAAACCATGCATGCCTCATTTTCCTGCTCCAGGCTCCCATACTCTAGTGCTTACAATTACGTACGATAGGACACACTTAAACTCGAAGTTTGTAAATTTTTGTTTCCCTAATGCAAATCATTCCCACACATACCCTCATAATTCTACAACTGTATCCTGTAGATAATTCACCATTATCACCCAGCTGGGAAAAAAAGTATTTTAGTGGTACATTTCTCACTGCAGGTACATTAAACTGACTCTAGAAGAAGCATCCGATCATGTTTTTTTCCAATATTATCAGAAATACCTGTTAAACTCAGTTGAAAACGTAATAAATGTTAAAACAGTGGATTTTATTTACCCCCTTACTTTATAAAAGGGAATTGCAAGACTCCACCCTTCAGACCAATAGAAAACATGAAATAGGAATTATTAGAGTAAAATCTCTACCACCTACAGGTATTTGATACTATCTTGTAAGGACAGAAGAGGTCAAAATGTTTTACCTGGGAAGTAATATTAAACAGAAAGTGATGTTTTGTGCTACTTGCTATTTCTTTCACTACAAGTAGAGCTCACTGCAAGAAACCAGACTAGAAATGAGAAGTCACACCAGAAGGAAAGGTAGAAAGTGTCTTCACAAGCAAAGATGAGAAACTGCTATTTAATATGCAGAGAAAACCAGGGATCTTAGAGGGCACAGGGAAACATACTTTAAAAAAAAGCACATCACGTTTTCCTAAGTAATACTCAAGACACTGTTCCATATATAGATTTACACCTCTTCCTCTGTTCCTTCCCTGAAGTTATTAACATCTATTTGGCAAAACATTCAAGGTGAGTCACAAAACAGCAAATTACAAAAGCTGCTAAACCAAAGCCATGCCAAAAAGCTCTGAAGAACAAAAAGATCATACCTTATTTAGATTTAGTTCAAATCCAAAGCACCAAATACGCAGTAAAAGTACCACAGGGTCAACACCGTATTTATAGGTTTTTCCCTTAAAAATTCCACTAGATAACCAGTTCACAAAAATACATTTGAAGCTGAAGACTGTTGCTTATCTTAGAATTCTTTTTACAAAGTCATCCCCCTCCCCCACTTCCCCAAAAAGTTTAAAAAAGAACAAAAAAAAAAAAAAATCTGTATTTGCATTTTATAAATTTCCTTCCTTCAATATCAGGACCCCATGTCAGTACAAAAGCTTCAGCTCCTCCTGCAGATTTTTTTCAGGACTCTTCTAGCCAAAAAGGACAGCATAATCATAGCTGCAGGTTATGAATTCGTGAGTTATAAAAACAAGAAAGTCTCTGAAAGCCTTCTGGGTTTAAACTAGAAGAAAACTCCTTTCACGCTCTAAAGAAATGCAAAAATGCTTTGATAGATGGCCTACAATTTGGCATGTATCAAATTCAGAATGACAATTAGTATTTCTGCAAACATGGCAAGAATCTGGCTTTGAAATAAATTTATGGAAACTTAAAAGCATCATTCGGAGTATGCACAAAGTGTTCCCTTCATCTTTAAAAACAGACATGATGCAATAGTCTGAATGGTCCCAGATTGGGATCTTGCAAAAACCACAAAATATGCTTAGCAAATGGGACAAGTGTTCCTATCTGAATTCATGCTGTCAGGAGAGTCCATAGTAATTATGGCATTAATAAAGTTAATTTACTTTTTAGCGTGGACATTTTAGTCAATACAAAAAACTGAACTGTTGATTGAAAAGCACAGAGAGAAATCCGTTCGCAATGGATTTTTACAAAAGCCAGCCAAAACAGCAAATGCTCAAGGGCACCCTACAATCTCGATCAGATAGTTTTAAAGGAGATAAAATTGCTTCATTAGCTCAATTATGTTCTAAAAGTTAGGAGACTGAGTCCTTTAAACATCCATTTGTAACCTGAATTTAGGAGAATTTAAGCACATTAAGACCGCAATTTAAACCTGCATGGCTTGCAACATTTCCAATCACAGAAGAACAAGGTTTGAAAGGACCTCTGCAGGTCATTTATCACAGAATCATCTGGGTTGGAAAAGACCTTGAAGATCCTCCAGTCCAACCATTGACCTCACACTGACAGTTCCCAACGCCACCAGATCCCTCAGCGCTGGGTCAGCCCGACTCTTCAACCCCTCCAGGGATGGGGACTCCACCACCTCCCTGGGCAGCCCATTCCAACGCCCAACAACCCCTTCTGGAAAGAAATGCTTCCTAACATCCAGTCTAACCCCACCCTGGTGCAGCTTGAGGCCATTCCCTCTTGTCCTATCGTTAGTTACTTGGTTAAAGAGGCTCATCCCCAGCTCTCTGTAACCTCCATTCAGGGAGCTGTAGAGGGCCATAAGGTCTCCCCTCAGACTCCTCCTCTCTAGACTAAACAACCCCAGTACCCTCAGTCATTTCTCTTTTACTTTTTTAAATTTTAAATAATTTCAAATCTCCCAGGACAAATCCACAATCCATTCAGCCCAAGACTTTTATACCAACTGAGAAGCCACATAAGTATCATTGAGGCACCATGTCCTGAATTATATTGCAATTGGACATTCTGTATTCTGGGGCTCCTGCACCATATCCAACAGCCATGCTGGGTTACTCAGAGAGATCTTCATCCTTCATCCTTCTCTTCTGCTTCTTACTCCAAAGTGGTCAGAGAAAGGCTAACCTCAAAGTCAAATCAGGTCACTCAAGGTATCGTCCAGCTAAATTCTGAAAGTCTTCAAAGGATGGAGGTAACAGCCACCCTGGACACCGCTTCTGGTAGTCAACTGTCATAGCAATTTTTCCCCCATTATATTAAATAGGAATTACCATAGTCCTAACTTGCAGCCATTGATTTACATTTTTTCACTGAGGCTCCAAGGAGAGCATGTCTTTCTCTTCTCCAGGCTAGACCAACTTCTTCCACACTATATGGACTAGCCTCCAAACCACACTCCGCTCTCATATTTGTTGACGTCCTCCTTGCATTTGAGGGGAGGAGCAAAACTGGACATGGTATTTTAGAGACAGCTTTTTGAGTACCAGGTAGTATGGAACAACCGCTCCCCATGACCTCCTAGCTACTATCCTGCTCATGCCACCTGGTAAACAGCGAGGTTGTTCCTTCCTAGTTGCTGGATTATGCATTTGCGTTTTTTGGAACCACAGGAGATTCCTATTGGTCCACTCCCCCAGTACTTCTGCAGCACATCAACCATACCCCCTCATTCACTGTAGAATTTTTTAGGTAACCTGAACATCATCTTGAGCACTTGAAGAAACCAGGCTCGTATGAGCATCCCTGTCAACCTATCCTCCTGCTTCACTCACAGTAATTCTTACCCTGTACACCCATTTGGCTGAAACATGCCAGAAGAGTACCATCTCAAAACTAAGAGCTGTACTTTTTGGGGGTATTTTCTGGCATAGAGTCAGCACTGAAACACCCAAATCGCAGTCATCCCTAAGGAAAGGACTTCAAGACTGTCCCAACACTCTTGCTCTTTTAACCTGATGGTTGGCTAATCACCAAATATGCAGCTTGGAAGCAGCTATAGCATGTGCTGTGTCTTGCAGAGATAATTGATAGTAACACAGAACGATCGGTATTTGAAGAATTTGAGAAGGGAAAAAAGGCCTTACGGGAGGTTATGAAAAGCTGTCTGGGGCAAGGGATACCAGTGGCTCTAGTTGGAAGACAAAGCACCCGAATGCAAGTTCACAGAAAGCTAATCCTCACCTCCCCTACTCTCAACACATTTGCTTGATTGGATTTCAGAAACATGAAGGAAATCCTTTTGACTGTCCCCACACATTTCACAACTACCAGGCACAATCCTGGTAATCCAACTACACAGGAAAAAAGAAGAGCAATGCAAGAGGAGAGAAAAATCAGCAATATAACCTCAGTTTTTTAAAAAACACAGGTCAGGATTTACCACTTCAATCGCTGCTAATAACTACAAAAGCACGACACAGCAGCGTACAGCAAGATCCAGCAACTCTGTCTTGATAGGAAATCAGCACTGGGCTTCTTGCTTTATGGAGATGGCAGGCTGTGTCTTATTCTACTGACAGCACATCTCATGTTTCATAAACAGCTTTATTTCATCTGCTATTCATCAAGCCTGAGGCTTCCTGTTACTAGTTATACACCAGGGCAGGTTTTCTTCTACTGCCTACACATTAGAAGCCATTTACATTACAATCCATATATACATTTTATGGTTCTCTTTCAGTAAGGATGCAGCATTAAGATGGAAAGAGCAAAACCTCTTCCCACAAAATAAGCATTTAGTAAGATGATGAGCACAATGAAAAGTAGAGGAAGAAATTTAATGCACTCTCAATTGTGCTTTTCTTGAGAACAACTACACTGCTAATTGACATACAGCCCTATAGCACACAGAGCTACAAGAAATGCCTTCAAGATCTCCTCAAGAAGCTAAGCATTTCATCTGAGACTGTTTCCAATTTCTCTGCTTCCCTGCACCACATCCTTACACAGATACCGGTATGCAGTAAAATCAGATCCTATTATACTTCAGCTTCTCATAATGTGAAAATGTTAATATATATTAATGTTCCTCTGTTATGTTCATAATATGAAGAAAATGTTAATGTAATGAACTATCGTCTTCCACTTCACAAATAAAATCTCCTTCCCTGTGCTGACGATGTATATTTTCAGTACCATGCATAGTTTGACTAGGGCAAACGAAGCACTGTATTTGATTTTCAAGAGCGAAACAGCACACTTGGTAACAATTTATGCTTAATAAAAGGACTGTATTCTGCTGTTTGCACTTTTCAGAAAGATCTGCTGTCTCCTTATCTACATACCCATAATAGTATAGAATTAACATATTTGCTCTTGTCCTTCTGTCTAAAAAAGACTTGCCACCCCCAGCACTTCCACTGTCCCGATTGCAGAAGGCCATTTCATTTTACCTGGCTTCAGAACATCACTAACTCAGATGAACATAAAAAGAAGTGTTGTTTGGGATACTGAGGTTTCTAACAAACTGCCCATGGCCCACTCTTCAGACAGCATCTGAAACTCTGCAGACACTCCCAAGCAGACTGCATATCCAGCTAAATTTGTGAAGTCTTCTACTAAAAACTGAACAAAAGAACACTCTTCACTTAACCACTTAGGAAAACAAACAGATGGGCTCTGCTTTTCAGGAACTGCTTTAGTAACTTACAGAGAATAGAGTTTCTTACAGCATTTCCAACAATCTGAGGATGAAGGAGTGACCCTGCACACTCTCTCCCTACTCATCCCCATACTGCTGCCTCTTCCCTTATGCTGGTCTCTCAGTTGTGCTGCTCCAGGGTGTGCCGGCTTAGTTTGCTGCCAAAACAGCCAGCTGGTTCTCTTCCAGTTGGATTCAACTCTGGCCAGTGTCTTAAACTAGATCATCCCATGGACACATGATCACTAAATCTGCCAAAAGGGAAGATTAAATAACACAGTGATATGAGCATAAGCCAGGGGATTGACCATATCAAAGCAGCAATGGATCTACCACTTCCCTTGGCAATTTGTTCTAGTAGTTATTAACTTCCCAAAACATTCAGATGTTAAAATGAGTGCGAACAGCAATATAATTTAACTTAAGGCAGGCTTATTCCAGTTATTCTTGCATTTATTGATTTATAACAGTACTAATTAAGCCAAACTTTATAAAAGCATTTAAGTGATGGGAACACTGAAGTCCAGCCCAATTGTGGAAAATCAGGATACAGAAGGACAGAGGCATATTCTTACATACTGTGCTTGGTCTTCTTCTCAAAACATACACATTACTGAGGACAACCAAAACCAAAATCCACAGAAATACAAAAAGCACCTCAATAACAAGTTCTAGTTGTTTAGGAACCATTTTCTCCTTAAAGGTATTATTAAAGCCAATTTAGATAAAAAATGCAAGTTAGAGGCACAGTTTAAAAAGGGCACTTGGTTAGCTTAAAATGGATGGGGGAGGATGACAAGGAATTTAAAAAAGCATTTTAAAGAACTGGAATAAGAAAGTTGTGAAAACAGTTTACTGAATCATGAACACTTTGGGAGAGCAATTAATATAGACACTCAGGGGAAACTTAAGAAATTTCAGCTTGGATCTAGTGCAAATGGGAAAGAAGAAACACGCTCTATTCCCTGGTTCCTGAAACACAGTCCCATCCACTCTTGCACAGGAGCTAACAAGCGTGCAGTTAAAGTAAGGCCTTGCTTACACGATGGCAAACTGGCACAAGAGTTTTTTCCACACTAGCCAGCTTGTCAGCTCACATCACAGACTCACAACCACTAGAGCCATGGCAAGCCAGAAAGAGGCACTGCGAAGCTCTGGCCCTTTTTGGCAGCAGCCTGAAGTTATCTCTGCTGAAGCACAGCATGGAACTGTACCCACAGGATGACTTCAGGAGAAGACAGATAACATGCAAAGCAGCGTTCAAACAAATCCTTTCATAACTAAAGATACAAGTTCAGAGTTAAACGATGTGATTCTCCTTTATTAGAGAGTGAAAACTTCATGAAACTAACAGTTTCCTTTCTTCAGGCAGCAAAGATGGAGACTTTTCACTCCCCCAGTCCCAGAGATGCATTGAGTGGAAACAACTTGAACTGTTCTGAGAACTTAATGGTTCTGCTTTTGTATTTTTCCTGAAAAATGAAGAAACAATGCAGCTTCAGGGAAGAAAAAAAAAACCAAACAAAAAACAAAGCAAACCACTAAGCAGAATTAAGGTACACTGGTATGCTTCAAATAAATCCACAACTGAACTAAAGAACAAAACTTATAAAACAATAATTTCTATCAGGAACGACTTCAACAACTGCTCTAAGTGTGCTGTGGATGACACAGCTGTAAGTAGCATCCTCATCCTCCTGCTTCCATTCAGCCTTTTTGTTGTCATGAGCTTAGCCTCAGTTTCTGGAGAGGGAGTCTGTCTGAAAGCTAATCCAGGAAGATGAGAAGTTTCAGAAGATGCAGCTGGTACAATGAAGGGAAGAGGACAACGCTCACTAGCCAGAGGTAAGTGAAGGGTGAGACTTTCAGCACCAGCTTAAAAGATCAAGCTATATATACAGTCAAAAACATTTGACTAAGACTGACCACTTAGTAATTTTAGCCAAGAGGTAGAAACTGATGACATGAGTTGTCTTTAAATGGTCAGGCAAGTTTCCAGGAACTCAGGCAAAACTGTCGTCTTTAAAACCAAAACAAAAATCATTAACTCCTATGCACAAAAATCTATTCAAGCAGCCAAGACTAAGCTGCTGCAGAAGCAAAACCAAAAAAATTATTACCTAGTACTGCTTAATTTGAAAACCATTTACATTCTCCTCTACTGTCAAAAAGTATCACGTTCATGGTGATTTAAGTACTGTTAAGAAAACAGCATGAGCTTAAGCCATTTAAGATAATACTTTATCTGGTTGAAGTAATAAAGGTGATAAAGATAATTTTGAGTTTCTTTAACAATAATGTCAAATTTAAACTCAAAGTTTACAATCACAAAGCTCTTCAGCACTAAAGCACACAAGCAGACAGATCCCTGTTTCCTCCTTCAGTTCAGTGGAGAGCTCCAACTGCAACCCTCTCCTGTAACCACAAGTCAGCACTGTCCAAATTGCCAAAATTGAAGGAAAATAGTTCTTTTAATAATTCAAAACATTAGATTCTAATTTATTCCACTGAAAGCAACCCTGCCTAATACCTTGAGCATGTTACAGGCAATATATACTCCTTTAAGTTAACTTAATATTCTAAATGACCATTATAGCTTCTCTATGTACATCACCCCAAAAGTGGAAAGACTTAACTCATTTGGCAGACAGACACATACTGTGACTTCTCCTTCAATATGATTTTGGACTCTGGCAGTGGCAAGTCTTAAATTTTTCAAGAAATGCAGATTAACTGTTCAAACATATCTGCAGTGCTTCATTTTCTTCATTCAGTATTTCTGAAAAAGTAACATTTTGGATTGATTTTATATAAAGAAAGGCAACTCTGAATATGGCTAGAGCAATAAAACATACTCTCACCCAAAAATACTTGTTGGCATTAGTCAGAGAAAGTAAATATCTGTGCTGGCATCACAACATTATTCAAATGAACTGAAGTTTATGCTAAGAAACACAGAATAATTCAGGGTGAGAGGAACCAACAGAGACCATCTAGGCGAACATCTTGCTCAAAGCAAGGCTAGCATCAAAATTAAATCTCTAGTACACTTTTATTTAACAAAACAAGGGATCACTCTAGAAAAGAGGCGACTGAACAGGCAGTTTTACTATCTCAGTCCTGCTAAGCACCAGTGTGACAGGACAGCCAAGGGCGATGCACAAACAGGGTTACATGTGCACTGTCACAGTGACAAAGTTACTTTAAACTACTCCACATCACTGCACATCCAAGAAGATAAGGGACAGCAAAGGCACAAGCATCCCTTTCACAGGGAGCAGGGTACATTTTAGATAATTCACAAATTCACAATTCAAAGTAGAAGAGAAAAGCAACATTCATAGAAAGGAAGTGTCAGGGAAGAAAAAAACTAAACATAATTTAACTACGTTATAAAATATCAGAAGCCAGTTTAAAAAAAAAAAAAAAAAAAACACAACAACAAAAAAACACTTTAAAAGGAATAGAAGGAAAGTGCTAAAACCCTATAGTGGACCAGAGACATGTTTTAAGTCCTCAAGTGGTAATCACAGGTGGAACTAGCTGCTAGAAATCGCTACCCTCCAGACCCACTAGCAGCAAATTTCACCTAATCAGTTTACCCACTTCTGTCAAGACGACCTAAGTCACTTCAAGCGCTTTCATTGCTGCTCTTTCCTAACAAATTTTTATGGTACTGGGTTAGGGAAATACTGCACCCGCAGTCATACATGTCAGAATCTCCAAGGAAGCAAAATGGAGGGAAGAGCAGAGATGACAGCCAGAGCAGGACAGACGGGGCAGTCACCTCGCTTACCCCGGACAGTACAGGGTTCCCGACCAGGCATTTCCTGTCTTTATGCAACAGAAACCCACTAAGGGACAAAAGGGACAGGCAGACAACAGAGTGAAGGTGAAGAAACTTTAAAGGGAAGATCCTAACTAGCTGAAACAAAAACTCTGTTAAGAAAACCAAAGAAGCCAAGAGAACATGGAGTTAGGTCTTGAGTAACACATACGCTATCCTAAACAAATTTCCACAAAAGTGCTATCAAAATTAAAATAACCATCCAGTAAAAGTGACCAGCCACTGGCACATGAGGAAAGTAAATGTAAAGGGACTTCTCAGTCTAAAACCACCCATCAATCATCCACCATTTCTCCAAGGAGTCAGAACCAACAGCAGCTTTAGGGAAAAAAGTTCATGCTGAAAGGACATACGTGCCCCCCACACCCCCATTCATTCTAAACAGCAACAGGACTCTCACTTCCACAGGTAGTTGTGAAGGGCAAGAGCCACATTCCTCTTTGTCCTACCTTGTACAAGTCCCTGATGGTCCATCCCTGTTATAAAAGGTCTGGTGAAACTACAAACACCTTTGAGCAAGTCCCTAAATTAATAATTGCCAGACCATGGGTTTTTATAAAAGAAAAAAATTTCTATGGCAGACCTGCTTTCCATAACCTTTTCCTCCCTACCTGCCCCACAGACAGAACTCTCAACACAGCAGCTCTTACATTCGTGGAAGAACGAAAAAAGACAAGAGCTGGGCTGACAAACTCTAGAGCCTTTTGATGGAATTTCTCCTCTACCTTGACCCAAACCCAGGAACCATTAACTCTTCCCAGATATTGTAATCTGGTTTCCCAGTAGCTTAGGCACCTCTCTTCCAGAGGTCAGCTTTCCATCATCTTCCCTTATAATTTTGTCTAGAAGAAAATTACAATAAGAAAGCACTTTGCTCAACATTGCCAGTATAAGTACAGTTGTTCTGTCAACATCAGGCTCGTCAAGTACCCTAGTACGGAAGGGTTGCAAGAACTGGTACTTCTGATTAAGTCATTTTATTCTTCAGTAGTTTACTGTGAATAAAATTTGACTGTACATCACATCTTACATATTTCTTAGTGAAAATGCTAACAGGACTCTTCATCTATACTATCATATTTGTCTGGGGGTGTTTGAAGTGGATTTGGGTGGGGGGCTGTTGGGTTGTTTGGTTTAGTTTTGTTGGGTTTTTTTTAAATCTGAGAACAAACCCTGAAGTGATATTTTAATTGGTTCTTGTAATACTAGTGAATACTATCATTGTCCCTGCAATATTGTAAAATTATTCAGTCCGCTTACAAGAACCTAGATTTTTTTTCCATTGCCAACATGAAGGGGGAGAAAGCAAAAGGCTTCACACACGTTTAATGTTCAATGAACTTACTAAATAGTTTCTGTAGACCAAATACATTTACATATATTTATACTCATTCTGTTAGTAATGAAGAAGCACGTCTGGCTACTTAAAGTATTCCCAAGTTACAAAATCTTCTAAAGACAAAATGCAGCAAATTCAAATGTACTAACTCGTGGGAACCACAAATCAAAGCTTGCACAAATCTGTGGAAATAAAAAAGGGGAGGGAAACACATATAGTTAAGAAGATACTGACAGAAGTCCAGTAGATTTCACTGTACCACTGTGGCAATTTATCAACTGTTGCTGGAATATTGCATTCTTAGTTCTGCAGCCATACAAACATTAGTTGCACACTGCAAATTTATCTCAGCCTTGCACATTAACATGGAAGTTGTACAGTCAAACCATTTCTCAACAATAATTAGGAATATTATCTGTTACCGAGCCATAGAAGTAAACCAGACAAATGTTACAATGCATCAATATATAGAACTCTACATCCTTCTAAATGGATATCAACCCAAGAGAGCAAGAAGATAATTCAATGAAATAAAGATTATTTTTTTTTCCCCAGAACATCTGAATTCAGTTTTTTCTTTTAATTAATCTATTTCTCTAACTATTTGTAGAGCCATATACTGAATCCACATGATTAATCTAGCATAGAAGGCAAAAAAGTATAAAGATGGACTTTAAGCATGCAACTAGACATTACTAGTAACTTTGTACTGTCTAGTGTTTGTCACCTCTGGTAACACTCTCTTCCCCATCTTTCAAGTGCCTGAATGACATGTGCTCTTGCAACATTAATTTCCAGCTACCACAAGAACATAAAAGAACCTGTTACAAGGCATTTTGTATTTCTGCCCTTCTCCTTTTGGTTTCTCCAGTCATACTGCACCATTCTCACTTCTCCATAAATCTCAGAAACCCTCGAGTTTGTCACAGATACCTCAACGGTCCCCTCTAAGCCACCTCTTGCGTGTAAAATCTCTTCCATAAGCTGACATAAGAGACAATTTCTTATCAAGAGCCAGCTCTAGCATGATGCCAGTAATAAAATAATCACATGACTTCTCAAGGTAAACGTGAGGCCATCACTGAATATAGCGAGTGCAGTGCAAACTACAGTTTGTTCTCTTTCCACTCTTATTTTTAGAGACCTTTTCCTGCATATTGGTCCCTGCTTTTGGTCACAAGAGAGTAGCACTTGAAAAGCTGAATAAAGGACACCACCTTCATAGAAAATACATTTAAAAGGCTCTGAGATCATTTTGCAATCATTTATAGATGTTTGCCAGTGTTCTGGAAGAAACAGTTCTATAACTGCACATGCACACAAATTGTTATTGGTTATAACCACCCATGCAGTAACAATACTTGGCACAGAGCATATGCACCCGCTCCACAGTTGCCTCGGGAGCAGTAATAACATGCTCACTGCTGTAATCAGAAGCAGCAGAGAAAGAAGCCACACTTAAAGGAAAGGTAAGAAAAAAAAAAAAAACAAAAAAACCACATGTCATTTAATGATCATTAGTCATAAACTGGACTCAGTCCTTTAACAGTCTTATACAAGATTCCTAACTGTATACTAATAATTTTAATAACCCAGACTTACATATGTAGATCCTCAGGTACTGCAGGTTTCAACATTACACAGTACGAGTTCAAAATGTTTAATTAGCACACTAAACCTTTATGCTTTAGGAACTACCATCACAGGCCACCACAATGACCTGGATAGATAATTCTCATTTGCAAATAAGACAATGCAAGCCGCAAATAAACAAACAGTAATTCTTACCTATTCTGAACAATCACAAGAAGTATCAAGAAGAGAGTTCTTTAAAGTCTAGTTTGTATCAGAAAACACCAATTTCACTTCATATTTTCATACTTAAAGTGTGCTTTGTCCACGTAAGACACCTTTCACTAAGATGAAAACACTGAAATCTCATCTTTATGATCAGGAGGAACACAGGAGGAGTGTTTATCGCTTCACTAACTGCACGTTTGATTTGCACATCGTGCCCTTTTTCCACTTCTTTTTATGCACGAGGGGGGAGTAGCACAGTTATCTAAAACCTAGGTACTCTTCCACTTAAGAAAGCTTAAATCACACTCAAACGTAGCACGTTTGCACGTAGGAGCATAAGCACACACATGCTTCTTCACACAACGGGGGAAAGCCACCGCCACACACACACACTCTTGCTCACACCTCTCCAGAAGTACATCGAGCAGCGGAGGTTATACAGGACAGCAAAGCAAGGGATGCAATACAAGCAGAGGTAACAGAGACAGACAAAAGGAGCAATGGACCTTTCCGGACTCCAGCAGGGGAACTCTAAGGAAAGAGGGCTCTGAAGAGTGGCGTTTAAGTCAGACTTCGCGATGCAGGTGCTCCTACATTAAAAATTAGACCCAACTGACTGTTTCAAGGGTCAAGCCGATCTGGAACATTATGAAAACAGGAATACTTTGAGTTGGTGTACACTTGCTTTTTCTAAGCCAACACCTTGGTGGAGAAATGGATGAAGGCGCAACTCAAACTGAAGTTGAGTAAAAAAAAACCCGAAAGGGCTAGATTTAACTAGAGAAACTTTTCACCAAGCCACCCCAATCAGCGCTGGATCCGCGTTCGCTCTGTGGCTGTAAAACCTCGCTCTCCCCGCCGAAAGCCACCCAAGCCCCGGTGCTTGCCCCCCGCCTTCACCCGCCCCGGGCCCCCGCCGCAGCCCCCGGGACAGGCCGGCAGGAGGGACCGGCCCCAGCCTCTCCCAGCCCCGCCGCCGCTCCTCGTCCCGCCGAGGAGGCAGCGTCTACCCAAGCACCTGCGGGCACCTGCCGCCGCCAGCTGCCGCCCGCCGGGCCCGGGCACCCCCGGCAGCGCCTCCAGCCCCTCCACCGGCCGCGAAGGCGCTGAGTACCGGCAACGCTCCTTCCCCACAAAGCTCCGGGAGCTGCCCTGAAGCGGCGCTTCCCCGGCACCCCCGGTCCGCGCCCTCCCCCTCAGACAAAGGACGGCGGAGGCGGCCCCGGGGCAGCGGGAAGAGGGGGCCAGCCCCGCCGCCTCCCGCCGCGGCAGCCCTTCCCCGCCGCGCTCACCCATGCTGCGCCCGTCCGCCCGGGCTCGGCGGAGCGGCTCCGGGTCCCGCCAACGCGCTCAAACCGGGCACGGCGGCTCCATCCGTGCTGCGACGGGCGTGAGAGGGGCCGCGCCGAGCCGCCGGCGGCCCGGGACAGAGGCAGCCGCAGACCCGTCGCGTCCCGCCGCCGCTCCTCGCCTCAGGCGAACTGCAGCTCGAGCTCCGGCACCAGCGGCCCCGCCCCCGCCCCGCCCGCGGCGGCGCCGCCAAATCCCGCGAGAGCCGCGCGCCACCGCCCCCACGCGGTGCCGCCGTTGCCAGGTGGGAGGACGTCACCACCGCTGCCCCGCCCCGCCCCGCCCCGCCCCGCCCCGCCCGGGAAAGTGTCACCGCCCCCCGCCGCCGCGCCCCCCGCCCGCTTCGCTCTCCTGCCCCGTCCCCGCCCGCCCGCCGTCGGTTCTCCTCAGGAGACGCCCCTGCCCCCGCGGGGCCGGAGCTGCCTCCGGGCCCGGCAGCCCCTCAGCAAACCCCCGGCCCGCTGAGGCCCTCGGGCTGCCCCGTGCATCCAGGGGCTTCCCCGCCTCCTGCCCCGCTCTAGCCTTTTCCCAAAAAACCCTCCTTGATCACAGAATCGTCTGGGTTGGAAAAGACCCTGAAGATCCTCCAGTCCGACCACTGACCTCACACTGACCGTTCCCAACGCCACCAGATCCCTCAGCGCTGGGTCAGCCCGACTCTTCAACCCCCCCAGGGATGGGGACTCCACCACCTCCCTGGGCAGCCCATTCCAACGCCCAACAGCCCCTTCTGGAAAGAAATGCTTCCTGACATCCAGTCTAACCCTGCCCTGGCACAACTTGAGGCCATTCCCTCTTGTCCTATTGCTTGTTCCTCGGCTCAAGAGACTCATCCCCAGCTCTCTGCGCCTTCCTTTCAGGGAGCTGTAGAGGGCCAGGAGGTCTCCCCTCAGCCTCCTCCAGACTTCCTGATCGTTTCAGGAAGCCCCTTTTGGGCAAAGAAATCTTGAGATTTGGGGTTGGTTCTGGGGCCAGGGGCCAGGCCATTCCCCCTGGCTCAAGGAAGGTGGCAGGGGTGCTGGCAGGGAGGGCTGGGGAGGAAAGCGGGCAAGCCCCCTCGGCCTTCGAGGCTGTTAACCTCCCGTGCATGTTTGTGGGCTTGTGCATTGCTTCTGGAGAATTTATAGGGCAGAGGTATTTTTTTGTTTGCTTGGATTTTTTTTTTTTAACTTAAGATGTACTTAAGAAAGGAGGAAAGTATTCAAAGCTATATCAGGCTGCTACTGTTTAGGTTTTTGTGGGAAACTCAGGAATGAGTGAAAATGACTACTTAGAACTAAACCGATTTAAAGAAAAAACAGTGACCCTGAGGCCAAAAGGACAAGTAAACACGGTCTGGTTTTGATGAAAATCAGGGAATATAACGCAGCAGGGCTCTCTGAAATGAAAATACTCTGTCTTCCCTGCTGTAGACATCCTTTTATGAGTGGCTCAAAATGAGCCATTTCAGCCAAGCTCAGGACAAAATTAGCCTAAAAAGAATGTCAAGTATTTCCAGGACTCAGCTTTTGCTTAGCATCTTTCTCATGGCATATAAACAGAAAATGAGTCAGATGATGAGTACTGAAGACAAAATGTGAAGTCTGAGGGTGTAAACAAGCATACAGCATGTTACAGTATGATATTTTATCTCCTTCACTGCACTTTGAGGCAGACTGTTCTTCCATTTCTTCCAGTATCAGAACTACAAGGGATAGAATTTCCTTGAAGCATTTAATGCCGATAAATGTCCACATGGTGCCCTTTTTAAAAGAATAATCTATTTTTTATAAAAATACAACATTCCCACACTCCCAGATTTACAATAGTTAATAGCAAGAGGAGATTTGGGACAGAAAGGAAACATCTTCCTTAGAGTTTGAAGTCACTCCCAAGAAAAATTCAAAAATAACATCCATGAGGATGAATTATCCTCATCTGTCTGTCGTTTTTTCCACTTCCTCTGAAGAACTACATGCTAAAAAAGGATAAAGAACGAGACAAATTTTATCTGATGTAGCAATTTTTACCTTTTTAAACCCTGCCACAAGGCTAAGTACACATGAAAGAGAGGTGAGAAATAAAATATTCATGGTGTACACCTTTACAGAGAGTTGGAGAAGCTCCTTGTAACCTTTCAGGAAGCTGGTCTGAACTAGGGCAAAAGCTAATTCCAGTTTATTTAAGCATCATTTCTGCCTTTGGTTCAGCCCTGAATGACTGTTCATGCTGACATAAATCTACATCTGCCCTCCTCTTGAGTCTAGAACATGCTGGAGAGTAAAGAACTGATTCTCAGTTCTTATGCTGTTGGACCAGCAAGATGATGGCTTTCTGAAATTCTCTCTTATTTTATTTTTACATGTCTTGATAACTCTGGACAAGGCTGGCTCAAAGCTTCTCAGCAGTCTGAGTACAAAAACTGAATTTTATTCAGAGCCCCTCTGCTCTGATGATAGTGCGCTCGCATCCAGCTGGTCCACTGCTTTAGCTTCCATCTCCTTCTTGATATCGCTGAGGCAGAAATGGGATGGTTCCTGAGGGAGTCCCTGGGGCTGCTGAGCCCAAAAGTCTTTTTCTCTCTGGACGACTGGCTGTGATGCTGCTGAATCCATCATCTGCAGCCCCGTAAAATGTTCTGGTTTGCCTGTGTCTAAAGCTGGTCCTTCTTTGGGGCTTTGGTCCGTGAGTTATGTGGCGCTGAGCAGTTGTGTCTGCGTCATGCTTCACTGAGTTTGACAAGGCTTCGCTACAGTGAGTTTTGCAAAAATGCGAGAGTCCGCTCAAGTGTAACTCAAAGCAGCATAGGGACCCGTATTAAGCATTCTTATATGAGTTGTCAATTATAATACATATAAGGAAAATACATCTGTGCTAGCCTATTAACTATTATGGCTCAACCGTTAAGCCATGTGACTACTAAATTTATCTTCTATACGCTCTGTCTGGTGTCATGTGCTGCGTGCTTATTTACCAATATTTACCCCCTAAATCACCTACAATGAGTTCTTTCATCATTTTCCACTTCAATAAAAGCTGAAAACATTTAATTGGCCTTTTTCACTTGGATATTATGCAGTGATTTGTATTTATGCAGTCCTTTGAAAATACAGTCTTGCTGTTATACTGAAAAATATACAGGGAAGGCTGCATCCTGGGTTTTATCCAGTCATTTCTTTCAGTTCAAACAGAACATAAAACATCGATATTCTGACTCTGAAATTATAAAAGTGCAGATTTGTTTCAGACTGTTTTCAAATCCAATTAGGTTCCCCAAAATAGCTGTGATTGTTTTCTCCCAAGGTGGAGTTTGTTCAACAGAACTTTTAAAAATGAAAGAATAACATTTGAAATACTTTATGATTGAGCTTAGTTGAATATCTGAATCTATTGCTTGCTTTTGAGAGAGGAAGTGTTGTGACATGTTCACAGACCAAGAAAATACTCACTGTTAACGTCAATAACTGCCATCATTTTGCAAGAGAGATCAATGTATAGAGCCTGGTATGTAGGTTTATAACATAAAATGAGAATGATATAATTTGTCACCATTGGAGGTGCTTTTTTTTTCTCTCACAAAAAACTAGGAATAATGATAGCCCCTTTTTCTAGTAGTGCTACAGTGAACATTTCAACTGAACTTTTTTGCCACTGTGGTAATCTTAAAATTACTGTATTACTTCCAAATAAAGAAATCTAAATCTGGAACTTTCAGAACTTCTCCCTAGAGCCCCAAAAAATAAAGGAACTTTTTTTTCAAATGAAAATCCTGTGTCAGCTGTTACCAAGTTACGGTTTCATGCACATTTAAGAGGCATATGTACTGCAATAATTGTGCATTCCCCTTTAACCAAATAGTTTGCTCCCAAACATTCCAGCTGAGTCAATTTTTCATGCTTTTAATACTCTATTGGCTTTTTCATGACAGCAACTTCTTGCACAATAATACACATAAAAATTGACTGGAAACGTACAGACTCTAGCACTAAGGAGTTAACCAATCTTGACTGTAAAATTTCACATTTTCTTTGCAGTAGCAGTTCCTACTAGGCAACATAACATTACTAAAAAAAGAGACAGGTTTGTGTTTCAGAAGTCAAAGAATTACTTAGATGAGAAAACTCCCTCTGCTGGTTAAAGAAGCAGTATATGTATTTCATTTAAAAAAAATACAAACTGGGAACATACTCATGCAGCCCACACAGTATTTTTCCCTTCAATGCATATTCAGTGGAGAGTGAATCTGTTTATTTCACAGAATGAGACAAGACTCTTTAAAAAAAAAAAAAAAAAAAAGAGATAAAATATAAAAACACAAGGCAGTTGTTTTGTAAATAAAAACTTTATCAAAATGTAGATTTTCAAGGAAGGGGCAAATTAAGCTTGCACACTTGACATTTAATCCTATTATTTCTTTTAACTGTTGGGGGGGTTACATTATTTTGAGAAACAAGATCAACTCTTTCTTTTCTTACCGTGACCATACAGAAACTCCATTACACGGCATCTGAACAGCTATACAGGGCTCTTAGAAAGGCCGGACCCTTTGCAACTACAGCACAGCTCCCTCCATCCAGGTGAAGAGCAACTAGTCGTAGTCTTTCTTGTGGGTTATTGCTAAAGGAGGATGGAATACTCTGTCGCTACAGACAGGAATTTGGGGTGCCAGTTTTCAGGCCATCAAAAGAATCATGCACTTTGTAAACCAAGTACACTTGCATTCTCACACATGGAAAAAGCAAGCAACCAAAATGAGGGAAATAATAAGGACAATAATTTTATTTGTCTTTAACTGGAAATTGTTGTGGCAACACCACAAAAATGGTTTGGGTTTTTTTGGTTAAGTTCTTGGTTGAAAAGGCTGAGGAACATCAGCCAGCAAAAACAAATTCCTGTCCTTTGTTTCAAGTTTAACCACTCTTGATGTATTTCCTCTATTATCAGTCTCTTTAATCAATCCCATTCTCTTTTCCATAATCAGTTCTGGCCTTGACTAGCAAGTACTGATTTTTTCCCTTGTCCTACTCCTTTACCTCATGCCAAAAATTCACTGTGCCCTACTCCATTTTGTTGGGCTGAGCACAGCACAGGGAGCCAGGACAAGTTTCAGTTCTGTGGCCGTGTTTTGTTGTGAAAAAATACATCCTTCAAATAGTACCCGACGTTAAGTAAAACATTATTGTAGATGACAGCTTGTCCAGTGCTAAATACTTCTAAAGTCCTGAATAAAGTATTAGAAATGTCACTTCTGTTGCACAGGTATGGAATAAAGTACTTGTAACTGTTGAATCTTGAAAGAAGAGAATTAGGGGAGAAGGAGGTGTATGAAATTCAGGCTAAGTATAGGCAACAATTAATTATGTTTCTGCCACGAGGCCATTATAACAGTAATCTGAAAGAGCAGTTCCCTACCCTGACAGCAGCCATTACATTTTTTTCTTTGACATCTCTTCTGAGGATTCAGTTCGTTTATACTGGGCTATTACATCTAATTAATACAAAGCTGCAAACAGCAGGGAGTTTGTGGAGAAACTCCATCCGCATCATGCTGATAAAAAACATTTCACATGGACATGTAGTCATTAACGGTAGAACCACATGTTATATAACGGTATAATTATAACGGTATAACCATGTGTTATAATGGTATAACCATGTAGTTTCAATGATATTCTATTTGATTTAAATACAAGAGAGTTTTTATCTCCACAGTTTGGTTGGAGTACATCATACAGCATTGAAAAACAAGAAGTACTAAAAAAAGCAAATCATGCTTTTCACTGGCTTTTTTTTTTTTTTTTCTCTAATAAGCAAGCACCTTCCTCCTTCCCTTTTAGGCACATTTGGCATTTTGCATTCACATTAAGTCCCTTTGGCAGCCACTGTTTGGGATTTCCTTATATTAACATATAGCACAAAGAGATCTCATCTTCAGGGTCCAATGGGCTAATGGTTTCCTTGCATTTGAATAAATCAACAGCTGTGGCCTTCAGCCATTTTGTCTTACCAAGATAAAAGTAGCTGAAAAACTGCTTCTTGTTGTAACAGTTCTCACACATGCTCCCAGAGGGGGATAAGAGGCCTTTTCTCTGCATAGACGACTGCACACAAAACATACAGTATTAGCAATGTAATTTTTCCCTCACTCTATCAGTAACAGCAGTGTAGTCCTAATTACAGTGATCTAAAGATACAGTTTGCTCAAAAGGTAAGGTTTTATTAAAGCATTTGAGCCATCGTCACGAATACTTGTATCAGTGCAGTGCACTCACGTTATGTATTAGGGAGCATTTCTGTGCGGCAGTAAGATGATGGTGTCAACTGAAAGCACTTTTATATTCAGATGGCAATCACTGGTACCTGTACAGCCCCTTCTACTCCAGGTGTGGTGCCAAAAGCAGCTGCCACCACAACTGGAAAGTGTCACCCTTTGACACTGAACTGTTTCTGGCTCTGGCTGTTGTGTTAGTTCTTGTGCTCATCAGATGGTTTTGCTCAGTCAGTTCTGCTTCCAAACACAGCAGGAAACTTTTAAAGCAGGGAACCATTAAGTCTTCGGGGCAGTTGGGACTTAACAATTGAACTATGTTCAACTGTAATTTTTAAAATTCCAAATAAAACCAGTCTATCACCAATAAGACAGATCAGGGGCAGAAACTCTGCACATATTACTTGCACTTAGGGAACTATTTTGAATATGATTGTTTTGGGGGTTTTTGTGTTTTGTTGTGTTTTTTTTTTTAATGGAAGTACAGCAAAGCCACACTCTGCAAGCTCCAGGACATGAAGACACAATATTCTCTATAGTGATCTGCTATAAGAGACTCTTGGGAGCCTTTCAGAGAAAGGGATGTGGAGTTACCTGTATGTTTACATTTTACTGCATTGATTTTTCTAAGCTGAGAGTGCAACGAGTAGCGCATTTTCATCAATATCACAGTCTCTGAAAGAGAGGTCAAGACAAAGGAGTGCAAACATACTTGTCTATCACCTCATGCCTGAAGCATAACACAATGCCTCTCTCTCTTCATTCTCCAACAATGTTAAGATTGTCATTAATTTTCTTGAAACTGGCAGCCTTTTTGTGAGTGCTGTTCAGCCTCCTTTGAGTTTATAAATAGCATTCCCAAGGGGCAGTCTGTACATCTGTGGAATGGCCAGAATTGACCAAATACCCACCATTTCGAAAATTCTATAATAAAATATTGCTTCCTCTGACAATTACACACACCCACCTTCAGTTATACTAACTGTACTCTAGGATGTGTTGCTATAATTAGTAGATGCTTCTGTAAGGTGTATAACGATTTCCAGCAAGCTACTAAATTTTGCAAAAATGTTGGTTTCTTGCATTTTCAGGTCTAAATGTTACCAAGCAAATTACAACTGACGAAACCTTTAGGCATTCCTTCAGAGAAAACATTGCCAACATCAAGAAAGGATATATATTTCTCCCTCCCCATTCCCAGACAATCCAAACCCCTTTTTTTTTTTTTTATAGTTAAAAAAAGTCAGAATTGAGATGGAATCTAATAAATATGAAGTATTTTCAATTAGAAGGGTTAGCTCTCATCTCAGTAAGGGACTTGTGGCTGTGAAGAAGGGCCCCTTGGCAGAGCTTTGAAAGCTTTCACTGATTTTTTTTGTTGTTGTCATGCACAATAAGAACTAAGATATTTATCAACATTCCTGCAGGCTTGTATATCCTCTCCCTCGGGGCATTGACGCCTGCTGCCAACAACGCACGTCAGGTTTTCTAGAGAGACAGCAAGCTCAGCCTGACAGCAGACTGAGCACTTCAGAAGCACCTGATTACTTTATATTTTCTCTCCTAAGAAGTTAAAGTATTGGGGATTATTCATTTTATAAGAGCACATTCCCACAAAACCAGCAGAAGATGAGTTTTCTGTTTCACTCACTGGTTACGAGTGGAAATTTTGGTGCTGTATTTCCACTTCAACGGTCATCAACATCTCAACCTGAAGGAGGAAAAGCAGCTCCTAGTCTGCTTTCAGAGACAATGAAATCAGAGAGCCAAACAGAATGTTGGATTTATGTCATGACAAGTAAAATGTTTTTCAGTTCCCATTTTAGGTGGGACAGTGAATTGACTTTATTTCTAGTTTTCACGATTTGCAGGCTTTTTGTGTACGGTCAGAGAAAAACACCACAGAGAAATTAATTATATGGAATAGTTTGCTGCATTGTTTGTACTCACATTTGCCCACCAGAATATGCAGAGCAGGATATGTGACAGAAAAAAGAAGCGTGCTCCAGCAACGGTATCTGAGTCGCCAGAAGTATACTCAAATATACTCACAAACTTGAGTGTTTTTTCTAAGGAAGCAACATTTACTGATCAGCCAATTTGTGAGCTGATTACTCATAGATATGGGCATGGATAAATCATACATTTCCTATCAAAAGTGGAATCCTTTAGCTGGCACTTTCCCAAAAACACCCACTCAGAGAACGGTTTGGAGACGGGATGTTTTCTATTCTTTTTCACTTCTCCATCTGTGTTATTTCCAGCCCAGACTACTTGAAAGTCAGCATCCCTTCTTGAATCTAATTAATCCTTATGACTTGGCCCTTCACTTCAAATTCCTTCCTTTTTAGAAATTCCAGTTTATAATTGTTCCAGAACTCCTGCTGTACTCAGGAACTCCCCAATCTCTCTTCATGACTTCTTGTCACAAACAAGAGCGAAAACAATAGTTTTGTTTAGGCACACCGGTCTGTTGAATGACCATATTTTTTTCAGAGTGAGCTCTTAGAAACCAAGATCGGTCTGATACAAGGACAGATGGTAACATAGGATTGGTCCGAGGCAATTTCCTGTCTCAGCCATTTTCTACACCAATTAATCAGAGCCCTCTCATGGGAAATCAGAATTCCAAAACTTATTCTTGTTCCAATTTTAAATTGCAGCAGTCGTTGCAATGAATATTCTAGAAAACACTTTCTTCTGGAAAAAAAAAAAAAGTGTTTTAAATGTCCTTTTTTTTTTTTTAATTAACATTTTTATTTGTCTCATGCCATGTCAGTAATGACTGGATTTAGGGAGTTTAGTTCTTTTATACATTTCTCTGACATCCCAGGTGACAACTCTGTGTTCCTTTTTCTCCTCAGTGCATGAAAAATCCAAGTGCCAAAGCCTCAGTGTTTTTAATTCTTGCTGACTAGTTCCACTCCTGTGATACATGGAACATTTTGTTATTCTAGAGCTAGTGGCAAAAGGGACACAGGAACACCCATGCATGAAATCCACCCTTGTTATAATGTTCAGAAAAGTGCTAATGTCATCCTGTAATTTTTAGAAAGTGCAGCACGGCATACTTCATGTAGCCAGCCATTTCAGTCACTGACTGGAATATTCTTCTGAATTTCAAGATAAACAGTAAAGAGAGACTCATTTCACCTGATTTTAGCTGCATGCTTCATCTACTCTGCTGATGCAGATTCATTTGACAATCTGTGGAAAGGCAGAAGCAGACACTGGTAGGAAATAGTTCATCAGATCCTAAAATAAGTGTCCAAGATATGAGTGATAAAAACCCTGGAGAGGTGCCAGCATCTTTCTGGTGGTTGCAGAGGGAAACCACACAACTAGTTGAGACTTTGATGACTAAAGTTTGAAGAAGTGAATGCCACCGTTAGAGCAGATGGATACATACTCCTCTTGCAGCATCTCTGTATTATTTTTGCCTTTACGATCTGCTCTTAAAACATTTTCCTTGCAAACAAAATCAACAGTGCATTTGGACATTCTAGAGTTAGATTTAGTTCGAGCTTCTGGAGATTGCTTCATATACCCAAAAGTGAGACAAGACCTAGACGCAGCTGCTTAAAGAGGAAGTCTTGAACTGAAAAGAAAGTAATAAAATACTGCCCTAATCCAGCTATGCTCCTTCTATTTTTAAGCCTTCTGGTGTGAAAGACGATAGTTCAAAGTGCAAGGTCCTCCACTGGTCCTGCATTTAAGCTAACGGTGAGAAGTTACTTGTTCAAAATGATAGATGTTGAGGAGAAAAATCAGAGTAATTGGCTGTAGCCACTGATGTGACGCAGCCACAAAAATGACAAGCATGGTTCTTTGGTTTATCAGGGTAGGTATTTCCATTACATAGGGAAATGTTGATGCCATCATTTAACTAGTAAAACCTGCTCTTGAAAAATGAATGCAAAGATCACATTCAAGAAGAATAAATTCAGATTGGAATAGGTATGGAAAGGGTCTATTTAAATGATACTGGAGTGTGAGCAGTCTGAAAACAGTCTCACAAAACAAAGATGGAGAAGGGAGGGATTCACTCTCTGTAAATACATCCATGGGCGGATCTGAGGGAGAGGAGATGACTAAAGCTTACAAGCAGCACTGCTCAGAATCAGTGGACGCAATATGGTGATGGATGTGCTTAGGCTGGAAATTAGAAAGGAAATACTACTGCAAAGCACAGCCGTGATATCCTGGAAGAACTTTCACACAGGAGTTTGGAGAGAAAAGACATTAACAGTTCTCACAATGAATCTTGCTCATTTTATGTAATGGATTATTATTAAGTGATTTTCTTTGCTAGCAGGGAAAATGACTTAATTATATTATTTCCTAAGTTCATGTATGTACACACAGACATATATATATATATAATGTACATTTGTGTGTGTGTGTGTGCATGTGCTGTATGTATATACATATACATGTATTTTTTAGAAGTTCTGTGCACAAGGTCAAGTTCTTAACAATCCACAAGAAGCAGAGGGTACAGACACCTATGTACATTTATAGGCTGATACAATGCTTTGTATGGCATGGACCTCATGATTACCATTTTGCCTTTGACATCCAAATATTCAGGAGTGATTGCAAGATAGCACACAAATGCCAGAGCAAGTTAGCATTACCAAGTCTGAGTACTGGTGACAGTAGTCAGTGTAGAGCTCACAATGAGCTAGTTAGCTCTGCAGCCTACAGTGGGTTATCATGGTCCCACTTTCACCTGTTTTCTTTCCTTTTCAGGAAGGACAGTGTTCAGACTGTCAGAAGGGCATCCCTCAAGGGGCAAGTAGAGGCACAGATCTGCAGTAAGGAGTGCAACTATCTCTCCTTCCCTAAAAGAAAAAAAAAAAAAAAAAAAAAAGACTGGAATAAAGAACTGAAATCTTTTATCAGCTTTGGCTGTGCTCCCATGACATTAACCAGGTGATTACCACCCCAGCCCAGAAGTGCTTGAACAGTGCTGTTTGACAGCTGCTGATTAACCTGTGTAGTCTAGCAGCAGAGTGTTAGGTGCCATACAGAAGCCAGACGCTTGAACTATCACCACTTGTGCAAGCTGCTGGCCTGGAGTATCTGTTTCTGTGGGGCTGCCAATCCAGCATCTGTCACTAGTGTCTAGTTCGTAGTGAGGAAACAAAGGGAAGTCCCAGTGACACATCTTACAGCTGCAATCCCAAAGAAGTGTCATAGGAGGGCAATAGAATGCCTCTTCAGCAATGACTGAGTGGGTATTATTACAAGGCACATAAAATATGCACAGGGTTAAATTTCACCTCTGCCAGAGACAGCAAACAGACACCAAATGTGTATAATTGAAGGAAGCTCTGGAGTTTTGCTCTACAAGGTGCTTGAAGAAAGCTGCAGTAGAATAAGTGTCATGGCTATATGTGAAAACAGCATTGTAACTTTGATTAGAAATGATAATGCATGAGATATATTCTCGTTCTTCTGTGCTCCCACACTGTATTTGTGGGGAGTGAGACAGAAAAAAAACAAGTCCTGATGTCTTTTTACATGGTAACTTATTGTCTTAAAACAGAGGATTCTTATTCCTTCCATTTACTTATTTTTGTAAGTACAACAGCGCTGCCCTACGCAGTCCTCCAACTCCTATTCCCTTAGTCTCCTTTCATATGTATTTGTGGGTTTCTTTTTAAAATGAGCTCATTCTCCCTTGGCCCATACCACTTTTTCTCCACTTCCTCACCTCCAAATACACTATTTATTTTTGTTCAAATTGTGTATCCGTTTTATTTAATTCTGTAAAACCGCTTGCAAAAGAGACAGTATTTAATCCACATATTTTTTTCTGTACATCTTGCTATTTATAGGGGATGCTGATAATCTTTATACTAGGCTTTAAAATGGTATTTGGTTTTGGAGCACTAGCTACATACCCATTGTCTTAAAAACCCACTGAAGTATTTTCCCCAGAGAGGTTATAAGTCACAAATATATTTTAGGTGCCTCTATTTTGGGCTGCCTAACTGGTTATTTTAGAAATCACCTGGTTTTCATAGAGTAACTTCCATAGCTGATTTCAGATAGTCTGGACAGAGGAGCCCTGTCTGATCAAAGCAGCAGAGCAGAAGAATAGATCTGTAGGTGGGAAGGCAAAGGAGCTCCAGGCACAGAGGTAAACCTGAGAGAAGATGAACAGACAGGAGCCTGAGGTCAGAGGGAGGAGAAGGCTGATAAGGAGCTGTAGCCCATACAGCAAACACAGGCCAAACAAACAAATGCCTTTTCCAGGAACTGAGCTCATCTCTTCAAGAGGAAGCTCACCTCATACATGGTCTTTGTATTTTGTCAGATAGTTTTGACCTAAGCCTCTGAGCCATAAGCCTGATGGTTGAGGTCTAAAGGAGAAGGGGAACCCCATCCAGAAAGCTCTAAAAGAATAGCAGCCTGGAAGGAGGGAGCAAACAGCTGGAGTCTGGTAGCAGGGAAGGGGCTGAGGGAAATGGATTAGCGGTCATGTTTGAGGCAGGCATCTGAAAGATGTTGGATTTTCATTTAAGGTTTTCATATTTGGAGCATTTCTCTTAAAACAAACAAACAAACAACAAGCAGGTATGTAAAACCAGAGGAAATTACACAGCTACTATAACACAAGAAAAACCTGAGCCAATCAACCACATAAAAACAGGTCTGGAGTGATTGGTCTGTCTCATCTTTCACATAGCTTGTAGCTTTATGGCATGAAAATGCATATTAAAGAAAGAGGAGGAACCATAGTTAAGAGAATCTTTTGGGAAAATTGGTACTTGGGGTAGACATCACTGAAGAAGAGGAATAATGGTCAAAAAGGGACAGCTTGCTAGAGGAGCCAGAAGAGAGAAGGAGCTCAGTTTGGCTGAAGGGCAGTTCAGACTTGAGGGATCATCTTTTTTATTCTGAGAGGAAAGAGGGAGCTCATGGGCTGCCAGTGGGGTGTTAGTATGGAGACACAAAGCAGCCTGCAGTTTGCTTGCCATGGAATTGTAGACGAAGACTTCAAATTGTTTCACTCTGTTTATTGTTTGACTTTGGGAAAAGTGCACCCAGTCATTACATGCTATTATGTTTATCTTTTCTTCTCCACCTTTAATAAGCCACTATCATTTTAAACACTGCAATTCATTACTGTGATGGGAAAGGAAATTTTCCCAGGTGTCTGGGCTGGGGCTCAAACCAATCTTCACAACAGACCTTCAGAGATAATCAAAGCCAGCCCTTATGGCTACCAACCAGGGCTTTCCAGAAGTATTGCAGAAAATAGTACTGATAGTACTTTTATGATATACTTGGCTGTTGGCAAAAGGCTACAGCTGTGCTAAGCACTGTGAAAGCAACACCTGTCCCCAAAAGCTTTGAGTCCAAATGGTGGGAAACTACATGAAACCACAATTCTGCCCAGGAGCAAACTTTTTTCCAAGTACAAGAAAATAATGCTAATTCAGCCCAGGTAGAGAACCAAAAGGACTTGATGAAACAAGAGGGATCCAGCCACAGGCAGATATTGGAAAAGCAGATTTTCACCCAGTAGGATCTGGAGACTGTAAGTTCCTCTTTCAAAATATGAACCAACAGCCTCAGAGTGTAGCTCTTCTCGCAAAGTCTAGTAACGTTATTTCCCTACGACAGTGTATCGTTGTTTATCTGACAAAGCTTCTTGTGTGTCCCTATGTTTTTTCTACAACAGATATTTATAGAAATTGTAGTCACAAAGCTGCCAAAAGCACTTCCTGTAAATTACATAATGTGTCTGTCTCCCTTCCAGTATCACGAGGACCTATTCACAAGCTTCCCATTACTTTGGAGACCTTTATTTTACGAGATAGAAGAGCTTTGGCTGTTACCATACGCTATACATGTGCTCAAAGAAAACACTGCCGATAGGAGAGGACTGAGGCGGACAGTAACAGGCAGAGAGTAACTGGAATAGTGACTGCAAGTGGTTCACGTTTCCAAGACTGTTTTTGTTGTTGAGTTTTTTCACAGTTTTTAAATGTCCTCTTGAGCAGATTTTTCTTCTAAAGACACTTAATCAGATACACCAGTATACCCTGTGTTGGGCTGTTGCTTTGTCACAGGGCAGGTGTGCCTGTGACTGTAGCCTCTCTAATAGTATCTATCAAAATGGTGTATGTTCCCACCTCACCCAGTATTTTCACAGTAAAGTAGCTGTGCAGTTTTCCTGTTTAGATCTAGGCTGTTTACCTTTATGGGTGAGAAGACCCTGGCGAATGATCAGCAAAATTAGATAGTTTAGAGCAGGCAACATTCTGAAAAAAAAAGCTAATTTGCCTGGGTTGATTTTATATCTAACTAACCGTAAAATGGTTGATTATAGTGTTCAAGAAGAAAACATGAGATTAAAGAATTAATCTAATCTGTATTGTAGTTAGTAAGAAAACATCCACTTATTTTAGTGGGAACAGGTTTGAGCCTAAATGTGAATGTTATCTGGAGTTCAAAGGAAAATGAGATCCAAGCAAAAGGTATAAGAAATGTGGAGAGAGCGTTATATAGTAAACAATCCATGAGCTCATGCTGAGCCTTTTCTTTGCCTGCCTTTGATGTTGGAGTTCCCATGTTATTCGTACAGACTTGATCTTGGTGCCTTTGAATTTAGCGGGAAGACCTCTCATTGACTTTGATTGTGCAAAAATTGGCTTTATATTATTACATGGCTTTTTGGAGCAATGGGGTAGTTTTGTACTTTTATTGTGATCCTAAGCTCCCCCAGTGAAGAAGAAAACAGAACCAGGGCTGTATTACTTGCACCATCTTTCTGCTCCAGGCATGCCCCAAGGATGGTAGATGAGCTGCACCCCCATTTTCCATCTGCTTCAGAACATTTCCCCTCTTCAGAACGCCAAAGCAGACAAGAGCAATGGTGCAAATAGGGATCAGTGGGGGTCCAAGCAGGGGAAGGAGCAAAGGAAGGATGGAGGGAGAGGGCTGTACTGGGTTGATATAGAACCATGGAATCATAGGACTGTTTGAATTGGAAGGGACCTTTATGGCTCATCTAGTCCAACTCCCCTACAATGAGCAGGAAGATCTTCCACTAGATCAGGGAGCTCAGAGCCCCATCCAACCTGGCCTTGAATGTGTAAGGGTGGGTGAAGAGAGGAGGTGGCTCTAACACTTCCCTCCCTCTGCCAGCCTGCAGCCTTCTCTGGTCCTGCATCCCCTCAGGAGAACAGGTCATCTGCAGAGGCTTAACGGAAGAGAGAGACAAACCCCACACAGGCCCAAACCAGGCTGGTGCACGGGTTTAACAGTGTCACAGTGTACAGTTGTAGCACGGTATTTTTGAGGGGAAGGGGATGTCACTTCACAAAATTCAAACACTATCACACATTGTGGATGTAAGGCTGCCTGCTGCCTCTTAAAGGTGTGGTATTACTTCTTGTACAGCCAGCCGTGAACACAAGATGTGTGACACACTACCTACATTTCATAATTGCTAGAGAAGGATTCGACACCATACTTCCCCCAGGAAAGGAAAGAAAACTAACTGCAGCCTGGAAAAAAAATGGAAATAAGTTGCTTTGTCCAGCTTGCATGTTTCTCAGCTCTCATACTGAGAAAAGAACAACTTCCCTTGAATGTGACTCTGCCTGTGACCCAGACTCATGCCAACAGCCACCTGCAATGGTGGCCCCCACCAAATGAACAATCCCTGTCATAAGAGCCTGGAGCAACGATTAACCGAGAACAAAATCCTGCTGAGGCCGCTCACAAAAGCAGACTAAGTGAGATTGGCCCTAGTCTGTACAGCTCGTTTTTGATTAAGATTTACAGTGCTACAGCAAAGATTAGAAAGTGAAGGGCAGCATGTGCCAGCCCCAGCCCTGGCTGCCATCGTTGTCCCACAGGAGCCAGCAAGCTCCTGGCTGTGCACGGAGGATGGAGACAGACAGAGGGGAGCCCTCAGTGGGAGGGGAGCAGGGGGTCTGTGAGCATTACACAGCTCGTTATGGCTTGGGGACTTGCTGGCAACATCACACATTTCTAATTTCATTTGGAATCTAGGTGATTTCCCAACACATTTTTTTTTTGCTCTTGAAACCTCTCCCTTAACTCCTCTTTTGTTAATTTATTATCACATTAGGGTGTTTTGTGTATCAGATGAAGCAACTTGCATTCACAACTGCACAACACTGGTTTAAAAATAGTAACGAGAAATTTGATAGCTCAAATACAGGGTGTCTATTTGGAGAATAAACATGTCCCCAGTGTTAGCTCAGCTTTTAAAACAAATTAATAATTGCTTCCAGAGATAAAATATTTGCAAGCTATTATTACATCACTCTTTCATTAAAGGGAAGGAAACGCAGCTGTCTCTTCAGAGCAAGCAGACAGCAAACAGAGAAAGTTATGCTTGTAATTAGGTTTCAACAACTGTCAGGTACCTGTACCTCTGACAGCTCAACATTAAAACCATATCAGCGGAGCATTCATCCATGCTGCTGTTTCCCAAGCCACCCAAAAGAGGTCGTGAATTTGTTAATTTCTGAGAAACACGATGGTTCTGTCTCTGAAAGCAAACGGCCTAGGGAGATGCTAAATGTCTTCAACAGAGGACACAAGCCTGCAAGTGATTTAAGGGTTTGAATATTGTGTATTCTTCAAAAGCAGTGGAAGAGGATGGCATGTGTCAGCTAGCTCATATCCTTACACAGAGACATGTTTTTTCTTGAAAGTGGCTATTTTTCTTTAAAGCATCTGATCCTGCAGCTGCTAAAATAGACAGTGGAGCTGCTTCTTCACACCAGGGTGGGTTGGATTGGGGACTATCTGAAGATAATAGAGATAACACGTTACTTTCTAGAGATTTCTTTAGGGTTGTGCAATACAATGTATACTGCCTCTTGTCTACAGAAACATCCCTCATACACAGCCGTGTTTCCAATCTTGACATAATTTGGAACAACTTTGTGCTGCAAATAACCTGGCAGGAAAAAATAACCAAAACAACGAACTCAACAAGTCATAAATCTACACCGTTTCCCTCCCAAGGGATAGTACTACTGTGATATGGCAATAGGCCACAGCAGTAACTTGCCCCATATCTACACTGCACACACAATGGCACATTCCTGTTCACAGTGGCACAATCTAAAATTAACTACCAGGACCTCCATGCCAGAGCAAGCTTAGTTAAAATTATGATGTTTAAAATATTAAGAGCCTCACTAGCACTGAGGTGGATAACTGAAGTACACAGCCTGCTTTTAGCGTGTTTGGTGGGAACCTGGTACATGTGAATCCCAGGATTACTCACATGTTTTACAGTAAACACTTGTCTGGATTAAACCCCTCTGGACCTAATTTTTGGCCAAGGGCTGGTTAGAATTTAGAAATTAGGCAACCCTTGGCAGGGCTGATTCTCTCTGGCTGTTGAACGTGCACTACAATGTTGCGTTGCCCCGTACACAACCGAAGACAATTCCCGATTTTTGTAAGAACCTCACTGCCCAGATCTCTTGCCCAGGAGCGTACTATAACCCTTCATGTTTCAGCTGCAGATTTTTCCTGAAATGCTTTGAATTCACGACCTACTATACTCTAATTAACTAGATCATCTCAGCAGAGACTCTGCTCCACCACCTCTGTTAAGGCAGGGGCCTTAAGAGCCTATAACATACACTGTATGTAACCAAAATACTTTTCCTGACTGAGGATTCTTTATTTGGGACTGGGGAGCCTTAGGGAACTGCCTGCTGCCTTTTTATGTGAATCTATAAAGCCACCATTTGGTAAAGAGCAAAGAGGGACCTTCAGGCAGCTCTTACCCTCGTCAGAGCACCCTGCTGGTGATCATCCTGGTACTCATCTGGAAACTTCCCATTTAGCACACAGAGAATTTGGGCACTGTGAATTCTGCTCCTGAAGCATCAGTTGCTACCACCCAGCTCTGCAGATCTGTTTTAGGAACCTGCTGTGGAATGCAAGCCAAGATCTTTACATTCCCAGACCTTACCCCTATTTCTGCCATCTTCTACCCTCTTGTGCTTGGGTTCAAGGAAAAGAGCTTTTTCGCAGGGGGTGGAGCACTCGCAGAACGATACTTTTCTACCAGGAGCAATACAGTATGGTTACCCTGCTTCTGTACCACTCTTTATTATTCAGGAGGCTCTATACAGAGGAAGGAAGTTTTAAAATGATTGCCTGCAAGGATTTCCAACAATCAGAACTCATGATCCGTGGGGATTATTTGTAGTTTATTGTGAGCCGTGTCTCATTTGCCCTCCTAAAGAGGAAGCTCAGTGACTCATTGTTTGAGGTATAACATAATGATTTTTGCCAGATCAACTTCCAACAAAGGAGAGCATTTAGTGTAAACAAATCAGTTATTGTAGAGCAGGTCTTTGACTAGTTTGCAGTGAGAAAGGACAGAATTTATTACACTGAATGCAAGTTGGAATGGTTCAGTCACTTGGGACTTCAAAACGTTAGTGCAAGTGTAATTTCTGAAATTTAAGCTGATTATTTTATGTCCCTTCCCAGTATACAGGAATAACAGTTCTTTTCCTCTTTTCAGAAGTGTTTTTGTGTATATAAATGCTGTTACAACCTTCACCATCTGTTTTGTTTTCTAGAATTGTCCAGTAGTTTCTAGAAATGGATGAATTTTCTACCTCTTTTCTGAAGTGATTTTCCCAAACCAAGCACGCTTATTCCATCTGCAGCCTTAGCAACACTATTTAGAGTGGAAAGATTATTTCAGTATTTCACATGCCATACATAGACTGGGTGAACAAACGGATTTGTTACAAATCTGCCTTGACTGTTATTAATTAGATGTTTTCTGCATTTCGCAACCATTGTTTTGATATTTTTTCAGGAAATGCAGTCAGGCTGATTAGTGACAATTCCTACATAACTTCCTTCTTTTTCGAAAATATTCACCACTCTTGCTCTTCTCCAGTGCCCTGGAACGTCACCTGTCCTCACCACCCTCTCAAGGATGATCACAAACATCTCATCCTGCTTACAACAGCTACTTAAGCATTTTAAATAAACTTCCTTTTTCTTAAGTGACTACTAAAGGAAAAAAGGCATTACCCTGTCACCCATTATTATTTCTCCCTTCCCATCACATGCTGAACTAATTCTTTCATTTGGAGAATGTCCTCATGTTATTCTTCATTCCATTTCCTTACCTTAGTCTGCTCTTTGTTTTTGTCCCTATGAATATACTAGTCGTAGGAATTCAACCAGTATCTACATTATGCCAAAATCAATTTGATAAGGGACTTCTGTCACACAGTACAGTAGCTTAGCTTTTGTCTGTTAGATAATAGTAAGCAAATACCATTGAAGCAAAATACCACAGATTTTTTGCAATGATATTACTTCTATATTCTTTTTCAAGGGAACAGCTAGTCCTGCTCCCCCTGAGCTCCTGATGAAACTCTTCTTTACCTCCGGGGAAGTGAATGTGTTATCCCGAGCCTCAGTAAAATAAGATGTGTTTGTCTCTCACACAGTAAAATCACTGACTATTTTCAATGTGTGCAAAGTCAGCAGGGAGATGCCAGGTAAGTGCAGTAAAAGGAGAAGGAATATTGCATCTACTGTGATGTAACAGCAGCTTAGCTGTTGAAAGAAAGTATAAGACTCAAGGTTGATTGCCAATGGTGAAAGTAGTACTGTGCTCCAGAATTATTAATAAACATGCAAGAGAGGAACATTTGGACCATTAAAAGCATATTTTTAGTCTGTCTGAATACCTGAAAAGTAACAGTGTGATTAAACAGATACTCTGGTTAACATTGGATAAAATGAAATCCAAGTATTTTCTGAATGTTTGCCTGTTTCCCACACTAAGCAGGAAACAGTATTTTGACAGTTCTGAAGTGTTTCCTTAACACTGTTTTTCTCTGTTATTTTTCATTTCTACTGTTTAAAATGTTTTTGTTTAAACATAATTGAGAGTTTTGACAGTAATTTTTATAACATTTCTCTAAGCATGATTCAAAACACAAAGTAAGCCTGTTCTGAAATATTTTTACTAATGAGCAAAATTGTAAAAAGCCCAGATGCTTGGCTGCCTATGTGAGCCGAGGGCTAAGTTTGATCCACCTGGTATTTACCCATGACCAATTGTAACACTGCACACTTCCCATCTTTAAAATCCTCTTCAATCATTAACTGATTTCTCACAGTTTAGCAATGCAGGTAGATTTCTTTCTTCCTGTCTTGCAGACAATAAACCGAGACAAAGCGATACAGTGAGCTGAAGAGCCGCAAGGGGAGTCGCTGTCAGTGCCCCCATTCAGAACACGATTTAATTAATCTCTACATGATGGTAGAAATGTCTGCATCTTCCCTTTCACTAAATGTGTCAGCCATCTCTTTCACATTTTCTCATCTATATTACACATCTTTCTCCCCTTACTTTTTACAAAAGAAATTCTGTTTCTTTTTTCCATCTGCTTGGTCTCTTCTTTCCCCGTGAAAGCTCTGGCCCAGGGGAAAGGATCCTGTGTCTTGCTTTTGGATAATCTCTCATTTCTTGGCAGACAGTCAGGTAGAAAGCAAAGCAGAGAGCTTTGGCACAACACAGAGGCTAAGTGTTTGGCTGTTTGGGAATTTTTTTTATTGTTTCAAGGGGATTTTTTTCCCCATCTCTTCTTGGGAATGTTTCACTTGGGCTGCCCTTTAGTCCAGGGAGAGAATAGGAACCCATTATATTAAAGGCTGAGGTTTGATGTTACAGCTATTCACAGGAAAGTGGGACTTTCCTTTTATTGTTCACAACAAACGTTTTCCTTTATGAGAAGCATAATAGAAAGGCAGGTCTGAAGTTAGGAAAAAAAGATGTTTTGCCCTACTTTAATCAGATATGAATTGTTTGTGAAGTTTTACAAGAAATATATTGTTTGAGCTAAAGAACACCAGCTGATACTTCCTTTTCTTTTTGGATGCATCATTACAAAATAAATATGGGAAAAGATGAAGTGTAAGTATTCTAATGTTTCACCAAAAAAAATCCTGTTAAAAGAATAACGTGATAACTTGCGGTGGTGAGTCTCTGCATAGGGTCTATCTCTGCTCTGGGTGAGCTGGTCTGTTCCCAAGTCTGCAGCACCTCCGCGTGGGCTGAGCCAAGAAAAGTGATCCCTCCTCTCTGGTCGCAGGATTCACTGCTAGCCAGCAATCATTTCCCACTTGCTTGGCAGCTCTGGCATGAAGCATCTTAGAGGTGTCCATGATAAATCTTTAACAGCCAGAGTTCTATCATTTGATGGAAATAAATCGCTGTGCTTTTTGGAATCAAACATGAACCGAAACATTCATATTTTAGCACTTTCAAAGCCTTGAGTGGTGTTAACCACAGACAAAGCTTCCTTCATGAGTCTCCATCCATTGCCACCATGCAGTCCATCTCAAATTCACCACAGAGGAGAGTGGCTATTTGCTCATCCTGACATTGTCAGCTTTGGCTGACACTGAGAACCTCCTGAGACAGAGAAATGATGCAGAAGGAGCAGGAAAATCTTGGGCTCCCCATGCCCCTAAACATTCTCTAGCTCCTTCTTCACCTGTCCTCCAGGATGGCTTATAGGAGTAGCTGAGCTTTATTTTCTAACTACAGCTCGTCAGTGTGGATCAGGACCACAAAGCAAATGTCTCCAGCCAGATGCAGTCCAGCCTCAGAGCAGAGGGGTGGGACACTCAGCAATGTAGCCATTTTTCTATATCGTGGCTAGCTGATGGCATTAGTGGTTGCACTCGTGGGGGAAAAGGACTGTTCAGTCATGCTAGCAATTGGTCTTAAACGTACAGGTACTTAGGTGCACATACACACACTACAGGTGTTGTATGGAACTGTTCTTTCTGGTAGAAGCCGTATCCCTGCATGATGCTCATAGAGTGTGTGCAACAGTTGGAGTTTATGGGATTGTTGAGCTTCAGCTGACTATGCCAAGTCCCTCGGCAACAGCTCTAATCTGAATAGTCTTTAAATTCTTAACTGCTCAATCATCTTTTCTGTAAAGTAGGTATTTTATAAACTATACAAGGTAGGTGTGCTCTGTTTTTTTTACATGCCCCACATCTGTATAATACGTTCATGAAGAACAGGGCACAGTCTTTTCAGCAAATCTTGTGTTTTGTCTCCATACCAGCTTACTCTGAAATAATTAGATCAGTGTTCTTACACGTTCCTTGTTACTTAAGGGAAAGTCCATGAACGAACATGTTTCTTTCAGAGTAAAATGAATTGTCAGCAGACAAAATAAATAGCCTGTATGGGAAGGTTGCTAGAGGGGAAGAATAAAGCTGATCTAGTTTAAGCAAATACAGAAAGGCAGAGTTTGGAGGCTTGAAGAACCATGCTAGAGCCTACATTCCTGGGAAGCCACTCTCTGTACTGGAGCAAAGTTCATGGGGAATTATACAACTAGTGAATGATGTGCTGAAGAAGGCAGAACTAACAAAGGATGAATCGACTCTGTGTATCCATAGGACAAAAACCCAACTAGTCAGTGTTCTGATTAAACCAGTTTTGAACTATGGTCAGTTCAGTCCCCTGTGTTTGGGCAGGAGATGTTGGCAGGTGTGTATTCTGATTCATTTGAGCAGCACGGTTGAAAAGTTTATTGGATAATAGCAAAAGGGGAGAAAATATTTTTTTTAAAAAAAAACACATTGTATCAAATCTTGGCCTTTATTTTCCTCACTAAATGCCAAAGTGAAATTTCACAAGATTTATTCTTCATTTAAAATTTTAAACAAAATATCTGTGTCATATTTTGTAAAAAGTCTACATGGTTGTTCTCCAGCCGTATATTTGATATTCCTGTCATAAGAGATAAAAAACTAGTAAAATCCTTGGTTTAGGGATTATATGATATAAAAAATAACCATCTATTATTTGTACCATCTACGTATGCCAGTGGTGCAGACAGATTTGACAAAACCAAAGCTTCTGACACTGTCCTGCATGACATACTTGTCTCTGTGTTGGAGAGACATGAATTTGATGGATGGACCACTCAGAGGATAAGGAATTGGCTGGATGCTCGCACTCAAAGAGCTGGGGTCAACAGCTCGATGTCCAAGAAGAGGATAGTGACATGAGTCATTCCTGAGTGTTAGGACCAGCACTATTTAACATCTTTGTTGGCAACATGGACAGTGGGTTGGGTGCACCCTCAGCACATCTGCTGACAACACCAAGATGTGCGCTGCGGCTCACTGAGGGAAGGGATGGGCCACACAGAGGGACCCAGACAGGTTGGAGAGCTGGGCCCTGCAAACGTCATGGAGTTCAGCAAGGCCAAGGGCAATGTCCTGCCCGTGGGTCAGGGCAATCCCAAGCACAAACACGGGCTGGGGGATGAGTGGATGGAGAGCAGCCCTGCGGAGAGGCACTTGGGGGTGTTAGTGGATGGAAGACTGACTGTGAGCCAGCAGTGTGTGCTCACAGCCCAGAGAGCCAACCGTGTCCTGGGCTGCGTCCAGAACAGTGTGGGCAGCAGCGTGAGGGAGGGGATTCTCCTGCTCTACTCTGCTCTCGTGAGGCCCCCCCTGCAGTGCTGGGTCCAGCTCTGGGGGCACCAACAGCAGAAGGACACGGACCTGCTTGAGCCGGGCCAGAGGAGGCCATGAAGATGCTTGGGGGGCTGGAGCACCCCCCTGTGAGGACAGGCTGAGAGAGTTGGGGGTGTTCAGCTGGAGAAGAGAAGGCTCTGGGGAGACCTTACAGTGGCCTTCTAGTACTTAAAGTGCCTCCGGGAAAGATGGGGAGGGACTCTGCATCAGGGGTTGTAGTGACAGGACAAGGGATAAGGGGTTTATACTGAAAGAAGGTAGATTTAGATTAAATATGAGGAAGAAATTCTTCCCTGTGAGGGGGGTGAGGCCCTGGCACAGGTTGCCCAGAGAAGCTGTGGCTGCCCCCTCCCTGGCAGTGTTCCAGGCCAGGTTGGACGGGGCTTTGGGCAACCTGGGCTAGTGGAAGGTGTCCCTGCCCATGGCAGGGGGGTTGGAACTATCTTTAAGGTCCCTTCCAACCCAAACCATTCTATGACTCTATGATTTGGGCTATGCTGGCAGCTGAGGGTAAAATTTGCATCATACATGTTTTTAGTGTAACTACTTGCACGTACAAATGCACTTCTAGAAATTCAATTTTACAAGTTCATGTCATTTTGAGATCTTTCTAATACATATGTTCTGGTATAATTCAGTCATGTAAAACTGGAAGACAGTGAATCTCAAAAGAGCATGAAAAACATTAAATTTTTTTTAATGATCAAAATATTTTTTATATTCAGAATGATTTAATAAACTCAGACCAAAGATTAAATTGCACAAAGAACATCACTTGTGAAATGAAATCTTTTAAACTCTCATCTAACAAAGTATAATTAATGCTGACATGCACAACCCTTAATTAATCACAGGGTTTTTACAGAACCTGATGTTTTCAATGGAAAATTTCTAGTAGGAATATTAAAGTTACTCTAATATATCCTGTATTAAGGAAATGCATGAACAGTTTGCCTTCCAGTGTGGCTCTCTAGAGAGATATGTTTCTCTTTGTGCATCCTTTACTATGTGTAAATATTGGGAACACTCTCAGAGCAAAACTGGATGCAGAGTTAGCCTTATGCCAAAATTTCTTTCCATGTGATCACAACCCCTTCTAAGAAGACACTAAGCCATTTTTGCACATCCGTCAGACCCAGCAGGAGGGCTGGTCCACAAAGCTCAGTCTGGTCATTGTCCAAGATGATGTAATATTCAGAGAACACATCCAAACCCAAGCCAAACCTAAGATCTCACAAGGAGTCCCCTGAGAAAGGTAACACTTGGCAAAAAATCCCTCATTTTTCCTTGGTTTCTTGGTCATGGCACTCATTCAGAAAGGCTTTTAGATGGAGAATCTGCCTGGATTAAGATCTTTGAAAAATCAAAGGAGTAGTATTTATTACACCAGGGTTCACCCTAGCTCCTGAGCATGGAGGAGAGGGAGTCACAATAAGCATTCATCTTTCTCATGTTCCTCACAAGCCTGTCAATATGATGAACCAAGCAGGAGATTAACTTCCCCTTGAGCTCTGCACACTGCCTGTCCCACAGCCTCTATCCAAGCATGTGAAGCCAAGGGCCATTGTTACCTACCCACAAACACTCTGGTCACGCACGATATCCTCAGAAATAAGAAGAGAGCATCTTCTCTAGGTGCCACCTCGCCCCACGGTGCTTCTGCTGAAGCATGACCAACAGGTACACCCCTCAGCCTCACTCTGTTGTGGCACTGTCCTAAGGTACTTATGATGTACTTGTGTGTGGCACTGCACATTATCAAAACCCACCTCCTTAAGGCTGGCTTGGCAAGGCACCTGCGTCCCACCAGGCAGAGCTGTCATTGGGGTTAAGGTCCATGTGCACAGCTCTGTGTAGGCTAAAGCCGGCTGATTTGCAGGGGCAGGGGTCGGGGCTGGAAGGAATCTGATATTACTTATGGTTGTCTTGAAGGGCTGCAACTTAATCAGGGGAGACTGAAGTTCACCAGGAAAACTGAGGGCTTGCTGCCCATGTAGATTTAAGATGACAGCTGAATGGGACTAGCTGCAAACAAATATGTGGGAGGGTGCTTGAAAAGATGTCCTGTGCTTCCCACGCTGACTAACACTTGCTTCTTGTAATCTTGGTGTTCTCCACTGTACTCTGGCAGAGAGACAAAGAAGAGACAGGAGGCTGCAAGCTGATCGACAGCAAATATCGCAGCAGCCTATGGTGACCCAGTTTGCAGTGCTCTCTGCTTTTCTGTGAATGCAGGAAGGTCTCAGCAGGGCTGAAGGGAAGCAGGTGACCCTATGAAGTGTTTGTCAGCTGTTGTCCTTGACATTGAGCAGTTCTCAGGGAAGGGAGTCAAGTGAAAATTGAGCACAAGTATGTATTTGCAAATCAGACCAAGCTGATGCAAAGCAGACTAAGACGACTGGCCCAGCTCAGACTGATGCTGAGGCTTCCCTGGGAAGTGGTTGGGTCACTATCCCTGGAAGTATTTACAAGAAGTGGCACTTAGGGACATGGTTTAGTGGTGGATTTGGTAGTGTTAGGTTAATATTTGGACTAGATCTTAAGGGTCCTTTCCCATCTACATGATTATATGATTCTGGGATCTGCTGTCTGACCTGCTCCCGTACTTTTCTGATCCTAGTTCTTTACCAGCTCCACCTTCTCCTTAGCCATACAGGCCCTCTCAGAGGGGGGTTACGGACTGTTCTCATCATCCAATGAAGGAGGATACCTTTTCACCTGCAGCATCATGTCCCTTTGGGTGTCTCCAACCGCCAGCAGGCTGAGAACAGCAGTGGGCCTGTTGTTAGATGGTATGGAAGGATGAGAGGAGTGGCTGGAGAGCTGCCAGTCAGAGAGGGACCTGGGGGTGTTGACTGACAGCTGGCTGAATATGAGCCAGCAGTGTGCCCAGGTGGCCAAGAAGACCAATGGCATCCTGGCTTGTGTCAGCACTGGCGTGGCCAGCAGGGACTGGGAAGGGATCTTGCCCCTGTACTTGGCACTGGTGAGGCCACGCCTTGATTACTGTGTTCAGTTTTGGGCCCCTCACTGCAAAAAGGCCATTGAATGACTCGAGCGTGTCCAGAGAAGGGCAACGGAGCTGGTGCAGGGTCTGGAACACATGTCCTATGAGGAGCAGCTGAGGGAACTGGGATTGTTTAGTCTGGAGAAGAGGAGGCTGAGGGGAGACCTTATCACCCTCTACAACTCCCTGAAAGGAAGCTGCAGAGAGCTGGGGATGAGCCTCTTTAGCCTAGTAGAAAGGGACAGGACAAGAGGGAATGGCCTCACGTTGCCCCAGGGAAAGTTCAGACTAGATATTAGGAAGCATTTATTTGCAGAAGGGGTTGTTGGGTGTTGGAATGGGCTGCCCAGGGAGGTGTTAGAGTCCCCATCCCTGGAGGGGTTCAAGAGTTGGGTCGATTTAGAGCTTAAGGATCTGCTGTAGGTGGGAACTGTGCTAGGCAAACCGCTGGAGTAGATGATCTCCAGGGTCCTTTCCAACCTAGATGATTCTGTGATTCTGTGATGCCTCTGACTTGTAACTGGTCTTTAATGTAACGCCAAATAATAAAACCCGTAGCTGCTCATCTGGGACATGATGAGTGCCAGCTACAGCAGTCACAAGAGCAACAGTCATCCTAAGGTTCAAAGTCAGGTTTGATGGGACTTGGAACAACCTGATCTAATAAAAAATGTCCCTGACCATAGCAGGGGGGTTGGGCTAGGTGATCTTTAAAGGTCCCACCCAACCCAAACTATTCTATGATTCTATGACCCTGCTAATGTTCTGCTGAAGGCATTCACATTTTGCCACAGAAGCAGCCCTTCAACACAGCCGATGACAAAATTGATCTGCAGTCAGAAACTTCATTTTGTGAAGGCATTTGCATCTTGAAATTTGGTCTTATCCACAATCTGCAGTATTCCCACAGGGAGAAAATTTCAATGTTTTCATGTAGTATCAAGCCATGCAGATCATTCTGATTTTGCCTTATGTTAAAATAGAAAAAAAAAAAAAAAAAAAAAGTTTTGGAAAAACACAGTTTTCCCTACCAAATATGCCCTGATGCATTTTAGTGTGATAGGAACTTTTATTTCTAGACTGCTGTAGGCTCTGCTTTCTGTGAGGCATCAACTCTGCAAATATAAGATTCACAGCATTTATTTATAGTTTTAAAGGTGCATTTCTACCCCAAAGACATGGAACACTTTGAAAACAAGAACTGTGCCCATTCTAAAGTCTGCTGTTCATACACAAATGAAAGAAGTCACTATTATTGCAGAATAAACACGCAACCTGTTTTGCAGTCTCGGGGCAGACAGAAAAAGTTTGTTTCTACAGCTATCGGAGAAAAGGCAGAGAGAGGCAGAGGTGCAGTCCTCTAACTGTGTGAACTCTGATGTAAAACAAGATGGCTGGGGCTTGTGCACGTTTACTAATGTAAAACTGCCCTGAGAAGGGGTGTCTGCATGAAAAGAAACTTTGTTAGAGTAGATATATGCCTGCCTTCCCAGTAACTCAGGATCCACACCGCTGTGGCCTCAGCACACCTTTGTTCAGCTCGTCCCTCTTGCTCCTGATGCTGCTGTGTCCTTGGCCAACTTACCTGACCTGCATCCACATGATGTATTATTTCGCAGTATCAACATTTTCAAGCAGAGCTCCTATTTGAGGAGGGAAAGGTCTGTCTTCTAATTTCCAAGGATACTTCAAAATAATTTTCAATTCTTCCTTTGTCTTGCACCACAGATTCATATCTAAAGATGGGCAATATTTGAACATTTCTTATTGAGAAGAGCAGATATCAGACTGGCAGAGTCAAACAAATCTCCTGTGTAGAGTTGTGTGCCAGAGCCAGGCTATACCGGCTGTACTGCCCATGAGGTATTAGGACAAGAGGGAATGGCCTCAAGTTGCACCAGGGCAGGGTTAGACTGGATGTCAGGAAGCATTTCTTTCCAGAAGGGGTTGTTGGGCGTTGGAATGGGCTGCCCAGGGAGGTGGTGGAGTCCCCGGGATCCCTGGAGGGGTTGAAGAGTCGGGTTGACCCAGCGCTGAGGGATCTGGTGGAGTTGGGAACTGTCAGTGTGAGGTCAGTGGTTGGACTGGAGGATCTTCAGGGTCTTTTCCAACCTAGATGATTCTGTGATTCTGTGAGGTGTACTTCAAGAAACCTCTTAACTGCATGGACAAAGTAGGAGAAAACCTACACATTAGGGAAAAAAAAAAAAATTTCCTTGTCCTGCATCCTTCTGTCAGTAGATGGCTCTGCAAGCCATAGTGTTGCCCGGTTAACCGTTTCGCCGTGGAGACAGCCGGGGCTCAAGGTGGGTGGGAGCCTGGCTGTTACCCTTCTGCAGCTCTTGCTTTCTGCCTGGGGAAATTTGAGTTGTCCCAAAACCTGCAAACAACCACGGGTCTTATCTACCCCTTATTCTTTCTGACATTTTTCCCACCCTGACCTTGTTCTTTTCTGACAGACATCCACCCCATCCTGTTCTCTCTGGAGGTCCAGTCCGCGATGAGCACTCAGTCATGCAATCACACCCCATCTCAGCTGCGCTCCGATGTCTTTAGCAGGACCCTGATGGCATTAGCTGGGTGAATCCATCCGTAGGACAGCTGCTGGCAGCCCCAGCGGGCCTGTGCAGGCCGCTGCAGCCCTGCCCTCCTGCCTGCAGCGTCACACACACCGACGCATGCCGCATCACATCTCTGCTGGCAGTGGAGATACAGCTGTTGGCTGTGATGTGCCATCAGGCACGGAACAGGTTAAATCAGCAGCTGCCAGCTAACATGCTGCAGAAAATATGACTCGGAACAGAGTGTTTTATCCTCTCTTTTTCCTGCCTGATGCTGGGAGCCTCTAGAGGTGCAATCTGCTTGACATTTTTTCCTATCTGGCAACTCAATTTCACTGGCGTTTCTCTCTTGTGACCATGCACAGTCAAAAATTGCGTTTTATAGATAATACATTTAGGTTGGGGATGCAAGCCAATTTAAAAAGCACTCATGGAAATCCAAACAGCCCTGTCTTGGAACAGTCAGGGAGAAGATGCATTCTCTCCAGCTAGAGCCCTTTGCAGCAGATTGCTATGGAGATAGAAGGAAGATTTGTCATGGGTGGCAAGCCTGGGGAGCATGGGGAGTTTAAATCATGTAAACAGATCATTACCTACACAGTAGCATTCAGGGTGGGCATAAGAGTTGCAGCTTTACCTGATATCTAAAAAGACAGACTTGTTCTCTAAAATTGTGGTACTAGACCTGTAACAGGGTTTTGTGTCCTCTCCCTTACCACATAGGGTATGTTTAAAAAAGGTCTCTTAAGTTGCTCAGGTAGTGGATTTCTACACTGTCAGGAACTGGAAATTTTTTTCTCAGGGTGTTGAAATATGTAGAACTGACCTGAAGGAGGTTGACTCTGAACTGGTAGCATGGTCACGTCATCAGATCTGGGCTGAAAAGACCACCCTTCGCACGCCGAGCCTCTTCAAAGACCTTCCCTCCCCAGGGGGCACAAGTTCTGCCTGTGCAGAGCATTTCCACAGCTGGGACTGCACCTTAAACTGATACTACAAGAAAGTCATCAATATTTTTCTATTTTTTTTTTTTAAATTGTTGCCTTCCTCCCACTAGTCCCACCTTTCTATTTTTTTTCCTGTGTCTGAGTGCTTGCGTTTATGAAGATAAAAGCCATGGAGAAGTGAAGCAAGAATCTTTCCCAATTGAATTTCCACAAATTAAAGTCCTTATCCTTGTGGTGCCAGAAAAGATACTTGCTTGGTGACAGTGTGCCTGGTACCAAAGATGGACACAAAGGCCACATCTGTGTGAGTGCAGTGTCCAGCCACTGGTGATCCGTTGTTGGCATGCTCGTCTTGATGGGACAGTCCCAGGCACAAATTTGGCCCCAATTCTGCCCAAGTAATTCCCAGGGAGGATTCAGGACTTAACCCAAGACAAGGGTTCATCTCTAGCCACAAATTGGGTGCACTCACCCCTTTAAAGGGTAAAAGTGTAATAGTATGTATGTGGCCTTATCACACCAGGCAACCTCAAGGTCAGAGAAAAGGCAAAGAAGAGTTTTATAAGACAAAACTGAAAGGGATGATATTTCAAAATGGAAATCAAAATGTTTTCTCACAGCAACGCTGAGTTTTGGCTCCCTTGACAAATTCCAAGCGAATCAAGGCAAGAGCGTGCTCATTTGGACAGACAGCGCTTTCTCAGCCTTCAGAGAAGCTGGCACAGCCTGCCCAGCACACAGAACAAACCACATTTTGCCTAGTCCCACCTGCCAAATGCAGTCCAGCATTCAGCAGGGTCAGCTTATCCAGAGGATGTCTCACAGGAACAATTTGGAAGGGAAAAGTGAAGAGCTCCAACTCCCATGCATTGAAAAAAACAGCTGCATCCATTTACAGAGCCCTTGCCCTGCTTTTCAAGTCGGTCCCACGTCCTTACTGGAGCTGCCGCTCCCCAGATGGATCTGACTGTGCAGAACCTGTGTCTGTACCTTGGCTGGACTGCACTGCAGTGCAGGCATCTTAGTACAAACCCACCTTCACGGACCAGTTTGGTGGAAAGCTGTGAACTAGAGCAAGAAAGGCACCAGGTGCCTTCCCTTCTGTCCCACCTGCTCCGCTTTTGCAGGAGGCATGGTCACAGCGGGGTGACGCGAGAGCAGCGTCAGGCACCACGGCTGGATTGGGCAGGGTCTGTGTGTCTCAGGAGCCCAGATTACAAGACACATCCTGGGGTGTCCAAGCCCTAACTGCAGTCATCATTTGGGCAAGTCACCTATGTCAGCAGTCACCAGGGGACTTCAATGGCTGCTCAGGTTTCTACCTTTTGCCAAGCAATTTGCAAAAGGCCCCAACACCTCCTCTGGAGGAGCCTTGTAGCTCTGAAAGGGCCACACAAGCCATGTGCAACCTGCTGCTGAAAGGCTGCCTGGGGCTATTGGCACCCTGTGGTCCTCGACCTTTCCATGCCTCATTTCTTCATCCCTGAGCACAGGGGAGGAGATATCCCTGAATCATTCAATCAGGCTGTGTAGGAGGAATAAAGCAGGGCTCAGCAACCCTTTAACTCAAACCAGGACAGCACTGCATAGCGCTAGGACAGTGCTTTAGTGGATTAGTGCCTTAGGAAAGAACAGCAGTTCCTCCCTCCCCATCCATCTCCTCGGCTGTGTCTCCACATATCCTCTAGTCACTTCCTTCCTCTTTCTCTGATCCTTGTCTCCTTCCCACTGAGCTGAACTGCAAACTGCTGATCTGCTTTTGCCTTTGCAGTCTCAAAACTGACACCATGGCCAAAGCCTGTGCTGGGACCCTTCTCCCCAGGCTCAGTCTTGTTAAATGAAAACAAAAGCAAATGGAACTGGTCTCTTTGCTGGGTTTTATCATTACTCATCCAGCTTGGGCAGGATGGGGCAGGGTGAAGGTTGCACAAGGAAGATGCTTGATGCCATCCATGTAAAGGGCCAGCCTGGGAGGGGACTATTGCCTATGGATGCCTTCATGACTCTTGGCAACAAGAAGTAGTCTTGCTCTCAGTATTGGGGCCTGGGGTGGCATACAAAGGCATCCCAAAAGTATCGTAGTCTGGGCAGACTTGAAAATGGCAAAGCTTCTCAGGCATTTTTGAATGAAAGGTATGTTTGATGACTAGGCTTTAACGTATTAATGCCTGCTTTACCCTGCTGTGCAATGGGTTCCTCCATTTTAGAATTATGACCTTTATTACCCCTCAAGAGGTATTTCAAAGCAGCCCTAAAGGATAATAGACTGTGTCTAAAAACCTTGACATGGTGATTTGTCTCAGGACCCTGACTGTGTTATCACTCAAGGGCTGAAATCTGTAATTAAAGGCTCAGCTGAGCCACCACTTTCCTTAAAACACCTTCCTCCCTGAGTATCATCTTCACATCAGCCTGCTGGTGCATGACAGCAGGCAATACAGCAGCTCCTTCATCGCTGAGCAGCACCAGCATAGCTGTGCATGGCTGTGATTTTAAGTTCTGATATGGAGAAGCTTCTCTCAGCAGTAAAACCCCTGTCCTGATTTAACCAGCAACATTTACTCCTGGTAGTAGACCCCAGCTTGTGCATAACAAGGGCCCATGGGGTGGAGGAGCGGAGGCGGGGGTGGTGGCATGCAGTGCAGAGCTGGATTTCGAGCTTGTGCTCATGGCAGCTCCTGAGCATGTGTTGGATGGTCGGAACAAGACATGTATTGGAGAGACCCTCAGCAGTGAGGGGAGTGATGTGGGTGGGGGATTTCTGGCTGCATGGCTGTGTAGGCTGGCTGCCTGTGAGTGCAGGAATGAAGGAGAAAGGCCACATCTGAAAGAAATGTTTGTTCATCAATTCAGGTCTCATTCCCAGCCTTGTCTGAACTTATGTGCTCTGCCAGCCTGACGATAATTTGATGTGGGCCTGGCTAAGTCCCTTTGAAAGGTATGAAATTGGTTACTCCCTTTCCTACTAGCCCTCCTTCCCCTCTCAGTGACCTCTATCACTGACCTTCTTCAAAACCTGGTGTCAAATACAGAGGCTCTCTATAACAGAATAATAAAAACCGTCAGTCAGTAACAATTCACCATGTACCTATTGTACTGAACGGAGGCGTCTGCCATGGTCTGTCCTGGCAGCTCCCCCTCCCCTGAGCTGCCCTGCAGTCACTGGGAATCTGGTTGCTTTTATCTAAATGCTGCCAGGTATCTTGGATGCCAGACTAGTCTTCAAAAATTTCTGTGTTTCCAAAACAAAACTGTACAGGATTTTGGTTCCATTAATGTTTTTTGAGGCTCGCCTCCAATTCCACATGAAAATAATTGCAAATCCCAGTGTGATATCAAGGAAATCAGGCTTCCTGATCTGCTCTGGCATTGCCAGCCCTCTTACCTCCCCTCTGTCATCTCTCTGGTTGCAGAGACATGGAGGGACCATTGTGCTGAATTTAGGGAAGACTGTGCCCACTTTCCAGAAGAGCAAGAAGCACGGTTGTAGGAGAGGACAACAAGGTCTTACACTAAGCCAAAGCCCAAGACTTCCCATATCCTTCTATTGCATTGTTCGCAGCAGCTTCCTTCCCTTCTTCTGTTAAAGTTGGGCTCTTCTTGAGGTCTTCCAATGGAGGGGCTGCTATAGGGCAGAAGCCCGTTGGTCAGAGCCTTGCGGGTGTTGGATAATCCAGGCCTAATGAAAGGAATGACCTGTGCATTATCCTGAAATGGTGCAGATATCTTCAGGTAAAACAAAATATTAGGTTTCCTTAACTGGAGGGAGAGCTGCTAAATCCAGTACTGTTCAACTCTTCCACTAGTTTGAGTACAAAAATAAATATCATTGCTGGTAAAAGTTGGGGATTGCAGAAAGATTGGTGGAGTAAACAGGAACTGCAGTGACAGAGCATCATAAGATGAATATAATTCCATGCAATGGGATATACTGGGGAACAAGGAACACAGGCAGTGCCTATAGGATGGTGACTCAATGTATCTAGAAAAATAATTTGAGGGATTTAGGGGGATCGTCTGTACCTTCTTGCAGTGCAATGTTGCAGCAAAAAGGACTGAGGCTGAAGAACAGATGGGAAATCTGTGCTTTAGTCAAACACAAGCTGTTGAACTCGACAGGAGGAGATAGTTACATGTTATAATTCAGTGTCAAACAAGAAATCAGACTAGATGTTCCAACAGAATGTAAGTTTATGATTTGCCAAGGGTCGCACATGATGTTTATCATAACGAGGAAACTTGAAGACATGTTTTTGAAGCCCCATTGCCAATGTCCATCCTCTGAATCTCTCTTTCTTCTATGAGAAATATCGAGCAGTTTTAACTCATTTTTCCTTCCTTCTCTTCTCCTTGGATAAAGAGTGGGCTGGCTGGAAAAGCTATGGTTGTGTAAGGCTGCACCCAGTGCTGATAGTGAAAAAGCTGCCTCTGAGCAGAAATTCTGATTACAGCACAACCTTGTTGTCCTGCTGCACCCTGTGCTCAATCCTACCTGGATCCTGTAGTACCAACATTCTGCAGATCCCGTTGCTGTGGGCACCCACCTCGATGTAAAACATGGGTCCAAGGACTTGCTCCAAAGGTTCTCCTGGTCCCTACTATAATTGTCCTGGGTCTCATATAGTTTGCTCCACTTCACTGCTCTACACTAATGGTGGGTCACCAGTTCAAAGGGGCTCAGAGATAGGGTTCGGTTTGGAAAAACATCCAAAAGGGTGAACACGCCTGGCCTGCTGGCAGCACTTGTTAACTTGATGTCAGAATCGCTACTCCAGAGACGTGGGAAGTGACATGCAGTTCATCTGGGAAGCTTGGCAGTACTTTCACTACAAGCAGTTCAGCTGTACTCCTCAGGGAGAGAGTAGGAAGTGTCCTCATTTCCCCAGGAGCATGAGGCACAGTGTACTTTTAGCTTGTGTGCATGAGAGCCATACCTTCACCTGGGTACGTGGACCACAGGACATTTCCTTCCCTCTCACAGAACCACATCACAAGGGAGATATAGTAGTAATACACAAGAGATACAAGCTGGTTTTTGCTAGAGGTCTGGGAAGAGAAGAGTTATAAGGTCCTTTCCCATCCAGGCCTTTGGGAAATCTGTTGGAGTTGCAGAGAGGGACTCTCTGTCCCGGCTGGCGAGGAGCTGAGCTGCCTGGAAGGGACAGGACCTCCATGGAGGAGTGCTCTGGACAGGGTTGCTAGCAGAGAACCTGCAGTGTGAGATGGAGCTTGAAGAACAGCAGGGAAACCATATGAGTCAGCAGGTTTGCTTCCTCAGTCGTGGCTGCATTCAGGCTCTCGGCTGTAGGAGACATCCTCCTTTCCATGTCTTTTCTTACCCAGCTCTTCATGGCAAAGCCTGAGCTAATGTCACCACAAATATAACAGAAGCCCAAAGAGCTGTGGCTCCCTGTGGTGAGATCTCCACGCTGACCAGCTCTGGTAGCCAAGGAAAGTGTATCCTCTTGGTTTGGACCAAGGATGATATTCAGTGTTAGGAAAATTGGGAGAAGGAATGAGGCACAAGGATACAGTCATCACAAAACAGCTGTCAATCTGCTGGTCATATCTTCCTGAAGGAAATGGAGTGCCATGGAGTGTGGGTGAGTCCTCCAGGACCAGATGAAGGACCGATGTCCCAGATAACCTGCCAAAGGCCTCCTTCACACTCACTCAGTCCCTGACCCAAGACCAAGCTCAGATCTGTGATGGTGGTGATGAAAAAGTCACCTGACCTTCTCTACCATGTCCATTATCTCATTGCGAACAGGAGCCATGACAGTGCTCTCCTGTGCATGGCAGAGACTCAGCCTCAGGATAGGACAGCCGCAGGAGGAGAAGGCCTGGAGGTGTTGGACTGGGCAGTGGTGGGGAGGGAAGCATGAGATGTTTGCTGAACCGTCCATTCCTCAAGGAAAGGGAGGTGTCTTCAGCCCAACAAGTCCCAGGACTGGGATGAGGGAATGATGGAAAGACAGTACTATTGGCAGATCTCCCGCTTGCCAATACTCAGGAGGATTATGAGAGGTTTCCACTGCTCTGTGTGCCAGGGTGAGGTGGGACAAGCCAGTCGGGCCACTGGTTCCCAAAGGACACTGTGCCAGTGCTGCAGCCATGCCCTCTGCCTGGGCAAAGATTCTGCTCTATCTGGGCCAGATATTTGCTCCCTGAACATTTTTTCCTCCAATACTGTCTTTCTCCCTCTATCACACACATTTTTTTGGCATTGCTGATGCTTATTCATTTATAACACCGAATACACTTTCCCTGCTCAAAGCCTTTCCTAAACATCAGCTAATGAAGCCACCATGTGCCCTTGGAAGCTGGCCTTGGGCATGATTATCCCCGTGGCAGAGATTTGCCCAAGAGCATGAAACAGGTCAGTTCCAGCGCTGGACTTGAGCCCAGAGGCAGAGAGCCCCAGGGCTGTGCTCTGGAGCATCCCACCCCTTCCACCGGGGAAGGGCACACAGAAGTGGTGGGTAAGGCCTCCAGCCGGGGTTAGGGTACAAGGTGCTGTGTACACTTTTGAGCTGCCTCCCTGGCTGAGCTTCACACCCAAACTGCCATAGCACTCTAAAGCCATATGCAATACAGGGGATAAGAAGGGCTGTCCTGTCTGTCCTTACCAAACTTGTCAGCTGCAATTGCAGACATGTTTTGTTCCCAGCAGAGACCATCAATCACCCAGTTTAAGGCTATAAACAGCAGTTACTCCGTGAAGGATGTGTGATATTAGCCCCAAAGCCCCTGTGTCTGAAAGGGTAAATTCATTCACCAGCCTGCCCAGGTTCCTGTTGCCTTGGTGTGCCGGGCCCAGGGAGCTTCCCAGAACCAGGAGCTATCTGCACCCCAGCACTAACCGCCTTCAGCAGTATTATAATTATTATTATTATTATTATTATTATTATTATTATTATTATGGTCTCCTCTATGTCTGCCTGCAGTTTCCTAGAAATGGCAAGTCATTAACGCGCTGGAGGGACTGCACGCAGAGCTGGAGGGGGCGGGGGAGCACCTCCGTGAAAAAATGTTTCCGACTTTTCAGACGTCAGCTTTGCTTGAAAGTGGCAGCCAAATCACATAAGTCGAAACCAAAGAGTCCCTTTGATCTGCAGCACAGCGCCGGTGCATCTCCCAGCGCAGAGCAGAGGTTCCCCGGGATGGCTGGGCGCAGCGGGATGCCTGTGCCTGCAGGCTGCCTTGCACATCGCTAGCGAGGCCCCTTGAAGGACACCTCACTCTTCATGTCAAGCTATTTCTTAATGTATTTTCTTTCCTAGGTGGCATTTCAGGGAATATGCAAATGTCACTGGTGTATTAAGTGAAAGACAGATGAAATACAGTGAAAGGCCCATAAAAATGAAATGTGTGTATGTGTCACCCTCCTTCTTTTCTACTCACATTTTTCTTTCTTGGCATCTAGAGCAAAGTAGCTACAGTAGGAGCAAAACCAGCAAGGAAGGAACTGGGCAAAGAGCAGGCTTGGGAACAGGGCGTGTCAAGTCATTTGCCTAAACCCAAAAAGCCCATGATTTAGAGTGGCAAAATCCTTATTTGAGTGTCAGCATGACCCTGTTATAAGGTATGTTTAATCACCATCATCAGACCCAAACTGTCCTCTCCCCCCCAGGGCAGGGTGTACAGGGGCTGGCTGCTCCTGCAGCCTCTCGCTGCAGTCCCACCGACCTCCGGCTCTCCCCGGTGATGCTCACCTGCACTGCCAAGGGACCCCATCCCACAGTCCGGCGTGTAACGAGGAGTGGCAGGGATGCTGCGTGTTTGCCGTGGTCCTGCAGGAGCAGGAAGGCTGTAGCCATCACTCCCAGTGCTGTCCCGCTGTTTTGCTTTCCAGATCAGGAGGAGCATACCTGCCCTGCACCCAACGTCACAGGGATGTGTGCCAGGGCTTGGGCTGCTTAAAATCCTTCTAAATGGGATGCTGTAGGGCAGCATCAACTGTGATGCTGGTGCTCTTAATTACTCCATGAGTCCTACCAGTGCTTTGAGTCACATGATTTATTTGGAGTATCAATGAGGAGAATTAATACACATAAGGCTTTCTTTGGTAAAGCATATATAGGCACTGCAGTACCAGGAGGTACTGTACTGGGGAAGTGCAGACCCACAAGCTTAACTGGCTGTTATCTGAAAACCAAACCCACAAACAAAAAGGTGCAGCAGATATTTAGTGTTTAGGCGATGTGTAATGATGCAGAGTTTTGTGTGCGCCTGGGGAAGTTAGAGGGGGAACTGTAGCATTGCTTTCCTAGACCATACGTTACCCATATTTGCCCGAGAAGTGCAGCAGCATGCAGGAATGGACATGCCTGGAAGGCAATGTTTATTCCCTGAAACCTCATCTCACCCCTCAGGATTATGCCAGATAATGCCAGGGTGATAATAGCAGTGATTTTTGATTCATCACCTTTGCTTCAGCCTTGCTCAGAGGGGAGGGGTTGTGTCACATCCTGACCTCAGCAAAGCAGGGACACTTCTGTACTCAGTGACAGCCATGGAAACTTTTTTCTAGGTTGGTTGGGGTTTTTTTTCTTCTTTATTTTGCTTTTATTTTCATCTCTTTGGCCTGAGATTGCTCTTAGTGCAACGAGTCACTGAATGCATATATAAGAGATAATACTTGGCTAAATGCACAGAGGAGCACAAAGATACATTAAAATGTGCCAGAAATCAATACATTTACACCAGTTTTCACTCTTGGTAATTTCAGCCTATTCACTAAGACAAAATTGAGTTTCTCCACTTTGTATATGAGCATCTATAAAATTGACGTGTACAACCTATAAGCAAGTATATGTGAGCATATTCCAGTGTCTCCACAAGTTGCCACCTTCCTGAAATTGTCCCTTTGTGAATACAGGACAGATGCTGACATTATATTTCTAATAAATTCATTAATCATCCAGTTTTGCATGCATACATGCTGTATTTTTTTTAAAAAATGGGGCAGGATATAAACAGAGGAAAGAATTAGTTATCAGCAACATCCTCCAAAATGAGAAAGTGTGTGAAAAGCCAGAAGGCAAAGCAGAGATGGGCATCTGGTGCCTGGGAAAGTCTGCAAGCAGTTTTATGTTTAAGTTATATTTCACTGTCTTGTCCTGTGCCATGAATCTCTCCCCAAATCTGCATGCAAAAATGCCACCACTAAATTATTAGCTATTAATTATATGCTGAATTCAAGCAAGAATTACCATAATGTGCCACAGCATCCATAAATACGAGATCCAACAGGGGCAGAATGGCCTTTTGTTTCCTTCTGCAGAATTATATGCATGACCCAGTTTTTTCTAATACTGCAGTGGCAGGAGAGACATAGCATTGTTTGTTCAACACAAAATGGGGAGGGAGGAAGGGCTCTGTTTTGTAATGTACAGTAAATAAACTCTTAGATTGCAGCATAAAACCAGAAAAAGGATGCTCCAATCTTGCTCCAGTGAGCAGTATTTGCAGCGGCATCTCATAGATAATGATAACATTTTCCTGAACTGTTTGGGGCTAATGTCAGAAATCAATTTCTATTTTAAATACTCTTCTCCTACATCCTGGTTCTCTTGTTTGCAGTGCAGGTCGGTTTGACCTGCTGGTTTGAGTGGAAGATGAAATCTGTGAGCCCTAGCCCCTGGTGCCTGTGGGGTTTGGAGGGGCTCGGGGTCCCTGGGCGGCAATGGAAGTGAAGAAGGATCAGTGCTTAGGCTTGGATGCCAGTGGGACATCAAAGCTGGGAAGTGCTTGGTCCTCACCCCAAACAAAAAATCCTCAGCCTTCAGCATGAGTGGTCATTGGGACAAGTGGTGAGAGACACGTCAGCCAGCTCTGGCTGGGGAGGAAGATTTTGGTGGCTGAATTTTCACAGCTGAGAACCCCCTGCCCTGGGCAGAGGTACATAAATACGGGAGACAGAGGAGGATCCAGTTTTCTTGGAGAAATTACAGTGCTGCTTTAAGGGCGATGTGACAAAGGGAAAAGGGCAACGCAGCAATTATCTGCTATGTCTCTACTACCTCCCCCAGGAATTTAGGAAATAAATAAGTACAACATGAATTCTTATGACACAGCTACAACGATGACATAATGCACAACGAACTCACAGAAACCCACTTGTGTCCTTACAGAGGTAATCTGGAAAGAGCAGAGGAAAGGCAGGCAGTGCTGGGAGGGCACACGGCTGTGCCTGCGATGTGGCCGTGGCAGATGTGAGGAGGAGGTAGAAGAGGTTCTTCCAGTTATTGAAGCCCGTCACAATGAAGGATGTTATTTTAATTACCCACAACTGGAAATGAGACAAGCAGGGACACAGCTCACCACTGGATGCTGAGGATAAAGTTCTGGCTCAGAGGACAAACAGCTCCCTAGACTGGACTGTGACCACGAAGAGCCGGCTGGGAACCAGAGGAGAGAGTGATTTGGGGGGAACTTATCACAGAGAGGCAGAATTAATTTTTCTCACAAACAGGGAGATGCAAGAGCAAGGGCCAAGGGACACTGAACCCAAACCAGCTGATTTTGACACACAAAGGGAAGCTGTGGGTAGCTCCTGGGGAAGCAGGAGAGCTGGCCCAGTGGAGGAGAGCCTTAAAGACTCTAGGTGGTTTATCCTGTAGGAAAGCAGAAAACACAGCCACCAACCCTGACACCGGTGGTCCTGCTGCAAACCCATGGCAGAGGGAGGTGGGAACCGTGGGAGCTCGTTACATATTTGCAGCCAAAACCGCCCTATTGTGAAACCATATGGGAAGGCATGAATGAGTTTCAGCTAACAAGGGTGGGAAGGCAACAAGATCATCTATAAATACGTCAGAAGGAAAAGAAAGAGGAAAGAGAGTAACTGAGGGATGACTCAGAAAAGGCCAATGCTGGGTCCACAAAAAAGGTTCCTCGTTGTCAGCTGTTTCACTTTAATTATGCGTTAATCAAAACAAGGAGCAGAGCAGAAGGAAACAGGCTGGAGACAGTTTAGGTGGGACAGAGGAGATGGAATCAGCAGAGGCAGAAGATGGTCCCGTGGGAGGTGAGTGGAGGAAACAATTGCCATGCTCTTCCAGACACCCAGGCTAGGAAAGGTCTTACAGGGCAGAACTGGCAGGCACATTATCTCCCTTTAAAAAGTGGGAATTATACACCAGGAGTCTAACTTTGAGCCTTGGGATACTCCCAGAACAAATTATTAAACTAACAGTTGATACAGAGCCAGAGGAGAACATGGAGATAAGAAGAAAAGATGAATTTGTCAGAAATAAATTGCCCAACCCAGAGTAATGTTCAGCTCATGTTCTTTCTTGAAGCTGAAACTTGCTGCAATTTAGGTAAAGCTTTTTAAGTAATCCCATCTGACATCTCACAAATTCTCTTAAATTAAGGAGATACGGGAAAGTGAATTTAGGAACAATTGAGTAAGACACTTGGAGTCACTGCTGATGCTTTTGAGACAGACATGACAGAGTTTTTGAGCAGTGTCCTCCTCAATCAGGCATAAAGGTGCTTCAATATTTTAATTTACTGACTCGAATGATAGCCCAGGGAACACACTTCTAAAATATTCATGTTGTGCTGGACTGCAAGCATCTGGGAGGACCATACGACAATTCAAAATGACCTCAAAAAATTGGAGAAAAAGCCTGGATTGAACTAGATTAAATCCAATAAATAACAGCACAAACTGTGACTCTTAGAGGAGCGGTATCAAATGAACAGGTACCCACCAGGGAGCTCTTACCAGATGATGGTACGGCAGAAACAGAGGAAGTATGGCAAGTCACAAAGGATGGGCATGAGAAATCTGCCATTTCAAAAACACCAACGAAGAAGCAAATCTCTTTCCAGGATGTAATAACAAGACTGTTGTGTGTAAGCCAGAGGGGGTAATTATTCAACTTTCCTTCATGCTGATAAGGTCTCAGTTGGACCAAGACTCCTATTTAGTGTACACTTTGAAAAAGATGTTAATTAATTAAAAAAGATTAAAATATGAAAAAGTAGAAAGGTCGAAGGATTTAACTTTGTTTTGCCAGGAAGGAGAAGCTGTGATAAAAGTTCTAGGATACAGCCAACTGTTGCAAAGAGGAGATATTTGAGTGTTGCAAGAGGAAATCACATTAAATTGCAACAGGGCAGCTGCTCCATCCCTGTTAACCATTTAGCTGCCTTTTTCTGTCCCTTCTGCCCCCAACACACCCCCTTTGGAGTGAGAGACTGGAGCAGCACACAGTGTGGGTGCACCAAGGTTGAATATAGCAGGAGAACAATGCCTTCTGCTCTGTTCTCCATATTCCTCATTGGTGCTCTCTCCTGATGGGTTTCCCAGGTTCTGGCAGGGATATCTCAGCTGGACTGACTCAACCAGCAGCACAGATTTTCGCATTGCTGAGCACAGAAACAGGGAAAAATGGCCATGTCTCTTGCAGCAAAAGAAGCAGGACAGAGGTATGGAGCTGGTTGGTTCAATTTAAGCATCAGATGATGGATGTGTGGCCACTCTCAGAGTGGGTCTCCTAGCCCCTCGCGTCAGCCCTTTGGACTCTAATCTGGGTTCAAGCTGTTGGATGTGCATCAGCTGAAAATAAGCAATAATTAAAACACTGTGCAATGCCTTTCCCTTGGGGGAAAAAAAAAAAAAAAAAAAGAAATCTGTTTGTATTTTTGGCCTGGCTTCCCTCATTTTTTTGCCACAGAAAACAATTGTCCTTAATGATGACTGTTCCACGTTCCCGCTCGTGTTCCTCGCTTTTGTTAATGTGAAGATTTAAATGCACCAGTTAATACTGACATGGGCCAATGAACTCATGGTTACACTCGCACTCCCAGACTGTGAGGAGGATGCACGATTCTATGACAGGCAATTAAAAATCCTATTATAGGATCGTGGAATAAGAAGTAGATGATATATTAAAACAAGGACCATGTTTAATTTATAAATCCAAGTTATTGCATGCTGTGAAGTGCTAGGGAGAGAAATGAATAAAGAAAGGACTTTGTAGTGTTGTTTGCTATTAAGTATTATAAACAGCAATATACGTCTGGCTGTCAGAGCCTCCCAGCAGCTTTGCATCTCAGGCAGCCCTATGCCTCCCCTTCCCCTGGGGCAACTTGTTTTCTGTATTTCCAAATCCAATAGGAATTTTTGTTGCATTAGGCAAAAAAAAACCTCTAACCTCATCATTAGGGACTCTTTGATGCTAGCAACCTGGCCTTGGGTTTGGGACGTAAAGTGGCATTAGACAGTTTCTCTATGAATATTCGGCCCCGGTAATTAAAATTTAATAATAAAGACCAGGTCAGCAGCCAGATGGTGCAGGGATGAATTTCTCAGGCATGTTCCTGTCCCTTGTGTGCCCAGTTTGGTAGCCCGAGGCACCACCTTCCTGGCAGCTGACCGCCTGGCTGGGAGAGAGTGGGCTGCCATGGGGGCCCTACTCCCCATTTAGTTTTCAGAGGGAAAGGGAGAGGTACATCATGCAAAACACACAAATAATTTGCATGAATGGCAATTGCATGGATGACTCTGTCCTTTGAAGGAGGACTGATGAAGCAGGGTGCGGCCCTGGTGTGAAAACCCCTCCAAGGAGGGCTGTCAGGTCAGAGCCTGTCAGCCTGAGCTCCCCTCTCCCTCCAGATGGGAAGGCTGAGGCTTCTCCATGGGTCCATGCTCCGTACACGTGTTGCAGCAGTCAGTTACCCTCTGAAGGGCAATGCCTCCAGCCACAGCCATTCGGGTGACAGAGGGACGCTACAAGGGACGCTAGCCTGAGATGACCAGAGCCCAGCAGCTCGCCGAAGGGGGTCAGAGGAAATCCCAGAGAGAACTCAGGGTGAGAGATAACAGGAGGGCAAGACATCTCTGACCCATAGGGAGAACTGGGAGAGGAAATGGTCCATTAGCAGCTCTTCGTCTGGGGGAATCAAAGAACCATTGTGCATTGGTCTCTGCATCCAGCTTTCTCAGCATGTATCCACCTCCCTCGGGACAATGCTCCAGCCTCTCACCTACTTCTTACGTCAATGCATTTCCCAGCAGATTTCCCCATCTGTTTATCATCTCTGGTGGTGAAGGATCTCATGGGGAGCTCTGCCTGCTCTGCATCTGCTCTTGTGACAGGCTCCGTTCTGTCTGCAAGAGATGAATGAGCAGCCCTGGGGTGGGGAAGTCCTGGGAATAAATACTCTGGTCTGGCCAAGAGACCTTTCTATGGTGAGGGTGAGACCCTGTGCCGCTGCTGTGGTAAACTGGGGAAGAATGGGAGCTCCTTGTCAAAGCAGCCAAGGGGGTCTTTGTCTTCACCCACAGAAAAGAAATGGTATTTTCCTACATGTCTCACTTCATATGGCCTTTAAAGATACTGTTGCACTTTGGGTGATTACTGGAGAAGAATGTTATTCTGCCTTGCCTCTACAAAATGCGATGACCATCTCCCAACGCGCTTGTTGGCCAAAGGACTTGCACATGGCAAAGGAAGATGCCTAGCAGATCCTGGGCCAAACATACTCCACACCAAACTCGCTCTGAAGGGGGGCTGCATAACAAGAGGAATCAACCAGCAAGCAAGGACAGAGAAGTCCAGACTACCTGAAGCCCAGCTCCTTGCCACACACAAGCACGTGCCCCCTGCCTCCTCAAAATGGCTGCACAAACAAGGTGTGTGTTGAGGAATATCTCACCCAGGCAGCCAAATGGACTCCCAAAGCCTGAAAGGACACAGTTTCCCTTCCCTCCTGACAGTACCATGGCCGCTGGAGGACACAGAACCCCCTAACTCCTGAGGGTTTTGCAAGGAAGCACTGGCAGGAAAAGTCCTATCTGATGTCCCCCAGTGCTCCCACAAGCCCTCCCCTTGGCACTGGATGGCGCAGAAGATTTTCTTTTTAGCTGCTGTTCTTGGTTGTTTCACTGGCCTACAGTGCATCACTGCCAGATATTGCAGCCATCACGACAGCCCAAAGAAGCCTAAAATGCAGGTAGGTCCTGGAAAGGACTTTCCAAACCATTTCAAAGCAAAAATCCATGTGACTAGGGCAAGCCCATAAGGCACCTGCTGACTGGTCACTCTCTTTGACTTTATACTTCAAGGGTATTTATGAACTTCATCAAGGTCAAATGCCAAGTGTGGCACCTGGAAAGGAATAATCTCCATGCTATAACACAGGTTGGGGCTGACTGGTGGGGGAACAGCTCTGCAGAAAAGGACCTGGGAGTCTTGGTGGACACCAGGTTGACCATGAGCCAGCAATTGTGTCATTACAGCGAAGAAGGCAAACAGCCCCTTGGCAGTGTTGCCAGCAGGTTGAAGGAGGGTATCCTTCTCCTCTGCTCAGCCCTGTTGACACCACATCTGGATATTGCATCCAGTTTTCAGGCCCCAGTACAAGAGGAACAGGGACACATAGGAGTGAGTCTGGTGAAGGGCCACCAAGATAGTCAGGGCACTGGAGCACGTGGCCTTGGAGAAGAGGCTGAGGGTGCAGGGCTGAGGAAGAGAGAGCTTTGGTGGGGATCTGATCATGACCTCCAATACCTGCGAAAAGGATATGAAGATGATGAAGGCTGAAACAAGGAGAGTTCAGACTGGATATGAGGAAAAACATTCCCACTACGAGGACAGTTCAGCACTGATACACATGCTTCAGCCTCAGAGGTTTCTAAGACCCGACTGGGTAAAGCCCTGAGTAACCTGGTCTGACCCCAGAGCTGGCCCCGCATGAGCCGAAGGTTGGGCTGGAGACCTCCTGCAGTCCCTTCCCACATGAGCTATCCTGTGATTCTTCAGTGCCTCAGGGCATCGTGTGCCCAAGACACACAGTGCATCTGTGGCTTAGTTGGTGCCAAACGCTGGCCTTCCTGTCTAGGAACAGGGCTGGTGATTGCTTTTTCTCCCTTGCTGTGGGACCTCCACCAAACCCACAGCTACCAGATGGCCGAAAGCTGCCTTCCCCCCAGCACTAGCAGAGAGAGGGGGAGCAGGGAGCCTCCCGGCACTCTCCCAGGCATCCCTAACCACAGCATATTGTTCTGGGCATCACACAATAACCCCAGACGGAGCAGGGCGTCATGGGGGGCTGGGATCCGCAGTCACGTCTGGGATGCTGCACGTCACCCCTAGGAACAAAGCCTTGCGGGAGAGGGCAGGGGGCTGTGCCCACTACCCCTCCCTGCCTAGCGCAGGAGGGACAAGGAGTACAACCCTCCTTCCTCTGTCGCAATCGGCATTTGATTATCCAAAACCAGTGATCGTAAAAGTCCCCCACTCATCTGGTAACAATAACGAGCAGGGGAACAGCACGTCCCTTGGCTGGCACCATGTCATTCATCAGGCAATGCAGCCAAAAGTGCAACTCCCCATGCTCCTGCTCTGAGTCTTTTCTATTCCGCTGCTGCTTGAGTGCAAGGTGAACCTGGCGATGGAAACTGGAGGTCCACAAGCACTCCTGTTCCTGGGTCAAATGCCTCTCACTGCATGACCTTGAGACCTTAGCTCAACAGAACTGCTGTCAGAAATTGTGCATAAAAAATGGGCTTCCCTTGGGTTTTGACTTTATTTAGGAAGCCTTCTTCTGAGAGAGATCAATATGGGGTTCCTACTAGGGTCATCACTGAATAGCTAATGAGTAGTGGCTAATGGGGGTGGTTGGATGGACAGAGGGAGGGAGGGAGGGAGGGAGGGAGGGAGGGAGGGATGGATGGATGGATGGATGGATGGATGGATGGATGGATGGATGGATGGATATCTTTTGCCCAGGAGAAATGCACCGCCTGAGACTTGAGACCAGTGAACAGAACACAGTGGGAGGCTGCGGGACAGAGGCAGTAGCCAGCTTTCCTAGGGGGCCCCGGAAAAGCAAAGAGAAAGGGAGGGTTGAACATTTCTCTGTGTACTTTGGATGGGGTGGATGTTTATTGTTATATTATCTGCTTTCCTGTTTCCCTTGCCTCTCTTCCTTTCAGTGAAGCACTGTTTTGTTAAGTTTCTTTGTTCGCAAGTAGAGAAGGATAGCTGGGAAGGGAAGGGGGGAAGGATGGCTGGAGCATGGCGGTGGGGGAAGGAGAGCAGAGGTAGAATGGTGGGGAAAGGCTTGCAAGGCAGGATAGGCCCTCAAGTATGCAGACCGATTTGACAAAATTTTCATGGGTTTCTGCCAGGAGATTAGTGATGTGTTTGTAAGGACCCTTAGAAATTAACGGTTCTTTAATTGCTCTCTTGTTGCTGCCAGAAAGGTTGCATTTATTACAGCATTACCACTAGACAGGGCAGCATCTAGAGCTTTTAGGGCTGTGCCCTGGCTCATTTTCAAGGACAATTTGATCCATAGATACTTCAGAGATTGAAGAGGAGGTTCCCAGAGGTGAAATGGAAAGAACTGGGCTAAGAGCAGAAATGCAGTAGCTACACATCCAGCCCTGTGCTACGCCTAACCAGGGTTATCCCATAGGCAGGGCACTGAGCATCCCACTATCCCGCTGCTACTCAACCAGCAAGTGCCCCACAGTGATGGGCCAGAGCTCAGGGTGAGGTGAGCTACAAGCAAGGCCTGGTGCAACCCCAGAGCTCCCACGGCACCTCACAGCCATCACTGTGCCATGGTTGTCATTCCTCAACTGCTGCTGAGATTGTCCCAGAAACCTGCCAATGTCTCTTCCCAGTTCCCCCAGTCTCAGGCCTTTCACCCCAGTTATCATTGTAGCCCCAAAGGACCATCTCTGCTTTTCCTCTGATCCCATATGACCTGGGAATAGGCTCTGATGGCATTCACATCCATAATGACCATCCCTCACCCACAGACTGCCTGGGACCATCCTCCACCACCCCCACCACCACCCCCCCCCACCCCCCCCGTCGCTCTCTCTTGCATCAGGTTTGGTGTTGCAAAGCCTCCACACACCCAAAATACTAATCTGGCACAAAAATAACCAAGCAAGAAAAAGGAACATGTTTCTGCTAAGTCAGCGCTGAATCTGCCAGTGTGAGGGCTGAGACAGAGCGAAGGACGGGAGCTGGTGGCCTGGAGCCGCAGGAGGAAGGATGAGAATGAGACCTCCATGTTCGGCAGTGGCCAGCTCTTAGGTTGGTTGAAGCTGATGTGTTTAAGCCATGGCTGAAGGTGATTTGAGTTTGGAGCGTGGGATTTAGTGTCTCTTCTCCCTCTTACCCAGCCTGAGTATAACTGCAGAGGCAAACAAGACCATAAATCGTCACAAGAGAGGGTCTGAAGAACTGCCAAGGGATCAGAGATTAAGTGCCTAGTCCCTAGGAAGGACCTAGAGGCTGGTGAGATGGGAGGGGTGCGTCCTCCCTGTGAGCTGCCCTGTGATCTCTGTGCTGCTTTGCACACCAAGCCCCCAAGAACGGGCATTAAATGAGTGTTAATGTCTCTAAAGGTGCTCTCTTCCAGAGTAATTCAGCACCAGGGCTAATTCTAAATTTCCTGGAGGAGGATTTGCATGCAGTAAAAATGTGTGAAAGACAGGAGAGTGCCAGACTGCAGGGAGTTTCCCGCAGGCTCTTCTTGCCTCCTAAACTGGTGCTTAATGCAAGGCTTGAGCTCCCTCGTGCTGGAGGTCTTGCTCCCTGGGTCTTTGTCTCTGTTGAAAGCTTATCATGGCATAACCAATTCCTTATACAACCCACCAGTTACTCTAACCAATGTTAAGTCTATAAATTAGCCTTTAAGCTACGTCTGCTTATGTGATGATTAAATAGCCTGAAGTGATTTAAATCAGCCAGACTTGGGCAAGGCTTTTAAAATAGTTGTGCTGGACTGAAGGAGCCCATGAAAGACGTGAACATCTCACTACCTGCAAGCTGCTTTGCCCTGCTCCCCACGGTGCTGAGGGCATCCAGCCACGGCTCGGCCCCCAGGCAGCTGCCCGCAGCCGCAGCAGGCTGCTCTGAGCACGCTTTCCACCGGCCACTCCGGGGAAAAGCCTGCCTCCCAGCACTCAGACAACGCAACAGGGAACACCCCGGGCTGCCAGGACTGAGGTTGCACAAATCCCCGTGATTCAGAGACCCGGCATGTTCCCAGGCTCCCTCACCTACGTGTGCTGTGAGTGATACGTTACTAATTTCCCTGTTGGCTTTCTCTGTATCATCTGTGACTTCAGCCTCATGGCCCCCAGGCACTGGCCTGCTAAGCCCTCCCCATCCAGGGGCTCCTCCATACCCATCACCTTCCTCACAGGTGCAGGGGAGGCTGTTTGTGTTCCTTGCCTGCCGCTGTGCTGCGACTTGATATCTGGGGGACCCTCTGAAAAGCTCTGGGATCTCGTTCCTCTGTGGCAGCAACCCACAGAGGCAGTCCTTGCCCCTCTTCAAGGACACTGAGTTTTAGTGCCTGGTCAGCTGTTATTTTAAGCTCTTTGCATCTCTTTGCTGTCACCCTTAGTGACCACCCTGTATAACTCTGTATCCTGTGCAAACACATCAAAAATTATGTACAGTGCAGGGCTAGCAGAGCCCCTGTGAGTTACTTCTCACCCTGACCATCCTTCCCCCATGAACACCATGGCTGTAGCCCCCTTGGCACAGACATGTGCACAGCCCGACATGCCCCTCAGCCTTGAGGCAACGGAGCCGTGGGGTCCCCCTTACATTATGGGGGTGGGAGGAGACCTTATCCGTGATCACTCAGCAATGAGGTCTGCCCTGCTGGGTGCAGCTGGGGTGGCTGAGCAAGGTCACTTGGGAAGTGACATTCTCCTGGGGCTCCAAAAAACCCCCAAGGCTGCACAGCTGGCTTTGAGCTCTCGCTTGAGCAAGAAAAGCACTGTGCTGAGCCAAGCGAAATGAAGCTTGCTGGGTTAGAGGTGGTGAGAGTTACTTGCTGGTTTGTCTCTGTACCAGGAGGATTTAGGCTGGATTAGGCAGTGGCTTGCCCATGCCACTCCGAAGGTCCTTCCGCAGGTGACACGATGTGCGCTGGGTAATGTGACACAAGAGGGATCTTGTGTCCACAGCTGACATGAATCACAGATTTGAAATGGGGTTTTTTCGGTGTCTTATTGTGATGTTGAATCTACAAGAGTGCACAACTCTCCCAGGAAAACAATTAGCTTTAGGAAGCTCATACCGAGTTTTGCAGTTCTCTCCGAAAGCTCTGCAAACCACCCCATCACCCTTGCCACTTCCCCATCCCACTCAGGCTGTGCAGGGCTCAAAGGAGCAAGACAACACGTGGTCTGCTGCTTAGTGTGAAGCTCCTGGCTTTGCTGACAGTTGTCTGATTGTGGCTACACTGCTTAATTTGCTACTTGGATTTCTCCAGTGTAAGCATAGGGACACTGCAAGACCTAGATACATGATACAAGATACATGCATAAGAATTGTCTTCATCATTTTTAATTTCCAACTTCATGACCACCAAGATGTCCCAGCTGAGAGCAAGGCTCAGCTTTGTTAGGCACTGTCCAAGACTCAGCCCCAGAGCCCTTGCACCCAAGGAGAAGCAGTGTGATAGTTAGTAAATTGTTTGTTCACCAAATTTTATTAAAATAATGGAAACATATGTTGCCACATGAGCCGTGCAAAGCTAATATTGCTACAGTGTGTAAGACTAACCGCAAGCGCTTAGCTGAGAAAACATGATAAAGCAAGACTGTATAGGAGGCATATGGGCACTCCCTTATCAGAACTTTAACAAACTAAAGAGACCTGTAGAGACAGTTCGCACTCCCTTATCAGAACTTTAACAGCTGAAGAGGCCTGTAGAGACAAGTCAAAGAAATACCCTATCAGTTGAAGAGGCCTGTAGAGACATGCCAGAGAACTACGGAGGCTGCGCAAAGCTTCGGGGTGAAAAGTTCAACAACGAGGAAGAGGAGATACTTCATCCCTGCGCCCACCGCCCAGGGCTCTGCGACCACCGCCCAGAACTATTGAAGTTTACTACGCAGGCGCAAGTGGGAAGAAACCTCATTATAATACAAAGCAAGAGTAGGCGGGGATAGATCATAAATATGTATAGGAGTCTCATTAATATGTAATACTTTGTAACATATAAGGAAGGCGAGAAGCTACGAAAGGGCGCGCCGTTGGTGGAGTTGGACTCCCCGGCTGCCCAGCGCTGCAATTTGCTTATGCTTTGCTTGCTGTAATTAATAAATTTTAATTGGATATTACTTCAATAAATTATGTGAAGTCAATTTATAACAGCAGGAAGGTGAATGCAGGCGCTATATGATAATGCCCAGAGTCACGGTGCTTTTGGTGAGGTTGAGATAAGCCTTCAGGCTTCAAAATCTGGGTCTCCATCCCCAGCTGAGCCAACGGACCTCCTGCAAAACAAAGACTCCATATAATCGAAGGGACAAAACCTCCAAAAAGAAGCATTAACTTTAAATACGTTTGTTATTTTTTCTCTGGAAGGTACAGATGTGACTGCTGGGCTTGTGCTACTCAGCGCGCAGGCAGCCGTGCTTTCAGATGGAGATAAACCGTTCTGCTTTAGAGCACTGGCGTTACTGTGCTGCTCTGGGGCAGAAGGGAAACATCTTTACAGCGAGTCACTGACCTGGAAAGGATTTGATGTGCCAGCCCGGAGTGCCCCTCTCCCCTTTCTTGCCAGAGGTGAAGATGCAGCGCCAGCTGTGCTTCACACACAGCCTCATCTCCCCATCTTACCTGCTGGTTATACCTCCCAGCCGCTACCCTGCGTGCAGGGTTAAAGTTGTGTTTATGCACTTAGCCTGGCCATCAGCTGCTGAGTTTCTTCTTTCTTAAGATCCTCTGAGAAAACACGCTTTTCAGCTGTGCATCAGCCTTTTCCAGAAGAGAGATCATCTTGGGAGTGATGGAGACCATGTCAAACAGTGCTGCATTTCATTTCCCAGCTGCCACCCCTGGCTCCCCAGCTCCTTGCCATGACATCCCATGGGGTACGTAGGCAGGAAATACATCAGTGATAACACACCTTTTTCAAGGAAATCTCTCTCCTTTAAGATGCATCTTATTCAGTGGAATCAAAATAATATATAACAGCAACTTGTTGCTGGCAAAAAGTTTAAGTCAGGAACTGGATTCTCTACAGGGAGACCCAGACTCATCTTAGCTCTGTCACGGAGAATGAATGTGATTTTGTTTTCCCACAGTGTAAGGTGAGAAAAGCTCATTTAAAAAGCAGAAGTGCACTCTGTCCCGGTCTGGACAAAGGGCCAAGGGGGAGCTGCTCTGCCTGATGATCTGCAGGACATTCTCATGGTCTTTTTTGGTTTCCGTCTTACACTGGCAGACCAACATTTTCTCATCTTACCTCAGCCACCCGAAAGACCTTCCTGCAGGCAATCCTGCATTTGCCATGGATCCTGCTAGAAACTGCTGTGTTTATAAATATGTGTGTGTATATATATCTATATGTTCCTGCTGGGAACATCTGCTCTTGGTAGACATTTCCCTTCCCAATTTCCTGGAGATCATAAGGAGGGCCAGAAGGGTGAGAACTCCCACCCAAACTCTCCTTTCCCTCACCCAGGGAAGTCTACAGGCTTTGTTGGTTTAACTTCCCAGTTTATGTTAATGCAAGTGATAATTGTGGTTTCTGTATGAATTGGAGCTGCAAATTTTCCCATGCAGTGGCTATTTTTGCATAACAGCAACAGAAAATAGAAATGTTCTGTTTCTACAGGAGATGTGGAAGCAATGGTCCATGTACAGAAAATGAGAAAGTCCGAAAGTGATTTACGTCTGCCCTATTAGCTTGGTTTCTTTTATTGCAAGTAAGTGATGAGAAATCATTTCCCAGAATGCTTCTGGCTTCTATGGGATGAAACAAGTGATGGTTCTGTAGCATATTCTTTAACATTTCCCAAAAAACTTCACAGAATCACAGAATCATCTAGGTTGGAAAAGACCTTGAAGATCCTCCAGTCCAACCATTAACCTCACACTGACAGTTCCCAACTCCACCAGATCCCTCAGCGCTGGGTCAGCCCGACTCTTCAACCCCTCCAGGGATGGGGACTCCACCACCTCCCTGGGCAGCCCATTCCAACGCCCAACAACCCCTTCTGGAAAGAAATGCTTCCTAATATCCAGTCTAAACCTTCCCTGGCACAGCTTCAGGCTACTCCCTCTTGTCCTGTCGCTTATTACTTGGTTAGAGACTCATCCCCCCTCTCTGCACCCTCCTGGCAGGGAGTTGCAGAGGGCCAGGAGGTCTCCTCTCAGACTCCTCTTCTCCAGACTAAACCCCCCCAGTTCCCTCAGCCGCTCCCCAGCAGACCTGAGCTCCAGACCCTGCACCAGCTCCGTTGCCCTTCTCTGGACACGCTCGAGTCATTCAATGGCCTTTTTGTCCTTTTTTGTAGATCATCAATAAAGATGTTAAACAGGAGTGGCCCCAACACCAAGTCCTGGGGGACACCACTTGTGACCGGCCACCAACTGGATTTAACTCTGTTCACCACAACTCTTTGGGCTCGGCCATCCAGCCAGTTTTCCATTCTTCCCATTTCGTGAACGTGCTTTAAATAGTCTCAGATGACTAAGCAGGACCACTGTCTTTTCCTCGCAAGAGAGGATATCTTGCCGTTGAAGGGAAGATGGTTTCTGGTGGCAAGCCAGGTCAGTGGATGTCCCTCCATCACACACTTGGACTTGCAACACCATCTTAGCAAAGATCCAGGGGTCTCCAGTCAACATGAGCAGCCAGGTTCACCAACTCTGATTAAAAATACCCTCCTTCTTGTTTTTTTAACAGTTACCAGTTCACTGACCTGGTTGATCCCGTGGGCCTGTACTTGCATGATTCACAGGGTGGCACAAGGGGGAAAAACGGAACTAAATGCAGGGAGGCAAGGAGGAACTTCTTGAGCTGCTGCTGCCGCCACCAAAAACACTTAACTTGAAACTCTGACCTCAGTCACCTGCTTCCCTATTTTCCTTCCAAAGACTGAGAAAAGTGGAGATGCAGCAAGTTGGATGTTAATAAGCAATTTATGTTGCAGCCAGTATGAACCAGTCTAGGCAGCGTGACTGGTGTTTGTCATTACAAGGGCTCAGAGGCGGGGTGGGACAGGGGATTTACAGATCAGCCCATGCATTTTTGGATAATCTGTGGACTGCCTTTAGGTTCTGTATAAATAAGAATAATTAAAAGCGGATGTAACTAATTGGAATCCATTCCATGGCAGTAACATGATCCATCTTATTGCCAGTCTCCTGAGTCACTCCGTCCTCTGGATGATTATTTTTCTGCTTTTCCCTAATACAATCTGAACACTGTCTTTCACACTGCTGATGGATCCAGCATGGGCTGATGCTGCCGGGGCATTTCAAACCCTCTTCTAGCCCAGACACAACCAGCCCAGATAGTTCCACACCAGCAGGGCAAGACTTGTCCTGTATTTCATCAGAAAGCTGCACATTTTTAAACTGAAAATCCTCTCCACCATCCACAAGTCTGGTGTTGACCCAGTTGTGTTATCGCCAATTATTTGCTCAATTTATTTTGAATTAAAAGCAGCAATGGGCATCCCGGGTTTCCCTCTGGGCAGCTTTACTGGGTCTTTCTTTGCATCGTGATCTCTATTTGGGATGAGGCTCCCCTTCCTTGACCTCCTGGGAAGAGCACGTTGTTCCCGCGTTTGGTGGCCCCGGGGGAAGGCAAAGCCCAAAGCAGAGCTCTGCAGCGCTTGCACAGCAGCACGGCCAGCTGTGGAGAAAGATCCTCTCTCTGCACATGTGACACAATCTGTCTTGTCCCCTCCTGGGAACAGCAGTCCTGCCACTGCCACCCCGGTTCAGAGGGGGAAGCTCTTCTCCAGGCTCATTCCCAGGCTCCCGAGGGTCATTGCTCTCTTCCAGCTCCCTTCCAGGATTAGATATGGAGAAAGTATGGGGAGAAAAAGTGTACCTTGGCTGGGAGAGGAGCCTTCTAGCTGGAGACAAACCTCCCTAAATCAGGAGGAGGCTTCTTGTGGGTTTCAGAAGGGTTTGGATGAAACCCACACTCCTGCAGAGCAAGACTACTACTTCTGAGTTTTTTAATTTTTTTTTTTTTTTTTTTTTTTAGGTTTTCAGTCACTCACAGGGGTTCTGTGCTGTTCGCTTTGGCACTGAAACCCTCCCTTGTTTGATCTGTCTTCAGGATGCCTCCAGAAGGTGACTGTTGGTCAACAGAATTTCTGCAGGCTCTGGAAATCAGGTGTTTGACTGTTTTCCTCAGTAGACAACCAGCAATGTAGAGCCATATAATAACTTAATTTGGTGGCTGATCAGCCTTGCCTGGCGCCTCCCCCACCCCTGCCCTGGTCTCTGAAGCCTCATCTCTGTTCCTGTCTCTGGGAAAGACCTTGGACTTAAGTTGCAGCCTTTCCAGTCCTGTCCCTGGCCCCATCTCTTTCTCCTCCTGACTCCCCAGATAGACCTGGACCTGTTTCCATCACTTGCTATGGCCACCGATGTGCACTGTGACCAGCACCCTGCTCTGCCCACCCTGTTCAGATGGTGCTGGATGGTCCGTGAGGGCACTGCCTGTGCCTCAGCTGCCAGCTAAGCCTCATTCATGGAGGGATGTGTCTGCCCTGGCACATTCCTCCATCGTGGGGAATGTGCTACATGTTCATAGAATCGTAGAATGGTTTGGGTTGGAAGGGACCTTTTAACATCACCTGCTTCCAACCTCCTGGAAAGGAGCAGGGACATCTTCACTTAAATCAGGTTGCTCAGAGCCCTGTCCAACCTGACCTTGAATGTCTCCAGGGATGGAGCATCTACCGCCTCTTTGGGCAACATGTGTCAGTGTTTCGCCACCCTCATTGTACAAAAATTTCTTCCTTATATCTAGTCTGATGTTGAAGAACAAGAAAAAAAAAAATCTTGAAATCCCACCCCAAAATTTGATGCTGCTGAACACTCACCGCCCTGCAATTTCTACATGCTTGCAGCCTTAGGATGGCTGAGCCCACTTGAGCAAAACTACCATGGGAAGAGAAACTACTCCTACCCCGTTTTTAGGGAGGATGATGGAGGGAGATCGATGGATCGATGGATGCTAAAGAAACATGGGGCAGAGCTGGAGCAAAACCATTTCACTTCCTTTGCCATCCTGCACAGCACTTCCACCCCTGGGGTCCCAGACAGGTGGGAGAGGGTCACCCCTGGCTGGAAGGCAGGGCAGCACACGCGGCGATGCCATGTAGGGCCCCCCTTCTCTGTGTGCCCAACGCCTCAATGCTTGGCGCAAGGATGGATTTGGGGTGGCGGAGCTGGATGCTCCCTCTGGCAGGGTCCACAACTCGATTCCTGTGTTCAGTTTAGGGCCCCTCACCCCAAAAAGGCCATTGAATGACTCGAGCGTGTCCAGAGAAGGGCAACGGAGCTGGGGCAGGGTCTGGAGCACAGGTCTGCTGGAGAGCGGCTGGGGGAACTGGGGGGGTTTAGTCTGGAGAAGAGGAGGCTGAGGGGAGACCTCCTGGCCCTCTGCAACTCCCTGACAGGAGGGGGCAGAGAGGTGGGGGTGAGTCTCTTGAGCCAAGTAACAAGCGACAGGACAAGAGGGAATGGCCTCAAGTTGTGCCAGGGCAGGGTTAGACTGGATGTCAGGAAGCATTTCTTTCCAGAAGGGGTTGTTGGGCGTTGGAATGGGCTGCCCAGGGAGGTGGTGGAGTCCCCATCCCTGGGGGGGTTGAAGAGTCGGGCTGACCCAGCGCTGAGGGATCTGGTGGCGTTGGGAACTGTCAGTGTGAGGTTAATGGTTGGACTGGAGGATCTTTAAGGTCTTTTCCAGCCGAGGTGACTCCGTGATTCTGTGGCTCTGGGAGCCTCGCACACCCCGCGGATCACCAGCCTGAAGCAGCCGGGCTGGATGTGGGTGGGGGATCCGCCGGCGCGGAACGCCGCGCAGGCTGCTTGGGGGAGAGTGAAACGGGGGGACGGGACGGGACGGGACGGGACGGGACACGCGGTGCTACATCGCGCTGCGGAGCTTCCAGGCAGCCTTCCGCGGCCGCGGAGCGAGCGGGGAGGGCCTATGTGGGGTGGAGGTGGCGCTGCGCGGCGCTGCGCGGCGCTGCGCGGGGGGCGCCCTTGCGCGTTTGTCTTGCGCGGCCGAGTGACGCCACAAAGGCCGCCCCGCCCCGCCGCGCCGCCCCACGTGCGCGCCGCCCCGCCGCGGCAGTGCGCAGCCGGCGGCCCCGCAGGCAGGTGGGAGCGCGGCGGGCGGCTGGGCCCCCGCCCCGCCCCGCCCGGCCCGGCCCGGCCCCGGCCCCGGCCCGCCGCCATGGGCGCCTGTGCCCCCCCCCGCCCCCGGCCGCCGCCGGCCCCCCGCCCCGCCGCGTAAGGCAGCGCGGCTGGACGCGCAGCGCCTCGCCCGCAGCGCTGCGCGGCGGCCCCGGCCCCGGCCGCCACCATGGGGGCCGCCGCGGCGTGCCGGAGCGCCGCCGCCTTCCTCACGGTGAGGCTTTTTTTATTTTGGGGGGGGTGGGGGGTGTCGGTCCGTCCCTACGGGCGCGGCCGCGCCACCCGCGTAAGATCCGCGGGGGTTGGGGGGGATGTGCTGCAGTGCGGGGCTGCCTGCCCGCCCCTCCTGCCTGCGGGGGGGGGGGGGGGGGGGGTGTGTGCGTGTATTTGGGTGTCCTGGCGTCCCCCTCCGCGGCGCCCTGGGGTGTGCGGGGCTGCCCTGTGCCTTCCCCGGGGGGGGGCTGCCTGCGCCAGCCCCTGCGCCCCCAGCCTCGGCAGCGGGCACCGCCTGGGCGCAATTACCGTGTGTGTGTGTGTGTGTGTCCATCCTCTCCATCCCCGTTTTACTACAGGCGGGCAAAAGGCCGCGTCCTCCCTGGAGGCTCATCCAGGGCTGTGCCGCCCCTCGAGGTCTGACCCATCCTTGCGTCGCGCCCCTGCCGCCGCTGCCGAAGCTCGGCAGAGGCTGGGCTCAGTCTGTCCGTCGGTCCGTCCGTCCCAGCTGCCACCCTTTGCTCAGGCAGCGAAACTCGCCGCCACTGCTTGCAGGCGGCTGCTCTGACTTCTCTGGGAAACGTTTTCCGGTGGGTTTACCTTCCCAGGCGGGGCCCTTCCCAGTCAGCGCTTTGGGGTTACATCCTGTCTTTTTGGGGAGAGGCGGTAATTCGGTGTGTCAGGCACACGCCGCAGCTGCTGCGGCTGGGTTGTGTAACCCAGGAGTGCACTTGCTCTTGAACTCAAGGTGGATCTTAGCAAGCTGGTGCTGGCTCGACAGGAATCCGAGTAAACAAAAAAAATAATCTAAAGCTGGGAGAGCATTAGCGGGGAAACAGCCTCGTTGCTTTGAAGGCGAAGGGTAACTTTGCGGAGCAGCTCGGGTCCCTGCACGGTGCTGGCCGGGTGCTGCCGAGCGCCGGTTTCTCACCGGGAGAGGCGAGTGCTGCTGCACGCCTGGAAGATGAGATGCTGATGGGGAGCTTGAGATACGGAGCTCCAGCTGGGATCCTGGAGGTCAGTTGGGAATGGCGGGTGTAGAGGGAAGGGGAGGGGGAGGGGAAGACTGATATAAAGGTGTAGGGAAATAAAACAGTAATTTTGCAAAATGAAGCTGAGATTCTGAGCAAACGCGTGTGTATACTGCTCGTGCATGCATGTACTCAAACCCCTGTGTCTGTTGATCATGCGAGCAAAAGAGCCATGGGACAAAATTCCTATTTTTTCGTGAGCTGGCAGAATGCTCCCTTGGCCACTGGCCAGGGTTTCTTCACCTGACATCATTATCTTCAAAAATGTGGGCAGCTCCCTTTGGCCCCACAAGGAGTTAATGTCTTTCCAATGTGATGGGAGTACGTTCACATCAAGACTTGGGGGAATCTCTTACTGGTGCGGCAAACCTGGATCCGTCCGGCCGCTTGGTTTTTGAGCGATAGCTGCTGGGCAGTGGCTGTGTAAGGTTATGTTGGCTCTGGTTTCCCTGGCTTGCCGTGGGCTTTGGGCACCCGCCAGCTGCCGCAAGGTAGTTTCTACCATCTCCCCCAATGCCCTTGCCTTGAATGGGTGTGAAGTCACCTTGCTTGGACTGGGGGCTTTGAGGAGCCTGGGGGATTTCATCTGCTTGGAGCAAAACTGTGGCTGCTGGGGATGCTCATGAGCCCTGGTCAGCGCTGGCTGCAGGAATAGCTGCTGGGTTTTCCTTTGTGGGCACCAGATGTGCCAGCTGGTGCTGCTGTTTTGGCACGCTCGGCTGCCAGCGTTCTGCTCTCGAGATGTAGTAGAGGGACTGCTAAGCAGGGTAAGCCCTGGACTCTCGGTTTCACAAACCCCAAACCAGCTGGTCGTGTTGCAAGAAGCAGAAACTTGCTTTGCTCTTCAATACTCTGCTCGCAGGCAAGTTTTTTCAGAGTGAGTAACTTGATCCTTTTTACCGTGAGCTGGACAGGAGGTGGGCTCCTCCTGTCTGTGAAGTTACCGTAAAACTTCCAGACCAGTTTATTTATCTTTCTGGGTTTATTTTATAGTTGTTGGGTTTTTTTCATCCTTTAATGTCACAAGCAACTTCCCGATGCTGGCTGGTGGAGGGTGCAGTTGACTTTCAGGAAAGGGGGTGGGCTGTGCACCCCATCCCCAAGCTGTGCCAAGGCATCGCCATGGAGCCAGCTGCCATTTCTACCAAATTCTGCTGGTTTTGCTTGGAAACAGTTCCCAGAGCATCAGTTTAGCACTGTTAGTCTTTGCTTGCTTACAGCTCTCTGCTCCCGCACTTTTCTAGCAGGGTCAAGTGTCCCGCGTTTAGCTGGCTTTTGTCTTCTTTTCCTTTTTCTTTTTCAATTTTTATTTTTTAGGTTTGCCACTGCTTCCCTGCAGGGCTTGCAACAGGGCAGCACTGTACACAACCCAAGATTGACTGTCTTGAGGTGTCACCCCGTTTCAGGACGCAAATGCTTGTTGATCCACCAACTTTCTGCTGGTGTTTTGGGTCCCAAATGAGCTGTTGAGTTCACAGCTACATTCCTTGTGCTCAGGAAGTTTGTGGCCCCCTAAAAGCTATTCAAGGGTAAATTAGTACGAATTGCCCATCGGGTCTCCTGCAGCATGCAGTTATTTAAGAGGGTGATGGAGACATTGCATGGATGCCATCATTGGGATGGAGTTATCGGGCTGGGTGGTGGTAAGGTGGGTCATGCCCATGTCAGCTGTGGGGTGCTGCTGGCTTGCGGGTTTGTTTCCAGCTGAGCACAAAGGTCCCCTTGTCTGAGCCATTGCCCTGATGTGAGGAGGTGAAAATGGGAGCGTTCCACACCTCATCTGCTTTCCTCATACTCCTCATATAAAATCTCCATGTGTTGGAATGGGTGAAGGTGGCTGGGAAGCGCCTTTTCTGTGCGGTGCAGGGTGGTTGGGCTGAGTTGGGGATGCTCTTTGGGGTTGTGGCCGCCCTGTTGAGAGCTGCTCCTGCATTGGGCACGGAGAGCAGCACCGAAACTGCTTGTAACCAAATCTGCACTTTAGTGTTGTCTTGCATCCATTCCTTTTTTCTGTGGTTTTTTTTTTGTTACCCTGTATGCTTTCTTTGGTATTGGGAGTAATGAACTGAAATCCAGTGGCTAAGCAGAGCCCACTTCATTACTCTGTTACTTTTGTCACTGAAACTGCATGTATCGGCCAGAAAAGTTTTGTGTGCTGCTGGGCAGTCCTAAGGATGAGGGACCAAACCAGCAGACACCCTTTTTTGTTGAAGATGTCGTTCTGCTCTTGGCTTTCTCCCAGATCAGAGTGGTGCCAACCACAAAAGCTGAGCAGCTGAGGTTTTTTTAGGGACCAGAAGTGCCAATCCGAATAAATAGTGGATGCTCGGTGCTGCTTAGCCTTCCCCCCACTGGGACTTGCTGTTGTCCCTAAGCTTGGAAGTGCATGCGCAGCTGAAGATCTGGAGATGTGCAGAAGTGCCAGTGCCACTTTGCTTGAGATGGGGTTTGGAAAAAAAAAAACCACAACCAAACAACAAAACCAATAAAATAAAAAACCAATCTGGTGCTATTGCATTAGTGCAGTCCCACTGCCTGTAGTTACTTGCATGACTGATGGAAAGATCCTGGAGATGGGAAGGGAGAGCAGGGGGGACATGTGCTTGTGTAGCAGGGTTGTCCGTGGGTTTCCTGAGGTCTGACTTGATGAAGAGGGAGAAATCAGGAGCTGAGATGGTAGCACACAGCTCATCGCTGGCAAGGCAGGAGAGCTGCTGCCTGTCCTGTTTCTCCTGACACCCTGTCCCGCTCAGTGTCAGCACGGGGAGGAGGATGAGTAACACGGGTGACACCCCCCCACCCCCCCCCCCCCCCACCCCCCCCCCCCCCGCAACCTCAAGAGACCGGATCCTGCTTTATCTGGTTTGCTAATGCAGGGCTGCGTCATGAAGATTACCGGCGGCAGGTTTCCTTAGAGCCAGCTAAGCACTTTGTTAAATCGTGTCTTAGGGGAGGGGAAAAATAAAATGCATCCTGTAAACCTTTGCTGCCTGCCAGGGCAGCCCTGCTTTTTAATTTGACGTGCTGTAATTAGCCTGGCTGCTGCAGGATCTTTTGTCAACTCCAGCGGGTTTACCTGCTTCTGCCTGCTCTGTAATTGCTGCTTCAGGAAAAAAAAAAAAAAAAAAAAAAATTGAAGTGTTTTGTACAAATCCCAAGCTGTAAATTATTTAGCAGGTGAAACAGAAATGTGCTCTGTGTTTCCAGGAAGCAAGAGACTGCACCAAAAATGACGCGGCGCAGCTTGCGGCTCTGCTGCGATGTGCCTTCTGCAGAGTCATGTTGTTGGGAGGCATTTTTTTTTTTTCTTCTGAATGTATTCTTGCTGGCTGATAGCCTGGAATAGGTAGCAGAGCAAGAGGCGAGGGCTTGTATAACATAGCCAAGTGATCTATGTGCCTGGCTGTGCGGTTGAAAAGTGTTAGGGTCTCTGGTCTTTCTACCTTCAGTGTAGGAAAGCACCTTTGGAAATTCAAGGTAACGTTGGCTCGTTCTTCTCTCTCCCTCCTGACTCAGCCTGAAGCTGTTTGAAAATGTTTTTTCTATTGCTTTGCGTGTTAGATGAGGTTGTGTCAGCCTTTCTTCTGATACATCTTTTGTTCTTGCTGTCTTATTTCCTCTGGCATAACTGACATTAAATCCAGGGACCAGAGGTCTCCTGGAGGAAGTGGAGATCCTGCTTGGTAGATGGAGGTTCTGTTGGTCATGGAGGAGCCTCAATGCAAAGGAATTAAGGGAATAAAGCCCTGGAACTGGAAATAGGTAAACAGATTTGTAGCAGTCATCTAGCCAAACCCAGCTGGGTGCAGTTCAGTGTCTAAAAACTGGGGACCTTTTACCTGTATCTGATGCAATGAGGAACTGAGTTACAGCAGAGTTCCTCAAAGAGCTTAAAAATAGCATGAGGTTTTCTCTTACGTTGCCAACGCATCTGGTTTAAAGTGGGTTGAGATGTGGTTGGAGGCTCGAAGCAGAACATCCCTTGAGGTCTCACCAAACCATGATGCTTGTGCAGGGTCATAAAAAAATCATGGCAGTGCAGAGGAGCTCAGAAATAGTCCGATAATGCTCGCTAGCCTGGTTTTCATCCTGGTTTGTGTTATTTAGAAAGGTAACTATTTGAACAAGTGCAAATTAATAAATACAGAGGAGGAAAGTTTTACAGTCAGAACTGCCACCTGCATGTGTGTTTTGTCTTCTTGGCAAGCGCCTGGCTCGTGCTGGGGCCTCTTAGCCCTGAAACACAAAGCTGGTCTGAATTCTCCTGGGGTGGCCAGGTAGCACATACTGCTGAAACACAATTAGCAGTATTTACCGCCATGGCAGGGTTGCAGTGTAAATGATGCTTAGTCTCGCTGAGAAGCGTGGTGTCAAATTTAAGGAATTATAATTGTAGCTGGGGATGTGTCCGGAGAGTGTGCTGCTGTCTGCACCACTTCTCTTCCACCCTGATCTTGCTGAGCTCCCACCCCTGGGTGTAGAAACAACTCTGTGGTCCCACAGCTCTGGGTCATCCCTTGTGATCCTGCAAGGGATTGCTGGCAGAGGGGGCTCCGGTCATGCACTGTTGTTGACTAACACCTCCCATCTGTCTTCCAGCTGCTCATGCTCCTTGGCACCGCTGATGGTCAGTCGAAGCTGACCTCCGAGCAGAATGCCATCAGCCTCTCCCCTGGCAAGTACCGCCACTTGGACCGTGCCACCAACAAAGAACTGATCTGTGACAAATGTCCCGCAGGAACCTATGTGTCTAAACATTGTACAAAGAGTACCTTAAGAGAGTGCAGCCCTTGTCCAGATGGGACTTTTACGAAACATGAGAATGGCATAGAGCGATGCCACCCTTGTAGAAAACCCTGTGAACTGCCAATGATTGAAAAAACTCATTGTACTGCCTTGACTGACCGCGAGTGCACTTGCCTGTCTGGTACGTTTCAGACGAACGATACCTGCGTCCCTTACACGGTGTGCCCGGTCGGCTGGGGCGTCCGCAAGAAAGGAACTGAGACAGAAGACGTTAGGTGCAAGCCGTGCCCTCGTGGTACCTTTTCTGATGTGCCTTCTAGTGTGATGAAGTGCAAAACATACACTGACTGCTTTGGGAAAAACATGGTGGTCGTCAAGCCTGGGACGAAGGAGAGTGACAACGTCTGTGGTTCTCCAGCATCTCTTCCGAACACATCCTTGACTTCATCAAGCACTGAAGCAGGTGAAGAGCCTAATGAAGTTCCACCAACCGCTCATCTTCCCAAAGGTAATGTCCACCACTGAAACAGGGATGTGGTTTTGGTTGTGGGATTGTGCTTCTGCTGTGTTCAGGGTTGACTTCAGGCTCTTAAAGGGCAACCTGCTCCAAAGTGTGGGTGGCGCTTTTGCTTCTTGGCCAGAAGGCAGCTCCGGGGTGCATCAGGTTGTCCTCACTTGTGTTAAACCATGCTTAACATTATCACTCAGGCTATAGTTGTGATTGTACTCCTGGCTGTCCTACTGTTTGGACTGAAAGGACGTCACATTCCCCAGCTGCTTCTCCCATCTGAGTGTTGTGCTGGCACAAGTCTTTGTGCATACGTGGCAAACCTGAGCGGGGTGCAGCAGGAAAGCCCCAACAGGAGAGGAGCTTTGCTCCACCAGACTCCTTTCCTGCCCATGCTTTCTTTGTTGTGTTTTGCCCCGTACTGTGCCAGCATATCGGCTGGAATGGGAGACGTTGCCAAAAGAGCCCTCCAGGAATCTAGGCTGTCATCAGTTTTTTTCTTTAACTTCTAAGACTTCTGTTAGTTATCACTGGTGGGGTGAACCAAGTTGAATTCCCTATTCTCTTGTTTAATTGGAAATGATATGCAGTGGTGCTGTGGGACCCCATCTGAGGTGGTGCTCAGCACTCCCTGCAAAGCAGCCTACTTACAGTGTCTCAAATGAGACATTTTATTAATAAAATGCAACTTCTGGTGGCCTGTACACCTGAGCTGGTGAATGCAATAGCAGGGAAGTGTTGACAGTGGTAGACTCCAAGTCCTTATCCTTTGTCATGTCTCAAAGTTTGATATGATGTTTGTGTGTGATATGACGTTTGTGTGTCATTGGGAGAGCACACAAGGGTGTTCCCTGGCCTTTGAAATCAACTGTAGACAATTAGGTAAAAGTTTAAGTGTTTTCCGTGTTTGTATCCTGCTCAGAGTGTTTTGGGTAACCAAGACAGAGGCAAAGTCAGCTTACAGATAGTTACACCCACTCTCTGGCTCAGCTGGGTTGAGTTCAAAAGCTGAGTTTCTAAAGTAAGCTCCAGTTTTTGCCACAACAGCCCTTCCTCTTCTCAGCAGGCTTTGGTCATGCATCTGGCTGGGACCTGAGAGTTGTTGGTTGATAAGAAAACTCAATAGAGGTGGAAAGTAGCTCTTAGTGGGGGAATTTTGCTTTCTTCTGTTGCTTCAGAAACCTGTTTATAGTTGATGCATCCACAGCTGCTTGCAGTGCTGATAAAAAAGTTTGTGCTTCCTTAACAAAACATGGTAGAGAGATACTAAACCTCCAAATTGTCATGTATTTCTAGCCCAAATACTAAATTCCACAATTGGAGTAAAACAAATGTTCATAAACCTAAGAAGGAAAAACCAACTCCCTCATAGTTGTAGGTTTTCTGGGAAATACTGAATATGAGACACACAGATTGACAACATGCCTTTCACTCATCTTTTTTTTGATGAGCTGCCAATAGCCTTAACCAACAAGGGTCATTTTTACCTTGAACCTACCTCTGTAACTGTACCCATCTGTTCCCAGAGCCAAACCTCGACTTCACCTATTCCCTTTCTCGCTGCTTGGCATTGGGTTTCTGTCTGCTGGCCAAGCAGATGCTCAGGCAGGTCTTAGACCGTGATGTGATGCCGTATCGCATCTCCAGTGCCGTGACACTGAACTCTCCTCTCCTTTTACAGGTCTGAACTCTTCAGTTCCTGATTTTGTCCCCTCTCCAGCACCCCGTGCGTCCAGCACCATGGCAGAGCCGGCAGGCTACTACAACGAAACCTCGGCCAACGAGACGGATGGCGTTGGTGGGATCCTCACAGGCTCCAGCACCATCGGCCAGGCACAGAGCTACCGGCACAAGCAGACCAGCCAAGCACTGGAGAAGCAGCCGTCACTGGAGATGGTGGGGGGCGAGAAGTCCAGCGTCCCATACAGGCCCCCCCGGCGAGGGCCACAGAACAGCCACCAGCACTTTGACATCAACGAACACTTGCCATGGATGATTGTCCTGTTCCTGCTGCTGGTCCTGGTGGTTATCGTTGTCTGCAGCGTCAGGAAGAGCTCACGGACTCTGAAGAAGGGACCCAGGCAAGATCCCAGTGCCATTGTGGAAAAAGCTATTATGAAAAAGTCCACCACCCCAACGCAGAACAGGGAGAAGTGGATCTATTACTGCAACGGGCACGGTGAGCAGGAGCGACTGGGGCCCGCGGGGGGTACTGTCCTCTCTACCATCCCACATGGTGCTTTGGAGGGGCTGCCCCCATGTCCAGTCACCAGTTGCTTTTCTGACATGCTGGGTTTTGTAGTGAGGACAAAGCCCATATACTGGTTCCTCAGATGTTTCTTTATCCTTGGCTTCTTCCCCTTGCTGTTCCCATGGTGTGTCCCTGTTCCTGAAGGAAGGGTTAATGGAGGGAATGTCACCTGCTTGCCCTAGCTCCTACTTCTCCTCACCCATCCTTGATAGAAGGATTTCGAATGAAGGCTCCTTCCCCCCCCCCCCCCCCCCCCCCGCCACTTTTCTGTTTTGCACTCTCCTTATTCTCTCGGTGACTCAGGCGTGGGTCTGGTTGTCTTTCATGTTGTCCTTTTTCCCTCATCCCGTCTGTTTCTGGAAGACTGAGTCATTACCCGCCTCTTGGCAGCGCCTCAATTTCAGGTTCTTAGCCCTAAATCCTGACTGCTGGCTTGTGTCCCCAGCCCTTCGCCCATGCTGGAGCCAGGACAGTTGTCCTTAAAGTCTGTGTCGTGGAGGCGTACAGCTCCATGAGTGTTGTCAGGTCTTCCTGGAGGCTCTGCTTTATAGTGTTTTCTGTTCTTTTGGTGGATGACTTGCTGTCAGCTTTTTGACGAGACTTTAAAGATGACCTGTTGTGGTCATTAAATTGAAATTTGTAAAAATCAATGGTATATTAATGGTGGCATGAATGAGAACACCAAGCAGCCATGATCTCCCTAGTAGCATGTATGGTTCTTCCTCTGCAAAGCTACGGTGGCAGTTTTGACGCTCCCCTTTTCTTGTGCAAACAGCACTGACGAGTCCTTACTTTGGGTTGAGGTTGCTCAACCTTAAACATCCGTTCAGTTAACCTTTAGAAAAGCACATTTAACAAGGGAGGCCAAACAAAGAATGGATTGAGAAAAGATCGGAAGGTTTAAGAGAGGTCAGTCCTTGATAAAAGTCATCCATGAGTGCTTAAGTACAAAGCAAAGAAGGCTTCTGTCATGTACTCTCTTCTCTTTTGTGCTGATTAATAGACCTATACTTTGTTTGCCTTCATTAATGCATTTATAGAAACAAAAGGTCTTGTTGGAATTAGTTTTGTGCCTTCTCTTGTGTTTGTGCTACTTATCAGGGTTTTTTTTTTAAGTCTTGAATTCTTATGGTACAGTTCCTTGAGCTTTCTTCCGTTTGCAATAACTTTTTCTAGTAACTCCTGCACTCCATTGTCTCTGAAATCTGTACCTGAAGCATGGTCCTTGAGGCCATGGTGAGTGATCTGCAAGAGCTTTCAGAACATTACTAGATGTCCTTATTTGTGGGCACTACCAGAAATACTGCATGGCTTTGACCATGGTTCATTGACCAAAAGCAGCTGGTTGTTACTAACTTGTAGTAACTTTTCTTCTCCAAGACCTTAATTATGAGTTGGTTGAGTTTCTGACTCTCTCGTGTTTTATGAAGCATCTTAGAGCGGGAGCTGACTTTGTATAGGGCAGGGAGTGCTCGAGTGCAGGGACAAGACCAAGTTGCTTTGAGCAGGTGCAGCTCTGGTTTCTAAATGGGTGTTTCAGACACTGTGCAGAAATAAATGCCCGTACTGCAGCTGGTCCTTCTCCTGGAGGCCACGTTAGAGCTGCCTTTGTGGGCAGTGCTGTGTGTTTGGTCACCAAGCATGATTCACGTTAAAGAAACAGTGCATGTAAGAGAAGGTGATACATGGTGAGCAGTGAGGCTATGTTAGCTCATTTGGGTATAACCCTGCCTCCCAGAACTTGTCATCCTTTGGGGGATAGCATTATTCATGGAGCATCCTGTGCTTTTCAAGGTGAGTTGTTCCAGTCTTCTCTGTCATCCTTTAACAGCTAAATAATCACATTCACAAAGGTATTTGCTAAGTTTTTGCCTTGTCTTGGGAATAAGCTGGATGTAACAGCAAAACCATGTTTAGATGATAAACTGGCCCAGTATCTGATCAAGTCTCCCAGGTCTGGAGGCAAATTGCCCTGTTACTCTGGGCTTCTGGCTGGGTTGTTTTGCACATCCCTCCCAGTCATTCTTGCAGTAGTCACGCTGGTTCCGTGTTGGCACGGGTGGCTTCATGACTTCCTCCTGTCACTGAATGTCCTCAGTTGAACTTCGTGCAATGAAGGCAGACAGACGAGCACAAACCAATTAATATTTTGTCTTGCTTTGAGTGCAGCTCTGGTGTTGCCTAAATTGCATTGTGTTATCTGGAAGGGCTTTGCTCATTAGTTCTTACTTGGTGGTGGTGCTCTGTCATGTCAGATTTGGAAATTGTTCTCCTCCACAGTGGTGTATAAATCCCTCTTTGGTTTTCCTATTGAAGCATCTGGCTCTTAAGACTGTTTACTTGAAACAAGAGAAGATGTAGTGCGATAGAGGAATTGACCTTTTACTTAATAACTGGCTGTACAGCTAAGATGTACTGCAGAGCTGCAGCATCATGGCTTAGCTTTCTGCTGTTCTAGCAGTGTTTGTACCCAAATCATGCTTCATCCTGAAGCAGTGTTTGAAACGAGGGTGAATATGGCTGGGAACAAACTTCAAGCAGTTGCAAAGAAATCTTTCCCCTCCTGTGCTGCTAGTGCAGATCGCTCCATGATAGGCAGCCAGAGCAAAGCCCTCCGTAGGTGTGAGGACCGCAGTTGCTTCCCAGGTCTTCAGGTGACAGCCTGGTTTGTGGTTGCACAAGGGGTGTGGAGGGCAAGCAATTAGGTTTAAGTCATTTTCTGAGGATGGGGGTGAAGCCCCAGAGTCTGGTGCTGGCAGTGCACCCGCATTCATATGACCTCCCCACCTGTATGTTGGCTGGCCAGGCCAGCAAGGGGTTGGGGCGTGTTTATTGCTGGGGCAAAGCCTATGTACGTAGTTGTTGCGCAGTCTCCCCTGCTTCCTCCTAGTTTGCTATCTCCTCCCTCCTAATCCTTTCGGTAAACAGCTTTAACCTTTGAAAGGGAAGACTGGGTCTGACGTAGGTGCTGCAGCCTCTGCTCGGAGGAGCTGTGCTTGGGCAGGTGACCTCACACCGGCACCTCTCAAGCTTTCTGTGGTGCCAGACAGACATCTAAGGCTTTGCCTGGTTGGAGTATTTTATTACTGATTGCCTCAAGCCCTTCGGTTCCAGGTAAAGTGTGGTCAGGGTGGCATTAACGCTGTTCAGTGCTGGAGCAAAGACATCTCACTGTGGTTGGGCTGCTTCCCAAGAGAGGAGGATTTTAGGGTGGAAACGGTGGTTCGAACTCTTGCCCAGTTCTTGAAGGTGCTTGATACACTGAATTGCTTAAATAGATGAGAGAGGAGTGTGATACTGCACAGCAGTTGTGATCATGGGGCATTTCACTTGTCCTTATTGCCCCGTGAGGTGTCTATGCCCCATGCACTCTCTGGTTATAATACATGCCTTAAATAACAGCCCAAACCTAAAAATAGCAGTAGCTGGTCTAGACTAGGCCTGTGTCCTTAACGTGGACATGTTCCAGCTAAGATGGCACATGCCGATGATTCTCACTGGATTAAATGGTTCAGAGGTCTGGGAAGAGCTTGTGTTGACTAATGGCCTGAGTTAGCAACCAGCCTACCTCCATGTCTGTCCTCGTGTCCATCCCCATGACAGGGGTTCTCCTGAGCACTCCCAAGATCTCACCTACACAAGATTGAAAAGGTAGAGCAACACCAACGGTACAGCTGTGGTTGGAGAAGCTGGACTTCTTGCTGCTTCAACTGGCTCTTACGCTGTAGCTCTGCAAATGGGAATCCAAAGGGGAAAAACAGTTTGCCAGTTTTCCAAAGAAATTATCAGCGTGGTGCCTGAACGTCATGGGTACTGGGCTGATAGTGCTCTGTGGTTTTAACCTTGTACCTTTTCTAAGATCAAGAGCAGTTTACACACTGGAAACACTTTCTTCTAAACAATCCCTTTATTTTAACAAATAGCCATTTACTTTCTTCAGCTGTTTCCAAAGGCAAGGAATTGAGCTTGCAGAAACCTTTCGATAAAAATAGAGAATTGAAGCCTGTCTCTTGAATGTCTCGGAAGTGCCCAATTTGGCATCGTTCTATATCAAACATGAAGATGGGCTTGAAATCATCTTGCAGAAATTGCTGATAGTGTTGCCTTTGACTTTCACCCATTGAGTTGCAGAGGATGAAAGGCAAAGACTGTGTAAAATGTTATGTTTGGGGGTAAAATCTGTGTAGAGAAGAAGCTGCCTGGAATGATGTGCCAAGAGGCAAGAAGAGAGTTTGGTGATTATTTTTTTTTCTGGGAGTTGAAAGACTGAAGAACAGATCTTGGCAGCACTGGCCTGGCATGAGATGCCACTTCCCTTTTATTTTTCTTCAACTCTGGTAATTGCACATTATTACAGTGGGTGGTGAGAGTGAAGCCAGGAAGCCCCTGGTTAAATAATCAGAGAAATAAACTGTTCTGCAAAAGCTGTTTGCAGCTGAGATGGAGCTGAGGCTTGACTGCAGGTAGAAGAGTGTTTACTGAAAATGGCTCAAGATCGGAGTGGGGAGCTAAGGGGTGATGCTGGAAAGATGGGGAGTGTCAGGATTTGAGGGTCTTGGTTGCTCAGTTATTGGGACTCCCAGTTGTCAGCATGTCGGGAGCCAGGATCATCTTGTTTGCAGTTCGTAGAGAATAGTCCTTGGCTTGCAGCTCAGTTGCTGTAGGACTAGGGCTAGTCTGGGGCTTGGCCTGCTCCCAGGGAGGTTGTTGAGGGTGTTGAAGAGGGACCACATCTCTCGTACCTTGGAGACTCTGATGCTGCACTGCAGCTCTGAAGCATCCCCATGTGAATATAACCAGTGAGTATGTTGGCAGTAAGCGTTGGGATGTTTGGGTTTTTGCAGACTTGTCCTCACATGGAATCAGATACTCATTTATGGTTAGTGTTGGAAGATTCTTATCAGAGTAAAATTACTTGATTCTTTTTCTTTTAAAGAGACAGCACATGGCCAAAAAAAGCCCACACATAAGCATAATCCTTTATATAGCTTCATCACCTAATGAAGGGAAGCAAGTGCATGGAAACAACCCAGCAGGGGATACTCTTCCTCAAGCGTGGTGTCACTCCTTATTCAACTGCTATCCTAAATAAGGAAAACCCAGCTGCAGGGATGGCGCTCACAGGTCTATGCATGATTCTGGATGCTACTTTAGGACAACTCCTTAGTGTGTGTATGGGTAAATGAGATGAAAGCCACTTAGTGTAGTGGTTTTGTTTTGTAGATGTAGTTTTCTCCCTTTGATCAGCTCCTGAACAGATCGCAGCTTGGTGGCAGGAGCATCACGCTGGAAGGCAGGGCGAGGATGGAGGAGCTGCTGTGAAAACGCACCCCTGGGGAATCCGTCTCTTCTGCACATCTGCAGATCTGGGGAGGAGCGATAGGGATAAAAGCTTCACCAGTCTCAAACTGTGGTGACCTCAAGGTTTTGTGCCCAGACCACAGGTAGGGCAGAGATGGCCAGCAGCATCTCACGAGGGCGGGTGTGCCCATTGCTGCTAACATAATTTGGTAATTGCAGTTACATCTGGATAGGAGCAGCCCCGGGCTTGTGTGCAAACCCTAATAAGAGTCTGGCAGGCAGAGCATGAGACAAGGGATTAATGTCTGTCTACCTGCCAAAATGAAGAGGCAGAAGGTGTTCATTTGTTTTTTTCCAAAGCAGTCTCTCTTCTGGCATCTGCAGTTTAATAATCTGCAGGTGACTGCTGGTCCTCTAATGTCAGCCTGACCACCTTTGCAAAGACAGACCCAGGTAGAAAGGGAGCCTGTTAAATTGGACAGGGCAGGTATGTGCCAGGCACTGTGAGGAATATGAATGCTGTGGTACTGCTGAGCCTTAAAACAGGAATGTTCCCTTGCTGGAGCTTGTTTGACTGTGCAGGAGCTCTGTATTTCATGCTCCCTTTGTTCTAACACGGGAGCAATGCTCTGCTTCAGAGTGGGTTGAAGCAGCATTTCGTCTGCAACACGAACCTCTGCCATGGGAGCTTTGGGGTCAAATCTGATAAGTTAGGAAAAAAACCATCTTCCTTAAACTACTTAACTTAGAACTTTTCTCAGGTTTTCCCCGAACTCACCAACCTCTTGGGAATCTGTGTGGTTTCCAAAGGGCGTATGCAGGAGCTGACCAAGGCTTCGTGGTGAAAGGGAGCTTTGGAAAACATAAGCGAGGGATCTGTTTTGCTTAGAAAGGAGGAAACCTAATCATGTGCAGGTTTATCATATCTTGCTCCTCAGCCTTATTGCATTAGCAGGCCTGAAGACCGATGCTTGATTACTTTTAATGTGTGCTGCTACATGAGCCATCTATCTGCAGTGTGTGCAGGGCTGTGTGGAGCTGCCCTGGGAAGCTGGTATGTTTGCTCCCGAATCTGCTTTAAAAAAAAAAAAATTTAACCCCCAAACTATCCATGATCAAAATTCCTGGGTGGCCCCTGGCTTAATTTAATAAGGGACCGGGATTTGTGCCTGTCTGCTAAGGCACAGGGCTGAGTGTCAGAGACAGAGCAGCTCTGCAGGGAGAGGAGGGTTGTCCTTGTAGAAAAACATGCCGAGCCCAGGTTTCTTTTTCCAAAAACCTAGCACTGGTTTCTGCACCAGGAGGGCTGTGATTTCTCACATCAGTAAGGCTCTCACACATAACTCCTCGAATAACAAGGCAGATTTTTTTCTTCCTCTCTTGCCAAAGCTTTTTTTTTTTGGAGGGGGGAGGGTGGGGTGGCGGGAATGCAGGAGGCGAATTTAATCCTTGGGTTGGCATCTGCAGGTGTCTGGATATTTATATGGCTCTGGCCGTGGCAGTATGCTTGCTCAGGGTTACCAGCTGTCCGAGAGGGTTATAATGAAGATTAACTCTGTGAAAGCTGTTTAAAATTTAATAATTACATAAAATACTTAAGCTAGCCATTCCCTTTTAAATCAGAGGAAGAGCAGGTCCACTCTGCAGATCCCCGCTGTAGGGGGACACGCAGGGAGAGCATCCTGTGGTGGTGTGCAGGAGCTCACGTGGGTCCTGGGAGAGTTGGACCAAAGGTGCAGTTACAGAGGTGACTTCCACATAGCCTGTAGTGGGAAGGGAGGTCTTGTCTTGTGCTGACCCTCAAGTTCCCAGATCTGAAACGCATTCATAACCGTGTCTGATCACAGACCTTCCTTGATGGCCTGGTTTGGTTGAGTTATTTTCCAGAGAGTGTGTGGGAAGTGTTTGTCAGGAGTCCCTTTCCTGCCCTGCAAGATTATATTTTTTTTAAAAAAAAAAAACCAACCAACAAACCTCACCATTTAGTGGTTTGTTGCCCAAACAGTGCTTGCTGAGGATGTGAATCACTGGCTCCTGGGAGGGTCTGATACCAGCACTGTCCTCCATGGGAAAACTAGCAAATTGCTTAACAAGTCTTTGTAACTGTGTCCTTTCCTCCTGTCCCAGACAAAGGCTCTTGTTAAAATAATGGAAAGATTTGGGTTGGAAGGAACTTTCAAATATCATCTAGCCCAGCTCCCCTGCTGTGGGCGGGATATCTTTCATTAGACCAAGCTGCTCAGAGCCCCGTCCAACCTGGCCTTGAACCGTTCCAGGGAGGGGGCAGCCACAGCTTCTCTGGGCTGTCTGTTCCAGTGACTCACCACCCTCACAGTAAAGAAATTCTTGTTTATATCTAATCTAAGTCTACCCTCCTTCAGTTTAAAACTGTTGCCCCTTGTCCTATCACTACAGGTCCTGGTAAAAAGTCTCTCTCCATCTTAAAAGCTCCCTTTAAGTACGGAAAGGCTGCAACAAGGTCTCCCAGGAGTCTTCTCCAGGCTGAGCAACCCCAAATCTCTCAGCCTTTTTTTCATAGGAGAGGTGTTCCACCCTTGTAACCATTTTTGTGACCCTGATCTAACAGGTCCCATGTCTTTTCTGTGCTGAGGACCCCAGAGCTGGGCACAGTACTCCAGGTGGGGGTCTCATGAGAGCAGAGTAGAGGGGGAGAATCACCTCCCTTGACCTGCTGGCCACACTTGTTATGCAGCCTAGGATACAGTTGGCTTTCTGGGCTATGAGTGCACATTGCAGACTCGTGTCCATCTTTTCATCCACCAGTCCTCCAAGTCCTCAGGAGAGCTGCCCTCTACTCCTTCACCCTCCAGCATGCGCTAATACTAGTGATTGCCCTGACCCAGGTACGTGACCTTGCACATCTTCCAGACCTCCTCATCTATGACCTGAAATATATTTTGGGGGAGGAGTTGAGTTTCCAATAACCTCCCCTTATTGGCAAAATTTGGTGAAATTTTCAGTTTTTGGAAAGGCATTCGTGTCAGGGATTTGGGATTTCTAAGTGCTGGTTTGGCTGAGCCATGGTGCCTCGTCGACTGGAGTTTGGATGTGCTGCATCCTGGCTTGCTTGTACATGCAGGCTCTCGGTGTGTGCTCAGAGGTAAAAATAGGCTGCTGTGGCTGTGTTTCGCATGAGTCAGGAGGATATTTGGAGGAGGTAGGTGGGCTGAGCTCAGGAACAGAGCAGGGTTTGCAGTGATTTGGAGCTTTTATCTGAACGTAGGGGAGGATTGAGCTGCATCACCGCAGTTCTCTTGTCTGACTTGCATGTGCCCTTGGGCTGTGCTCTCCACCCCATGATGCCTCATCCTCAAGGTCTGTGCAAGTGTTGAAATCCAGCCAGCCTGTTACAGTCAGGATTTGTCACTTCATGTGGTGTACAAATTACTATTGCCCATCTCTGGGATACCTGTGTCAGTAGGTAGGTGGTGGAAGCTCCAGGTGCTCCAGCTCAGATTGATACTGAAATGATGGAGATCAGTTCCCAGAGGTGTCACGGGTGGACTGGTGGGAGCTGTCCCTGCTGGTGAAGGGCTGGAGCATGCAGTCTCCTGAAGTCCAGCCTTTCACGCATGAAGCTGGCTCTGGAACCCTGGGCAGATTTGCTGCTCACTGGATGAGACTGTGCGCCACAGGTCCTGGAGGATCTCCTGAACTTTGCTCCTCAGCTGCATAAGACAGCCTGTAAGACCTGAATTGATGTTGTGTTAATCTTTTTCTCTGTGCTGTCCATTCATTATTGGGGGTTGAGAGGACACATGGCTTGGGAGGGCTCTGTAGACTTGAGCATGAGATTTGCCTCAACAAGCACTCTTCTGAAAAATACCAAATTATGTTTGTCTTGAGCTCCAGAAATGGAAATGACAGCTTTTTGTTTGTGAGAGGGTGAGGAGAGGAAGGAACCGAAGCTCCTCTGTGGCTAGGCTGTGGTTAGACTTTACTGTATCTGCTGCCAGGTGCTTGGGTGTAGCCTTCTGGTGGGGTAGCTTTTCCACTCCTCTTGAGTTTATTTGAAGATGTGAAAAAGTAATGGCAGAGAAGAGAAATGGTCTCTTGCAGATATTGTACATAAGCATGCCAGCACTGCCAGTTACGGCCCCATGCTGTGCTGACCTCTTGCCCTGCTTGAGGCCAAATGACTGCTGAAGAACTGGGTTTGTGTCCAACCTGTGAATAGCAGGGCTACAGGAGATGAGCGAGGCTTGTCCAGAACAAGCTCAAGGGAGTCCTTAAAGCTCAGCCAGGTCCCATGTGCTTGTGTGATGACCACCTTGGTGACATTCATGAGTGGAAGGAGTGACTGCTTTGTCTACACCAAACTGCACTGCAGTACTGTGTACTCCAAGGGAGCTGGAAATGGGTGGGAATTGTCTTGAACCAGATTCAAAATAAGCAAATGGAAGTCACTGAAATAAACTGAAATGGTGTTTAGGGGGAAGATTGGGACAGAGGTGAGCAGTGTGCTTGGGGCAAGGGACCTGTCTGTAGAGCTGCCCTGCCTCTCCAGGAAGGTCCTTCCTTCAGCTCAGCATCTTTGCCGATGAGCTGGACATGTATTCAGCAATGCTGTTTGATTGTGCCACTCTGCAGGCATGTGTCCGTCTCTGGACTTGTCTCAGTTTGCCTCAGTTTGCTCTGACTGTAGACATGCCTGATTGCACCCATGCTCCTATGTGTGTACGTACACCCTTGGGCTTCCCATTTGCCTGTGCACATCACATTGGCCTTGTCCTGGCTTGAAGGGGAGTCCATTGCTCTGGGGTTATCACCACCTCAAAAATATTAGGTGGTTACACGGAGTAGCCTGTGACAACACTTTGAGAATTGCAATGTTCAGATAATGGCACTTGAAATGCCACCTGCCCAGGTACCCAGGACATGCATGGATGTTCTGTATCCTTCAGATGCTGTTGTTACCTGCTGTGGGATGGGTATGGCACGCACAGCTCTGCTGGATGGGGGTTTTATAGCAAGGGCTCCTCTTTAATTCCACTGTCTGAAGCAAGCGGAGTTGGGTGATAAATGGTGATGGTCATTGATGGTGATGATGGAAGGGGTGATGCTGCCTCCTGCATTAGCAGCAGGTTGGTGGCTGCTCTGCTGGGCTGTTCCTGTGGCCCGCGTTAAAAGAGGAGTCAACTTGGGCTGTTCTCCAGTATTGGCAAGCTCAGAGCAGCTTGAGCTGCCGATGTGCCTGTGACTGGCCTCATACGGGAAGCATGAAATGGTTGGGGTAAAGCACTATCCCTGCTGAGCTCAGCCATTTTTCTTGGGATTGCTGGAGCCTGGAGGGCTTTGAGCATCATCTCCAGCCTTGGTGTTTAGATGACTGTGGTGGGAGAAGGTCCACATGGTTCAGTGGGTGGGGAGGACCCAGGACCTAAGGTGGAGCTCCGCGCACCCTGGTGGGCACCTTCCCATCCCAACAGGACCCTCCGGCACTGTTAGTGCTCTGCAGAGTAACCTGTAGGACTTCTGGAAATACGGAAATAGTAGGACTGTAAGCTTATTATAAGCATTAACATTGTATTTTAGTTTTGAACAAGTGAATTAAGTTACTGTAAATGACTTGAGCAGTAATACTTGGCAGTGTGCAGCCGCAAGTTGTCATGTAATGGTTTTAATCTTATTTTTCAAGAACAGAGGGAGCAGTGGTTTTCTAACTGACTGGAGCCAAATCTGTGCTCATGTCTGTGTCTCTTCCACATGTCTCTGGGGTTTTGTTTGCACAATATTGTAGTGGATGTAGTGAACATATGAGGCTTAAATTCATTTAATAGTTGCAAGAAAATGAGTTTAAGGTTCTTATAGTATTAAGGTAGACATTTCCAAATTCGTTTTTAATGGAACATTTGTTTTCCAAAGATTATCATGCGCCATTAAGTCCTCTGCTGCCTGGTGCATTCCTGGGCCCTGGGATATTATTGCCAAGGGATATAAACATGTTTATGAGGCCACTTTATTGAACGGTGAGATTAAATACACTAAACTTGAAAATGTGAGTAGCAACACGAGCGCTTTTTGTCATAAATCTTGTGTGAGAGCACCAGGACATAAATGTCGTGCCACTGTGTGCAAATCAGCGTTTCTCACCAGTACAGCAGCTGTAAATACTGGGATTTATCAGCATTAAATACAGATAGCATGTGGGATTTTTCCTTCCCTGGGGGAGGGCTAGACGTGCCATATAGGGGTCATAAAACAACAGATTACGTTTTTATGCTTCTGTATGACTGACGTGCATGGGAGTGGGTGTGGGCAAAGCTCCCACCCAGCTGTAATGCTTCGTCTCACCGCGGGGCAGCACTGTCAGGGGTGGGGGAGACCTGACTGCTCATTTTATATATATATATGTGTGTGTGTATATATATATACACACACTTACATACATATATATGTATAAAAATAGGCAGTATTATCTATATATCTCTATATATTATTCAACCCAGGAAAAAAGTAATAATCCCTGAATATGAGAGCAGAAAAAACACTGCAAGATTTATGCACTGAGATAACAATTTATGCACTATATATAGTTATATCTCAGTGCATAAATCATTATCTATATATATATATCTATATATATATAGAGAGAGATATATATGTAATAGGTAGTACCAGACCTGCTTGTCCCTCTTTGCGTTGCTGGCATTGCCTTGGTTGACAAGCCTTGCAGAGCTTTTTCTACCCTTGTATTCAGGGATTATTTTTTTTTTTCCCCCCTAGGTTGAGTGATAGTATTGTCAGCAGCATAAACCCAGTGTTTTGCTGCTTTTATGTCAAAAGCAGCTGAATTTGCTAGCGTAAAGAATCTGGTTCCAAACCCAAGTTAGCTTTTGGCCTTCTTACTGACAGAGGTGTGTGATAGCTGAAGGTGCAGGGCTTGCCCGCCAGTATGATTTGGGCTGCCTGTCCTTCCTGCCTGGATGCAAATGCATCCAGCAAGAGGAATTTGGGATTTGCCTGGAATCCTGCAGGCAACCTGTGTCATCTTGAACTGAGAACCGCTGGGTCTGTCTCAGCGATGGGAAGAGTTAACAAGACCTGGCTTAACTCCTGCTACTGTGTTGAAATGTGATGGGTGATAGCATCTATTTATGTGCTTCAGATAATTAACCCCATCATAAATCTCAGTAGCGTGTTCGCAGCCTTTTCTTGTTTCTTAACGCTGGAGAACATTGTCTTTGTCTTGGGCTTATTTTGAATAATGAAGGTGGCTTTTTTCTTTTTTTTTCCCCTCTCCCTTCTGAACCTTTCCATACTGAAAACCAAGCCCTATGGTTGGTTTGTTTCTTGGGGGACTGCATCTCCTGTGCTGGGCTGGTGGGCTGAGCTTTTATGTTCGGAGAAACCCCAACCCTTGCGTCTTCATGTGAGATAGTACGTGCACATTGCTGTAAATCAGCTGGGGAGGGAGGTATGATGGTTACGGTGGGAGGAGGGTAAGCATGTGCAAAGTGCAATTTGTACTTCGGTGTTTCTGCTGTAGAGCAGGTTGAACACCGTCTGCAGATGCACTGATCACGGTGGAGTCATGGCTATGTTATCTAGCTCAGAAATGAAAACAAAACTCTATAGCGGGTCTTGATAAGCTTGCCTTAATAGTAAGAAGGATTTGGATCAAAAATATCTCTGAGTCTGTGTAGGGTTTTTTTATACGTATGTATGTATATGCTCTTACATGCACATGTATATAAAGCATATAATATCTAGAGATATATGAAATGTATATATATACATACATATATAAAAATATATCGGGCCATATAGGTTTATGTGTGCGTATATACACACTAGATAATATGATATCGATATTGAGATACATAAAAATATATCTGTATATATACACATACATATATGTATAAAAAAGGAGATGCAAATATATACCTTGGGCTGTATTGTTTATATATATTTTTTACATGTATATGTATGCATTTATTTGGCTATATCAGGGCTGCAACCTGAAGGTGCAGTTGGGAGGTCTGGTCTAAACTGCATTAGAAATTCTTAAATTGTAGGCTAGCAGGAAAGATCTTGGCTATGACATTTCTCTGTAAGCAGCTGTTTTGGCTGACACAGCTGTTGTGCGGAGGAAAAGAGAAATAGCCCCTGTAGCAATTGAGGCATGCTGGCTCATGAAAAACCCAAGGTGTGGTTACATCTCTGGAAAAAGTGAGTTTCTCTTTGCAGCTCATCTACACCAACCCTTTGTATGGTTGTTGGAAACAAGGTGTTGCTCAGCTTGATAAAACAGGGTTAATTAGTTATTATGAAGGAGGTATGGCTTTATTTTAACTCTTGACCTTAGATTGAAGAATAAGAGTGCTGTTTGCATTGCCCCCAAAGCTATAGGGAAGAAACCCTCACCATCTTGAACCAACATGTCTCAAGGGCCTTTCTGGGGGAAACTCTGCCTTTTTGCTCTTCAGATCCCCTACCAGATCATCCATTCACCCAACACTCACCTGGTGCTGGGTCTTCCATCCCATAACTGAGTCATCCCCACCAGTCTATGCTGGAAACAGCTCCAAGTCTGACTGTAGCTGCTATAGGTGCTCTGTTACGGAAATATTCATTTTTATAGGGATGCTTTGGTGACTCACCTCTTAATCCAGCCGCTGTTCAAAGCGGTGGCTGTGATGGAAGTGTATGGGCAAGCACGTTGCCGTCTTTCTTGTTCCTACAGCTGTGCATTGGCTGAGCACCGGGGTTTTTTCTGTGCTGGAGAGTGCAGGAAATTTTTATGGTTAAATTAACATGATTAATTTTGGAGTGCGTGTGCCTTGGTTAATTTTGGAGTGCGTGTGCTTTGATTGGAGCAAGCTATGGGTCTGTCACCCTTCACTTGCACAGCAGGTGTTGAGCATGTTACGGGTGCTTCTTGTCTGCAGAGCTCCTTGCAGTCTTGGACTCATGAAAGATCTCAAAAATAATAATAATAAAATCTCCAAACAAAGACCAACCAAAGAAAAGTAAAGCATGGCAATCTGAGGATGGGAGAAGCTTTGCTAAAGCTTAGGTAGACATGCTGGGAGGCTGCAGACCCCTGTGGCTCACCTGTAGTTCTTCTGCCCCACAGGCATTGACATCCTGAAGCTGGTGGCAGCCCAGGTGGGGAGCCAGTGGAAGGACATCTACCAGTTCCTGTGCAACGCCAGCGAGCGCGAGGTGGCAGCTTTCTCCAACGGCTACGCGGCCGACCACGAGCGCGCCTACGCCGCCTTGCAGCACTGGACCATCCGTGGGCCTGAGGCCAGCCTGGCCCAGCTCATCAGCGCCCTCCGCCAGCACCGCCGCAACGACGTGGTGGAGAAGATCCGAGGCCTGATGGAGGACACCACGCCGGTAATGACAGGCTGGGCTTTGCGTGCTCTGCTCTGCTGTGGCGCACGTCTTGCCAGGCCGTGGCGAGCATGTGGGCGTGTGGAAACCTGGCTGCGGCCTTGAGCTTAGCTAATAGCCGAGTAGCTGGACTCCATCTCCCCCTGGAGCACCTCAGGGACTTAAATATAAGCCTTACGTTACTTTTGAGCAAAGCTTTGCCAAACTTTTGAGCAAACTTTGTAAAAGTCTTGACAAGCTCTGGAGTCCTGTATGTTGCAGTGTGCTTATATCTTTGAGGGTCACCAGGAGGGCTTCATACTTGAGCCCTTGTGTTGAGGAGACAGAGGAAAAAGCGTCCCTCTTTCAACTTGGTCTTAAATGCTGTAGCTAAATCCTCAGGACTTTGTGAGAAGGGCCAAGCACCCACCAAGTGGTGGTGGTGTAGAGCAGGAAATTGCTTCCTCCAAGGCAGTGACTGGTGGCATGGAGGCTGTCCTCCACAGTTGTTCCCCTTCTGTGGCAGCTCTGGCCTTACAACAACCTTTCCCATATTTTTGTAAAATAAATTGCTGCAGGATATAAGGGTGGGGTATAAGTTGTTGGGAGCTGCCTCAGTGACCTTTGTGGTTTGTTTTAGCCACCACTGCCTTACCTGTCAGTGTACATTTGGGGCTTTGGCTCTGGTAAGTTGGTGGTTTTCTGGAATCAATCTTAAAGGTCATGAATGAGGTATCTTCTGAATGTGGAAGCCAATGGGACAACACAGGGATGGAGGTGGGAGCAGTTGAGGGAGGGCTGTTTCCCCTAAATCAGTTGGTGAAACATCTCCCTTTGGCCTTAGCAGTGACTCAGACCTAAAGCGGAATGTGGGGATGCTTGAAAATCTCTGTGGGCACTTGGTGGGGGCTTGGCAAGGTGGACCTTCGTGTGTAGCAAAGACTCTGTGGCAGAACATTTGTCAGGGTGGGGGATTCCCAAATCACATTTTGACCATCCCAAACTTCCTCCTATAAGAGGGACCATGGTCCCTTCGCCGCGTTGCATATCCCACGTCACTTCATTTCCTGTGCAGACATTATGGTCCCTCATAACCACAGTGTGAAATCGCGGGTTTTGATGCTTTGACAGGAGTCCTGGATTTGTGTTCTTGAGAGACCCCCTAAGTCAGCCGCATGCCAAGCATCACCCCATGCGTCCTGACCAAATTGTGGATAGGTTCGCTTTGCCCAGCTGCCCGATCACTCCTGCTCCCATTCAGTTGCTGTTTTTTTCCTTCCAGCTTCTAGTAATTAAGCAGCATGTAGCTTTCTCATTTCCTACCGCTCTCCGAGATTTTTCTTTATATCAAAGATGGAAAAAATGAAATTAAAAGCCTGAGACAAAGCTATGGTTAGGAAAAGGAGAGGCAGAGAAAATTGTCATCTTGCACACATGAATTAAAGTTTCCAGTGTGTGCAGTGTCCCGGCAAGAAGACAATGTGTCCTTCTCTCCTGGAGGAGGTAGTAACCTCTGTCCTCCTAGTTACTGCTTTGACTTTGAAAACAACAGCAAAGCATTGGGCTAGGACATCAGATGAAATGTGGGGCTTGTTCATCAGCACAATGCTGAATTAACAGACTTGGTCTATGCAGTGTTCAGTGCACCTGAGCATTGCCCTGTTTTGGCCAAGACTATCAGGTGGTGCTTCTCAAACAGCACAAAAATGTGGGTGGTAGCTCCAGAACGTGTTTTATTGTGTGACCTGTTGGGACGCTGGACTCCAGATGATGGAGTAACCATGAGCTGTTGGCTTGCCTGTGCCCTCTGCTCTGAAGAATGAATAAACTCAAATCTCAGGGATGCTTGTATGGAAGTCTTCTGGACTTTCTGACCAGCTCTCCTGGAGGATGTTTTTTTTTTTTTTTAAAATGATGTGTTACATTCCTCAGCATCCAGCATCACCTGAAGCCTGATGGTCCCCCACCACTTCACTTGCTTTCCTAAAAATTGGTAAAATTGGATTGCTGATTTTTGAGCAGGTGGCTCAGGTGGATCCACATGAGAAATGGGGCTCATTTCAGCAAAGGAGGTGTTTTTAAAAATTCACTTGAGCTGGCACCATGCATGCTCCCCCATGCATGCAATCAGGCTTTTTTGGATAAGCATCCCTCATGATCAACCTTAGTTGTTGGCCGTTCCCCTGCCCTGAAGGTCCTGGTTTAGTTGCTGCTCAGTAGCGCTGCGTGGGATGTCAAAGCTCAAAAGCACCCCAGGGTGCAGATTCAGCACGGCAGCACACTGTGTTTCTGCGAGGTATTACCTGCTGTAACCTGTCTACCTCCTCTCGCTGAGCTGGCTCCTGCACTGTGGCTGCAGGCAGTGATGGAATGGCCCTGGGAGCGATGCAGAAATCTTGGGGAAGCAGCTTGTGCGAGGGAGACTGAATCTCTGTAGCCTCGTGCTGTCGGCTGAGCTGCATTGCGGCGGTCCGGGCTGTGAGTGGCCGCATTGAGGTTGATTTTTTTTTTTTTGTTTTTTAATCTGCTGGTTGGAAAGCCTTTAATTAGAGCTAATTCAAGTTTGATTCTCAGTGATTTGTCTGTCCAAATGCAGACAAATCAAGGAGGTTTCTCTCCGTACTAGAGTGGTTTGATCTGGAGGAGCAGGTTGCCGCGTTGGTGGCAGACGTAGGTCCTGTGCTGCACCTCTCCAGCAACCTGCCCTGCAGAAACAGTCTGGCAAAAAAACCAAACAAAAAATAGTAAGAGCTTTTTTGAGCTGTGGAGGGAGTGAGGACTCGCATAAGCAGTGCAAATGCATATGTCTTCCCTGCAGCTAACAGTTGGAAGCCCTTGTGGTGACCAACCCAGCAGCAAGCATCCAGCGTGTGCTGGTGTGTCGTAGTGAGCCTGGGCAGGATGTGTGGGTGGCTGTGCCATCCGTGATGCCTTTGGCTCTTGCCCAGCGTCTGTGCAAATAGACACTCCCCCATCTCTCCCCATGGCCCTGAATCATAAGAAAGCACTGACACTCCCAACTCTTAGCTAGAAATTCTGTTACTGAATGACATAACTCTCAGACAGCAAATTGGTACCCTAAACCCAGCCGGTGTCCCTTTACCATCCCACCCGCTATCACATCTTTGTCCCAAATCCTTTATCTGGTGTCTGGCTTCAGCCTGTGAGACCTGTGGAGGCAAAGCTACTCTTTCCTGTCGTGCTCCATTCCCTCAGTAGCCTTTCAGGCTGCAAAATACGAATATTTACAACCCCCAGTTGGAATAAGGGAATTAATGGGAGTCTCTAGAGCGTTAGAGTATGTGGCAGGAACATTTTCCTTCGGGTAGGGAAGAGCTCCACTGAAGACTCGCCTTTTCTAGCTGCGGGAGATTATGCTGGTTTTGCATCGTGCTGAATGAATTTAGGTTAAAACGAGATTAGCCCTCTGAATCGCTTTGCTAGGGTTTTTTTGCAGCTGATCCAGAAAATAATGGTGAGCACAGCAGTTCTTGGAAGGTTTTTTGAGGTGCGTTTAACTCACAGGGTTCCCATTAAAGGTTGGCCCCAAGCGTGAGCACTTCTCCAGCCTGAGGTTTGCAAAATCTCTCCCTTTGCAAGCAGGCTTGACGGGCAGCATCTTGCACGTCTGGGCACTGTCTAGCGAGCATAGGCAGACCCCAAATTCGTGGTGCTGACAGCAGTGAAAATAAAGGATAGAGTGGGGGAAAGGGAGAGTGTTTTTCTGCTATCCCAGCATGTTGCAATTCTCCATTTTGGCATTAAAATTGGAAAAGTTCAGTGCAGTGCAGGCACTGGGTAATGGGATTTTTTTGGGGTGCATAACAGTGTTTTGCAGATACCAGTGGGTGTCTGTGCTTGCCAGGGCTGGTCTGGGATATTGCTGGCACAGCTGGCTGTGTTGGCTACTGTACGTGTCCTACTGTGAGCAATGCTTTAAGCTCTTCTATTTTCATTTATGGTTCTGCTGGCCTTGGCTGAAATATTTCAGGGAATGGATGGTGAGGAAGCAAACAGCCTTGCTCAGAGCATTCAGCAGTGCAGCCTCAGCAAAGCTTAAAAAAAAATATTAGTAAGGGAGATGTTGAAAATGGAGAGGGGGAGGCTGTGGCCCCAAGCCCAACAAGATTTAGGTCTGTGGCTAATTGCATGCCACAGATAATCCCATGAATTGGCAGATATGTCAGGGCTGGGTCTGGTGTGAGGTTTAAGCCGTGGGATTTTTGGGGGGTGCCAGAGAAGAGGATGTGAAAGCTTCCCTGTGTCCAGGCACACAGCTGTGGCAAGTGCCTTCTGACTCCTTCCTCTTTTTCAGGTCAAAACTGTGGGGTGGGGTTCAAAAGCCTAGAGCAGCATTCCCCAAACTCAGCCCCTGACAGCTCCTGCCTATCCCCTTTGTTTTTTATTTTGGCAAAGCAGAACTGGGCTGGACCCAATAATTAGCAATTACCTTTGTGCTGTGTCAACCTCATGCCTTGGTGGCAGAGCGAGGGTGAAGCTGGTGGATGGATTTCTCAGCTGGGGGGATGCAATCTGGGGAGCTGGGAAATGCCCAGGCAGCCAGGAAAAAGCAAAATTGCATGCAGTTTTTTCCTTCTGGACTTGCATCAGGTTTTATTCGAGGCATAAAGCTGTAGGATGGTGGCCAGATCCCTGGGGTAGGCATAGGGCCGGTTGGGTCATTTGTTGGAGTGGGCATCAGTGCTTTCACAGAATCATCTAGGTTGGAAAAGACCTTGAAGATCATCCAGTCCAACCATTAACCTCACACTGACCATTCTCAACTCCACCAGATCCCTCAGCGCTGGGTCAACCTGAATGTTCCTCCGGGTTTGCTCTAAACCATGAGTCAGTTTTTGTCAAACCAAGGTTGGGTTTGAACCAGGCTGGAGAATGTGCGGTAAACAAAAACGTAATAATTTATAAAGCAATATAAAGTTTTTATTTTTGTGTTTATATTATTTATAGTAGATGCAGTTGTATTTGAGATTTCCCTGCAGTGGTACCACATCTCCTTGGGTCTGTGTATTTGCAGTATAATGTGCTTGGGAGCATAAGATGAAACTAGAAGATGATGGTGTCATAACAGGTGAAACTCAGTACTGACTTAGCCTGTAAATGAGTTTGGCTTTTCATCATGGCTTCATCAACTCTTCGTCATGGTTTGAGCTGAAAAAATGGGTGGGCAAATCCATAGAAAGGAGAATCCGCCAGGAGCTGTCCTGCTTGGAGAAGCACCTGGCCCACGAATGGCCAGGGACAGTGAAGAAGAGCTGCTTCCTTCATGGATGGCTGTTTTGTTCTTCACCTCTAAACCCTCCCCAGACCCGGCATTGTCTGTCCTGGGTCACGTGAGACTTGAGTCGCTCTTCTCCAGGGCTGCCTTGCGTTCAGGGACGCCAGCCCCACCACAGAGCTGGTGTCAAGTGCTCTTGTGAAACCTGGCCAGTGAGGAGACGGACACAGAGAGGACATTTGGGCTTTCCCACCGCAGGGTGCTGAGCCTCCTCGTGACCATCCCATCCTGGTGAAGGGCTTGCCTGCTGCCCTGCAGCACCTGCACACCATGGCTGTGTCTCCTCTGACACCCTGGCAAGACTTCATGGCCTGGCCGGCAGCGTTACACCTTCCAAGGCCTGATCTGCCCTGGAGGTGGGACCCCCAAACACTGCACGCACCATGAAGCTGCTCATCCAAGAAGATCCTCCCTATGCCTGTGGGGACCACAGCAAGAGTGTCCCCCACTAACACCACCCTGCGTCAGCAACACTGCCCGCTCAGGGCTGCTGCCCAGCCCATCCTGCCTCGTGTGCTGGGGTTTCTCTTCCTGCATCCCCTGCGGAGGTGTAACAGACCTGGGAATATAGGGCTGGTGTCAGCCGGGTGTCATCTTTTGGCAGGGAATCTGGGAAACGGCCTCCTCGGTGCTAAATTTATCCCCCCACATCCCGGGAGGGTGCACAGCCACCCTCTGCAGCAACAAACCTGCCACCAGCTTTTTATTACCGCTTGGTTGCTGCAGGAGGAATTACAGGGAAGCATTGCCCAAGGGAGGGTTGGTTGGTTGTTTTTTTTAAATGCCTATGACTGCTGCTTCCTAACATTAGCACAGCAGCTGCAGTTTCTGTTTGTCCAAGTTGAGCTTTTATTGCGGTACAGTAAAACGAAGGCAGATAATGGGACCAACCAGTTCAAACAGAGCTGTTGGGAGCAGCTGTGAAAAGAAAACAAAGCCAAGCCTATGTCCTCTGTACCCGTGCCCTTCTGTTCCCTTTTCTTCCTTTTAGTAGGGACCTTCAGACACCCTGAGCTGCTTAGAACATCCTCTCACATGTATTGGGATCCAAGGGGATGTTGGAGCTTGATCCACATCCTAAAGAGCTGCTAATACACAGGAGCTTTTAGGATTTTTTAAATTTTTTGGCATTGCAAATCTCTTGCTGCAGTGCTAAAAAAAAAAAAAAATAATTTGGCAGAGCACTCTGGTACGACTGACTGGTCGCCAGAGACTGCTGATGCGTCAAAGCCACCGCGGCGCCTTTGGTTTTCATGCTGGACCATGCATCTAACAGTCTCCCGTATGTCTGTCTGCAGGTGCAAATGCAGCCTCAGTGGCAAGCGCAGGACCCGTGCAACGATGACGGAAAGGTGAGAAATGTGGTGGCTCTGGAAAGGCAAAAGGGCTGCAGAGGGTTGGGTATTTTTTCCAGCCAGAGCTCGGTTTCGCTTGAGCACTGCTGTTCTTAAAAATAGGAACGGCCAAGGTGGTTTCAAGCAAATGAGTCATGGGCTATGAATAGTGTATTTTTACACCTATCGAACAGGCTTCACCTCACAGCAACCTTTTGATTTCCCCGGCCTTTCAAAACCCTCATTCCCACTCGCTTTCTTTCCGCGGTTTAAATATTAACACGTATCCGAGCATCCTGTTTGCTTTGCCTCAAGCTCACAACCATTCAGCTATTTGGAAGGCTTTAGGCTCCCAGGACGCCTACAGTCAAATAATCTTGGCTGATTTTTTTTTTTTCCTAGTGTGCTTTAGCAGCTGTTTAATTAAACTCCAAATGACTCGCTTCTGGGAAGGGTTTTTCCCCTCTGCTGGGAAGGCAGAGCCGGGGCAGCCGGCTGCTCCTTGCCCTCTCTGTAATTGCTCCTTGGCCTTTGGGCCCTTTTTTGGAAATCAGGAGGTGGGTTTGTGGCTGGATATTAAATAAATGAGTTGCATGAGGAAAAACTAACCCCTAAAGCCTGTTTGTTGGGTTTTTTTTAGAGGGGAAATCTGAGTGTGTTGCAATTTGGAAAGCAGCCAGCCACTGTTCTGGTCCTTCCCTTGCTTTTCCCCAATAGGCAATAAGCTGATTCTCATCGATGAACTGTATTGGAAAGGGAGTTTCAGAGGAGAAGGCAGATTCTTTTAATTAAAAATTAAAGCTGACTTTTATTTTTAACGTGTCCGTTGCGTAACATGCTGAGCTAGAACAAATCCTTCCCTGTTTATTTTCAATGAGAGGAAAAAAAAAAACCCTTTTATTCTACCAGGAACAGGCTTCAATGTTAATTTAATTTGAACTAATGGGCGTCTCAGCAGACATGTGATTTGTGGGTGGCGGATTCCTCGACATGGATGAGGAATGCGCAGGCACATCCATGCTGGTGTGGAGGTGGCTCAGCAGCTCCCTTTCCCACAGCCTCTAATCCAAATTTTTAGTTTTAATCCCTGGGTAGTAGGTAAAAGCATGTTAGAAGGAATAGCCTGGTCTTCCCTCTGTAGAAGGAGAAAACGGGGTTGCAGAATACGGTTGGGAGAGTGGGTTCCATGCAGACAGGGCTTGCAGTTCTGCTTTGTTGCAGGCTGAGCCAGGAGTGTGGGGTTTGAGAAAAGTTAAATATTAGATGGTCCTTAAAGCAGCCTGCTTGGGGGGCCCTGGTTACCTGCAGAGGTGCCCGAGCTGCCAGCCAGGGATGTGGGGACACTGCCCCAAGGTTTTTGTCCCTGTGGGGGATGGGAACCAGAAGTGCTCTGCTTGACATTTGCACCTCGAGGGGATGCTGAGAGATGGAGGAGAGTAGATAATGCTGTGTTAGGAAGGAGATACAAGAAGGAAGATGGAGCACAGGGAAATTAGGAAGCAGGTTCATGCCTGCACACAAGTGGTGCTGCTTCCCAGCACAGCAGGTCCCAGCAGTGCTTGCTGCTCCCTGGGTCTTTGGGACCAGGGAGCCAAATGCTTGCCCTTGGCTCACATCATGGTAGCAAAAAGCAAAGGCACTTGGGTGATTTTGTGGTCAATGCCAGCCCCTGTTTGTTTTTCCTGGGCTTGACCTTGGAGTCTGGTGGGATGAATTTCACCATCACACTTTAATGGGGTGCTCACAGGAGCAAGGGTGAGACGGGGCAAACAAATCATTAACTTGAAATGTTACCAGTGCAGCTGGTCACAGGACTGTGCTGCAGTGGAGGTCCCCGAGGAGTCTCGCAGCTCTTTCCCTGCAGCCTTGGCACTGGTTGGAGGTGTGGAGCTGGGCTATGACTTGCTTTTAGCAAATGATAGCTATGAAGAAGCTTTCTGGGGGAGTTTACCTGCTTGGGCATCATCACCTGTTGCCCCCAAGAGCTGTGCTTTTGAGCTTTAATACTGAGTGAGAAGGAAAACCAAGTTACCATGCTCTGCTGTGGTTGCGTGCGCCATCCTTGTGCTGGGATTGCTCCTATCAAGGGTGCAGGTTGCGTTACCCCTCCTGCCTGTTGAGTGCTGACGTGCCAGATGCCAGCGCTGATGTCCCCCCTGGGTCACCTCCAGTGCCTGTTGTGGGTCAACAGGTCCCCTGGGAGAAGGAGGTGGCCACCCAAATGCAGGCAGGGACTGCTTGCTAAGGATGGGCTGCGGTGTGTTGAAAGCTGGGATGTCAATGGTGGAGACGCTGTGCAGTGGGTTAGCACTTAAAACCGAGTTAATTTTCCCCTATCTTTCTTCCCCCCAAAGCTGGAAGCTGACAGACTGGCGCTGCCGGTGAGCCCCAGCCCGATCAGCCCCACGCCCAGCCCCAGCCCCAAGCCCCCCGAGGCAGCCGTCCTTACCGTGGAGCCCTCTCCTTCAGAGAAGAAATGCTTCTTCGTCGACGAAGCAGAGCCCCTCCTGCGGTGCGACTCCACCTCCAGCGGCTCCTCCGCGCTCAGCCGGACAGGCTCTTTTATTACCAAAGGTACCAAAATCATCCCGGGGGGAGCGGGAGGACTGAAGGGATGCTACAGTGTGTCCGCCGCAGTCAGCACACGTGACAAGAGCTGCCCAATATAATATAATTAAAATATATAACTGGGAAAACTGGCTCTCCAGAATACGTTTATCACATGCTCCTTCCAGACCAGAATATCCTGTTAGCAAAGATGATACAGGTTTGAGAGGGGAAAACACCCTTGAAGGCTTTTAACTCTTTGAAGTGCTGCCAGAGAAGTTGTAGCATCCCTAGATGTTTGTGGGGATTTCCTCTGACTTTTGGCTTTTGCACTGGCCTGTGCGTTATTGCATGAGATGAAACCAGAAAAATGTAATTTCAATATTTGAATTAGTTTTGTTTGGGTTTTTTTACTCTTGGTCCTGCTTGCTGCCGTGTGTGACTTAGGATGTAAATCACTGTTAGTCCCCCCCACTTTTTGGAGGGGGTTTAGTTTACTGCATTTAACTTGCTGCGTTTAATCTTCTTTAACTTCTGATGAAGGTGAAACACTGGGTTCAATCAATCTACTAAATTTATACTTGGGTGCGGAAATGAAGCTGACCCAACAAAAACAACTTAAAAGAGCAGAATTCAGCTTTTTTGGCTCCCTTTCCTCTTCACTTTTCCACACTGGCCATTCAGCATTTATAAATGCTGTATTTGCTCTGGCAGGATCCTGATTAGGTGTCTCAGCAGCACTCGCTGGCGGCTTCACCTTCTCCTCTCCCCATCACTCATCACCCTCCACCTTTTCCCTCAGTTCTCCTCGTGGCATGTCTCTCCCCAGAGGTGGCACCAGGGGTGGAGCAAGGTCTCCAAGGAGAACAAGCCCTGGTTAGCAGAGGTTTCTCGATGGGTTTCTTGACCACCTTCTCCTTTCCTCCTGCAGAAAAGAAGGACACCGTCCTGCGCCAGGTGCGCTTGGACCCTTGCGACCTGCAGCCCATCTTCGACGACATGCTGCACATCCTCAACCCTGAGGAGCTCCACGTGATAGAGGAGATCCCGCAGGCCGAAGACAAGCTGGACAGGCTATTTGAGATCGCTGGAGTCAAGAGCCAGGAAGCCAGCCAGACCCTCCTGGACTCTGTCTATAGCCACCTTCCTGACTTACTGTAGGCACTGGGTCACCACGCGCTCTCCGAATATCTGCTAGAGCTAGCTTGGCACTCGTTAAGATGACTGACAATATGCAGGCAGGTTTTGTTGTAGAATATATGGCCAGTATTTTCGTTGAGGTGTCCTTGGTTTCTGGAGGGGGGGCAGTTTGCCAGCATTGCACCCCTCCACCTTAACTCTCGCTCAGTCCCAAGTCTTTGCACCCTCTGCCCCCATCCCGAGCACCTCTTCTTCTCCTTGTTCTCATTCCAATCAGATCAGTCGATGCACTTTAAAAAAAACAAAAAACAGTTAACGAACTAAAAGACCATGAATCTGGTGTAATTTAACACATCAAATCGGGGATTGCTCTGTACCCACTTCTTCTGTCAAAGCTGTTGCTCGGAGTGACTGTCTCCCACCACCTCCCTTTGCCTTGGAGCGGTAAATGGCAAAAACACACAAAAAAACCCCAACCAACCAATCGTTGCTGGTTACTGTCTCTTAACGCAGCTAAGCTTTTCCCACCTGAGCTGTCTTTTATTTTTTAATGTACTATTGTATAGCTCATATCCATTGCTGAGATTTTACTAGCACGGTTATCTATTGTATGGTTTTCACCTGGACGATGCATCGTGCTCCTATAAGCTAAAGCAGAAGTGCTTTAACCACAAAGAAAAGGGTCAGTCCCACCAACCTTCGAGGCGATGAAAAGGTCTTTTGCCTTCAGTCGAATGTAAGGAGTTTATCTTGCCTTGCCTCTTGCGGGAACGGCGGGGCCCCAAAGGGAGCCGGTGCTGGATGTGGGGAGGCGAAGGCGGCCGCTGGTGGTCCTGCTCTCCTCGTGGTGTAAGACTTAAACCAAGCTATGCTTTTACACTCGTGTCTCTTGTTTTTTATACAGATGTGGCCGATAGGTTCTCCAAAGACCTTACCTGGTCTTAATAGTCTCTTCAAATCACACTTCACTTTTTATTAAAATAAAAGAGGTTTGGGGGTGGGGGAAAAAAGCTGCATCGTAAAAAGTCTGTCTGATTATATTTGCAACTATTATGCTCCCGTAACGAACAGTCTGTACTATGCTCAATTTGAAGAAATCATGATACAAGGGTGGCATGTGTCACCCTGTGGGAAGGGGTGGGAGTGGGGGAAGAGGGAAATGAATTGAAAAATTGCCTTCCAGTGTACTAATTTATTAATAAATACTAGGTGTTTGTTACTTGACATGATTCTGCGTTAACCTCCTTAACAGCTGTCTCTGCTCAGGGTCACCTGGGTTGGAGCAGGGGCTGCTCGGGGTGCCTGTGGAGGGTTTGGGGGTAGTGAGACTGTTGTCTCCTTTAGCTTTAAGGCCAGAATGTGATTGCTTTCTGTTGACAGCACTGCCTTGAGCCCCTGTGATGGCTGCTGGAGCTCTCTGTAGCTGGCAGAGGGATGCTTCCCTGCGGGGCAGGTCCCCTCACTGAGCCGGGGTGGGGGACATGTTAATCCCCGTAGTGGTGAGCAGATCAGATGGCTGATGGGGCTTCCAGGGTTGATTTTTTGCAAGCTCTCAGGCTTTGCAGGCATTTGGGGGGGGGGGGGGGGGGGGGGGCGTGGGGGGGTGAAGTATTAATTTTCCAGGATGCAGCTGCTGTGCTGAGTCACTCCTGAGCAAAGGTCTTGCAGTCACAGCATTTGTCTTGCCCTGTTACGTTACCGATGTCCTTAAAATCTCCGCCTCCCAATAACTCATCCCTTGTTATTCTGTCTACAAATGGAAACCTTAATGGGACAAATGCTTCTGGTTTATAGTACTGTCATTTTTGTATACTTAGCTCTAGAGTGTTTTCCGCTAACTAGGGTACTGTGTTTTTCTTCTGGCTGTCATTGAAATTTGCTGTTACAGGTCTATACATAGGTACAGGATTGGAACTTTTCAACACATGGACAGATGAAATGCAGCACAAAATAGCAAGAGCCTTCATTAGGAGTGCTGGGGTGGGGTTTTCCCTCAATGGCAATGAAGCATTGAGCTCTCTGTGGCTGCAACGTGTCTTCAAAGCATCACAAAGAAATAGTGAGCGTGGCTCATGTGCCTGGCATACACCAGGTTGCTAAAAGCAGTATTTTGAGGTGGGGCCCAGTACCACCCTGTTGACAAGTGTTTGGGTTTTTTTATCTCTGTGTTGGGAGCAGTGGTGGTTGCTTTTGATCAGCCTGGGCAAGAACTGACAAAGGGAGGGAAGGCATGCGGTCATGGGTTCAAGCTTAAGGCAAGCACAAACAGCTGGGTTTAAGTTATCCTTAGCAGGTTCTCAGAGTGAGTCCAGCTGGGAAACTGGGGATTTGTCATTTTCTGATAATCCAGGTTCTCCCAGGTAAACCCATGGGTTGTAAGCACCAGAGCTATCATGCCACCCTCCCATGGCCCCATCGGCCCCATCCTGCAGCTCCGCTTCCCATCCTGGCAGCTGCGCATCTTTTCTGACAGGCTTTGAAGGCAAAGCAAGAAAAAAGGGTCCTGGGAAGAGGATTTAGTAGCCAGCTGAAGAAACACCATGAAGCAGGCATGTTGTGGAGGTGCCTTTAGCCAGGAGATGCCAAGGAGGCACGAGGAACTGTAAAAGCAGATGCGGGTGGGTCCCTGGGCTGTTGGGATGCGATTAACTCCTCTTGGTGGCAGGTTGTGGGACAGGCCAAGATTTGGGCAATCCTTGACTCCATCTGTGCTGTGGTCTCTCCTTTGCTTGCACCTAGATGTTGGTCTTGACTCTGGCTCCATTGCTTCTTATTTCCAAGCTGATCCCTCTAAGCAGCCCTTTGCTGTATTCATATGTATGTGTGTGCAATATATTTATTATGTATTTAATATATATAAATATTATATGCTAACATATATTACATAAGTATTTTATATTATTTGTATATTTATATATTTAATTATGTATATATGTGTATTTTTTATATATATATAAAAAAATTATATATCTGGGTGTGTGCAGGGGAAATTTCTGAGAGCAGCTGAGGCACACATACAGGCAGGGTATTTCCTGGCACTGTAGGAGGTGTGAGGAGGCCCTGCACCCCCACCCTTCCTGTGAGCCAGCTCTCTTTGACCTTAAGAAAATAAACCAGGCAGGTAGGATTAATGGGTTTTGTGACCTGAAGGCATAACTGTACGGTGGAGAAACTGTCCTTTTCCTCGTACATGGCTTATTTGAGGCATCAAGGGCAATGCACAAATCTTGCATGCCACAACACTGATTGTGGTGTGCAACATAAATGGGTGAAGTTTTGGCCTAAACGGTTTTAGCAAGGTAATGCTGTGAATATAAAGACCTTCATAAATATATATAATATGCATTAAAATGCGTTTAAAATGTACTCAAGTGTGCATTGTAGGCCAGCGGTGGGGTTTGAAATGCAAGGGCTTGGCTTTGCCCCTTGCCTGGCCTCACGCGCTCGCTCGGGGTGTTTGGTCCCTGTGTGCTGTCCTCCACCTAGGGACAGCCAGGAGGAGGGCGGATTGGGTGCTGGGTGGCAGTCCTGGGCAAGGGAGCCTGTGAAACCAGAGGGGACGGAAAGGAACACGAGAGTGCGGCCGTGCTCCGCTCAGCCTGCTGTGGGCATCTTGTGTCAAGAGCAGAGATCAAAATTTCTGGTGTAGCTTACGTGAAACACCAGCTGCTCCAGTCCTGCTTGCTGTGGGCTTGGACACAAGGTGTGAAAACTGCACGTCCCCCCAAGGTCACAGTGTTTGCTGGACAAAACCCCCTGAGATGCCTCCAGCATGGCCTGGCATCCTCAGGACTGGATGGCTCTGCTCTTCCAGGGTCTTTTAGTTCCTCCTGTGCAAATGAGGCTTGAGGTTTATCTTTTTTTTTCATGAATTACAGGCACTCCCTGCAGAAGAACAAGGCATCTAGTGCACTTTCCTCCTACCCCAGCCTAATTGGAGTTTATCCTAATGGGGAATTAATTGCAACCCTCCGGGCATGGCTGCTGCATCCCTGGTTGGAAGAGCACCCAGGGTGTTCTGGGAGGTTATTCAGCACTTCGGCTTATTTTACATCAGCTAATTGTTGATGAATTGCAACACAGACTCTGTGTAGGAGGAATCGTCTGTGCAGCCTTTGTGTGAATAACCTGCGGGGAGATCCGTGGTGGCGATGCTGCCCAAGGATGCCCCACAGACTCAGCGTGGGATGCAGGGGTTATTCGTGGTGGGCGGGTGTCTGTGCCCGTCCCTGGGGCTGCAGGAATGAGCTGTGCAGCGCATGGAGTGGAGGCAGGTTGTCACGGGGCTGGCTTACACCAAAATCCTCTTTTGGCATCACTTGGCCATGAGCTTTAAGTCAGAAAGGCTTTGAGGCTGGGTTTTCTTCTCTTGGACTTTGCTCCTGTGAGTACCATGATGGAGAAGTTTCCAGGGCAACTGGTAGGGAATGGGAAGATGGAGGAGAAATAAGAGGAGCCATCATTTATGTATTCATCAAGTACCTGCCTAGCGATGGCACCCCCTGAGGTGTTTATCAAACCAGCCTTCAGGACACAGCTTCCTCACCATGTGAGCACTGATGAAGTTTACAGTTTCCTTCCTACTGCTGTAACTTAATATTCCTTTCCAGCTTTCCTCCATTTCTCAAGCATTTTTTTAACCAATATAATTGAGAAAAGGGGGAAACAAACCCAAAAATTAAACCAGAAGCATCCGAATAACATTGGATCAGCTGTTGATGAAGATACTGTCCAGCAGCTCAGGCAGGGGTTTTGTGGGGTTTCCTAAACTTGCACCTACCTTTCTTCAGATTGCCGTTACAGCCAGGCAACGTTCTTGTTTGTGTTCTTTAGGTGCCTAAAATGCTCTTGGAGTATCTGGCTCTGAAGTTATTTAAGCGATATTGGAGATGTTTCTCTATCTGCTTCTCAGATTTGCTTTGGCTTCATGGTTAACCCATAACAGTGATCTAATTCAAAACCTGAAGCTAGTCTTTCCTTTGATTTTTTGGGGGGAAGGAAAGTGTAAGTTTATAAAATGTTGCAACCCTCTAAGTTTGGTTTTTTTTCCTCTTTTTTTTAATTTTTCTTTACTACTTTTCTATGTGGATTTTTTTTTTCCCTCTTATTTTTCTGATGCTAAAGTAGGAAATCTGCTTAGGGCACAACTGAAACCTTGCTAACCCTCACATAAACTCACAGTGAGTGATTTACAAACACAAATGCACAAATTTTGGCACTTTCCCTTTGGACTTTTCTTTCCTGGATGTGTGAGAGCCACTAACCTGTGGATCTCACCCTAGAAATGGGTGGTAAATATCTGGAGGTGGAGGAGAGCCCTCAGGTTGACCCTTTCCATTCCTAACATTGGGAATAAACTGCACTGCACAGGCAGGAGCTCCTTGGTCGGCAGCAGCAGGTCCCAGGAGGGGAACTCAGCCAGCCAGGGCTCCTGCCCAAATTTTTGTATAAAAAGCAGGTGGTTGGACAATGGGTGAGCAGAGGTGAGATGTACATCTAGGTCCTTCTTAGCCTGAAGGGGGTGACTTGACAATCAGCCAGGCCAGGCATCCTCTTGTTTTCCTCTGAAATCTTTTACCCTTGCAGGTCCATGGACCTAAGTTCAGCACCAGGATGGGACCATGCTCTTTATATTGTTGGAAGCACCGCTGTTCCTCATCCCTAACCTCAAAAATCCTTGTGTCCAAGATGAATGACTTCTGGTTTGCTGTAAAAATCAGGCATGTTGTCCTGTTTTCTTCCCTTCTTCAACAGCAAGTTTGGAGGGTGATAAGGATGTCCATCAGGAGTTTGGGGTCTTTATTAAGCTGTATGGAGGCCTTAAATTGAAACAAGTGAGGTCCCAGGTGGGCATAAGAAGAAACTTTTCCACCCTGAGGACAGTGAAACAGGTCAAACAGAGAGGCTGTGAGCAGATAGAGCCATGAGCAACCTGTCTGACCACAGAGCCAGCCCTGCTTCAGCAGGAGGTTGGGCTTGGAGACCCATGAGGTCCTTTTCAGTCCCAGTTATCTACGGTCCTGTAAGTTACAGTGCAAAGTAATGAAGCTTCTTTTAATTACTATTATTTAAAATTGTTTGGTTCCTTAATGTTAAAGCATTTGCGCCTTCCCTGAAGACAGTTTTCTCTGGATTCCTACCTACCTACCAGCTTGGACATCAGCTGTGAGCTTGTGTTTCTTTCAAAGGGTTTCAGTGAGTGATGGATTTGTATCCAGAGCACTCTGCTAAATACGAGGAATGTATTTTGCTGTGCATCCAATAGTGCAAATGTGCAACCCAAACCCAAGAACTGCCTTGGGCTTTCCCCAACGCTGCCCACATCCTCTAGGCAGCAGAAGGGCTGTACACCTTGGGTAGGGCACTACCACGTATGAACTGTGCCCTGCAAAATAAAAGCAATCTCCAATTAAGCAGACTTAAGAAAAGATGAGCAGCTGCATCCAAGAGGCATGTTTATGGAAGGCGTTTTCTGAAATTGTAATTTCACAACACAGTGGCTTGGATGGCAAAGCCAGTTGAAGGACCTCATGTTCCTGGGTGCACCACTTTGTGGTGTGCTTCACCTCCATGGTGCCAGGGCAAGCTGCGTGGATCCCCTGGGACAACCTGGACTAGATCATGGAGCCACAGGAGCAATGAGAAAGTGGTGAAGCTGGTGTCAGTCCATAGATCAGGTCCATCTCTGAGGACAAGGTATAGCGAACCAGTACAAGCAGCTGTGAGAATAACTCTGTAGGATCTCAAAGTGTTCCAAAGGTTTACTCATACTTTAGGGTCACTGGATAATTTAGAACCATAAAATTCACTTAAACTGGGACGAACCTTTTAAAATCACCTGGCCCAGTCCCCTTTTCAATGCAGGACTATCTTCAAAATTGAATCTATTCTCAGATTTAGATCCATCTGCTCAGGGCTCTGTTCAGTTGAATTTTGAGCATCTCCAGGGGTAGAGAGACCCCACACCTTCTCTGGGCAACCATCCACAGAAAAGGCAGAATTTTCCACTTTTTCCCCCGTTTTTGCTATGAGAGAACCAAGTTTATCTATCACAGTCCATGAAACAATCTCAGGGAAGAGTTCCCTGCCTGAGACTCCATGTTGCTGGAGTGGGCCCAGGCACAGCCTGGGCTTCCCAGCAATTCCCAGGCACAGTGCCCCTCCAGTGCTCTGGCCACAGACCCCTCCAGACAGCTGCCTGAATGTGTCCACCCCTTCTAGGCTAATTAAGAGGGTGAAATGCTGTGAATGTGGCCAAACTCTGCCAGACAGCCTTCTTTTGGACCCCATGGAGCCCCTTTCTGCCATCTCACACAGGCTGTTAGATGCAGATTTGTGGAGATATTTAGTACTCATAAGGTGAAGGTTTGCACTGCCTCCCCCTCCACTACTTGCCTGGCTGAAGGGACCAGCTTTTCCTCATGCAACAGTTCTCATCTCCATCACACCTTCAGCTGAGCCAGTTTAACTCTCTAAAAGTGCAGATCACTACCTACTTTCTTGTTGGGTTGGCTGGGAGCAGAGGGACCTTGGGGGGAGGATGGAGGACCTGCCTGTTTTGGCAGCTGTGGGTATTTCTGGCAGCTCACGTACCCCAAGCCCTCGAGCTTTGCAGTGCTCGGTGGAGCCAAGCCAACGTGCCCTTGTATCTCTGTGCTCCTGCTACCCCACTTCTGCTCCAAGCCCCGCAGGACCCTTTGGCTGCAATGCCAGCTTCACCTGTCTGCTCCCTTCCCACTATGGACGAGATTAATTTCACCTTAATTTAATTTGAAGGGAATGAGTTAGTCATCAAGCATGCTAGGCTCAAAATACATTTCTGGGTACAGGAGCTTTTGCCAAGACCTGTCAGGCTTAGCAGGAAAACAGGACTGTGGGCAGGACATTAATCTGCCTGACTTTGTTTCTGGCAGCTCAGATCTTTCCAGGTTAATACTTGGTGAGGATTAGATTGATTAAATAATTGATCTTCCAAGGTCCTTTGATGGGATGATAAGTGATTCTTATGGTAACTGATTCTTCTCTTTTACTGATAATATTAATTTATTGTAAGAATAACTAGTTGTCTTACAGCTCTCCCAGCGAGCGGAGCTCTGAGTGCCTTACAGCTGAGGCTGGCAGCATTACTGTCATTTTACAGGTGGGGGAACTTGAAGGATGGAGATGAAAATGCCCATCAGTGAACTGGTCAGAAAAAAAAACCAAGGTGAAATTCGAAGAAAAGTCTTGCCCAATCAGACCCCACATCAGCCTCCCTCAAGGAGCCTGTGGGTAAGATTTGGGGTTTGAAGTGCTGAGCCCCAGCAAATGGGGAGGGTTGGAGGCATTGTTGCCAAACTGTGCTCTCCATTAATTAATTTGTCCGTTAAACTAGTTTTCAAACTGGAAATAAATCTACAGCTGTGCTGACTCCCTGGTCAGACTGACTGCCTTCCTCTTGCCCCATCTTGCCATGTGCAGCTGGGAGGAAGGTCCAGCTCCAGCACTGAGCCAACGGGCCCATTCTCCATCCTCTGTTTCTCCCAGAGAAAACCACTTGCTCCTGCCTTTTGCCCAAGCCTCTTCTGTCTTCCCAAAACAAGGATGCTCCTTCTCTCTGCCCCGTGCAAGGGCATAGCATGGTGGTGATGCTTTTATGGCTGTTGATGGAAGAAAGACACAAAATTGATGAGCAGACCTCTTGGCTTTACAAGTGAAGCAATTCCACATGGCCAGGAGATTCGCACCTGGAAATCACAACTGGCCATGAGTGGTGAAAACCTCATCAGGTTCCCTCAAGGAGGGAAAAGAATTAAAGCTATTGAAATGCAACACAGCAAATGATGATTTTTCCTGAGTAACAGGAATTTTTTCTCCTTTTGGGGTTTTTTCCTTTTCTTCCTTTCCCAGTGACCTCCCCACTCTGCCTCTGGCCATCACTGTTGCTGTGGGAGGATGGAGGAGCAGGGACTGGCAGTGATGGGAAGAGGACGGACTGGTGCTCTGCCAGTCTCCAGGATGGGGGGCACCTCCAAACACCTCTGCAGGGATGGAGCACCCACCTGCCCTCCAACCCCCCACATGGGCCCTGTGAGCTGGTTGGCAGCCTGTGAGTTGGCCTGGGCCAAAACCAGGCATGGGGACAACCGGAAAAATTCAATTGTCTGGACAGTAAAGATGAATTAACCAGCCCAAATGCAGTGAGATCACCTAAAGGAGGTGTGAGGACGGGGCATCAACCTTTTCCCCCACCCCTGCTGTAGCTATCTTATAAAATTTCCTTTTTTGAGATGACATTCAATCTTGAAAACAGCTTTCCTTTTTTTTTTTTTTTTTAATCCTCGCCTCTGTTTTTTTCTGCTCTAATAGCTGGGAAGTTTCTTCTAATTAAATGTATCCGTGGACAGATAATCCTGTTTTGCTCTAGTGTCAATATGGTCCTTTAGCTAAATTAAATATTTTCCCTGACTGATGTTTATCCTTCCCTCTCTGCCCCTTGGCTCCCTCCTAGAGGTATTTGAAGACCATGATCCCATTTCGTCTTTTTTCTTTCATCTTCTGAGCTCAGGCAGTCAGGTTTTCTCAGGGTTTTGACTCATGCCTGTCATTTAAGGGCTTTCTATCCTCAAAGATCTGCTCTCCCTCTCTGGACGTCTTCCCCCCTGTAGCAGAGATGGGGAGAAGGAGGAAGGCATCTCCCCAACTGCCACAGTTAGACCCAGCAGAAACTACAAGCCAGAGCCCCTTTTTCTTGGGTCCCCATCAGATTCCCTCCAGCTTCACCCAACTGTGGTGCGGGAAATCAGGGCTACGGCCAGTGCTGCTGCTGGTCTGGACCTCAGGGTCATCCTTGGGATGTCCAATGCACGGAGACAGCCACGTGCCATCAGCACATGTTGCTAATGAAGGGTGAAATAACATCCACCTCAGCACTAACCTCTGGGATCTTCTTGCAATTTGCCTCCAGATTTTCTCCCTGCTTTTGCCTGACTTGGGGTAATGGATGGCAATTTGAGTGCCTGACCCTGTTATGGGGCTGCACTTGTGTTCATCTCGAGCTCCACATTTCTGTGTGGTGTGGTGGGTCTTCTTCCTTGCAGTTCTGTGCTATTCAACAAGGCTGCTCACCGCTCCCCTCCCATTGTGGACAGCCAAGGGAGGGCCCTCACTGCTAGGAAACCCTGGTTAGTTTAATTCTTTGCAGTCTTGTTTTTTTATTCCTAATATTCTTGAGATGGTGAGTAAAGTCCACAGCTTCAGGGCAGCTAGTATGGTGTGACCCCAGCCAAAACATTAGCTCTCATCCTCTTGCATGGGGTGGCCCCATCCAAATTCCCCGCCAGTTACAAGGTGTTGTCCCCCCACCCCGAGCAGTGCACAAGAGACCTTTGGAGGGATGTGATCTTTCCTGGGCCAAAACCATGCCAGGGATGGTCCTCACACTGATGGCATTTACAGTCAGGCTCTGGCCATGCTCAGTTTGTGAGCTTTGCCTTTTTGAAATCAGGAGCCACCGTCACGACCCTGTGTTTGCTTGCACTTCCACTTCACTTCGATCAGCCACCTTGTCTGGACTAATTCAGCCTTCCTCTCCTCTAACTTTCTGTGATTGTGATAAATAATTTATGTAACAGGCTGAGTCAGGATTTGTTGCCTGGGATAAAGCACACAGGCTTCTGCAAAACACGCCTTGGTTTTGCTGTTAGCCTAGAAATAGGGCCACTAATATAATAAACACGTAATAGTCCTGGCTCTTCTCCCTCCTACGGTGACATAAATTGGGGGTGACACTTGCTCAGTAACTGCAGCTACTCGGTTGTGCTATGAGCATGCAGGATGAAGTGCCAAAGAGACAAATCTACAAGGTTTTCTGGATCTGGCATGGAAATAAAAGCTGTTCCAACAGGGACCAAATCCTGGCAGGTCACCAGCAGACGTAATCTTTGAACTCACAAGCATGGGGACATGTTATGGAAGAAGCTCAGTGTGCCCCTAGGATACCAAAGCAATTGCACCCCGGGGGGGAAAAAAAAAAGCTGTTTTGATGGAAAAAATAAATGTAACCTGTGTTTACTGCACATCATACCGAATGTCCCTCTCTTCTTTACAGTTCTTTCCTGCTTCCTTTGTTTTGCTCCACTTTCTCCTGCCCTGTGTCCTACAGCTGCATCCCTACACCCACCCATCAACCTCAGGGTAGAAGGATGTGGGGTGGGAAGGGCTGGTGGGGCTGTTTTCCTCCATTCACCCCCAAGGTGATGCACTCCTGTACATGATCCCCATGGATGAATAACGCCAACAGTGCCTTGATGCCATGGATGGCCATGAGGGTCTCAGTCTGAGCCTGAAATCACTGAACCACGGGTGCTCTGACCCATTCGAGACCCCTCTAGAGGAACCAAACTAGGCTGACATGTCAGATTTCAAATGAATGCACGAGTATCTGTGGAAGAGGCAGTGATACAGCATCTGGATTGCATCCTAAAATACCATTCAGCTTCACTGATTTTGGCATGCTTCTCCTGATGTACAAGAGCCACGGGGGTCTTAACCCTCCAGTTCAGGGTTTGTGTGTCCGAAGGGGTGAAAATGCTTCCCCAGAGGGCAGCAAACCCTTTGGAGTTAGCGCCGCTAATGCTGCCCTGGCACTTGGTGCTGCCCTGGGGCTGGGCCTGTGTCCCCAGGCCAGGTCCCAACTCCCTTCTCAAATGTCACCCACTGGGGTCTCAATATGAAGCCCACAGGACTGTGTTTCAAACTCTATGAGTGTTTCTCAGTCAGATTAATTGGTTACTCACTATAAAAATCCAGTGCTGCCATTACACAGCAAACCTGTACTCACTGGGGATGGACGGACCCAGGGAAACTGCATGATGGACAAGTCACCTGAAATAACCCCTCGTTTGTCTGGAGTCCCAGCAGCTTCTGGAAAACGAGCTGCACAATTAACACTGCGGCAGCGACGCACGCTGACACAGCACTGCTAATTATAGAGCCAAGGCTCAAGCAAGCGCAGCACAATTAGCATTTCTTCGATGAGGCTGCAAGAGGCGTGAGTGCTGCTCGGCTGGTCCCAGCCCTCCTCCAGGCGAAGGTGATTGCACGATGCCTACCAAGAGCTGCCCAGCCATGGTGGCAGTCCCACAGCGAGCAGCACTGATTTACACCCCGCTGCTCTGAGGGTGACGTTTGGGCCTTTAATAATGGAGCAATGAATTGCATGTGTTTTTTGGAGGAAGGCCAGATGTTCCCCACTAGTAGCTCCAGGAGGGAGGGAAGTGGCCAGAGTGTGACATTAAGGCTTACGGCGCCTGTCCTCTGTGTCATTCATTCACATCATTCCCTGAGGCTCTGTTAAAAAGCAGAAGGTGTAATTTTCAGCACTGAATGCTGGCATCTTACCACCACCTATCTCTAAATGTATAGCCATTTCCTTGTAGAGGAGACATTTTTCTGAAGAGAAAAAGAAATGCATATTTTGACCAGAGTAAGCAGTGATTTTCTGTGCTTGCTGGTATTTGGAGCATTTGGCAAGCTGGGGGTTACCAACTAAAATCCTATTTAGCGTAATCCTCACTGCAGCACCCCATAGAGCCCCATCCTCAAGCTCTGGGAAACCTCTGTGATGGGCACCACTAAAGCATCTGAAATTCTTCATTAAACACCAGGGATGGTCCCTGTGCTCCACTATATGATGCCCAACACTGTCATGACTGCTGCCAGCCTGGGCACTCCAGGCTGGAGTCTGAGGAGATCAAGTGGCCCTTTTGTGATAGGATGAGGGGGTAATGTTAAAAAATGAAAGAGTGTAGATTTAGACTAGATATAAGGAAGAAATTTTTTACAGTGAGGGCGGTGAAACACTGGAACAAGTTGCCCAGAGAGGCTGTAGGTGCTCCATCCCTGGAAACATTCAAGGCCAGGTTGGACGGGGCTCTGAGCAACCTGATCTGGGTGAAGATGTCCCTGCTCATTGCGAGAGGGGGGTGTGGGGGGTGTGGAGTTAGATCAGCTTTAAAGGTCCCTTCCAACACAAACCATTGTATGATTCTATGATTTCTGATCAAAAGTTTGAGTAGGACTTGCAGGATCTCCTCATGGGCTGTATGTGCTCAAGTCCCATGCCAAGGACCTGCACCCACTCTCAGCTGGGGAGACGGTGCAGGGGAAGTACCATCAACCACCATGTGGCTCTCCTGGGACACGTGGTGGTTTGGAAGTCATCCATCCCAATGCCACAGCGAGCAGGCTCTCCGCCAGCCCCCAGCTTGCAGACCTGGGTTCCCACGGGCTTTCACCGGGCGTTTTAGATAAGCTCAGTGCCCAGCACCTCTCTGCATCGCATCCCGCACCTGCACATTTTTCCACTGCTTCCACCCCAGCGGCTCTCAGCAGCATCAGCTTCAATGATTAATCAGTTCGTCTGAAGAGTTTGATATTTAACTCATTTCTGTGGCCAGGCAGAGGCAGGAGAGGTGACCCAACAAGGTATCACCCTATTTCAGTCAGGAAAATCACGTCCTGTTCTTTTGACAGGAAAGAAACTTGGCCACAAACACGTTGCAACTTGTGCACTGGAGGCATCTGCTCCTCACCCGGGCTGGTGTCACCTCCTCTGACCCCTGCTACAGCAGCTAAAAACTGGCACGAACCCACCAGCACAGCATCGTAACGATGCACGTAGCAGCCTGGGCTGTTGGCAATTTTAAATGGTGGCCCACATGTTGCTCATAACTTAAAAACAACTTGCCTTGTGCCTGGGATTGGGCTTTCTCCATCTCACCCCAGCAATGGTTTTGGGTTCGTGCCTGCTCATGTGCTCGATTGTACATCCCCATCACAGCTGGTTTAATGAATCTGAGCAAATTAGCACAAAAACATCGAGCTGTACCGATTTTATGTCACTGCCAGACTTTGCGCTCAGCTTGGGTAGTGAGAGCCAGGGAGATAAAATACAGCTCATTTTGTTAATGTCAGTGAGGTTTAAAATTCGAGACAAATTAATTGCATCTGTATTTTTTGATTGGTGAAGGCAATTTCGTGAAGCATTTGTTAAAGATGCCACTTAAGGAGGAATTTCCTAACTGCAGAAGTTAATAACTTTAAAACTGCGGCTCACGCTCCCTGCAAATGGGGCTTTGTGCTGCAAATCTCTTTGAGGCTCATAATTCAATCCTATTTAGAAGCAAATTTCTTAGATTTAGAGCAATAAATATTTAAATACTACCAGTTGAAACATTTTCAGTTCTGAGATAATTTCAAAGCCAGGAGAGTTTATAGCATTCAGCTACTCTGCAAGGCTTTTGTGTCTGAATTGATCTGAACTGTAGCTGAATCTTAAGCAGCTTAAACAGCTATAAAGGGTTAGTTTAAAGGGTTAGGGTAGTTTAAGCAGAATATCATGTTTTCAGGGCTTTGGTTAAAGAAACGGGAGTTCACAGGCTGTCAAGCGGAGCAGCTCCAGATGAAGGACCTGACAAGCATCGCTAGAAAAACTCTCTGAAGCACTCGACATTTTCTCTGCTTTCAAACCTTGTCTGCTTTATTTTTTCTAAGAAAAAAAAAAAAAAAAGAAAAAAGAAAAAGGAAATTAAATGAGCAGGTTTAGCATTCACACAAAATGCAGAATAAAGGCGAAGCATCTGGGAAATCCTGTGACAGTGGGTTTGCTCTGACAACAGGCTTGTTGCTACTCCCCATATTTGACACTTGTTTTTCTACAGTACAAAACACTTCAAAACATAGTAACACTCTAAAAAGTGGCAATGAAAAAAAACACATGATCTTTGTTGTGCTCATGTTTAACCCCTTGAATGTCAGATACATGCAAATTAAAAACTGAAAGATGGAGCTTTTAAAAACTCTTTTGCAAGCCCAAGACAGTTCTGCACAAACATTTTTCCAGGACAATTGTTTCAGATGGGAAAGAAGACAAGGGGAGAAGGAGAGCGTTTTTTTTTTGTAAGATATATTTATGCCAGTCCTAGCCATATAAAAAAGCCTCTGTGTAGCATTATAATTTATTCCTCTCAACTAAAAGCCATGCATATTCCAGCATAGTTGCTCCATCTGTGCTGTTAATGCTGGACTGTGAAAACAACAATTTAGGATTTATTGGGTACGAGAGGCAGCTGAGGCAGAGGGAAGACTCCTTAGTCTGGCACAGTGCAGATGGGTGAACACAGGGGATCTGTTTCCAGGTGTTTCTCCAACTGGACTAGCATAAGGACAGCATCTGTGCTGGCACAAGCCACCCATGCCTGTGCTACAAAAGCAAGGTGAGAAATAGTGCAACTGAGGTGAGCCTGCAAAGGCTCTGCCTGGAGCTGTCTGTGCTGCAGCTCCTTTAGGTCACTTGAAGGGGTTGCAAGAACAGGACAGGGCTGCTGTACCAGGTCACCCACATGTCACAGTCACCCACTGTCCTGTCCCTGACACTCACCAGAAGCAGATGTCTGGGAAAGGCATAATAACAGGTAATGACATTTTCTCCACACACACCCCCCCCCCGTCTCTGACCATCTGTGGCTTGGGGAGCACCTGCGGCAGCTGGAGTTTCTGCATGCTGGGTGACCCTCCACGGGTCTCTCCTGTGACCACTCACGCTCCCCTGGAAGGAGCAGGACCAGCCTTTGCCACCTAAAGCTTCCTTGCCAGACTTTGTACCAAACACTGGCTGATTTGTCTGGTTTGAGCCTGACAACTTCAGCTGATGCCCTTATCCATTTATTTAACAATTTTAATTGTATTTCTTCATTGGATGAAGCAGAGAACATCCTGTCCTCTCCCAATTTCATAAACCTCACCACGCTTCCCCTCCAGCCATCTCTTTTCAAAGGCAAGGAGCCCTGACCTACTCACTGCAGGAGCTGTTTGATTGTCCCTGTATCCCTAGTTTGAACTTCTCCCCTTCTGCCCATGGTGAGCTGTGATGCAGGATGAGACAGGGCCTCATTCACATCAGGATTATACCCCAACAGCATTATTGCTGCAGAAGAAAGTGCCAGCCCTGACTAAATGCCCCCTCTGAGACTATTGCTGGGGACTTCATGAGGAATGGGCTATTTAGCATCAACATCATAGAATCCAGGCAATCACTCAACCGGAAAAAAACTTCAGATGCTGCGTAATGAGATCTGACAGAAATGTAGCATTAAATGATTTAATTACTCAGCTTATATTAGTGATGGTGCCAGGATGGATGTGGAGGTGCTGGGTCCCTCCAGCTGACAGCAGCATCCTCCCATAGCCTGGCAGCAAGCCTGGAGGAAGCCTGGGGCTTGTGGCCTCCCATCTCACCATAAATATAGTATAGAATTGAATTATACTATACAGTGAGTATACTAATAGTATAGCTGGTATATATTTATATATTCACTGAAATATTCCATACACAAGGCCTCCAGCAATCCTATTTCTCCTTCAGCTGCCTTCCTCAGCCCTGTTTCCCATCTCCTAACTCCCAGTGTGCTTCTAGCTCATTCCATCTTGTCTCCATACCCTCGTAAAACCCTTTTCTTCAGCTGGAAGCCAGCAATATCCTCTCTGACCATCAGTATGATATTCCCATCAGTTCTTACTTTCCCAGTTCCTTTGGAGACACATGCAAAAGACCTGTTTTTCAGAGCAGACACTCAGTGTTTCCTAGTAATTGGGTCTCTTCATTAAGTGCTAATGTTTGTGTTGTCCTCAAAAGCATCCAGCCCTTGCTTTTAATACTGACTGTGCTGGGACCCCTTTCTTCATCACTTTGGGCTCTGGGTTAGGATTAGAGCATCAGTATTTTCTAACTCCTCTGAATCTGGCAGGTGGCTCATCTCCTTCTTTCCTAACAGTACTTTGCAAGGAACCTGTTTATGTATCATACCGAAAAGGAACGTAACTTCTGCATCAGTGGCATTAGGACTTCCCTTCCTGCATTGCCCAGGATTTCTGGCTTGTGAACCAGCTCCTGGGGCAAGTCACTGAAAAACTTCCCCCCTGACGTAAGGTACCGACCGATTTCATCATTCCAAAAGCTTTCCAAGAAGCCCAGAGTCAGGAGTTCACGTTGTCCTTCTCTCACCCAGCCCATCGCCCTCATCTCTGCATTTGTGGTCAGGCTTGGGGGCCGGAGACGTCATCGCAGAAATGGGCTGGAAAACGCACTATCTGGGGGGAATTCCTTATCACGGGTCTTTCTGCTGTGGCTTTGCGAGTAGATCCCCTCCAGGGTGGCCAGAGCTCTTTCCAGCGTCTTTTTGGAGGGTTTTCGCCCTCTGGAGGCTAACAGTAGGAAAGCAGATGAAAAAGAAAAATAAAAGGCTCAGATCTTACATTGGGAGAAATACAGCCCCCATGAGAATAAACCTGCAAAGAGCTGGTGGGCTTCAAAGTGCTTCTCCTGAAGATCATGGACAAGGACAATCTTGCATGGCATTGGTGGGACCCAGAAGTATTGCGCTCAGCCTCGGCCGTCCTGTTCCTGCTGCAACATCACTGAAAAATATCAAAATAACATTGACTCATTCTGCCTTGACAATTCCAGATAAGACCTGCAGATCTTGTTCATTTAATAATTATTTTATTCCCCCTTTTTTCTTGCCTCACCTTTGCCATAGGTTGTGTATTATAAAAGAATACACAGGGGCTAAAATGCACATGGCATTTCTAAATTTTCAAAATGAAATTGTTGGATATCCTTTGAAATTCCCATAGTTTGTCCTCATCAGACACAGCTCCATTCATTGCCTGAAATTAGAACCAGGGGAGAAAAATTGATGAAAAATACCGAGGGTGACACAAAATCTGAGCTCAAATTTGGTTTGCACTGGGCTTGGTCTAGCAGCATCTACATATCTGTCTGATTTTATGTCCCTGTGTCTTTCTACTGTGGCTCAGTCCAAGTTCCCTGGAGACCCTGATAGCCTGTGAGGTCCTCCTGTTTCTCTGGATTTTTCTTGTTAGCCTTAATTACTCCCTCTGTCAAGCTAACACACAGCTCAGCCTCATGAGTCTCATGAACAACACAAAAAGTGCTGTGCATGGAGGCACGATGCCAAGAGCATGCCCAATGAAGGCCATTTTCCAGGCGTGGGTGATGTGATTCAGTGATCTGGAGGCAGAGATGCAGAACGTCCCCTCCCGACCAGTGCTCCCACACAGGACACCCTGTGTTTGTGTTTGCTCTCTTCCAGAAAGGCCAGGTCCCTGCATGTCTGCCAAAACGACAGCTTGAAGTCAGATGTGTGAAAGATAGCTAACACCTAGCTCCTACCAGTGGCATAAACACCCATGGGTGCAGACACAGGTTAGGAGCCTATATATGAATGATGCCCCTGAACATCTTTGTGCACCTGGATCTTGTTTCCAGAACACAAAGCACATGACAGATGTGAGGGGCACCAAGGATGATTAGATTTCCATAGCTTCAGAAGCATTCTTACATCTATGATGCATTCATCTGTAGAAGGAGTTGCCCACCTGTGATCTATACGCCTCAAGAGCTCAAAAAATTCCCATATTCCATCAATGTCACAGGTCTATATCACAACTCATAGTTGGAAGAGTGGCATTGCAACACCATGAAGCAGCCAAGTGCCTCAATCTTACCTTGTCCAGCTTCATGCCCAATCTCAGCGAGGTGCCCACCTCCACCTACAGAAGATTCAACTCTTCTGCATGGGGTCAGCTCCATCCCACAGGCTGCCAAAGGGAAAGGCACAAGACTTTTCCAAGGAGAAAAACAGAGGTTATGAGAAAACAAAGTCCAGACAGCAGAGGGTTGATAAGGAAAACTTAGATTGGACTGGCCACATTTTTGGTCCTTGACCCAGAGAAGTGATGAAGGTTTACCCAGTGCCAGCTGTCTGGTCTTACAGACAAGGGTTGGGGTTGGCCTTCACCTTCTCCGCGGGTCTCATTTGACTTCCTATCTCTGAGCTCATTGAGGTCCCCCTCTGCTGCTAGGGGAGGGTCGACATGTCACTCAGTCATCCACAGGCTGCTCTGGGCCAATAACTCATCAGCTATCCAGGGCCACCACCAGCCACCATGGTTCCTCGGTGCCAACACCAACAAACCTGTGTGCAGCTCAGCTCAACAAGCTTTGATGTTTCTCAGTCCCTCAGCACCGGAACACAGCCATGAGTTCAGCACCCTGGATCTTCATACAAAACTTGAGGAGATGTCCGTTTACCTCCAAGAGTGACTCTTCCCATGCTTGGATAGGTCTGAATTTTGGAAAAAGCCTTCTACAAGGCTAACTAAAAGAGAAAAAAAAAACCAACAAAAAACAGCAAAAACAAACCCAAAAAACAATTCACATGCAGTTCCCTCTATTTCACTAAAAAGGCAAGACCATTTCCTCCTGTGCACTGTCAGGGAACCATGTGCATTCATGAGACTTCAGGGGAACTCATAGCCATCGTAGCCAGGTGGTGGTGGCAAGTAGCTCCTCCGTGAGACCTCTTTTGGTGTGTAAACAACTAATTGGTGTGAAGAAGTGTGCTACTTAGTTCCGTTTGCTCTCAGCAATTCCCAGTACAAGAACTGCAGGAAGGCACATGGGGGCAGGAACCTGGAGGTGGAAGCAGTTTGATCTGTCCTGATTCCCATTTTAGGGGGTTTGGGGTCAATTTTTACAGGATGTCTCCTTGGGCATGACCCTGGTTGTGGGTGAGGGCTGAGAAAATAGATTTTCCCCTTTTTTCAGGGACACTATATAGTGTCAATGCCCAAGTTACATTTTAGCAGAAGAGGAGGACCTGTCACCACACAGCAGAGGGACAAAGCTGGGACAGGAGACACTTGTTGCAAAACCCCCAGCAGTTCTGGGTGCTGCTGGAGTAGGGAACAGGACAACATCAGTTAAACCTAGCTATTGCAATACCTGTGCAGCCCAGCACCTCCTAATGCAAGCAATACCATTCCCAGCTCCTGTAGGCAGTAAATTACTTAATAATTTGATACTGTGCTCAACAATAGAGGCAAATATGTTCTGGTGGAGGAGTGGAGGTAAATGCATTTCAGTGGTGGAGTACATCTGATGTGTACTGAAGCTTATCAAATCGAAGCAGAAGCCAGAAGGGCACTTTGATAGTGTGTGCTGAGAGGGGTACAGTCACAGGGATGTGATCATTGCTATGGATGAGGTTGGCTTTGTCAGTGGTTTACAGGGAACCCAGGAAGGCGCCAGCAATGTTTTGCATTCTGTCTGCAGGGCTGGGATTTGTACAGCTGAACAAGTTTTAATGTGATGTTTTCTGAGGCAGTAGATGTGGAAGCCCAAAGCGCCACTATTACAAACTCCATTCCAATGAGAGGCACATTTTAAATAAGCAATAAAGATGCAAGAGCAAGTCAGTACCAAATAGCAATTCCACTGAAAGATCACAAAGCCATGACCAGGCACAAACGGATTTTTTATGCATGTTAAAATAGTTGGAAAGTTGCCTTGTACTTGTTCCTCATCTTATTAAAGGACCTGCTGCTATGAGGACACATGGGTTCATTTTTTTGATGTTGCTAGCACACTGCACAGTTTCTTGGCTGGGTTTCACAGTGTGCCAGTAAACAGTTACCTGCTTGTTTACTGGAAAAGTAAGGATTTCAGACCTTCTTTAGAAAATGATTTAATCTTCTTACACACAATTTTGCACTTGAATAAGCAGGTCAGCAGCCAAGGCTTGAATCAACAACAGGGTCTGCCATTGCCTTACCTTCCACCTCGGCCAGCACTGGTATGCAGGAATGAGGAAACCAAGGAGTGCACACACATGGCTGAGCCTCTGCAGCTTTAGCACGTTTCCTCATGCCTGATGTGCACATGCCATATTAGCAAAACGTGAAAATTTGACTCACCTTGGCCTACACTGGAGTCAGAGCCCTAGCAGGTAAACAAACCCATGTGTCCTTCTCCAGCCAAGCTGCCAAGAAGCTCTTCAATACCCAGGCAGAATTCAATGGGCACCACACGGCCAGACTGCGTCTGCAGCGTGCCACTAATAAGGAAAAACCATCGCAGTTGAGCTCTCCTTTGGTTCATCTCAGCATATATGGAGAGCTAATCCTGCAGACTAATTCTCAGCTGGCCCAGCCACAGGAGAAAGGGAAGCTCATTTCAGAAAAAGCAGCACAACTTTGCCTTGCTCAGCCTGCGGTTGCTCACAAGGCAGAATTGCAGCATCTCCCTGTGACCCCAGCGGGTTACACCAGAGACACAGACACGCCATGTGATGTCCAACACGTTTCAAAAAGCAGCTGATACTTCCACTTAGTCCCAAGAACTGACTTCTTCCATGCTCGTGCTGAGTACTGTGTTGTGCCTGGCTGAGTCATCTCTGCTGGGTAAGCACACATCTCTGAAGTCAACCTCTCCTTGTGAGTTAGTAACTCAAAACGCAGCCTTTCTCAGCTGGGCAGCTCTTTGCCTGTGCAAGGATAAGAGGAGTCAGGTCTGTGTAAGAAGTGAAATCCAAAACGGGGAGGATGAAGCGATGTTCTTCCTCATTTCTAAGCTGGCTCTAACCCATCATAATTTTCTGGCTGAGTCCCTACAGCTGTGAAAGCTGGGGTTGTCATGGCTAACCCAGCTGCTGTCACCCCTTGGCTGGGAGCTGCAGACTCAGTACAACTGGGAAAATGGAGGGGGGGTTGTGAATGTTTTATCCATACCTGCCATTCTGCATAGCATCTGCACACCATGTGTGCTGTTTGTCTGTCTCATGAATGGGGCATATGTGGTACATAACACCATTTGCAGCAAGAACAGGGACAGGAGAAAAATGGCATAGGGAGGGTAGAAAAAGGCTGATGGTAAAGAAAAAAAAATATGAAAGAAACTATGAAAGACATGAGAAATAAAAAAGAACCTCTGTAGAAACCGATAGCAGGGCTCAGCAAGACAATTGCATATGTCCCTCTGGGTTCATTAATGGCTAATAAGATTTATGAGAAGAATTTGTCACACTCCTAGGAGTATTTAGAAAAATGTAAAAATAATCTGGAAAGAATCTTACACTCTATAAACATATATCCTTTCTAATGAACACTTTATGCTTGTTAAGAGTAGAAGAAGTAAAAGGAGCCAAGTGGAAGTTGAGCAGTGTGAGATGAAGCCCCCTGAGGTGTGTAAGGATCTGGAGTCCTTGGCTCACGCAGGTATTTAGGGCTGTATGAGATGCCCTGAGCATCTGGCCTGGCCTCCAGCCACCACTCATTGGTTGTTGATGTCCCCATGTTACACTTGGAGCCCATATCTGGGTCTCTGATGCCCAGGAGCACATGAATGATGCTTGAGGCCTTCAGTGAAGCAAAACAACGGAGATTCCATGGGTTTTCAAGGGCAAGAAAGGTCACATCCAGTTTCAGGGAATGCCACAACCTGGATGGACCAAAATTCTGCACAGTAGCATGGACATTCCAAAATGGCTGCTGGGAACCTAGGAGATGCTCACCCTTGCCTGGGGACCTGCCTGAAAGCAACTGTGCCACCAAAGGCAGGACTGGGAACACTGAGGCAATTTCTGTTGCACTCCTGAGTCCCCTACGGAGCTGAGCTTCTCGAGGTCTATTTTTTCCTGGGCTTTAGGAGTCCTAAATGCAAACCAGTAAGTAATTCCTGAGGCATGTTCAACGACCTGAGCAAAACCACCATGATAATCCTCAGCTTTCAACACAAGGTGGCAGGCTGTCCCCAAGATGGGGAGCAGCCAAGGCAGTCGAAGTGGCCAGAAATGGTCCTTTGTCACCACGGAAAGGAAAATGTTTCTCCTTGTCACCTCTTAGAGGAGGGAGTGTGAGAGACGAGAAACCAGGCCTGTGAGAAACTAAGACAAACAGCCTGGGAAAGCAAAAGTTGAGGCTGATTGAAGAAATGCCTCAAACACTCGCAAGACAAAACTCTGAGTCCCAGGGTGCATTCTGTGGAGGCCGACGCTGATAACGCTGCCCGATGTAGCTGGGGGAGAGAGCCCTGTGGAGACAGGACGGCTCTGCGCTGGGGCACCTGGGCAAATTTCAAGGGCCATGTGTCCGGTGAATGAACTTTGCTTCATTATCCACAAAATGCATATTAAAGTTGACACCCCTCAATATGCTAACGAGGGCTAACATGATCATGCTAATGACATCATCCCATGAAACATCTTACCCCTCCCTGTACATGGGATACGTAGCTATGTGGGTCGACCTAGGGGACGGACCCAAGGAAAATGGGTATAAATCAAAGGGGGGAAGAAAGGGCTCTCTCTCTCTGCCCCCCCCCCCCCCCCCCCCCCGACCGTCTGGAGAAAGCAGTGAAGCAAAGAAGACAAATGCCAGCGAAGAAGACGGCCGCCTCCTGGAACCCTTGCCGGCGGGATCAGCGCAGGAACCCAGACCGGTGATCTGTATCCCCCCATTCCCTCTATCTCCCTCTTTTCCTTTTTCTATTAAGAAATGCAAAGCATATTATATTGCTCACCACAACTTGCTCTGTACTTAGCCAATTATCATGTGTTCAATTAGTACATTGTAGGTAGTTAATAAATGCTTGAACTTGGAGACTTGTTGTCCACTCCAATTGGGGATTTGCGAATCTGAGTCACTTGTCCCCCTCGTCGGAGCGGGACGTGACAGGGAGGAAAGGCACAAGGTTTCTGTGGGACTCGTAGTGACTTAGGGAGAGCTGTATGTGGTGAAGGAAGGCTCATTGCTGTGAAAGGCTTCCTCCAAGCCTGAGCTCTTGTCCAAAACAACCTACCAGCCTGGGAGGAAGGTGACTGAAGGGTGCCTGCAGTCTGACTGTGGTGGCAGTGGAATACTGCTGTGGATGAGTCTCCCCTGCCTGGAAGTTAGGTACTGGCAGCAACCTCAGTGCATCTCCTTTAGTGCTTTGGCTACCAGGACTTGGAGATGGCATGGCTGAGGGGCCATCATTTGGACCTGTTTTACCCATATGAATTTGTCTGGTGACCACTTGGCTGTGTCTAAGTCTGGTTACCTCACTAGACTGGATCCTGACCCTGACCCTGACCTGCAGGCTGATTTTGCAGCTTGACCTCAGACCTGCCTCACCACCTCAACTTGCCCAAGGAACCTGGACTCTTAATTGAACCTGGCCACCATGTCCAGACCTGCAGCAAACCTGCACCAGCCATTTTGGTAGGGGAGAAATGAGAGCTAAGGAGGTGCCTCTGAATGCCTCTGGCCAGTGCAGACATAGGCCCGGCCCACCTGCCCAGGATTACCCCAGGGGTTCACATCCCTACGGGTGTGGGGGGATGCTGGGGGCATCCACCTGCTCCCCACCACCCACTGATGGAGGAACACAGCACCCACAGTCAGCACAGAGCTCCATGCGGAGCAGAAGCTTCCGTTGACTTATGGGACTCCTTGCCCTGAAGTTTATTCACAGGACAATTTACATTACATTGCAAAGAGTGACTAAGCAAGGTGGGACAGTGGAAAGAGCAGTCTAATCCACCAAGTCTCACACCTACAGCAGCTGCTGGCACCAGGTGACTTGCCATGCTACCTTTGACACTGATGTCAGAGCCTGTCCCAATCCAATGTTGGGGAAGATTTCGATACGATCCCAAGAGCGAGATTAAGACACAACCGAGGCCAAATGCCATATACCCAAACCAGGTTTTTATTATTTAAAAGGTGAAGTAGCAATAGGACAGAATGGAAGGAAAAGGCAGAAATACAGCAAGGATGCGGGATAGGGCTGCAACAATTGTCACCACCATGGATTCAGCGGCATCCCGTTGGTCCTCAGTCTTCAGTTCTTCGGTGGTGGGTGCACACGGATCTGGCTTCCATGGAGGATGCACCCAGATCTGGCTTTGATGGTAGATGCACCCTGAGCAAAACTTTCTGCTGCCTTTTAAGTTCATCATATCCACTGATTAGCACATCTGCTCGCTTTTAGGGTTTTTTTCTCTGATCCAACACATTTTGTTGTATCTGGCTTCAGGGCAGGAACGTTTGCTTCTTGTCAGTTCATTGGCAATGCATGCATGGGGTCTGGCCTACACAATGGAGCCAGAAACGGCTCCAGGATGGGGCCAGCTCAGCACACCTCTGCCCCTTTGAGACTTGTCTAAAGAGTCCGGACAATGCAACCTCAAGGAATTGGGGGTTGTGCATCCTTCAATACACTCCCGCTTCTCTGGGCAGCATCCCCCAGACCAGCTCACAGGCCGCAGCAGCTTCTCTTGGAGGTTTGCACAGACACAGGCAAGCTTTGAGACAGTCATAGGACATGTCAGTCTCTCACAGAGCCTGAACACACTACACTAATGGCTTGATACTCTGCCTTCCCCTCACCCTGCTGACAGCATGCCCAGTTCATTAAACTGATTTGCATACAGCTCTATATTAAGTCATTAAGAAGTGCCAGATACGACAGCAAAACTGGATGAAAGCTTCACTGGTGGGAACAATCCAAGGAAATCCCAGCGCTCAAGCTCCAGTTTGCCTCAACAGAGGGGAATTCAATTAAAGGCTGATTTGATTTGTGTAGCTCAGAGAAAAAACAGCTGACTGGGTGTTGGACACTGTTATGGCTCTGAATCAGCCATAAATACCAAGGATTGTTTTAAGCAGACTGGAACGAACATGTTGAACCAAGCCCATCTCCAGCTGCCAGCTGTGGAGCCAGGGTGGGCAGCAGAGGAGGCAGAACTGCCGCTCACTGATGGACAGTTGGTGTGTGACTGCTCACAAGGGCTGCCGTCTCCACACAGCCCTCTTTCGGAGGAGGCCCTGCAGATTTTGGCTGTGCTGCATCTGTCCTTCCCTCCCATGCAGCTTGTTCATGCCCTCCAGCCACTGCACATCGCTACACTGTGAGTCCTCAGAGACCTCCACAGTTCCTTGCACTAGAAATGCACCTTCTCACTTCAAGAGGTTTTCATCTCACAATTGCCTCCCTGAGGACACTAAGATAAGGACAGTAACCTGCTATGATCGAGCTTTGCAGAAGTGATTAGGTATCCTGTGTTACTCATTATATTCCTGTTATCCTTTTAATTTATTCCTTGAAAAAACCACTGTTTGTTAAATCAACCAGTTCAACCTTTGCCAGCACACCAGAGGAGCAGTACCCAGTTTGGTTTCCCTCTCCCAGGTTTCTAGCTTTGGAGGGACTCAAGATGGGTGGTTACTTAGTGATTCCCCACATCTGAGCCCACCTCTGGTGGGTACCTATTAAATCCTATTAACTGCTGACTACCTTAAAGCTTGGGAGGACCTCACCCTCCCTGTGAGTGCACAGGACTTTAGCTCTTGCATGCAAAGAACCGCTGCACTAATGAACTTAACGAGAATCTTGCTTCCTAAACACAAGGGCCCATGCACAGCTGTGCTGCTGCGTAAACACAGCCAGCTCATGCGACTCCCATGGGACCTTGTCTGTGCCTGAAGGTGCTTATGGACTTGCAGGACCGGGCAAGTTCCAGTTCCTGCTCGTGTTGGGAGCAGAAAAGCTGCTCTGAGCTGCCCGCGGCTCCCCAGGAGCTACGTCCCTGGAGCAGGATGAGTCCTGGGGGCACGGCCGGAGCTGCTGCTTTATCACTCCAAAAAGCACTGAGCACATGGAGCAGCCCTGGGTATCAGGGAGCAGTCGCCACTCGAAGACTAGTGCGAACAAGACATTCATTAATTCTCTTAAAATTTCACACGTGCACAGGGAGTTAGAGGGTCCTTCCTGAAGGAAAATTCATTTGCAGTACAAAGCAATCCCTTGGGTTGACAGCACAGAGCTTTTTTTCATTTGCTCAGGGAGCAAAATGGAATTGCACAGCTCCAAAAGGGAGCAATGAACTAATTTAAAAGGATTTGTCCTTCACATCTGAAGAAAGTCATTAGTGCTTTGCCTGAAGTCACATGAGTCTGCATAAAACAGAGACTTTTTGGTAAGACTGGGCAAAATTCCTCTCTAAATAAAATATTTAACTGGGAAGGATACAAATTTTCTGCTGAAACTGCTCAAACATGTAAATTTGTATGAGTGAGTTCACTTGACTTTTTTTTTTCCTCTCCTCTATATGGCACAATGGGAGCCTGTACAGAGCTGATCATCTCTTTCCCTCATGCTCTCAGCCATGTCCCCTCCTTGTTCCTTGCCCTCTGGCATCTCAAGTGCTCAGCCAGTTCCTCCATCTGCTGCTTTGCTTCCTCCTACTATGCTGGCTGCAAACCAGCCAAGCAAACATCCACGAGGTTTCCTGCCAGCTCGGTGAGCTGGATCAGCAGCCCCAGGAGGGCAGCCGCTGGGACTCAGGGGAGAGGAGAGAGCAGGCAGCAAGAGCAGCTGTGCTTGCTTACAGCAGGGGTGAGCTGCTAGGGCAGCTCAACTGGAGAATGGCACCTAGTCCTACTGGAGCTTTTTGCCAGATAAAAGTTATTCTTGAAATCGGGAAGAGGGCCCATGAAGCACCAAGTGGTGATTGTGCTGTTTGGAAGAGCTGTGTCCCCCACAGACTTTGAATATTGCTGATAGTGCTCCATGCCTTAGTCCCCCCAGTTAGAAAGGATACCAAAAGCTGGCTGAAGTTGCTTGGGCAAATTTTGAGTCTCGTACAAAACTCTCAGGATTTCTGTAGTAATTCTAACATAAAAATGGACAGACAGGTTATCGCTAGCCAACTACAGCAAAAGTTACATCTATCTTTTCCAATACTTGGCAAAGACTGCATTTAATACTAAGTAAATACTGCATTCTTGGAATCATTTCCATTTAAAATGAGCAGGCTGGATGAAAGGTTTCCTCAGCTCTCCCAACCATATAAAAGGCAAGATTTATTTTCTTGTGTGAGAAATGATGGTAGACAACTGTAGCTCAGGTTTTCCTTCCTGCTTCTATCATATCTGCTTATTAGAAAGTATCACATGTTTATTCAAGATAAGACAGAGTCTGCTCATCTGAGGCCTCTTAGAGACATCCTATGAGCATCCTTGTAGTCTGAACCGGACAACCTGCACTGACAGCCCCATGAGCATGCAGCTCATGCTGGTCAGATTTGCTGGTATTTTGAGCTAGATCAATGTGTGTTTTAAAGCAGAACCAACGTGAAAGCTGGGATCTGCTCCACAGGGAACACCTGACCAACTTTAAAGCTTTGAAACAGAAAGAGGAAGCAAAAGCTGCTCTTCCCAGAAAGCAGTGGGGACTGGCGGCTCTCCCATATGACCTTGATTTTTGGCCATGGGAATGGACATTGTGGCCTTGTGTACACAGGTTGGTGTTGTCCCATGGCCTCTTTCAGGTGGGCATGAATAAAGAGGTAAGCATGGGCTGGCAGCAGCTTGTAGTCCTTGGCAGGACTAAAACCCACCAGCAGTGAGAAGCTCTGCTCAGTGCTGGCCTAGTGGGAGGGGGAATGATGCTTTTCCTTTGGGACACATTCTGCAACAGGCAGCATCAGTGAAGAGAGGTCCCAGTGTGACCACAGCCCACCCATCTACCCCAGGAGCACAAGCCCCGTGCAATCAGCGGGGCCAGAGGGATGTGTTTAATGAAGTTTGTGCTCGAGGTGCTTGTCCACGCAGCTCCCAAGGTCATGCCTATGCACCAGAAGCCTTCATCATGTGTATCAGCAGCACCATATCATATTGTCCCCTGCCTCATGGTGCTAGGACCATGAGAATGGGGGATTTGGATGAGCCAGCAGTGTGCTGAGCCAGCTACTATGCAAGGAATCTGGAGACCCCTACACAGCATGCTGGATGACAGCACATGTCCCTCTGCATTACTTGCTGGGGTTAATATAGGGCCAGTGCTTTCAACTCTAGACTACTGCCAAGAAATTTATCTTGTCAGCTTCCCTTTTGTAACAGGAAGGACAGCAGGCAAACAATAACTGCAGGAAATAGACAACTCAGCCAGGCAAAGGTAGGTTTGTTCTGGATCAACTTTGTGCTCAGATGGGAACAAGGAGAAAAGCCAGTGCTGAAAGCCTGTGGGTCAGGTGGGTTCACCACAGGGAGGTTCCCAGCCCTACACATCTGTCCTGGTTTTGACCAGGGTAGAGTTAACTTTCCTTGGGCTGAGAGGGAGCACAGCTGAAGGGCTGGGTCCTGATCGATCCTTGGAGCATTCCATGTCATGGGACATCAAACCTGAGCATAGAGGTGGGCACCTGCTCCCTCATCTTCTTTCTTTGTTCCCCCTCTATTTCATGGGGTTGGTGGAAGTCTGAGCAAATGGCTACGTGGCGATTTGCTACTGGTTGGGTTCAAGCCACCACAAACTCCCAACTCCCCAGACCCTCAGCCCATGCCCTGCCTGGAACGGGCAGGGGCCGGAGGGGCCAGGGTGCAGAGGATTTCATTTCCCTCTCCTCCCCTGCAGTGCCAGCACGAAGACTCTGAGCATGGAGCGCCTGTGCCCGCGACCCCAGATATCGTCCCTGAGCTCCCCCTCGATGAGCAGCTCCAGTCCCGTGGACACCCTCTGCTCCTTCCCGGAGCCCTGCCCCGGTGCCATGGCGGAGCTGGTGGCTCAAGAGCGCTCAGGACCTGCCCAGTCACCCAAGGATGATCAGGGGCTGCTGGACAACCAGCGACCGGCCCTGGGCCAGGACCCCCCACTGGAGCAGGCAGCAGGGACCAGGCAAGAGCAGGTACCTGGGGATGACGGGGACAAGGCGCAGACACCCAGGGATGTGGAGCTGGCCCCCGACAGTCACCACGACTGTGTGTTGACTCTGTTAACCAAAATGTGGCTGAAGTCCAATAGAGCGGAGCTGCCGGTGCCACACATGGACACCATACAAGGCTGAGAATGGAGAGAAGGAGAGAATGATTCCAAACATGGAATCGATTCTGAAGAGGGACAGGAGCAGCCCCGTGAACCTGGGCAGCACCATCCTGGTGGCTCCGGGCAGGAGCAGCCCAGCAGAGCCCAGTCACAGCAGAGGATGCCCGCGGGCAGGACGCGTGGCCGGGCAGCCCGGGGGCTGTGCAGGGGGGGCTGCTGCGGCCTGTGGGAGACCTGTGCCCGGCTCGGCAGTTGTGCCAATGCCTGGTGGCAACAGCGCTGCCAGTCCCACCGCAGGTGCTTCCGCAAGCCCCTGATGCAACACCAACGCAGAGTCCAGCGGACACTGTGGAGACAGCAGTTGGGGGTGTAGCGCTGAGAACCTCCCTGGGATAAACCCACCTGAAAAATAAAAAAATCTACTTTTCTCCATCCCTGGTGCCGTGGTCCTTCCACCCAGCTCTTGATGCGCGCCCTCCCCCGTCCCTTTGCCAAACCTGTCCTTTGGGTCCCTTGCTGACACCCCCGCCTCTGCCGGGTCTCCCCCAGGTCCTGGCTCCGAGCTCCCACGGGCTTGGTCACCTCTGTCTGGCCCCGCGTCCGTAGGCACCACGACGGGGACGTTTGCTTGGCCCAGAGCTGCTCCTGCCAGAGCAGGCAGGGACTGTGCCTGCCTGCACCCTGCTCCTGCCTCCTGCCCCCTCCAGAGCCCGGGGGCTGCAGAGGCTCCAACTGCAGTAATCGGGTGATTTGCAGGTCAGGTCACTGGCTCTTTTCACTCAAAACAAATTCACTCAATAGTAATGTTTTTTACTGTCAAGCAGGAATTCTTTATTAGCAGCGCTGAGCGCACACGCTGTTACTATAAATTTCTTCTCAGAAGAAGTTGGAAGTTGTAGAAGGCAGGCAGGCTGTGCTGCAGCGCTGGGTGCTCGGGGGATCATTCCACCCAAGGGCCATGCCGAAAGACAAGGGCACGCTTCTTCTGTCACACCAAAGAAGCGAATATTCCTGTCATTTCCGAGAAGTACACACCTATTTCCAGGGAATCGACTGCCCATGTCAGTGCGTTGTTTGGGGGAGAGTCCCTGCGGGGCTTCCCCAGGTGTCTGCTGGTTTCTCTGCCCTCCCGGGATGGACCCGTCAGAGCTGCAAACATGAGGTCCTTGGGCACAATCCTGTGCGAGGCCCCTCACAGCAATGAGCACCAACTGCTGGCAGGCAGCAGGCAGCAGCTCCCCCCTTTTCCTGAGACTCTGGACTCACAAATCCAAGCTCTCAGGACTCCAAACCCAAACCACCTTTTCAGGCAGAAAAAGAGCCGCCGTGGCTGTGGCAGAAGAGTCAGAGGTCCCTCGGCCAGAGCTGATCCGGCCGTTCCCTGAGCCAGCGCTAATCAGCAAATGCAAGTATGGAAGCGCAGAGGGATCGGCGGGCAACTGCCCGCTACTCGCTACCGCCCCCCATATTTGGACGGGACACAAAGATGGTCCCGTGAAGCTTCCTACGTGGATCTTGGGTGTTGCCGGCAGGCAGAAAGCACCACGTCCCAACTCGCCAGGGCCTGGCCTCAGCTCCAGGGTGTCTCAGCTACGTTGGCCCTGTGGACCCGAGCGGTTTGGCTCTGAGCCTCCAAGCGTGCCGTGCTGCGCCGGGCCGACACTGGGGTCCCTGATTTCCAGGGGGATGCCCCAGCGTTTCCTGAGCCCCTCGCAGGGGGAAGAACGTGTCGCAGGGATGGCTGCCTGGTGTCCCAAAGGGGGCTCCAGCCGCCCTGTGACGTCACAAAGGGGCTCTGCCCGCCCGCCCCAGTATAAAAGGCTGCAGCTGCACTGGGCCAGAGCCATTGCATCTGGCAACAGGCTCATCCCGGCCGAGATGTTCTGGCTACTGACGTTCCCCGAGATGTACTTCCTGCTCGGCGCCATGTTGGTTGCCCACTGGCTATGGGTATGTGACGGCTGCACCGCGCTGTGCCGGGCGGTGGGATGGGGTGGGGTGGGGTGAGGGGCGCTGGGGGTGATGGGGGGGGCTGTGGGGGTGATGTGTCCTGGGAGATACTCCCGTCTCACCCAGCTCTTGGTGTCCTGCAGAGCTCAATCCAGAAGGGAGAAGAGCTGAAGAACAAACGGACCCTGCAGAAATGGTGAGTGCTGGGGGAGGCCCCCAGATCCTGCCCCAGACCCTCAGCCTGTGCCCTGCCCGCACTGGGCAGCCCTGCCCATCCCGCCGGAGGGGCCGGGGTGCAGCAGGTTCACCTCCCTCTCTGCTCCCCTGCAGTGCCAGCGCAACACTGCCCAGCACAGAGCGCCTGCGCCCACTACGCCTGTCTTCATCGCTGAGCTCCCTCCCGATGAGCAGCTCCAGTGCCGTGGACACTGTCCGGTCTTTTCCGGAGCCCTGCCCCGGTGCCACAGCGGAGCTGGTGGCACAAGAGCGCTCAGGACCCACCCAGACCCCCAACGATGATCAGGGACTGGTGGAGAACCTGCGACCATCCCTGGGCCAGGACCCCCCACTGGAGAGGTCAGCAGGGACCACTCAAGAACAGGTCTCTGGGGATGAGGGGGACGTAGCACAGAGACCCAGGGATGTGGACCCAGACCCTGACAATCATCAGGAGCGCGTGTGGAAGATCTTTGCCAGAATGTGGCTTGAGACCAATGGCGTGGAGCTTCCTGCGCCAGACACGGACACCGAGAGGATTCCAAACACGGGATCCTTGGAAATGGGCTGGAGCAGCTCCATGATGTCGGGCAGCAGCACCCCCGTGAACATGATCAGCACCATCTGGGCGGCTCCGGGCGGGAGCAGCCCAGCGGAGCCCAGTCCCCAGCAGCGGGTGCCCACGGGCAGGATGCATGCCTGGGTGGCCCGGGGGCTGTGCAACGGGGGCCGTGGCCTGCGGGAGTCCTGTGCCCAGCTCTGCAGGCGTGTCAACGCCTGGCACGAACAGGACTGGCAGTGCTGCTGCAGGTGCTCCCGCAAGCCCATGAGGCAAAACTATCCCTGACTGCAGCGGGCAGCCTGGAGACAGCAGTTGGGGGTGTAGGGCTGGGAAAGTCCCTGAAATGAACCCACCCGAAAAATGAAATATCTTTTCTCCATCCCTGGTGCCGTGGTTCTTCCACCCAGCCCTTGATGTGCACCCTCCCCCATCCCTTTGCCAAACCTCCCCTTTGGGTCCCTTGCTGACACCCCCGCCTCTGCCGGGTCTCCCCCAGGTCCTGGCTCCGAGCTCCCACGGGCTTGGTCACCTCTGTCTGGCCCCGCGTCCGTAGGCACCACGACGGGGACGTTTGCTTGGCCCAGAGCTGCTCCTGCCAGAGCAGGCAGGGACTGTGCCTGCCTGCACCCTGCTCCTGCCTCCTGCCCCCTCCAGAGCCCGGGGGCTGCAGAGGCTCCAACTGCAGTAATCGGGTGATTTGCAGGTCAGGTCACTGGCTCTTTTCACTCAAAACAAATTCACTCAATAGTAATGTTTTTTACTGTCAAGCAGGAATTCTTTATTAGCAGCGCTGAGCGCACACGCTGTTACTATAAATTTCTTCTCAGAAGAAGTTGGAAGTTGTAGAAGGCAGGCAGGCTGTGCTGCAGCGCTGGGTGCTCGGGGGATCATTCCACCCAAGGGCCATGCCGAAAGACAAGGGCACGCTTCTTCTGTCACACCAAAGAAGCGAATATTCCTGTCATTTCCGAGAAGTACACACCTATTTCCAGGGAATCGACTGCCCATGTCAGTGCGTTGTTTGGGGGAGAGTCCCTGCGGGGCTTCCCCAGGTGTCTGCTGGTTTCTCTGCCCTCCCGGGATGGACCCGTCAGAGCTGCAAACATGAGGTCCTTGGGCACAATCCTGTGCGAGGCCCCTCACAGCAATGAGCACCAACTGCTGGCAGGCAGCAGGCAGCAGCTCCCCCCTTTTCCTGAGACTCTGGACTCACAAATCCAAGCTCTCAGGACTCCAAACCCAAACCACCTTTTCAGGCAGAAAAAGAGCCGCCGTGGCTGTGGCAGAAGAGTCAGAGGTCCCTCGGCCAGAGCTGATCCGGCCGTTCCCTGAGCCAGCGCTAATCAGCAAATGCAAGTATGGAAGCGCAGAGGGATCGGCGGGCAACTGCCCGCTACTCGCTACCGCCCCCCATATTTGGACGGGACACAAAGATAGTCCCGTGAAGCTTCCTACGTGGATCTTGGGTGTTGCCGGCAGGCAGAAAGCACCACGTCCCAACTCGCCAGGGCCTGGCCTCAGCTCCAGGGTGTCTCAGCTACGTTGGCCCTGTGGACCCGAGCGGTTTGGCTCTGAGCCTCCAAGCGTGCCGTGCTGCGCCGGGCCGACACTGGGGTCCCTGATTTCCAGGGGGATGCCCCAGCGTTTCCTGAGCCCCTCGCAGGGGGAAGAACGTGTCGCAGGGATGGCTGCCTGGTGTCCCAAAGGGGGCTCCAGCCGCCCTGTGACGTCACAAAGGGGCTCTGCCCGCCCGCCCCAGTATAAAAGGCTGCAGCTGCACTGGGCCAGAGCCATTGCATCTGGCAACAGGCTCATCCCGGCCGAGATGTTCTGGCTACTGACGTTCCCCGAGATGTACTTCCTGCTCGGCGCCATGTTGGTTGCCCACTGGCTATGGGTATGTGACGGCTGCACCGCGCTGTGCCGGGCGGTGGGATGGGGTGGGGTGGGGTGAGGGGCGCTGGGGGTGATGGGGGGGGCTGTGGGGGTGATGTGTCCTGGGAGATACTCCCGTCTCACCCAGCTCTTGGTGTCCTGCAGAGCTCAATCCAGAAGGGAGAAGAGCTGAAGAACAAATGGACCCTGCAGAAATGGTGAGTGCTGGGGGAGGCCCCCAGATCCTGCCCCAGACCCTCAGCCTGTGCCCTGCCCGCACTGGGCAGCCCTGCCCATCCCGCCGGAGGGGCCGGGGTGCAGCAGGTTCACCTCCCTCTCTGCTCCCCTGCAGTGCCAGCGCAACATTGCCCAGCACAGAGCGCCTGCGCCCACTACGCCTGTCTTCATCGCTGAGCTCCCTCCCGATGAGCAGCTCCAGTGCCGTGGACACTGTCCGGTCTTTTCTGGAGCCCTGCCCTGGTGCCACAGCGGAGCTGGTGGCACAAGAGCGCTCAGGACCCACCCAGACCCCCAACGATGATCAGGGACTGGTGGAGAACCTGCGACCATCCCTGGGCCAGGACCCCCCACTGGAGAGGTCAGCAGGGACCACTCAAGAACAGGTCTCTGGGGATGAGGGGGACGTAGCACAGAGACCCAGGGATGTGGACCCAGACCCTGACAATCATCAGGAGCGCGTGTGGAAGATCTTTGCCAGAATGTGGCTTGAGGCCAATGGCGTGGAGCTTCCTGCGCCAGACACGGACACCGAGAGGATTCCAAACACGGGATCCTTGGAAATGGGCTGGAGCAGCTCCATGATGTCGGGCAGCAGCACCCCCGTGAACATGATCAGCACCATCTGGGCGGCTCCGGGCGGGAGCAGCCCAGCGGAGCCCAGTCCCCAGCAGCGGGTGCCCACGGGCAGGATGCATGCCTGGGTGGCCCGGGGGCTGTGCAACGGGGGCCGTGGCCTGCGGGAGTCCTGTGCCCAGCTCTGCAGGCGTGTCAACGCCTGGCACGAACAGGACTGGCAGTGCTGCTGCAGGTGCTCCCGCAAGCCCATGAGGCAAAACTATCCCTGACTGCAGCGGGCAGCCTGGAGACAGCAGTTGGGGGTGTAGGGCTGGGAAAGCCCCTGAAATGAACCCACCCGAAAAATGAAATATCTTTTCTCCATCCCTGGTGCCGTGGTTCTTCCACCCAGCCCTTGATGTGCACCCTCCCCCATCCCTTTGCCAAACCTCCCCTTTGGGTCCCTTGCTGACACCCCCGCCTCTGCCGGGTCTCCCCCAGGTCCTGGCTCCGAGCTCCCACGGGCTTGGTCACCTCTGTCTGGCCCCGCGTCCGTAGGCACCACGACGGGGACGTTTGCTTGGCCCAGAGCTGCTCCTGCCAGAGCAGGCAGGGACTGTGCCTGCCTGCACCCTGCTCCTGCCTCCTGCCCCCTCCAGAGCCCGGGGGCTGCAGAGGCTCCAACTGCAGTAATCGGGTGATTTGCAGGTCAGGTCACTGGCTCTTTTCACTCAAAACAAATTCACTCAATAGTAATGTTTTTTACTGTCAAGCAGGAATTCTTTATTAGCAGCGCTGAGCGCACACGCTGTTACTATAAATTTCTTCTCAGAAGAAGTTGGAAGTTGTAGAAGGCAGGCAGGCTGTGCTGCAGCGCTGGGTGCTCGGGGGATCATTCCACCCAAGGGCCATGCCGAAAGACAAGGGCACGCTTCTTCTGTCACACCAAAGAAGCGAATATTCCTGTCATTTCCGAGAAGTACACACCTATTTCCAGGGAATCGACTGCCCATGTCAGTGCGTTGTTTGGGGGAGAGTCCCTGCGGGGCTTCCCCAGGTGTCTGCTGGTTTCTCTGCCCTCCCGGGATGGACCCGTCAGAGCTGCAAACATGAGGTCCTTGGGCACAATCCTGTGCGAGGCCCCTCACAGCAATGAGCACCAACTGCTGGCAGGCAGCAGGCAGCAGCTCCCCCCTTTTCCTGAGACTCTGGACTCACAAATCCAAGCTCTCAGGACTCCAAACCCAAACCACCTTTTCAGGCAGAAAAAGAGCCGCCGTGGCTGTGGCAGAAGAGTCAGAGGTCCCTCGGCCAGAGCTGATCCGGCCGTTCCCTGAGCCAGCGCTAATCAGCAAATGCAAGTATGGAAGCGCAGAGGGATCGGCGGGCAACTGCCCGCTACTCGCTACCGCCCCCCATATTTGGACGGGACACAAAGATGGTCCCGTGAAGCTTCCTACGTGGATCTTGGGTGTTGCCGGCAGGCAGAAAGCACCACGTCCCAACTCGCCAGGGCCTGGCCTCAGCTCCAGGGTGTCTCAGCTACGTTGGCCCTGTGGACCCGAGCGGTTTGGCTCTGAGCCTCCAAGCGTGCCGTGCTGCGCCGGGCCGACACTGGGGTCCCTGATTTCCAGGGGGATGCCCCAGCGTTTCCTGAGCCCCTCGCAGGGGGAAGAACGTGTTGCAGGGATGGCTGCCTGGTGTCCCAAAGGGGGCTCCAGCCGCCCTGTGACGTCACAAAGGGGCTCTGCCCGCCCGCCCCAGTATAAAAGGCTGCAGCTGCACTGGGCCAGAGCCATTGCATCTGGCAACAGGCTCATCCCGGCCGAGATGTTCTGGCTACTGACGTTCCCCGAGATGTACTTCCTGCTCGGCGCCATGTTGGTTGCCCACTGGCTATGGGTATGTGACGGCTGCACCGCGCTGTGCCGGGCGGTGGGATGGGGTGGGGTGGGGTGAGGGGCGCTGGGGGTGATGGGGGGGGCTGTGGGGGTGATGTGTCCTGGGAGATACTCCCGTCTCACCCAGCTCTTGGTGTCCTGCAGAGCTCAATCCAGAAGGGAGAAGAGCTGAAGAACAAACGGACCCTGCAGAAATGGTGAGTGCTGGGGGAGGCCCCCAGATCCTGCCCCAGACCCTCAGCCTGTGCCCTGCCCGCACTGGGCAGCCCTGCCCATCCCGCCGGAGGGGCCGGGGTGCAGCAGGTTCACCTCCCTCTCTGCTCCCCTGCAGTGCCAGCGCAACATTGCCCAGCACAGAGCGCCTGCGCCCACTACGCCTGTCTTCATCGCTGAGCTCCCTCCCGATGAGCAGCTCCAGTGCCGTGGACACTGTCCGGTCTTTTCCGGAGCCCTGCCCCGGTGCCACAGCGGAGCTGGTGGCACAAGAGCGCTCAGGACCCACCCAGACCCCCAACGATGATCAGGGACTGGTGGAGAACCCGCGACCATCCCTGGGCCAGGACCCCCCACTGGAGAGGTCAGCAGGGACCACTCAAGAACAGGTCTCTGGGGATGAGGGGGACGTAGCACAGAGACCCAGGGATGTGGACCCAGACCCTGACAATCATCAGGAGCGCGTGTGGAAGATCTTTGCCAGAATGTGGCTTGAGGCCAATGGCGTGGAGCTTCCTGCGCCAGACACGGACACCGAGAGGATTCCAAACACGGGATCCTTGGAAATGGGCTGGAGCAGCTCCATGATGTCGGGCAGCAGCACCCCCGTGAACATGATCAGCACCATCTGGGCGGCTCCGGGCGGGAGCAGCCCAGCGGAGCCCAGTCCCCAGCAGCGGGTGCCCACGGGCAGGATGCATGCCTGGGTGGCCCGGGGGCTGTGCAACGGGGGCCGTGGCCTGCGGGAGTCCTGTGCCCAGCTCTGCAGGCGTGTCAACGCCTGGCACGAACAGGACTGGCAGTGCTGCTGCAGGTGCTCCCGCAAGCCCATGAGGCAAAACTATCCCTGACTGCAGCGGGCAGCCTGGAGACAGCAGTTGGGGGTGTAGGGCTGGGAAAGTCCCTGAAATGAACCCACCCGAAAAATGAAATATCTTTTCTCCATCCCTGGTGCCGTGGTTCTTCCACCCAGCCCTTGATGTGCACCCTCCCCCATCCCTTTGCCAAACCTCCCCTTTGGGTCCCTTGCTGACACCCCCGCCTCTGCCGGGTCTCCCCCAGGTCCTGGCTCCGAGCTCCCACGGGCTTGGTCACCTCTGTCTGGCCCCGCGTCCGTAGGCACCACGACGGGGACGTTTGCTTGGCCCAGAGCTGCTCCTGCCAGAGCAGGCAGGGACTGTGCCTGCCTGCACCCTGCTCCTGCCTCCTGCCCCCTCCAGAGCCCGGGGGCTGCAGAGGCTCCAACTGCAGTAATCGGGTGATTTGCAGGTCAGGTCACTGGCTCTTTTCACTCAAAACAAATTCACTCAATAGTAATGTTTTTTACTGTCAAGCAGGAATTCTTTATTAGCAGCGCTGAGCGCACACGCTGTTACTATAAATTTCTTCTCAGAAGAAGTTGGAAGTTGTAGAAGGCAGGCAGGCTGTGCTGCAGCGCTGGGTGCTCGGGGGATCATTCCACCCAAGGGCCATGCCGAAAGACAAGGGCACGCTTCTTCTGTCACACCAAAGCAGCGAATATTCCTGTCATTTCCGAGAAGTACACACCTATTTCCAGGGAATCGACTGCCCATGTCAGTGCGTTGTTTGGGGGAGAGTCCCTGCGGGGCTTCCCCAGGTGTCTGCTGGTTTCTCTGCCCTCCCGGGATGGACCCGTCAGAGCTGCAAACATGAGGTCCTTGGGCACAATCCTGTGCGAGGCCCCTCACAGCAATGAGCACCAACTGCTGGCAGGCAGCAGGCAGCAGCTCCCCCCTTTTCCTGAGACTCTGGACTCACAAATCCAAGCTCTCAGGACTCCAAACCCAAACCACCTTTTCAGGCAGAAAAAGAGCCGCCGTGGCTGTGGCAGAAGAGTCAGAGGTCCCTCGGCCAGAGCTGATCCGGCCGTTCCCTGAGCCAGCGCTAATCAGCAAATGCAAGTATGGAAGCGCAGAGGGATCGGCGGGCAACTGCCCGCTACTCGCTACCGCCCCCCATATTTGGACGGGACACAAAGATGGTCCCGTGAAGCTTCCTACGTGGATCTTGGGTGTTGCCGGCAGGCAGAAAGCACCACGTCCCAACTCGCCAGGGCCTGGCCTCAGCTCCAGGGTGTCTCAGCTACGTTGGCCCTGTGGACCCGAGCGGTTTGGCTCTGAGCCTCCAAGCGTGCCGTGCTGCGCCGGGCCGACACTGGGGTCCCTGATTTCCAGGGGGATGCCCCAGCGTTTCCTGAGCCCCTCGCAGGGGGAAGAACGTGTCGCAGGGATGGCTGCCTGGTGTCCCAAAGGGGGCTCCAGCCGCCCTGTGACGTCACAAAGGGGCTCTGCCCGCCCGCCCCAGTATAAAAGGCTGCAGCTGCACTGGGCCAGAGCCATTGCATCTGGCAACAGGCTCATCCCGGCCGAGATGTTCTGGCTACTGACGTTCCCCGAGATGTACTTCCTGCTCGGCGCCATGTTGGTTGCCCACTGGCTATGGGTATGTGACGGCTGCACCGCGCTGTGCCGGGCGGTGGGATGGGGTGGGGTGGGGTGAGGGGCGCTGGGGGTGATGGGGGGGGCTGTGGGGGTGATGTGTCCTGGGAGATACTCCCGTCTCACCCAGCTCTTGGTGTCCTGCAGAGCTCAATCCAGAAGGGAGAAGAGCTGAAGAACAAACGGACCCTGCAGAAATGGTGAGTGCTGGGGGAGGCCCCCAGATCCTGCCCCAGACCCTCAGCCTGTGCCCTGCCCGCACTGGGCAGCCCTGCCCATCCCGCCGGAGGGGCCGGGGTGCAGCAGGTTCACCTCCCTCTCTGCTCCCCTGCAGTGCCAGCGCAACATTGCCCAGCACAGAGCGCCTGCGCCCACTACGCCTGTCTTCATCGCTGAGCTCCCTCCCGATGAGCAGCTCCAGTGCCGTGGACACTGTCCGGTCTTTTCCGGAGCCCTGCCCCGGTGCCACAGAGGAGCTGGTGGCACAAGAGCGCTCAGGACCCACCCAGACCCCCAACGATGATCAGGGACTGGTGGAGAACCTGCGACCATCCCTGGGCCAGGACCCCCCACTGGAGAGGTCAGCAGGGACCACTCAAGAACAGGTCTCTGGGGATGAGGGGGACGTAGCACAGAGACCCAGGGATGTGGACCCAGACCCTGACAATCATCAGGAGCGCGTGTGGAAGATCTTTGCCAGAATGTGGCTTGAGACCAATGGCGTGGAGCTTCCTGCGCCAGACACGGACACCGAGAGGATTCCAAACACGGGATCCTTGGAAATGGGCTGGAGCAGCTCCATGATGTCGGGCAGCAGCACCCCCGTGAACATGATCAGCACCATCTGGGCGGCTCCGGGCGGGAGCAGCCCAGCGGAGCCCAGTCCCCAGCAGCGGGTGCCCACGGGCAGGATGCATGCCTGGGTGGCCCGGGGGCTGTGCAACGGGGGCCGTGGCCTGCGGGAGTCCTGTGCCCAGCTCTGCAGGCGTGTCAACGCCTGGCACGAACAGGACTGGCAGTGCTGCTGCAGGTGCTCCCGCAAGCCCATGAGGCAAAACTATCCCTGACTGCAGCGGGCAGCCTGGAGACAGCAGTTGGGGGTGTAGGGCTGGGAAAGTCCCTGAAATGAACCCACCCGAAAAATGAAATATCTTTTCTCCATCCCTGGTGCCGTGGTTCTTCCACCCAGCCCTTGATGTGCACCCTCCCCCATCCCTTTGCCAAACCTCCCCTTTGGGTCCCTTGCTGACACCCCCGCCTCTGCCGGGTCTCCCCCAGGTCCTGGCTCCGAGCTCCCACGGGCTTGGTCACCTCTGTCTGGCCCCGCGTCCGTAGGCACCACGACGGGGACGTTTGCTTGGCCCAGAGCTGCTCCTGCCAGAGCAGGCAGGGACTGTGCCTGCCTGCACCCTGCTCCTGCCTCCTGCCCCCTCCAGAGCCCGGGGGCTGCAGAGGCTCCAACTGCAGTAATCGGGTGATTTGCAGGTCAGGTCACTGGCTCTTTTCACTCAAAACAAATTCACTCAATAGTAATGTTTTTTACTGTCAAGCAGGAATTCTTTATTAGCAGCGCTGAGCGCACACGCTGTTACTATAAATTTCTTCTCAGAAGAAGTTGGAAGTTGTAGAAGGCAGGCAGGCTGTGCTGCAGCGCTGGGTGCTCGGGGGATCATTCCACCCAAGGGCCATGCCGAAAGACAAGGGCACGCTTCTTCTGTCACACCAAAGAAGCGAATATTCCTGTCATTTCCGAGAAGTACACACCTGTTTCCAGGGAATCGACTGCCCATGTCAGTGCGTTGTTTGGGGGAGAGTCCCTGCGGGGCTTCCCCAGGTGTCTGCTGGTTTCTCTGCCCTCCCGGGATGGACCCGTCAGAGCTGCAAACATGAGGTCCTTGGGCACAATCCTGTGCGAGGCCCCTCACAGCAATGAGCACCAACTGCTGGCAGGCAGCAGGCAGCAGCTCCCCCCTTTTCCTGAGACTCTGGACTCACAAATCCAAGCTCTCAGGACTCCAAACCCAAACCACCTTTTCAGGCAGAAAAAGAGCCGCCGTGGCTGTGGCAGAAGAGTCAGAGGTCCCTCGGCCAGAGCTGATCCGGCCGTTCCCTGAGCCAGCGCTAATCAGCAAATGCAAGTATGGAAGCGCAGAGGGATCGGCGGGCAACTGCCCGCTACTCGCTACCGCCCCCCATATTTGGACGGGACACAAAGATGGTCCCGTGAAGCTTCCTACGTGGATCTTGGGTGTTGCCGGCAGGCAGAAAGCACCACGTCCCAACTCGCCAGGGCCTGGCCTCAGCTCCAGGGTGTCTCAGCTACGTTGGCCCTGTGGACCCGAGCGGTTTGGCTCTGAGCCTCCAAGCGTGCCGTGCTGCGCCGGGCCGACACTGGGGTCCCTGATTTCCAGGGGGATGCCCCAGCGTTTCCTGAGCCCCTCGCAGGGGGAAGAACGTGTTGCAGGGATGGCTGCCTGGTGTCCCAAAGGGGGCTCCAGCCGCCCTGTGACGTCACAAAGGGGCTCTGCCCGCCCGCCCCAGTATAAAAGGCTGCAGCTGCACTGGGCCAGAGCCATTGCATCTGGCAACAGGCTCATCCCGGCCGAGATGTTCTGGCTACTGACGTTCCCCGAGATGTACTTCCTGCTCGGCGCCATGTTGGTTGCCCACTGGCTATGGGTATGTGACGGCTGCACCGCGCTGTGCCGGGCGGTGGGATGGGGTGGGGTGGGGTGAGGGGCGCTGGGGGTGATGGGGGGGGCTGTGGGGGTGATGTGTCCTGGGAGATACTCCCGTCTCACCCAGCTCTTGGTGTCCTGCAGAGCTCAATCCAGAAGGGAGAAGAGCTGAAGAACAAACGGACCCTGCAGAAATGGTGAGTGCTGGGGGAGGCCCCCAGATCCTGCCCCAGACCCTCAGCCTGTGCCCTGCCCGCACTGGGCAGCCCTGCCCATCCCGCCGGAGGGGCCGGGGTGCAGCAGGTTCACCTCCCTCTCTGCTCCCCTGCAGTGCCAGCGCAACACTGCCCAGCACAGAGCGCCTGCGCCCACTACGCCTGTCTTCATCGCTGAGCTCCCTCCCGATGAGCAGCTCCAGTGCCGTGGACACTGTCCGGTCTTTTCCGGAGCCCTGCCCCGGTGCCACAGCGGAGCTGGTGGCACAAGAGCGCTCAGGACCCACCCAGACCCCCAACGATGATCAGGGACTGGTGGAGAACCTGCGACCATCCCTGGGCCAGGACCCCCCACTGGAGAGGTCAGCAGGGACCACTCAAGAACAGGTCTCTGGGGATGAGGGGGACGTAGCACAGAGACCCAGGGATGTGGACCCAGACCCTGACAATCATCAGGAGCGCGTGTGGAAGATCTTTGCCAGAATGTGGCTTGAGGCCAATGGTGTGGAGCTTCCTGCGCCAGACACGGACACCGAGAGGATTCCAAACACGGGATCCTTGGAAATGGGCTGGAGCAGCTCCATGATGTCGGGCAGCAGCACCCCCGTGAACATGATCAGCACCATCTGGGCGGCTCCGGGCGGGAGCAGCCCAGCGGAGCCCAGTCCCCAGCAGCGGGTGCCCACGGGCAGGATGCATGCCTGGGTGGCCCGGGGGCTGTGCAACGGGGGCCGTGGCCTGCGGGAGTCCTGTGCCCAGCTCTGCAGGCGTGTCAACGCCTGGCACGAACAGGACTGGCAGTGCTGCTGCAGGTGCTCCCGCAAGCCCATGAGGCAAAACTATCCCTGACTGCAGCGGGCAGCCTGGAGACAGCAGTTGGGGGTGTAGGGCTGGGAAAGTCCCTGAAATGAACCCACCCGAAAAATGAAATATCTTTTCTCCATCCCTGGTGCCGTGGTTCTTCCACCCAGCCCTTGATGTGCACCCTCCCCCATCCCTTTGCCAAACCTCCCCTTTGGGTCCCTTGCTGACACCCCCGCCTCTGCCGGGTCTCCCCCAGGTCCTGGCTCCGAGCTCCCACGGGCTTGGTCACCTCTGTCTGGCCCCGCGTCCGTAGGCACCACGACGGGGACGTTTGCTTGGCCCAGAGCTGCTCCTGCCAGAGCAGGCAGGGACTGTGCCTGCCTGCACCCTGCTCCTGCCTCCTGCCCCCTCCAGAGCCCGGGGACTGCAGGGCACCAACTGCAGGAACAGGGGGATTGGACACGTCGGGTCTTTGGCTCTTTTCACCTGAAACAAATTCACTCAACAGTAAAGGTCTTTATTGTCAGGCAGAAATTCTTTATTGCAGCGCTGGGCGCACTCGCTGTTAATTTGGTCTCACAAGAACCTTTGAAGACTCAGCTGGAAGTTGTAGAAGGCAGGCAGGCTGTGCTGCAGCGCTGGGTGCTCGGGGGATCATTCCACCCAAGGGCCATGCCGAAAGACAAGGGCACGCTTCTTCTGTCACACCAAAGAAGCGAATATTCCTGTCATTTCCGAGAAGTACACACCTATTTCCAGGGAATCGACTGCCCATGTCAGTGCGTTGTTTGGGGGAGAGTCCCTGCGGGGCTTCCCCAGGTGTCTGCTGGTTTCTCTGCCCTCCCCAGGATGGACCCGTCAGAGCTGCAAACATGAGGTCCTTGGGCACAATCCTGTGCGAGGCCCCTCACAGCAATGAGCTGCTGGCAGCCATCAGCGAGCAGGCATCAGCTCCCCCTTTTCTTGAGACTTTGGACTCACAAATCCAGGGTCTCAATGCTCAAAACCCAAACCACCTTTTCAGGCAGAAAAAGAGCCGCCGTGGCTGTGGCAGAAGAGTCAGAGGTCCCTCGGCCAGAGCTGATCCGGCCGTTCCCTGAGCCAGCGCTAATCAGCAAATGCAAGTATGGAAGCGCAGAGGGATCGGCGGGCAACTGCCCGCTACTCGCTACCGCCCCCCATATTTGGACGGGACACAAAGATGGTCCCGTGAAGGTTCCTACGTGGATCTCGGGTGTGACACACAGGCAGGAAGCGCCACGTCCCAACTCGCCAGGGCCTGGCCTCAGCTCCGGGGTGTCTCAGCTACGTTGGCCCTGTGGACCTGAGCGGTTTGGCTCTGAGCCTCCAAGCATGCAGTGCCACGCTGTGCCGACACAGCGGTCCCTGATTCCCAGGGGGACACTCCAGCACCTCCTGAGCCCCTCACAGGGGGAAGACCCAAGTGGGGGGGGGCTGCCGGGTGTCACAAAGGGGGCTCCAGCCATGGTGTCTGACAACAGGTTCACCTCATCACACCTGTTCCCACTGTTTATGCTCATCCTGTCGCCCTTCCTGGTTGGTGCCTTGTTGATGGTGAAGTGGCTCTGGGTAGGTGACAGCTGCACTGCATTGTGCCAGTGGGTGGGATGGCATGGAGTGGTGTGGGGAGCTGTGGAGTGGGGTGAGATGACTGGGAAGCAGCTGTATGATGAGAACGTTCTTCACCACTAATCAGCATGATGTGTAAACTTGTTCTGACTGGGTTGAAAGGTCTGTCTTCACTGGAAAGGATATGCAAATCCATTACCTAAATACACATGCAAATCACTGACATGTAGTTCAGCCAGCACACGTTAAATGTGCATCAGTAGTGGTTGTACAGCCCCTATTCTTTCACCTTGAAGCCTCTCACAGATAGTGGGTCCCTTCTTCTTCACCTTGATGGCATGGAAAACACTTCGGATGACCTGCCCAACATATTGTACCTTAATATCATCTATAGCATTTATTGTTAAAGAAAGGAGTTTAAATTCACATCTTCCTAGGCAAGTTTATTATCCTAACGCCTACCTATGTAAGGTTTCCTCTCGTAAATAAATCAAATACTAAGTAAACAGAGTACTAAGTGAAAAGAGCATGAGAACATAAGAAAAGGCAGTATACATACCGCCTATCTCCCCACTTTTGTGCCTGTCATGAGGACAAGGCGAGATGAAAAGCTGGAGCTCTTTCCCTACACCCTCCACTTTGACCCGGGAGAAATATACCAGGTTTGTTTGATCATAATCTGACACATCAACTTCCCCCCCCCCCCATATTGGAATATGTGCCACATTGACCACAGTTCAAAAGAAAGGTCTTGGCTCTGGAAGCAAATCCAGCTGTGTTCTTCATGTGCGTGACCACTCCCATGCCAAAGCCTGTGCACTACTAGAGCTTTAATTCTTCAAGAGCTCCCATTCACATCCTGACTAAATCCTGCAGGTTCTGCTTGATTTCAGGTCCAGGAGATATCCTCTTCCCTCCATTTCTACCCAAGTTCTGGCCATCTCCCTCGTGGTACCACCTGGATGATGACAACATTCTTCCATCTCCATCTGCTAGTTTCTGCTCTCGCACACGTCATGTCTAGCTTGAACACTGTCCTTGCTTGTCCCTTTGACAGACCAGGACAAGGACCATTCCTTGTGTTCCTGTCCTGTCCCATCTGTATATCTTCAGCTACTACTAGTCCTGCTCTTTGAAGCAGGAGCTCTGGGTCTGATAAACTTTCACCACAAAGGTATCCTCTTGATTGCTGTGCTTTTCTGTGTCATTATTATTACTTCTATTAATAACTTTTATGTGCAGAAAATTACAGTAATAAGTGGGAATTCCACAGCACACTGTCTTGTGTGGAATTCTCAAGCCTCATGTTATTTAAGATACAGCTTTCCAGAGCTCTCCACACCCACACCTCTCAGGTGATCACTTCTGTTTGGTAACGTACCATTAAAAAGCATTTCCTTCCTTGTCCATTGTCAGAAGAAAGGACGGGAAAACAGGCCACTGCCTGGAGCCATCCATTTTAAACAGGGCGCAGCCAACCCAAAGGAAGCTGCGTGAAGTTTTAGAAAGGGATGGGTGGGTTGTGCTTTGTGGACAGGGACTCAAAAATCCCTGGAGGAATTACTACATGTTTTCTGCTAGGGGAAATCCAACAACTGCATGAACACAAAGGCTACCAGTTACAGGTGGTTTACACTTCCTCTGTTCGTTTTCACAACAGCTCAATGAGTTCTCTATCGTTCTGCAGAAGTCCCTACTTTGGCCTGGGTCTCTGCACTGGGATCTCCTATCAGCTATGAAGGCCCAGATTGCCTGTTGTCAACATGGTTTTATATAACCCCAGACAAAACGTGTTAAAACCACAGTCCACTAAAGGAACCAGATGCCTAATTTAATAGTGAGGTCCAGCAAGTCTAAAGACTGAAAGGGCAGGTCCGATATTAGGGATGTCAAATAGCTCTATCTCTATCTAAGCTCAGTGATGAATTAAAATGAAGCACCTCATGCAGAAAAGCAGCCAGCTGTGATATGCATGTCAGGTAGTAGTGAATCGCACTGAAGTTTGCATGGGATTATTAAAAATACGGACCTTTGTTTTTAAATTAAATTTGTTCAGCTTCAGTTTCTCACTTTTGCTTTTTCTGTGATTTCTCTAGAAGATTAAATAGCTATTTTGCATTTTGCACCTTCTCAACATAATGATTACATTACACATTATTGTAGTCATTATTTTCCTATAATGAAATTCATGCAAGTATGGTAATTAGCCTAGAAAAACACATTTATAAATCCAAGATGCTTAAAAGAAATCCATAAAAGCTGGGCAATGGCAGTGTACAAAGTACTTTAAATATCCAAATTAGTCACTACAATGAATTCCTGGTGCTTCAAGGGAAAAAGTAATCTTCAGGGACCTTATTCATGCAGATAAATAGTTTCAGCTGACCACTGGCTGCAGTGAGACAGTCCAGAACATGTCACTTCTTTTGGTATGAAACTGTGCAGCCTTCAGCACTACTGTCAGTTCTAAATACATTACTCCAGTCAGAGGTATAATGAGACATTTCATTACTTCCTTCCTTCTCAGCACTTTACAGCAAAGTGAGTCAGGATTTGCTGTCCCAGGCATGAGCAAAGGTTAATTCTTTGCTCTCTGCCAGGATCACCAGGACAACTGAAATATCCCTTTGCTGTCCCTGTGCACATTAGGGTTTTACAGCTCACTTGATGGTCATGACACTCCTTGATGATAGGACAGGCTTGTGAGATACCTGCTATATCATCCTATCATCCTTATAGTGATCCATGGCATTTAGTGATTTATATTACATGTACTGAGATGCCCCAGCCAACTTCAGAGCCCCATAGTGCTCGGTGCTGTACAAACTGATTCAGCTTTGCCATGCAAAGACAGAGTGCAGGATACAGAAAAATAAGATAGGGCCTCTTCTGAGGTTCTGCAAGCCTTTCCTAATCTCTAAACTAGGTTAATCCAAATTTAGATATGGTTTGCATTTAGTCGTGTCTGCTCAAATATCAAGAGTTCAGGCTTTCATTGTTCCCTTCAAAATTTATATGTCTGGCCTAAACACCAGTCCACACTCTGGCAAATCGAATTGTTGCTGCATGCTGCTGTTGATGAACCGTGCCTGTCAGCTCTTATCTTGAAGTCCAAAGAGCCATTCCATTTTGCATAATATAACTACACATTGATTGCAGCAAGGTCTTTCCATAAAGAGTAGTGTTCATCTCGCTTCACTGGAAATGCCAGCAATGTAGGTACCTGCTTCAGAGCTAGTCTTCGAGGCTTCCATTAGTCAAGAGAGTAAGCATCTCTAATCTCAGCCAATTTAGATACTTTATTCTGAGATGTTTTAGCTATTTATCTAGCTGTTCTCCAGACCACCCATTTCTCTCCTATTCCCAGTTTTGACAGCAAAATCTGCCCCAGACTTTCATGAATATTTTAAATTTATCTTGACGTTGAAGAGGAGCAGTTCTGAAACTTTGGAAACTACCGCAGGGGTCAAAATCATCTTCCACCCACCACCAAACCCACCAGCAAACTTCAATATAAATGGGAATAAATGTCAGGAAAAAACCCTGAACAATAAACATACTAGGAATGTTTTCTATATACTTTAAAAAATAATCACTCAGGAGCTTTATTTTAAAGAAATAAACATTCTGTCACTCTAATCAAAATATCTCAGCAGCATTTTCTCTCCTAGATGTCCCAAACATAATATTTTACTCATCCCACCAACAGAAGGAGATAAATAAGAATAAAACTTCCAACTCTAGTAAACAAAAGGAAATTAAACTGAAAAGCCCATCGAAATGAAGTAACTGCTCTTAGATATAGAGACTGCTATCAAATATAAGGAAATATTAATCACACTTATCAACTGAAAGCACATAAAGATGGGGTACACAGCCCAGGCTCCCTGTCCAAATGTCCTTTCTTGCTTTTATACTATGAACTGGATCGTGACAGAGTAAAAAGTGATCCCAAGTGGAGATATCAAATTACTAAAATAAATTCTTGTCATGTCCAGAAAAAAGGATGCTGTTAACTGTAGAGTCTGGAGTCATATATATATATTTTTTTGTCTTAAGACATTCACAGAAAGATGATCCAGATAAACCCCACTCAGACCCTGAAACACAGAGAGTCTAGCTGTTGTCGGCTGCTGCTACAGTCGAGAAGAACTGATACCTCCAGAAAACAATATTCATCACAGATGGAACATGCCCTGTGCCATCTGATGGGTTGATGTTGGGCCATGATGTTGTAGTGTTATCTTGCAAGAACACCAGAGATGGTGCAAAGTCAGGAGAGACAAAAGCAAGGAGACCATTACAGTGTCCTTCATTTTATCAGTATAACCAAGACTGAGCCTTGGGGAGCCATCCCCGCCTTTCTGGGGTGCAATCATTTGGCTAGTGCATGAAAATCCTACTCTGGAAGCCCCCGTGTGAGGCAGCAGGACCTGCACAGCAGAGTTTGGGGGTCGTTCCAGGGGCATCTGTCCTTCTGGATGCATGAGACTGCCCAGATTTCTTCTGCACCTTGACAAGGAGCCCTTGTGCCACAGCTGCACCACTGGGGTGTTGCTGAACATGAGCTCCATGTTTAAAAGCTCTCCTATACGAATTTGTAGAGTATCTCAGCACCTTTTAGCATGAAAGGCACCATATCTGAAAGTCTGAGAGGCACCTACACAAGTTAGACTCCAGATCACTGTGTACAGAGACAACTGAAGCTCTTAGAACGGTTTACCCTAGGAAAAAAAAGAAATTTCTTTTACTTCCACAACCCTGGTGACCAAAAAAGTGTTTTCCTCATCCTGAAATTGCACTCCCCAGCAGCTGTTAGCACCCACACCCAAGTGTCCCTTGCATCCACTTTCCCCCCCACAGCAGGAAAACGCTTAGAAAATATTTCGCATGTTCCTTCCTGGCCAGAGGTCATCTCCGTGTTTCAGACCAGCAGGAATCACCATGTTCTCTGACACAACAAACGGAGAAGGAAGACCTGCCCTGCCCATCCAGCACAGTGCTTTCAGGCTTGTGGTTTTTAGCTGCAACTCCACCCTGCGCTGGTGGAGAAGGGATCGGTTCCCACTGATCGCAGGAAAGGGAGGTCACGGGGTTTGCTTGATTAAATCACCACAAGCCAAAAGGTTCTCTCTCGCTCTCACTGAGAATTGCTCACAGGCTGTTTAATTTGTTCCAAAAAGAAAGGCAAAGCAAAAAACAAACCCCGAGCCCAACAATCAACAGCGCACACGGAAAAGCAGGTGTGTCTTGAGCTCTTGGAAAAACAAAGGGCAGAGACTGAGGCAGGAGTTGACACCTGGATGGGAAGTTTCCTTCCCAGCACAGAAGGACAAGTTTGGAAAAGACTCGGACGTGACCAAGCACTTGTTGTCCTACAGGTATGGATGATATGCTAAATATAGCATCGGTCTCCTGCGGTATAACAGTCTGAGGCAGGTGAAGACAGCTTGAAGGAATTTTCAGGGCCAGATTCTGACATTGCGGAGCAAACTTTGCATGACCGGTAAAGCTGCTGCAGGTTTTTACTGGGAAAACTACAGCCAGTGCATGTTTCATTTTGTGGTGATTAGTTGACAGTTTTCTGTAGGATGGTTTTGGCTTTTCAGGGTGTGAATTAAGCCATTCAAGCTTCTGACAAAATGCTACTGTCTGTTAGCTTGGCTAGTGAATTTTGATAGAGGCTATGATTAATCTAGTTTAAAGTCGGGGCTGCAGTGGTAAAGAGGGACAAGCATGGAAATACTGTACTAATCTGGACTGCATTTACTACAGATTCAGAAAAAAAAACAAAACATCAACTGCAATAGTATTTGGCTTTTTTTCACTTTGTTTTATGCTTACCTAAGGCTGGGATTTGCAGTGCAGATAATAGTCGCTGTATTTTTGTCATCTGTATAAAATGGTGGGTTTGTTTCTTTTTTAGAGCAATCTCCTGAATCCCCCTTCAGTTTCATTAGGTGACACTTGGCTGACCGGGGAGAAAGACTTGGGGTACCCACAGCCACAGGATGAGACGCTGCTGTGTACTGTCTTTGAGTGTCACATCTATCTTCTTTCCATTCTTTTTTACCTGTGTTTTGATCTGATTAAGTGAAAGCCAGTTTTATGGTGTTGGAGTGCTGGAGTTCTGTTGTCAGTGCTTAGTGTCAGGGGGGATGCAGGAATGCTTTCTGACACTTTATTCTCTGTTGATGTCTATAACCCCAAAAGTCATGCTCCACCCAAACATCTCTAGTGCAGCAGTATCCACTGGTTGCTTAAATGATCGTGATTCATTAAAAAACACAGCTGTGGTGTGACCTTGTACAACCTTGTTTCTGTCTCCCTATCAGTGGGAAAGTGATGCTCACCTGTGTGAGCATAAGGAGCTTTCAGATTTGGGGAAGAAAGGTGTTATTGTTTGAATGCTGTAATTCTCACTTTCCATGACAGTTTTATGGGAGGCAATGAGCTTGTAACAGGCAAGGGAATAGTAAGGGAAAGGACGTTGGGAATATGGGAGCCTGAGGCTCCATTTCTCCTTGCCTCATCACTTGCTGTTGCATGGTGAAAGCAGCATTTCCCAACCCATCGATATTCCTCTCACCCAGAAAGTTCCCCATCTATTTCTGTCACTTAACCCCTCTTGCTATGTCTGGCAACACTGCAGAATGAGGTGATAGGTAAGGAAATTTAGGGGAAAATCTTTAGCATCTGCGTAGCAGTGACACTTGACTGAGTTCAGTAATGGCTCAGTCAGCTCTGCAGGAACCTCGTGTGAATATTTGGCATTTGTCATTATTTAACTTCCCTAGATTCCTCTCAGTTTGTCTCTGGTGATCCAGGTTTAAAAACCAAACAAACAGAACATGCGTAGGCTCTGGAAAGATATCTTTGTCCTAACCTCCTTGATTATTTTTATTTTTTTAACACCTCTTAGACAGGCTTAATAAAGCAGTTTTCCAAAGTCTGAATTGGAGACGTGGGAAATTCCTCAAACTAGGCAGAGCTTCCTCTCATTGTTAAAACACAAAAGACCAGCGAAGCCTTTACTAGAGTTCCTTTTTTAACCCATTCATCTTGATCAAGAAAGCTTCCCTGCTGCTGCCACTGTTCATGGTTGCAATCCACAGTTTGACAGAAGAAACAAGGGCTTACAGTAGTCAAGCATGGATGTGAATTGCATCACACATGAGGGCATCATTAGTTTGGGGCTATATTTGTACATAGGAAATGAACTGTACTTGCACTTGAAACAGAAATGATTTGCTGCGGGAGTTAATCTCACCCTTGTGTAAAAATCCTTACTTTTTAAGTTCAAGTGGGATGAATCTACAGTAAAACCAAACTTCTTTCAGAAAACCATTTCCAGATTTCCATTAAATGGTTTCTTAGGACAGTGATGTCAAAGAAGGGTCCCATTGCCATTCATGAGCTGATCCACTGTAATTGCCTGATTATGCAGGTTTTTTCTCAAATGATCTTGCATGTTGCTCTGCCTGCCTATGGGCAGTTACCACCCATCAACTAATCTGATCCAGCTCCTGTTGTGTGTGGTACCTAAGCAGCAACTTGTCCCCCTTATCTGTGCTCGGCAGCATCCTGGATGAAGACTGAGGCAGCGCTAGGTGAGGGCAGAAACTGGGGGGCTGTGATATTGGCCCACAGTGGGCTGGAGGGGCTGTATTGGGAATGTGGGTGAGCTGGAGGGCACAAGGTGTGTGTGCAGAAACAGGGAGCATGGGAAAGAGTTTGCAAAAAATGATTTGCAATGTCTTGTTTCTCTCTGATGGAAGAATGTTCCACTTCATGTTTTTTGCAAGAGCAGTTCCTACAGAGCAGCTAACTCACTGTAGCAGGTTGTCGAGTAATTACAGTACTAAATTTGCATGTTATAATGCTGCACCAGTGGACTTTGTTAAGGAATTTTTGACTACATTTGCAGCCTATTCTGAGGGCTTGTCTGCTTATGGGGCTGGCCTGTAACAGAGATTTCACTGTGACAGCCATTCCATGACATGACACGGGTGTTGTAACCTTAATCCACCATCTCTGCACCCAGTCCATATCTCTTCTTCAAACTTCAGTTTATCCCCGTGGAAGCCTGTAAGAATTCTGCCCCAAAGCCCTGCCATCTCCATCATAACTCCCATCTGAGCAAGCCAAAAAAGAAGGGGGTACTGGGTCTGTCTGTGATGGAGTTACCTTTCTTTGTAACAGCCTGTAAGGTGCTGTGTTTCGGATTTGTGGATAAAACAGCGTTGATGACACACCTGTATTTTGGCTATTGCTGAGCAGTGCTTGCACAACATCAAGGCTTTCTCTTTTTCCCACTCTATCTCTGTAGTGAGTGGGCTGGGGTTACAGCTGGGAGGGGTTACAGCTGGGAAAGCTGGTTTGAATTCACAAAAAAGGATATTTCAAACCATATAAAGCCATGTTCAGCAATAAAATACAGGGGTGAGGGGCAGGGTTGTCTTCCAAGGTGGTCATTGCTTGGAGACTTGCTGGGCATCCATCTGCTTGTGGGACATGGTAAGTGCCTTCACATCATTTGTTTTTAATTTTCTCTTTCTTTCCCTTATTAACCTGTATTTATCTCAACCCACTAGTTTTCTCACTTTTCCTATTCTCTGCCATCCCACTGGCAGGTGGGGAGTGAGTGGCTACGTGGGTGCTTAGCTGCAGGCTAGATTCAACCCACCACAACAGGATATCTAGCCCGCCTTTTAGACACCTCCTAACGGACCAATTCTGAATAAACAGAAGACTTTTCCCAGCCCAGAAAAAACCTTTAACTCCATTGTGTCATCTTAGTCAGCTGATTTACACAAAGTAATATTTGTTTTAGGAAGAACTCAAAGGTCACTTAAAACTGATCATTCCTGGCATTGAAATCCTTCCTTCTGGCTGAGAGGAAAGCTGTGTCTCACTTTCCTTCTAGGTATTTCTCCAGCTCTTGTTTATCAGGCTGTTATCACAAGCACTGATGGATTATTCTTGCCCCCAGTTCTCTCTAAACACCCGGTGAAGTAGGGACAGCTAATACCATCCCTGTTTGGCAGCAGAGAACTGAAGCATAGAGATGGCAAGGGCCTGCTTACATAGTTGGCTGCTGTCAACCCAGGATCCGCTTAAAACCCACCTCAACAGGAGAGAAAATGCTGTGGCAGGCCAGGTTTGATGATGCCTGTGAGTAGCAGAGCTGTATGCATTCCCCATTTAAATCTTAATAAGAAACATTAATTTCCAAATGCCTTCCCCAAAAACATAATAGAGCTGTGATCTAGTATGTAATTTACTGTCCTCAGAAATTCCTCAGAAGGACAGAGCTTCCCCCAATTGTTAATGCACAGAGGAAAACCTCCGCTAAAATTCCTGCTTCTGCTTGCTCCTGTGACCACAGGCTTGGCCTTTGACAACCATCAGGTTGAGTGTGTAAAAGCCATCTTCATTCCAAAGCTGTCCGTACGTGCCTTATGACAGGCTGTTCGCAGCATGCCCCTTCCTCCTGAAATTGTTTTACTGTTCCTTCTTGAGAGAGAAATTCTTGAAATTCCTGCATGGGGTCCCTAAAATCTGAATGGACCGATCCTATGGCTGAGATCCTGGATGAGCCTGTGCATGCCTCCAGTCTCTCCAGATGTAAAACTGGACTGATGGCACTTCCTTTCTTCCTCTCACTACCTGTCCTGTTTCAAGCCTATGGCTTGAAAAGTCCAGTTGCCATTCATAACCACTGGCCCTTACCTGAGTAAGGATACACAAGATGTTAGAATCATAGAATGGTTTGGGTTGGAAGGAACCCTACGGATCACCTAATTCCAACCCCCTGCCATGGGCAGGGCCACCTTCCACTAGCCCAGGTTGCCCAAAGCCCCGTCCAACCTGGCCTTGAACCCTTCCAGGGAGGGGGCAGCCACAGCTTCTCTGGGCAACCTGTGCCAGGGCCTCACCACCCTCACAGTAAAGAATTGCTTCCTCATATCTAATCTAACTCTACCCTCTTTCAGTTTAAAACCTTTACCCCTCATCCTATCCCTACACTCCCTGATCAAGAGTCCCTCCCCATTTTTCCTGAAGCCCCTTTAAGTACTGGAAGGCTACTATAAAGTCTCCCCAGAGCCTTCTCTTCTCCAGCTGAACCCCCCCAACTCTCTCAACCTGTCCTCACAGGGGAGGTGTTCTGTGATATAATCTGTATCAAAAGCTGCCTGCTCTTTTCTTAAATGCCTTGTTTCTGGACAGCCTTGCAATGGTGGCTCCAGTACTGTTTCAGCATCATAGTACCAAACTCAGCAAAGGTATAATTTGTCTGACAGTAGTTAATGTAGGCTTCCCTTGCTCCGAATGTAAATGCAGATGCTTCTGAGGATGTTGAAGAGATTCCTACTGAAGTAAAACTAAGATTGCCTGTACAGTCAACAGAGAGAAACACAAGTGCCTCTGAAGATTTGTCGTGGGAGATACTACCAAAGTTAGGCACCAGCCTTGTCCCAGATGAAGAATATTCCCGATCTTAAAATGTGCATTCTATCTTAGGCCGTGCTAGGATTTGGAGAAACCCATGCAACAGCACCAGTGCAGCAAGGGGGTCTGGAGTTGTTCCTGAGCTATCTGTCTGGGCACAGCTCACTTTCATATACCTGAACTCTCCTTTTCCCTGTAAAACAAGGTTGGGAACAGCCCCTGGCCCTTACTGTTCTTTGAATCATTTCTGTGAATCTTGGCATTGGCATTGGCTGAGACAGGGAACAGGCTAACTATTGACTAGGTCTCCTAGAAAACCAGGGCAGAAAGAGACCTCAGCAGGTCATCTACTCTGGCCCTACATCTCACGGCAGGTGTTTGTTTAAGCTCTCAAAAGGCACCCTGGGGCATAAGAAACGCCACTGCTCTACCCAGCTCAGTGTCTGATCTCACGAGCACACCTGCCATCAGGTGTAAGTTGTCTTTGCATTGCTGTGTTTTTATGCCATGTGAGCCTGGCATGCACTACAGGGATTCATAAGGCTGGATCATCCCCGGACTAAATCTAAAGTGTGATGTGATTTTGAACTAGGCCAAGCATCTGCCTGAAGACTAATATTCCTTAAAATCTTCTGAACATTAATCAAACAAACTAGTCCCCTCTGTGTTGATATTCTGTCTTGATCTGACACCTAATGACAATGATGAAGATGAAAGAGCTCTGATGATTTTGATAACATTATAGATAAGTGTAGCCTTCAAAGAAGTTAAATGCTAACACTGTTTAGAATTTCTGAGTTATCCTGTGCTCTTGAAGACAGACCAGTACAAAAATAGTAAGGCTGGAAGTGAGATCGGTGGAACAAAATATCAACTATTATATTTTCTCTCAGGCTTGATCACTACAGAAGGGAATTATGAGATACGGACAAGAGACCTGTCTTCACTGATGTAGAGGATTTCCCTCCATTTATACAATTCTTTGTGCAAAAGGTGGATGCTATTTTGTACTTCTACGTTTTTGTTACTAGGTGTTACGGGCCAGGCCCTCAGGCAGGAAACTCCTGCTTTTCAGAGCAGGATTATACAAACTCCAAGTGGCTGACACCTACACAACTTGCAGTAGCTTCCTACATAGCCAGCTGCACTTGCAGCAATAACAGGAAAAAATCAAGAGGTTAATAAAATGAAATGAGCAGGAAGCATGCAGTCATCAGACTTTCTAGTACTTCAGTCTATAGAAGTAACCCGTGGCTGGCCTGACTTAGGGACCTAATCCAAAACTCATTGAAGCCCATGGAAATTCCAGTTCAACGGATATTGTTAGACCTCACTCTTCACTATGTTGATATGGGAGTACCTGGAGAGTTTCACCTCCCCTGTACTCACAGGGAGTGCTGAGCTCTAAATCTCTTGCTTTGTTACTGCTAGCTGTGAGATAGGCCTGCCACTACTAAGTGCAGATGCTCCAAAAAAGGATAAGGAGAAGAAGGGAAAGTTCATAGCTACATCTCTTCTACCGTCCCAGCCATCACAGGTATGGTGGCGGGTGCTTTTCCACAGCCTTTCAAAACATATGGTATTATGGCTATGTGCAAAGAGCTGGAAAAGCAGAGTGGAACTCATTGTTTTGATTTTTTTTTTCCTTTGTTGCTTCTACAAAACTGCAACGTGAAGGTCATGCAGGAGCCCTTAGCTGCAGTTGAGAAAAATCTCCTGAGCAGATGTGAGGAAAACATGCCAGGAAGAAGGCAATAATTGGGCAGGGCTTTCTTTTTCCAGTAAAGTGCTGCTTTAAATGCCTTTTTCACTTTGCTTTCAGCTACCACTGTTTTCAGCCTGGCACATTAACGTGCCATGTGGCACGGGGAGCATTCATCCTTTCGCTTATGAGTGCCATGACATCTGTTTGCACACAACTAACTCACAAAAAGTTTTCCCCATAGTCCCCCTGAAAATGAAACCTCTGCAAAAGTCCTACAGTTTCTTTAGCATACCCACCAACTCAGACCCCTGCACCATGCTAGGCTCAAAGCTGGAGTGACACAGTCCCTCAGACATCACAGAGAAACTATCTACAGCCTGTTTATTGACTGTTTGAATTCTTATCACTAAGCAGTTTGTTTCGGAGTCCTTGATTACTTTGTGTTTATTTTATTTTTGTTCTCATTCAGATGTGTTATCTAAGGTCAGTGCAACTTCCCCTGTCCCCCCTTTCGCTTTTAGCCAACTCTCCCATGAAATATTGTTGTGCCTGGGTGTGTGTTTTTTAAAGTCATTGTGTGTTTTATGTCTGAAACAAACATTGTCTGATCATCCAACTTATTACGCACTACCAAAGGTCATGTTTTATGCACAGAAGGGAAAGCTTTTCTGTTGTGGCTGAGGAAGAACAAACTGGACAATCAGTGAAACAAGGGCTTTAGCTCCAGAGATTGAATCTCTGAAAAAATGCTCAACGGTTGTTTAAAAAGGGTAAAACAGGGTTCAGTTGCTGTAAGCTACTGGGCAGCCATGGAGCTAGACGGTCTTGTGCCAGCCAGGTACCTGCTCCATTCACACCTTCTAGTCTTTAGCAGCTCCTGGTTCCTCTCTCCATGTGCCCTTCACCTCCACAGATCTCATGGAACCATAAGCCTTTCCTCCAAAATGCCTAAAGGGAGGCAGAGCTATTTAAGCCATGGGAAAATGCTGGCGTGGGGACAAATGAGCTTGATTAAGTTCAAAAAAGATATAACACAACTGGAAAGGTGCAGAGCAGAACAAGTACCGCAGAGGTGGGAGGACTGTTGTGGTAGGAGGACATAGGACTCTTCAGCCCAAACAGCTGATGGGGAATGTAAAAGGGATGTAGGCTGCTCTGAGGCCAGGGAGCAAGTGTGCCACCCAGTTTGATAAGGAAGGACCAGGCCTGACCTGAATGAGTGGCAGATTCAAAGCGACTGAAGGAGATTTACATCTCCTTGCTCCTGGACATTTGACATGCTCCTAAGTTTTCTTATAGGTTACTTCATTTTGTGTAAGTGTAATAGGCCATAAGGGGCTTTTAAACACCAAGGTCTTGCCTTTGCCTCCACAAGGCCCTGTCCCTCTGATAGCCAGGAGTGGAAAGAACATTCTGGAGATGTGCTGCTTACTTCGCTTTTGTAAAACTCTTCCCTAGAGGCTCTGCTCTAGCCTGGGTTAGATAAGAAGCGACTGGTCTAGAGGATCCTTGGATCCAGCCAAGTGCAAATCTGCTTATGGCATTGAGCAACCAGTGCCCATTAGAAAGGCTGGGGAACGGTCCCTCAGTGTGAACAAAGGAGTAAACCCACAGAATTTACTGCTTTTAAAATGAGGTTTGACAAACCCCTAAAGCGGAACATAGGAGGTCAACCACACAGGGGGCTCAGCCTCCGTGAGCCAGGACATGTCTTACAGCCCTAGGAGAGGGGCAAGAGCTGATGCTATAGACTAATATTCGCCTCACAAAGAACTCTGCTTGTTGAAGACGTGTTGTGGCTACAGAGATGTTTGTTATCCTCTTCCTGCTGATGCCAAATGTGTGATCTGCGCAAGAGAGGCCACATTCCCGGACACAGAATATAGAAAAGTTTCAGCCAACAGGAATAAAATACTTCTATCTGGGATGGCTGCATGAGGATGGATAACTCTGTATTTGTTGTGGTTTAAACATGGCTTGCGGCCAGACGGATGCAGCCGCTTGCTCACCCTCCCCTGCCCAGGGGATGGAGTAAAATTGGAAGGGGTAAAGGAAGACTCATAGGTTGAGATAAAAACAGTTTAATAATTGTAATAAAATAAAACAATAACAATAATAGAAAGTACAAACAAATAATATACTATGTGGTTGCTCACCACCTGTAGACTGATACCCAGCCTGTTCCTGGCTAGCGATCACGAAATCCCAAGATCCTCCAATCACAATTCCAGAAGTGAGAGAGGAACCCCACCTTCCCGGCCACCCCTCCTTTATATACTGAGCATGACTTTACATGATATGGAATATTTTATTGGCCATTTTGGGTCTGGTGCTCTGGCCGTGCTCCCTCCCAGCTTCTTGTAGACCTGTGCACAGGCAGGACATAGGGAGTTGGAGAGTCCTTGATCTCTTAGCAACAACTGAAAACATCAGTCTGTTATCAGCATTCTTCTCATACCAAATTCCATACTGATTTAAAATCACAACACTATTGTAGCTACTAAGAAGAAAAAATTACCTCTATTCCAGCCGAAACCAGGACAGTATTCTAATACAGATATGCTTGCTTCAACTTGCATTTCTGCATTCATAACCCTTTATCAAAGAAGCCACATCAGGTTGGGTGCTTCTTTAGTTCCCCTTATCAGCTATTTATAGACATTGACAAGATCCCCCTGTGCCTTTTCTTTTCCAGGTTAAATAGTCTCAGCTCTCTCAGCCTCTCCTGGTATAACAGATGCTCCAGCCCTTTAATCATCTTCATGTCCCTTTGCTGGACTCACTCCAGTATTTCCATGTCTCTCTTGTACTGGGGAGCCTGGAAAACTGGACTCTGTGCTTCAGATGCATCAAGAACCAGGAAATCTTCTCATCATTAACTCTGGTATCAAATGAGAAATATTGTCCCAAAGACTCTAGAAAGAAGACATGGCTGGGTAGGCTGAGAGAGGCTACCAAATGTGTCTGACTGTAAGAGACAAGAGAGTGAAAATTTGGGAGTCAGACAGAAAGACAAGGTGGAATAAGTCAGGTTCTGCTGAGTGAATAGAGGTTGCATGAGCTAGGAAACCCAATACGGAGCCATGGGACTGTAAGAGTTTATAGAAGCAGTCTGGCCAGCAGACATGAGCTACCAAACCTTGCTGCAAGGGATTTATACAACATGCCAACCATGTATTACTTCTGGCTCTGGTACAACCCAGGTGTCTCTGCACCATGTTACACTAGTAAGGCCATAGAAGTCATGAGCTATGTGGGCATCATCTCCCTGCCAAAGATGGAGGTACCTACTCTGAAGAAAAGTTAGTCCTCAGTAGGTCTTTCCTATGGCTGTAAGTGCAGATGAACTTTGTTACTTATCCCCATGAGAGAGGCAAGCCAGAGGTCTAGCATCAGCGTGGTCACCTTCCCAGACAGGCCAGCTGTACAGCTGTACAGCTAGCCAGCAACTGGGACAGTGCTAATATCTGGCCGAATGTGATGGACCATCCCTCACCTTCCTCCTTCCCTGAGTTAATGCTTAACCAGTGATTGTTGCAGTTAATGTTTGTTCGTGCGGGAATACCCTCACTGATCCAGCAGATTGATGTTCTCCACTGACAAGCAGTAAGTCCCAACTGTGAACTGTTCTGGGAGGGTTAGGACAACATTCCAGGGCTGGCTGGTACTGTCCAGACTATGTTGAAATGCTTATGGTAAGTTCTGTTGGCAGCTCTCAGAGCATTAGGAGTGCTTGAAGGATGTGATAATTTGGCCATTCAGCTGGACAGTATTTTCTGTGTTCTCAGTTATCTGGCTGAGTGGTTCCTATTCCAGTTACCGTGCCTTACAAACACCAATCTTGCTGAGTTCTTCTCGCAGGAAGTTCTTCTTGCAGGAAGTACTGCTTGGTCATGGTATGAAGTGATCTGCAGATAGCTGGGACTAAATTATTTTCATTTTCCATGAAGACTATTTGAGTATGTAAAAAGGTCATCACCAATTCATGTGAAGGCTTAGAGAGGAATAAAGGAATTTAAAGTCATAGGTCAAGAAGGAAAAATATATACTTGCTAAACAAGGATGGAAAATGTGACTTGTGTAGAAAAGGATGTGAACCAGAGAAGCTCTCTGGAAATATAATTCTGGGGAAACCCTTGATAAAGCTGTAGATACAGTTCACGTCCTTTGTGCTTAAACCAGTGGGAATGTTGTGCTGGAGAGGTCCAAATAGGAATTCCTGAACTTGTCTAAGATGGAGATAGCGAAACACAGTTCTGAATACACAGATCAGGGGTCTTGCATGTCTCCTTTGAGTCTCTCTGAACTCATTCATTGCACAGAAATTGAAGCAGAGTAGAGAAACAGAGGTAATTGGAAAAGGTCAATAAACAATTTACCTGGTGCTCCATTGCCACAAACTGACGTAGAGGCAGAATCAAGGGCTCTCTCCCATCTCAGCAATTTTATTGCATGTTCTTAAAAACCTCCACTGAAGGGAACTTTGAAGCTGCCCTGGATAGCCTAGTTTAGTGCTTCTGACTTTTACAATTACACATTTTCCATAATCACCAATATATTTATCTTTCCTTCAGATTGTGTGATTTCACATCATCCTTCACCCAGTTGTCACTGTGAACATTTATGTCAGTCTTTTACCAAGTGACAGACTGTTATGGTGTCCTTACGTGAGTTTTGTCCTATCTAAACTGAAACACTTTCAACTTGTTCACAAGGTCATTGCTCATGTCTTAGTGTTCATGTGGCTCTCCTTTGGATGCTCTCCAGTACAGCAACATCCGGACACAGCACTCCAGCCAAGGCATCGACAGCATTAAGTAGAGCACTTCTGTTACCTTCCAGGACTTAAATTAAAAATACTTGTTAATAAATTTCAGAATGAGATTAGCCTTTTCAACATCATCATACTGAGTGGATTTAGGTAGCAATTTGCTAGGGCTCCATCAAGATTCTTTTCTGCAAGACTGAAGTGGGCAAAACTATATAAAGTCATGTGAGAGAGAGACTAAATGAAGCCCCAGGAATCACCAGATTTATCCCAAACCATTTTATCTCAAAGAAATCTGCCTATTAGTAGCAATATGGTTGGGATTCACTATGAAACACATCTCTCTGAGAGTCTGACCGTGCAAAATTCAGACTCAGAAATAATAAGAATGGCAAATGATGTAAGAATCTGAAGTGTTGCATCTAGCTTCTGAGAGGTTTTGCCACCTTTTTCTGAGTTTGGGATACAAGGGGCAATGGGATTTGATTTACAAAAATTGCTGAGGTTAGATTCTAGAGATGAGACTGAAGTGTGAACAGCCAGGCCTGGAATGAAAATGGCTGAGTCAAGAGGGCTGTATCTTGTTAACTTTATTTCTAAGTTGTTTCCACATTTGCTTTCGCTTTGAACAGTATCTCTCACATTGCACCTATGTGGGAACATCACCCTGGTCTATTTTGTTCATGTCAGATGAAATGTGTTCATATGCTTTTGTAATGGCACATTTCCAGTGAATTACAGGATCAACACAGTTCTGCCTTGTTTTGGACCAGTGCTCCTTGTTCGGAGCAGATATGCTCTAACACTCCTTTTGCTTGCTTTCTTGAGCCCGTGATGGCTCTTTAAGTGCAGTCTCAGATGTTTAAACTAGAAGTGTTCTGTGGTTGAAACTTTAAAACTTTAAAATCCAGGAAGTTCAGAGTTTCTGGTGACATGATAGTACATGATGAACGCATACAGGAAAAAACAGCAGGATGACCAGGACATCCCCTTGTGCTCACATACCAAGCTGATTACATACCTAATGCTCTGACATTGCGCAATTTTCACATTCTCCTGTAAAGTGAAGCAATATTTATCATACTTTAGGCTGTTGTTTGTTGATACGGTGTCTTGGGCAGAAACCCTCTTTTAAGAAATCTTTTCACCTTACTGACATTCTTTCCCATTCCCACACCCCAAGGTAAACAGAGTGCTCTTGTCTAACAAGACTCTAGCTGCTAGAGCTTTATTCTGCTGAGTATAATACTCCTGAAATCTCATGGAGATCCTTTGTGCCACTTTTAAATACTTCTGTAGGCAGTGGTCTGAGCAAGTCATCTCTTCTGGTTTAACCTCTCTGCTAGTGAGAACCTTTATGCAATTCAGGAAGTAACTTTATGTAAGTTTATTGTAGGTTCCAAGAAACTCTTTGATCTGCTTGATCTGATCAGATTCCAGTATTTGTCTGGCCATATTCTACATCCTGTGATTCACTCACCTATTTGACTGCTTTTAGTGCTGTTGGCTGAAATCTTTTGAAAAGCACAATGACACAAAAAAAAAAAAAAAAAAAAGAAAAAAAAAAAGATGGGGAGGAGGGTTTAAATCAGATTGGTTTTCCAGTCAAGGGCTGGCAATGTGAAACGTGTGGATCCATCACAGATAACTTGCTCTAAGCCAAGGCTGCCCTCCACCTCATCCTCGGCGATGGCACTGCTGCTTATCTAAATCTGCAAGGAGGCAGCTAAGGGAGCAACACTGTGTGAAAACCACACAACTCTTTCTGCAGGGATAGACCATGGACTCATGCTGAACAGCTTGCCAGGGCAGAAAGGAAGAGGTTCTCCTTCTCCTTACCCTCCTGCCCTTCCTGCCAACCTCTGTTTCTTCTCCCTACCTTGCTTGGGGCCACATACCTGTTCCTCTCCTTGCTCTGGCCCAGGCACTCACTTCTCTGAGCTGATTAAACTCTCTCAGATGCCTTGATTTAGTTTTCTGCAGAGACAGTGAGTTAAATTGGCTCAGAGGGGGGTGAAAGGTGGTTGCAAATAGTACTGTAGATGTAGCATCAGATTTTTGCTTGTTCAGATTCCTGGAACAGCTGGGGTGGGCGATAACCAGACTGATGCCACTGTAAAAGTGGGGACAAGTTCTAAGGGCAACGAGGACATCAATCATGCCAATTTAATCACCTTAAAACTGCTGCAGAATGGCAGGCTGAGGGCTGACTCATCACATTCTGGAAAGCAGCAGGTGACCAGGTTTGCAGAAAAGGGAACAGGAATAGGCTGTATTGCTGCCAAGGACAATGCACCCTCAGTTTGGCTCATTGAAGAGAAGTTTACAGTCCTGTACTGCGATATCCTCAGTATCCTTAGTGATGCTGGCACCAGTGAAGGCTGCAGGGCAAACTCTGCTAAACACGGATTTTGCTTTCTATGTCTCAGACCCAGCAAGAGGCAAAATGCAGTGACGTGTCTTAGGGCTGTTAGAAATAGAGCAACCAGCACACTCACCACAACCCGCTGATAAGAGGATTGAAGACCTGATCCAGGCTCGCTGTGACACAAAAATTACTACTACTGCTCTAGACAGTTAACACCAAGGACAATCCAAACTATGCCCAGTGCCTCTGTGATAGCCATCCCTCCTGGTCCCCTGAAACAGCCAATGTCAGCTGGCAGCAACACTCTCTCTATTGTAACTGCTGGAGCAGCCCTAATGTCACAACCTTTTAATTCGGGAAGTAGTGTTGAAGTGGAAAAGGCATGGTGCCTTATCAGGCACCTTATTGACTCTCTTGCTTTCATTTTCCTCCTGCAGTGTGACAATAAGTGACATTTACAGCTTGACTCAGTTGTCTACCTTGGAGATGTGCCCTTTTAGGATGCCTTGGTGTGTCCCACGTGGCCTTCAGCTGCTGCATGGTGGCTCTGGAGATCCTGAGGCACATCCACTTACCCCATGAGCCCATCACCTCCCCATGGACTTCTTATGAGCAGTCAGGATCTCCACAGGGACTGTGTTTCCAGGCTGTGGAGGAAAAGGAACTCTTTCTATAGACTTTTCACCCAAATAAAACACCGTTTGAAAAATAATCCCCCCCAACATGAGTTTAATCCCAGGCTTTTCCACAGACACTGCATGAGTGCAGTGAGTCCCTGCCTCACACACACTGCTGTAGAAACAAACGCCATCAATACACCGGCTGTGGTCGAACACTTCTGGGACACCGGCCCCATTGCTGTCTGGACAGATGTCTCCTGCTTGTGCAGTGGGTTCCTGGCACCAGATTTTGTTAAAGTAGACATGTACATAACGCATCAGAATTTCCTCGGGTTTCTGGGAATTTCCTGCTCTTCCGAACCTTCCACAGTAGCCATCGAGAGCCGTAGGTCTGCCTCCCTGTGCAGCGTCCCCAAGGGCACCCATACCAGGTCCAGCCCACAGTGAGGATGCTGTTACCTCGGGTAGGAAAAATTTAGGGGTTTTCTTCCTTGTTATTTAAATCAAAACACACGAACATTTTGCCATAGCTACAAAACATCATTTCACTGCTTTCATTCCTCAACGCCCTCTATTGTTAGAACCAAGCAGGTGAGTGACAGCAGTGGAACAAGTTAGTCCACTTGATAAACTAATCTGCAGATAAGACACTGAAGGATTTAGATCAGTGCAGGGGGAAATAATGAGTATTACCTGATGAATGGTATCAGGAAATATCTCCTCTTAAAATGCCTTGTGGGTTTTTTGCAGTGGCATCTCTGGTCAGCCTCACACTTGAAAATTGAGTGCAGGCTCTAGAGGTGACTTGTGTTCTGGGCAGTAATTACATGTTCAACTAATTATACAAGTCTTGGTTACCCTTTGAGAGAGCAGCCTAAGCTGCAATAGAAAGCAGAGGCTGTTTAAACCGGATCTAATTAGCAGATCTTCCCTTCGAATCACCTGAGAAGGTAAATCATATTACATGTTTGGGTGTCTGCTTTATTTTCTAAAATGTATGTGATGGTAACTATTGTGCTGGGTAGATTTGCAAGAGAGGGTATAATTGTTCTGCAACATTTACAAAAAAGAGAAACTTACAGAAAAAGTAAAAAGAAGGTCATGTAGATCACCTGTGTCCTGGGTTAAAGTGAGACCTTGCTGTTTACCTCTAGGAATCTTCTGCACTTCAGAGTTAACTTTAAACAGCATTTTTCAGCCTGAATGCTGCGGAGAAGAAATTTGGTAGCAAACCTGTGCTTCTTCTCTGGGACTAGTCAAAGATACTTATTGCCAGTTCGTATGAAAGTTTATGAATGTGTCCACATATCTTCTGTTTTACCAACTGCAGGTAGACAAAAACTTGAGAAACTGCTCACTGAAAAATTTACAATTTTTTTTTTTCCAACAAGAAATTAAATGAATGAGGGGAACAGCCTCATTACTTGAGAAGAACATTAATATTTTTTTCCATTTGCAATTTGTTTGCAGGTTTATATCAAATCTCCATTGGATATTTGTTATTTTTCTGGCTTTCTAGATACTGGTTTGAGAATTTTGGATTTTTAAATTGCTATCAAAGCCTGAGTAGCAGCACGGTTCTCATTTACATGAGTTGTCCTCTGTATGGTTTCTTATGTGTACAATTAACCGAGCATTTGGTCTCAGCTGCATGGCTGCACAAAGGGTGCATTCGAAAATAGAGGCTGACCTACAGCATTTGAATATGAATGCAAGTTTGTGAACAGTGCAAGATACATGCAAAACTGTAGCATGTGATGTCTAACCTCATCATAAATTTTGTTTATTGACCTTTTCCCCTTTCTGTTATGTTTCATCAACCTGTTACCAATTAAATACAAGTTCTTTGTACAGATTAAGCTATTGTATCATATGCTGTGAGCATATACAAAACTATCAGAAATCTTTGTTTTGTTAGTGTTTCTATTATTAAGACATATCTCTATCTCAAGGACTTATGTCACAGCTTATAAATTTGCAATGTTTTCCTCTTGATCCATTTTGATTCATCTTGGTCTTGGGACCAGCCAGATCCATGGAAGCCTTGAGGTTGTCACAAGTGGATGATGTCTTCAAAACGGCAAAGCAGTCTCTTTTGTAGAATGCTGGTTATACTGATAGACATGCCCAGGAAACAGAAGAAACTTTTCCCTACCTTTTTTCCTAATTCTGCCAGCCATTTGTCTATTGCATTAAAAAAGCCTGTAACAGTCTTTTTTTTAATGAATTTTGGGCTGGGATGGGAGGATATTCTGAATCAGTGAGATGTCTTGCTTTCTGCTTATTACTATATAGGAACATAAGAGCAGACATACTGCATCAGCTCAGATGTCTAGATAGCACAGTTGGTTTTTTTCCTCTGTGGCTACCCTAAAATATCTTAAAATTAATTTTCATTTTTTAATTGCATCTCAGAATTCAGTCGACATTTCTTCACACCCCATTTCTGAGTTGTAGTAATCAGTTCAGAGCCCATCACAGAATGCATGAAGTCAGGGTCATTTCTTTCTACCTTACACTTATCAGTGTTGAATTTCACGAATTTCATGACTCAGTCACTCTATATACAGTGATCTCTATGCAGATCTTCACAGGCAGACTTTGTTAGTCTCAACCAGTTGAAGTTTTCCACAGTGTCGTATCACTAATCACTGCCACATGACTTGAAAACAGAGGGTAAAACACAGACTTACACGCATGTTCCTGCAGAGCTCTGGTGATGACATCTCTCTATTGGAAAAGTAAATAAATAATTTCTTCCTACTTTTGTCTCCTAGCTTTTAACCAAGCCAGTATCCATGTGATGTCTTACTACAAACAAATCACTCTAAGAATCACCTTTGGTGAGAAACCCTGACAAATCCCTGCTGGAAACCCACTTCGGTGACATCAGGTATATTGCTTGGCTATAAGCTCATTGCTGTCCTCTATCCGTTCACAAGGTGAGACCACTGATCAAGTTCATATTATAATTTTCCATCATGGGCTCTTCTAAGCAGGAAAGTCACAATGCAGCTTCCTGTCGACTTGAGAGCACCAGCTCTGATACGCACAACGGTGGCAATAAACAGCCATTGCCAGTGTTCATTATCATCTCAGGAGGTGCTGATTTCTCTGCTTTCACCTGGTGATTCATAGACTTTCAAAGTCTGAGTTTGTATGAACAACCTTGTCAGTACAAAAAAGATAATTTTACAAAAGTTTAGGATTTTAATCAAGCTGATGTTACCCACTCAGGGTTCAGTACTATTCTTAACAGTCTTTTCTCAGCACTTTCCTTTCTTAAAACGATTTTCACAATCTGGGTTCTGCCTTTTCATGTAGTTCTCTACTAATTGTTTATTCTTTTTTTACATATTCTTCAGCTCCTTTTCTCTATTTCCTCTGGTTGCATAAATGCGTCAGCACCTGTTGTAAGGGTCAATGCATGTTCTGCCTCTCCCTTTATGCTTCATCATCCAATCTACTGCATGAGTAAATTATCTTAGGTATTAATGAGCTGGAAAAAGTTGTTTTTTTCTGGATTTTGATTTCAGGCACCACATTATATACTGGTGTGTCAGTATTCTTGGGTTCTAGGTTGTTTACTTGTTAGCTTCATTGCAATTAATGGAGGTGTGTACTAAAAACTCAGAATTACATGGATTTTTTTTCAGGAGATACCCCTATTCATTGTTTTTCTCTTTAGCCAAGGGGTAACAAAAATCTAGAAATCTCTAGCTGATCCCATGATGTTCCTACAGCCCTCTCCAGAGTGGGACATGACTGGTAGCAGAGCTCTCCCTGCTGCAATGGGACAGGCCCTCACTGACAGCAACATTTCTAACTATTCCCTCATGTTCTGGCTGTGCGTCTGCCAAGTACCACTGTGAGGAACATTTGAAGATCCACAGTCAACTTTTCTCATGGCAGATGAATTTCTAGCATGTCATTTGTCCCTTTTAAGAATCTACTTAGGACTCTGCTTTCTCCAAGTGATTTCTTTCTCCCTGTTCCGAGTAGGTACAGCTGACATGAAAAAAAGGAGATCTAAGAGAAAGAGTCTGATCACAGTGGCAGAGGAATAAGTACAGACCTTGTTCCATGCTCTGTCTTGCATGGAGTGAACAGGCAGAGTGTGCTGAAAAAGTCTGAACATCCTGTCTTGATAGAGTGCGTTGGTATTTCCTACTCTACGAGTCGGCTGAAAATTCCCTGGTCCTTTTGCTTCATTTTCCTCTCAGGCCGTACAGCAGTCACTGGACACAATGCCGTCCCCAATTACTGCAGGTCTCCATTGCCTGTTTCTACTGGTCACAGCATGTTGCCAGACATCACAGGACTCAAACTTCAATCCCTTCATCCAATATGTGGTGAGTATCCCTTCCCAGCCCCACTGGTTTTCATTTGGTCTCTACTTGTAGCACCCAGCTGCTACAGCTCTCCTTTACATCCACAAAAGCTTAGAAGTTGGTATAAGATCAGGTGGGGAAACTGAACCCAGAGTCTCCCGAGTGTGTAAAAGAGAGAGAGAAATCCAGGAACTGGGCTCTTCCTGCTTCCCAGTCTTAAAGCCTCTCCAGAAGGAACTGAGTGAAATTTCTCACTTTTTTCTCACGTGTGTTAGTTTGCAAGGGATTTAAATTGCTGTCCCTGGAGCTAAGCCTAGGTAACAGTTACATGGATGCTGTTCCTGGATGGGATTATCCATCCTGTGGGACACAGAAACCAAATAAATCTTGCCTAGAATTGACATGCCAGCAAAATTGGCTCTGGCACAAGAGGTGCTTACAGGTAGGTGACAAGGAGTGTCACCACTTAACAGTAGGACAATTACACATGGCCAAAATGCCACTCCTGAGTGACTTGTGTTTAAACGTTGCGCTTGGATTCAGACTTCCCTTCAGTTTCCCACTTTTTCAATAATCCTCACATACCTCTTTTGCTTCATCACTAGTGTGAGTTATGGAAAGGCATTTTGAGCTTCACCCTGTATATGAGTTTGTTAACAGAGAGTTTCTGCACAAACAGTCCATAACTAGAAAGGACAAAGAGGAACAGACAAACAAAGGGACTGACCAAATGGAAGTTAGTATAGTCTGGTAAAGAAAACTAGTCCAGCAACTCTCGGTCTATCACAATTATTATTAGACCAGAAAATACTTTTTTTTGTCTTTGGCATTACAAACCCTATCAAGCCAAAACGTATTCTAACATCTGTGTTCAGCCCCTAGCACCACAGGGACTGACCAGAACACAATGAGCTTTTTTGAGCAGGTTGAAAAAAGGAAAAGAAACATTAAGAGGCAGGTGGGAACTCCTTAAGCTGTTTCAGCCTCCATCCCCTGTCTTGGCAAACTAAGATATAGCTGGTTCCAGCAGCCTCATCTGCCCTTTGGCTGATGTCTAATAGTGACCAAGTATCTTCTTTGCTCTGTTTTTTTCAAACTGACTCCATCTCAGCACTTAAGCATTTTCATGAGAGGAGTAACACCTCATTTTTAAACATCATTGATCCACAGTACACCCTGCAAATGAGACATTTAATGGTGTGAAATATTGCAAGAACCTGCAGTTGTGTGGGAGAATAATTGAAAAAGGAAACTACGGAGTCCAAACCTGGGGGGAGAAGTGGATCAGCGGTGGGCTTTCTGTAAGTCTCACAGCTAGTCTCTAAGCTGGAAGGTAGTACTGAAAGGTAGTACCCCCAGCAGTGCAAAAACGCCCGCGCACCTTGAGATCTTCACTGCCAGCACAGCTGCGATACGAAGTTCAGCTCTAATCACACACCAGATGGTTCCTTTATGTAAAGAGATGACTTAAGAGTTGCCAAGCTATTCACTTTTTCTGTAAATAAAGATTTCAGTAAGAATCAAGAAACTGGCAACGCCACACATTTCCTGCCTGCGTCTTTGCTTGTTCTTTAGCCTTTCTTGCTAACTGTAGTGCCAATGTATTTTTAGGGCATGATTAAAAAAATATGATGGTCTGCATCTCACTTGGCTGCACCCTGCATGAACCCAGTCATATTGAAATTGTGCCATCACTGCCCTAGTCAACTCTGTGCTACTGATGGCCCACAAAATAGCTGACCTGACACCTGAGCTGGAGCCGAGACATTTCAATCCCCTTTCTACTCCTACTCAGGCTGGCTTTGCTGCTGAAGAGCTGGAAGCTCAGAGCAAAGAGGAAAGCAAAGGGTAATACGAGTCCATTTTCTGGATTCAAAGGCTGAGTGGCCAGTTTCCCAAGCAGTTTGCAAGGCTGGCCCAAGACTAAGTGCACTGCATCAGCCACCTAGCCAGTTTGCAGCTCAGATGCAGAATTCCTGCTAAGATGAGGCAATTGCCTTGCAGAGATATGCAAAGAGTCACCTGCAAACTCAGTACATCTCTCAGCTGGTGTTTAACTTTTCCCTGCTTGGTAGATACAAATAGTTTAAAGAGGAAGATTGGGGTGGGGTGGGGGAAGCAGGGGGCTGAGATTGGTGGAGGGAAAAAAAATATCCATGCCAGTATTCTCTTCACTAATTCTTTCATGCCAGCAATGGCAGCTAAAGCTTCACTTTGTTGTTTTTTTTTTTTTTTTTTCTCAGAGCTTCACTCTCTTTCTTCCACAGATTGACAGTGCACTAGGAGAGGAAAGCTTCCAGTCAGAGATGCAAAGGCAGAAGCGAAACAGTACGTACACAGACGTGTGGTAACGGAGAAGGTTTCTAGTAAGCCAAGGGTGCAATTGCTGTTGGGGACAGGATCTCTTGAGGTACTGAACTGCGATCATCAAGGGGGAGGTAGCTGTTGTGGTTTAACCCCAGCCAGCAGCTGAGCACCACACAGACACTCACTCACTCTCCTGCAGTGGGATGGGGGACAGAATCAGAAGGGTAAAAGTGAGAAAACTCATAGGTTGAGATACAGACAGTTTCATCAGTAAAGCAAAACAAGGAATTCACTCGCTACTTCCCAACAGCAGGCAGGTGTTCAGCTATTTCCAGGAAAGCAGGGCTCCATCGCACGTCACAGTTACTTGGGAAGACAAACACCATAACTCTGAATGTCTTCCCCTTTCTTCTTCCCCTAGATTTTATTGCTGAGCATGACATCATATGGTGTGGACATCATGCGCCAGGTCATATGGTGTGTGACATCATATTGATCAGCTAGGGTCAGTTGTCCCAGCTGTGTCCCTTTCCAGCTTCTTCTGCACCCCCAACCTACTTGCTGAAAAGAGTTGGAAAAAAAGAAAGCCTTGGTGCTGTGTAAACACAGTTCAACAATGACTAAAGTGTTGTGTTATCAACACTGTTTTCATTACAAATCCAAAACACAGCCTCATACAAGCTACTATGACAAAAATTAACTCTACCCCAGCCAAAACCAGAACAGTAATAAAGGCACAAACAAAAGAGGTGGAAAAGTTTGTCTTGTCAGAGATTGACATAGAATCATAGAATGGTTTGGGTTGTGAAGGACATTTAAAGCTGATCTAGTCCAACCTCCTGCAGTGAGCAGGGACATCTTCAATTAGATCAGGTTGCTCAGACCCCCGTCCAACCTGGCCTTGAATGTTTCCAGGGATGGGGCACCTACAGCCTCTCTGGGCAACTTGTTCCAGTGTCTAACCACTCACACTGTAAAAAATTTATTCCTTATATCTAATATAGATCTACCCTCTTTCAGTTTAAAACCATTACGCCTTGTCCTAGCACAACAGGCCCCGGTAAAATGTCCATCCCCGTCTTTCTTATAAGCCCTCTTTAAGTACTGAAAGGCCACAGTAAGATCTTCTTGGAGACTTCTCCAGGCCGAACACCCCCAACTCTCTCACTCTCTCAGCCTGTCCTCACAGGGCAGGTGCTCCAACCCTCTGATCATTTTCATGGCCTCCTCTGGACCCTCTTTAACAGGTCCATGCCTGTCGTGTGCTGAGGACCCCAGAGCTGGATGCAGTACTCCAGGTGGGGTCTCACGAGGGTGGAGTAGAGGGGCAGAATCTCCTCCCTTGACCTGCTGTCATGCTTCTTTTGATGCAGCCCAGGCTTTCTGGTCTGTGAGTGCACATTCCTGGCTCATGTCCAGCTTTTCATCTACCAGTACCCCCTAAATCCTTCTCAGGAGAGCTGCTCTCAATCTCTCATTTGAGGATTGCCCTGGGGCAAAAACTGGGGATTGCCCTGACCCAGAAACAGGACCTTCCACTTGGCTTTGTTGAACTTCATCGAGGTTCACATAGACCCACGTCTTGAGCTTGTCCAGGTCCCTCTGGATGCCATCAATGTGATGACATATATGAGCACAGCTTCTATGCAAGTTGAAATGCATGGTGTAGAAAAGAACCTAAGCCAGACAGGGATCACAAGATATTCCTGTATGGCTTCAGTCTATGGTTGACAACCCATCCACTTGCTGGGTCAGAGAGAAGAAACGAGACAGCTTTTCCCTGTATATATTATGCCATTTGTATCAGCTTCCTATTGCTCTGAGACCAAAGAAATATGGCTTTTGTCAGACAAGAAGCAGATAAAACATGTGCAGAACATCTGCTGTGTAGGAAGGAAGATTTCCTAAGCAGAATGCTACACTAAGCTACTATCAAATAACAACAAAGAGCCCTAATGCCAAACTGGAAGCCATCAATTTGTGATTTACCCTCACCCAGAGCTTTGCAGTCTCATGCTATTTCTCTTTCAGTGCTTTTTTTTGACCTTCCCCCTGTGGAGTACACCGTTGACATTGAAGTAAGCTTTATGGATTCATCTTTTCTGGAGCCAATCAAAGACTATTTCAAAAACTTTACACTTCCACTTTCAACAAATATTTCAAATGTAGACATGACAGTTTCAAACATCAACATTACAACAGGTGGGTTGGTTATTTATTTTTATATTCTGGTGATGTGCTTTTTTGCCAGTATTTGATCTCTCCCAGTTTTACCATCCATCACACTAAGAAATCAGCAAAATTGAACTATCTCTGCTACCTACTGAAAGACTCAACAAGACTGAAGCTCTAACAGACAACTGCATGTTTTGTTATCTGCATCCCACCACACCTCTTTATATAAAGTTGGCATTAGGAATACTCCTGGATGTTTTTCTTTTCCTAAGGAAGGGACAAAGTCAGAGGAAACCTGAGCCAAAGGATTTTGCTCCAGTTTGACTAACAAGCAGTCTCAGTTACTTTAAAGTTACAGGAAACTACGACAGCAATTATCAGACTGTTTACTTCCCTTCACTTACGTTTGGAATGTAAATCGCTGTAAGAGTCTGTACTCTGACCCTGACAGAGACAGGGTGCATGAGACGCAGTTTTTTCCTGATATAGCTCACTATACATATTCTTACAGGGCAAGATATCTGACAGGTTTTATTACATAAATTGTGGTTGTGCACTATCACAACCAAATAACTAATACAGTGGAGGATATACAAACACACCAAGGATTTACAACAGTAGAGGAGGGGATTTGGTACCCTCCTATCACTGGCCCATAAAGCAGTGACAGGAAGTGTTCATCAGTTCTCAAAACAACATGCAAATGGATCTTTTAAGGCCTTCAGGGTCACATGCAGTGTGTGAAAATCACTTTGTTAATTTCTTTGCCAGTGGCACATTAAAAGCAGAAAAACTTACAGTGAAGTGGTTTTGTTCTTGTTTTTAATTAGAATATGTTTTTAATAGCACGTTGTGATAGTGTTACCTTCTCTCATGCAGCATCTGTCAGGATACAGTCAGAATGACACAGCACCTCACTAACCACTGGGACTTTGAAAGACCATTATATGCTCCTACAATCTTTAAATGCCTAAACATTTCCTTTCAGCCCATGCAATACAGAAATATTGAATCTGAAAACTATCATAGGATGCTGGCCAATATGCCAGGTCAATTTTTAGGATCAGGTTTCACATCTCCATTCAATTACTTAAAAGTAGTTGTTCGGACTTATCCCTGTACTAGTCTGGTTTCCATTTCTGGCAAGTCATTTATTAGCAGTATAGTAAGATCTGCAAGGCATCAGATCATCATCATGCTTGCATTATTCAAGTGAACTCACAAGAAGGCAACATTTAGTTGAGATCACTGGTATAAAGATAGAGCAGGGTAAATATGCCATATATTATGCCCTGTTTTACATTCTCATAGTATTTCTCTGTCTGACACTAGTCTGTCTGCCCAGTGGTGAGAACAACAGCTGTTGTTCTTGTGAGAATGGATACGCCTGGCCAAGTGCGGTGTGCAGTGACTTGATAACCTGCTCTTCTGACAGCCTAGCACTCGACCTGCCCTGCAGCTACATGATGGAAATGCCTTTCTACAGGCCTTACTGTGAGCCTCAGACTGAAGGTAAGGAGGAACATTGAACTTTGTCATTATACAACTCATATACTTGTTATAAGATGGAATAATGTTAAAGGTATGATAAAGCAGCACACCAGGACTGAGCTGGCTACCACATTGCCTATGAATGTGGAAAAGTCTGTAGTGATGGTCTGGAGCTCTTCTCTTTGATGTGTGTCCACCTTGAACCAAGTACTTGCAGATATTTAGTGCCATACTGGAGCCCCAGCCCCTGGAATCATTTACATGCCCCTTTGGGACTTCCAGGTTCTGCTAAGCAAAGCAAGTTTCATCTCATCAGATTTTCAACAGAGGAACTTACAAATGTGACCAAAGGGTGCCATAGTGCTCAAGAGAAAAGAAAGAAAAAAACAAACCCCAGCATTTGTTTGGTTTTATTTCATGACTCTCATGACAAGGTGCCCATGAGTTTTTAGGAACCTGACAGATGACTGGATACTTAGGCTTGTCAGCACTGGGGTGGGGCACTACTTGTTGTCTTTGCAATCCAGGAGAAACCTCCATGAGGCTCTGCCTCTGATTTGTGATGGGGCAGCATGCAGAGATACTCAGAGGTGGCCCTAGAGCTGGAAGCAGTCCAGTGCTGTCAGCATCCCCATTCTAATCAGCTCTGCTTAGAGGCAACGCTTTTATCATAGGGCAGGCCCACATCAATACTGCTATACTATTTCAAGGACTAGAGCTAGTATCTCTTCCACATGGAAGCTGCACACTCCTTAGAAGTCCAGGGCCCGGGGTACAATGCTCCTTACTTTATGGTATAAACATAACTTTAAATGGACCCAGCTTAGAAAATTCCAGTATTTTATATTCTAAGCATTTTATATTCTTTTGTCCCCACTGATGGGTGTTCACTCAGAATATTGCCTTCCTAAAGTCATTGAGGATCTTTCCAATCATTTCAGTGAAATATAGGTGGAGATTCATTCTGTTTAACTTTCACTGTGTGAAAGTTGAGTATCTCATCAAAGTTATTCATCCAAACTCTGTATAACTGGAGCAATACAGCAATTTAACCATTGTAGAAAAGCTGTCTATCACCTTCTGAAGGTGTCTACAGTTTTGCATCAACTAGAGAGGGAGTCTAGGTATCTAGCAGATGCCAGGCATTTAAATTAGAGAAAATTAGGAAAAACCCAACTTCCCTATTATACAGATGAATCTTGACAAGTTGTAAGATTTTGATTTAGGATTAGCATGGCTTCATGAAGGGCAAATTATGCCTGACTAATCTAGTGGTTTTATAGGATGGAGTGACTGCATCAGTGGACAAGGGAAGAGCTACAGGTGTCACTTGCCTAGACTTCTGCAAGGTCTTTCATACGATCCCCCACAACATTCTTGCTGCTAAATTGGAGACATATGGGTCTGGCTGATGGGCTGTTAAATGAATAAAGAACTGGTTGCGTGGTCACATCCAAAGAGTTATAGTCAATCGATCAACATCCAAGTTGAAGCCAGTAGCAAGTGATATCCTCAAGGATCTGTACTATTTAATATCTTCATCAATGACTTAGGTAGTGAGATTGAGTGCCCCCTCAACAAGTGGGCAGATGACACCAAGCTGAGTGATGGTATTGATTTGCTAGAGAGAAGGGATGTCATCCAGCGGGACCTTGACCGCTCAAGAAGTGGGCCTGTGCCAATCTCATGAAGTTCAACAAGGCCAAGTGAAAGGTCCTTCACCTCAGTCAGGGCAAACCCCAGTATCAGCACAGTCTGAGGGATGAAGGAATTGAGAGCATCTCTCCTGAGAAGGACTTAGGGGGTACTGGTAGATGAAAAGCTAGACATGAGCCAGGAATGTGCACTCACAGACCAGAAAGCCAACGACATCCTGGGCTGCATCGAAAGCAGCATGACCAGCAGGTCAAGGGAGGAGATTCTGCCCGTCTGCTCCACTCTCGTGAGACCCCACCAGGAGTACTGTGTCCAGCTCTGGGGCCCTCAGCACACGACAGGCATGAAGATGATCAGAGGGCTGGAGCACCCCCTGTGAGGACAGGCTGAGAGAGTTGGGGGTGTTCAGCCTGGAGAAGTCTCCAAGATCTTATTGTGGCCTTTCAGTACTTAAAGGGGCTTATAAGAAAGATGGGTTGGACATTTTACTGGGGTCTGTTGTGATGGTACAAGGTGTAATGGCTTTAAACTGAAAGAGGGTAGATCTAGACTAGATATAAGGAATAAATTTTTTACCGTGTGTGTGGTTAGACACTGGAACAAGTTGCCCAGAGAGGTTGTGGATGCCCCATCATTGGAAGTGTTCAAGTCCAGGCTGGAAATTGGACTAGATAATCTTTAAAGGTCCCTTCCAACCCATACCATTATATGATTCTATGATTCTATGATGAAGTTAGAAGAAAAGCTGAGGAGTCACTTTGTAAGCATTGCTTAAGATTATTTTTACATTTATTTTTATTTTTTTCTTACAGACTCATGTGGTATGGAAGAGCCCATTGTAATGAATATGTCAGTCAGACTCGACACAAAGTTTCTGTATGAGCTCACGAATTCTTCTTCTGAATTTTACAAAAAATACAAAACTGACCTTGAAAAAGCGGTAATTACTTTAGTTTTCCATTTCTGAAGGCAGAAATCCCTCTAAGAAATATGCTATTTACCCTAAATGTCTGGGAAATAGGGTGCACTGTCACTGTCTCTGTGGGGAGCTGTGAAGTATGCAGCAGTGGTAGCTACAAAGTGAGCCAGAGCTGACATCCGTTGAAAGGCATTGTCAATACTCCCATTCATTTTAATATGGTGGCTGACAGGGAAGTATTTAGGAATCTTTTGCATCAAAAGCATGAAAAAAAAAATCACATTATTTGTCCCAGCTTAAATCCACATGAGCACACATAGAATGAAACCACCAACAGAAGTTTAACTCATGACAGCTGGGACAGCACCAGGCCTGTTGTATCAGATATGCCACCAGCCCTTACTCACATCAGTACTGAACGGAGAGTTTCCTGTTTTAAGCACACTCAAGTAATATGCAGAGGACTTATGTCATGTAATATGTCTTTGTTTACAGTTTCACGCTAGCTACAGATGTTTACCAGGCTTTGTATCGGCAACAGTAACTGGTTTCAGGTAAGTAAACAATTTCATTTTTTCCTGGAAGACACAAATCTTTCTGTCCAGTCTCAAGGAGACACTGGCCCGCAAAGACTACGTTCATTCTGGCTAGAACCTGTGCCCAGTATGTACATATTGAATAAAAATGTAAGAGCTGCAAAGGAAAGACCAACAATTAGCATGGAAATGGGACTGTGGGTAAAATTCACTACTGTGCAAAAGTCCAAGATACATAATCATTATCCATCTGGATCAAAAAATTTGGGGGAAAGAATGAATTCCACCCAAAAGGGGAGAAGGATGCGAGTAAACTTAACATAATTTCCTAGGTCATTAGGAAGATGAATTAGTACATTGACTCTGGATATAACATTGGATCTGGATAAAAAAGACATTACTTAAGTCCACAAATATTTAAAAGCAGCTGTAATTTAGGGAGCTTTACTAGAAATAGACAGCAGATGAAAGAGATGTCACATAAAGGTGTTATTATTTTGGGAAGAGGTGTAGCACAACCTTCTTGTAAACCAGAGCAAGTTGTGAGTCACAACAGGAGCCTTCACAGGTGAGCCCTGTGAAGCCTTCCTATCCATGAAAGATGGGTCACCACAAAACAGAAAACCACTAATATGCAAGGATGTTTAATCCTGGTTCTTCTCTCATTCTTGTATCTGTTTAGGCCTGGAAGTGTTTTTGTGAACTACGAGGTAAAAGCAGGAGCAGCAAGCTTCGCTCAGATAGCAAGTGCCAACAAAATTGTACCACAATTTCTCGATGCGTTTTACAAAGTAGACCAATCTACCTTCACAACAGAAATAACTAGTAAGTTTAAGGCGTCTCAGTGTTTTCCTTCAACCTTTACTTTAGTATTTCTAGCCTGAACCATGTAGCTGTCTTATACTGTTGATTACTTGGTAGCAGACCTTAAAAAACCATTTATTTCTCTGGCTGTTTCAATTTCATCCTGTGCCACCAAAGCTTAGGACTCAGAGGAGATGAATGTGCATGCAGTACCTCCCACAGAAAACCAAATCCTTCCAGCTACTCCACTGAACCCTGGTGCAGTCTCTCCATGGGAGGGAGATTGAATACCCTTAATCTCACCTCCAGAACCAAGACAGCTTTCGGCATATCAGGCTGCCAGCACTTCCCACTTCTTCAAACAAAACAAAAACCTCTTGCAGTCTACATGAGATCAGGTTCCCCCTGGCTTCCCTGGCACATTTTCCATGCTGCTGCTGGACAGTGTGTTACAATTCAGTTGCCAGATCAAATGTCCCAGAGGTGCTGCACTCTCAGTGCCCCGACTGCTGCACTGTCTGTCTCAGAGAATTACTTTAACTTGGTTGCTCTTCATTAATCTGATTGCTTCTCTTTAACCTGGTTGCTTCCCCTCCCAGCTTATCTATTTAGAAACTAGTGGTGGTGATAATATTTCTGGCGCTCTGCAGAAAACCTTCTGGGATCTTTGGCTGACAAAAATAGTAGAAGAATGTATTGCAGGAAAATTTCATAGCTTATCAGAGGCAGTGCCCTGCAACTGATGCTGAGTGTGTATTAGTTGTGAAACACCCAGGATTCCCATGAGATGGAGGACACCATATAGATGTGAGCTGAAATGACAATAATGCAGAATGTTGCTCTTTGTCTTCTCAGATCAGACAAACTTCACTGTGAGTCCTGGAGACATTTTTGAAGGGGATACAGTAAGCCTGATTTGTGAGATAAATTCAACATCTGAGAACGTGACCTGGTATCACTTTGATCAGATCATCACAACCAGCTTCCACTATTCAATAGAAAGAAAAGTTTCAAGGGGAACCTCAAGGTCGATTCTTAAAATTGTCAACATTACGATGAAGGATTCTGGTATGATTTTCTATAATTAAAACAGCAGATATAAATCTCTAGTGTGTCTAGTTCTATAAAAAGCAATGAAGAATGCAGTGACTATTTTCCTAGAGCAAATGTGAAAAATGCACTGTGTCTCATAATTTTCCTTTTTTTTTTTTTTTTTTTTTTTTTTCTCTAATGAACGGCATACTGACTGGCATTGCCAGTAAGATGTGAATTGACTGAAGAGACTATACAGACCTGGGTATTCTCAGTGCCAGGCTTCCCTGCCGTATCACAGGAGACAGCAGTGACTATATGACCGTGAGGCCTTCCCACCCTTTTGGTGTGGTAACTGGAGGCTGTGGCTGAATTTGTCCTTGATAGCCCTTGCCCAATTTGCAAACATAACCTAGCTAATCAGAGCTCGGAGTTACAGTTTTTCATATTTAGGGCTTTTTGAAAATCAGAAGCAGGTAAATTGGTGACATTTTGCTGGGAGGAGTTGTCAGAGTAATTATCATGTATTAGCAGAGTTTTGACTCAAGTTCCTACTCATTTCCTCTCTTTGAACCAGGGATTTTACATTCAACTTCAGAAAGGGGAACCTGTGACCAGGTTTTTGGGCACACATATGTGAGGTAGCAGTCATGGGTCCAAACTTCTTTGGGCTAAGGATGCCCTGAACCTTGGTGTCCCCAGCCCTATGTAAGTGGCCTACTCACTTGGCTATCCCAATGGGGGAATCCACATACCTAAAGCATGAAGGAAGTTTGGAGCTCTGATTGCCAATTTCAAAAGGAAGCTTGTCTGCATCCAGGGGACAAGTGCCTGAGAAAGTGGCTGATAAATGCTCTCTTTGGCAATACCTTCTGAGGTAGGTGTATGTGCCTACACTCAGCTTTTGGGGTGTCCACCCTGGGCACCTCTCTCACCCATTCTGTGTAAGGAACCTTTTGAACAGTCAGACTACATTCTTACCATGACATATTGCTGCCATGTGGGTTATGGGATCCCAAAACACCAACAGAGACAGATTTTAAGTATTTCAGTCCCAGAGCTCTGGTGTCTTCTGAAGTACCCATCAACACTGAGGCTGCCTAATCTGTACCAGGAGTCTGCAGAAAGCATACTGCAGATGACCTGATGGTACATTTTGATGAGCAAGTAGCAGAATCACTGCAGAGCAGGGAGATGTGAAAACTAGGTGTAGTAGTAGCTCCCAGCTCCTAACTCCAAATGCAGAGGAAAAACCAGCAAAATGTGATCTCACTGGTAAGATATTGCCTATGCTTTACAGGTTCCTATAGGTGCACTTTCACAATGAGCAAACACCTTACCACATGGATATTCAAGGCCACACAAACGATATTAGTCTCTCTGCTGTACGTCACCCCAAACTTAAATGACATCAGTGTTACATGCAACAGTCCTGAAATGCAGACAAACAGTCCTCTGCTCTCCTGTTGTATTGACAGACACCTACCATCACTTACTGGTGACTGGAAAGTAAATGGAGCAATCAATATTACGGGTAAGATTAACAAAAGGTTGTCTTTCATCTGCTAGGTTTGTTTGTTCTTCAAAGATAACCTCCTAACTGGCTACCCCAAAGGCCGAGTCCTAGGATGAATATGAGATGTGCTCCAAAGATGTGTGTGTGTGGGAGGGATGATGAATGGACAGCATGGTACAGGCTCTATATGAGTTGTACAGGTGCCAGTGGGATGATGGGCATCTCCATGCACTGTGTGGACATTGATGCTTAAAACTGTGCCATCCTGGATGGAAACAGCTGCCTGGATCTGCATCATACTGACATTTTCCAAAAGGTTTATTTCTGTATTGTCTAGTTTTAAGAGGACAGATGAATGAATCAGTCTCTACAACTATTTCCAGAATCACCCTTGTGGTATAAAAAGCTTCTGTGTAACACACGCTGGTATCTAAGAGACACAGGTGCTACATATTGAAACAGCTGCAGCGTAGCTAAACGCACAGTTTCCCTCTCGACCTGTAGAATCACAGAATCACAGTTTCCTTCTGTACCTGTAGTTGTGATATTTCACACGCCAGTTGAGTCAGAGGCATCCCACAAGGTTTTCCTTATAGTGTGAATATAAAAAGATAATAAAGCACCAGGCAATCGTGTTACAAAATAACATCAATAGAAACCTCATAAATGTCTGTAAACCATAGCCATAAACAGCCTATTGCCCTCTTCATATTTTATGAGTATAGATTAACTGTTCATTGTTAACTGCTTGTTATAAATGAAATTTAACAGAAAGCAGGACAGCAAAATGAGAGAAAACCTTCAAAACTCATGTGCACAGTCATTTCCACGGCATGCTTGCAGAGAGGGGGGTGATCCTGGCCTGCTGTAATGAGCTGTTTCACCCTTGGTTCCCTGTGGCCAGGCTTTCCCCCAGGAACTCTGCTCTCATGCCAGATGCTCTATCAGCTGCAGCATAGGACAGCTTTAGTGGGGTTTTCACCTTACAGCTAAACCATCACTCTTCAGATTTAGAGATGAATGACTCTCTAGTACCCCCAAACGTTTATTTCAAATTAAGATGACATCAAAATCTGTGGTATTTACTCGTGTTTTACTTATCTTACTCATCCTAAATATTGCAGACAGAGGTTAGGCTGAACCAGACTAATCTTCATTTTGGTTTATCCTGAGATATTCAAGCGATGTTGCTTTCAGACTGATATTGGCCGTAAGTGCCCAGCACAGTGCTGAGAGCTGTCGTCAGGCCTTTGGAAAAACACCATGACTGTTGCCAGAGTAAAAGATGTGAATGAACTTCAGCAACGATGAGTTAAAAAGTGCCATGTTGTCAAAGGTTACATACAGACCCACAAGGTTTTCCTTAGCTAGAGTGATTGCTTGTGATTTCCGGAGCCCAGGTATTTTCAGACGTCCATAGCCCTTCAAAGAATGTTTGTTTCTCTCTAGGAGTCCCCAGTTTCAGTGAAAACTGCACTGAATACAGGCTTAAGATTGACGAATCACTATGCCCACCTGAAAAGTCAGGTACAGTGACAACATATACATGTAAGCTGCAGACTGGATACGGTGCCAGGTGCAGCCAAAACATCAGCGTGATGTACCTCCGGACAGGTAAGTGTCAGGTAGCATGTAACAGACCACCAGTTCTTTAACACGTAGGTGGCCCCTGTGACACATGTCATTTGCAAGCATATGGTTATAACAATGACTCTTGTTATATGACATTTATCTTGTGTTGTCTCAGCCCATGTAACAGTATCTCCAAGCACAAACTCAGTTTCCGAGGGACATCCATTCAGTCTAATGTGTGAAAGTGATGTGAGCAATTATGACAGCATCAGTTGGAAAATTCAGTCTGGAAACAAGACAAAAACAGTAGGCTGTGATACATGCATCAAAAATAGCAAATTTCCAGCCACATCTGTGCTCACAGTGGAGACTGCTACACAGGACTGGAACGGTGAGTGAACCTGGTTTGTACCGGCTACAAAGACAATTTATGTACCAGATCATTTACAGCACCCCTAGCCCTGCAAATCACTGTGAAGCCTGGCCACTGTAAATTCAAAAAAAAGAAAAAAAAAAAAGTTAAAATAGTAACTGCTGGAGGACAGCAAGATATGACGCTGCTGACGACACTGGATTTGTTCAGTGTTAGGGCTCATGACCATTGAAAAGTTGAGAATGTCTGTTGACTGAGCCATGGGTTTTGTGTCGCTTCTTTCAGGCATCTACATCTGCACATTCTCCCAGAAGTACCTGGAGAGTTCTGCCAATGTGACAATCGAGGTTATTTCCTTGCCTCTGAAGAAGAACATCCTGATAGACCCCATTGCAGCATCTATACAGTGCAAAGTGCAACAAACCCTTGAGTGCTGCATAAGTGCTAACACCATGGAAAATTACAACGTTACCTTCGTGGTTCAACAAAATGAATTTCAAGTTGGTAAGGAGCAATAAACGAACAATAAACTTGCAGAATCAGTGTCACACAGCAGTTGCGCTATAGGTCACAACCCAGTCTCTGGGATTTTTTGCTTTCAATTAGGTCTGTGTAACCAATTCATACTTACTGCTATTATGACAACCCACAAGTACTCTTGAGAGTGTAAAAAAGGGGTAATGGACTTTTTTGTGGGATGGTTACTATGCCTGAGGAGCATGGCTGAGAATAGAAGAGCAACTGAAGTCACTACTGTAGCGATAAATACATAAAACCCATAAATACATTATTTTTATCTCAGACACATTTTTGAACTGAGTATCAAGGAAATGCTACTTAAGAAGATGATCTTCTGAATTACAAAAAAATGTATAATAATACATTAAGAATGCAATTCAAAGTACTGTTCTCTTTTCTTCAAGGATATGGCTAACATATTTTTAACAGCACAGAAGCCTAAGGTTCCATGTCTTCAAATTTAGGGCAGTTCTGCAGCTTCTCTGGCATGTTTTTATATAGCAAAAGTTTTCAAGTAGGTTACAAAACAGTTAATTTGAAAACAGCAAAGAGCCACCTAAACTAAGTCAGAAAACATGCAGGAGTGCATAAACAACAGGCTGAAGTGTAAAGCAGCTGGAAACTAAGGAGTCCTTTGGCTGCTAAGAAAAATGCTAAGACCTTGTTGGAAGAGGAGGGAAGTCAGGGACCCTCAGGCACAGACATGCTGAAAAACAGTGGCAGTGTGGTACAGATCCCCAGTTAACAACAACCCTATAGGAACAGCAGAAAAGTACCTTAGCCTAAACAAAACAGCTGTGGTAGAAGAAGTTGTCAGAAGAGTATACTCCAACAGAGTTTCTAATGTAAATTTTGGTGCCTGCACCAAAAGAGGGCTTGGGCAGGATTTGCTCATACACCAGTAACTGAAAAGGTACTGATCACACAGCAGCTGCCAGCGGATTTATTAAGTGGGGAGTAAGAGACAGAGATCGTCATACAGAAAGGAAATTTTTCCACACAAGAGGTTTTTTTTCTCTAGGACCCACAGAAAAAAGTTTTGCAGAAGCTTTCTTGCTGTCTGCTAGCTGACTGGCCCGAAACCTGTGTTAACCTAACCTGTGTTAACCCTTTCATACAGGGAAAAAGAAAAATGGAAGTTTGTTCTGCTATGTGTACAATTACACAGAAACAGATTGCAGCAAAGAGCAAGAGCTCAAGGCATATTGCAAGTTTATTAACCGCATTAAACAGGAAGTCAAGAGTGAAAATATAACACTGCACCTGATATTTGGTAAGAAAAAAGTTACCGTTTAAAGTTGTTAAATAGGAAATCCGAGTATCTCTGTTAAATCAGATGCCACAAATTTGTCACTGGTGACACCTAACAGAAGCGGGTTTTGTTAGCCAAGAATTTTTGTCTCCTTTTTGACAGGAAATTTTGAAATACAGAGGAAAATAACAATTTTGTTGTTATTAAAAAAAAAATAAATAGAAAAGATGTTTTGTCTTCACTGTATTTAACCGTGGCCCCAGTTCCCAAGCAGTTGTAGTTCAGTCATCTTCTATCCCTATTTCCTTCTGGTGCAGCCTGCACCACCAAGTTTCGTCTCCTGTGTTGAAATGTGGTCATGCAGCTCCCAGCTCGCACCAACAATTTAGCAAGAATGAAAGATTATGGGGTCTCAGGTAGAAGTCATCCAGCTCAGGAGGTCAGCCTGTAGGAGAGCATATCCACTTTAAACACTGGAATGGCAACCTCCGTGAGGAGCTGCAGAGACCTGGGCAGACCCAGCTTCCCGTCAGCTCTGAAGGAAATGCTGGGCAATTAGAATTCAACTTTGCTAAATCTGGTGTTGATCTTTAGTTCTGACCAGAGCTTGCATATTTCAGCTTATTATTCTAAATTGGAAAGAAAAAAATGTTGGACATCCCCATAATGCATAAATTTTGTTGTTTTTTTTTTTCCACAGAGGTGGTGCCTACGCTTGAATTACTGTATTTGGCCAGATTTCACTCTTAGGCAACAAATATGCAGACAGTTTATTTACTTTAATCAGCAGATATTTACTGATATGACTAACCCAATCAAACCCAATTAACAAGACTCACTGTTCATCAAAACAGTGTTGAGGCCTCACTCTTGAGGTCTTAGTGAATTTCCTATTAGTGTTGCAGCAGCGCTGTGTCCCTTAGCAGAATAAACTTTGTGTGAATTACTGTTCACATAGTGACCAATATAATCCCACGCCACCCCCATCTAACCCTGTGATCTACAGACGAATCCCAAAACACTGGATATTGGTTTGTTGATTTGATTCCGTACTCAAAACCAAGAAGCTTTATTCGATTTCCTTTTTAATTTCACGATTCAAAAAAATTATGGTTGCAAGACATATACACCCTGAAAGGTTTTAATTAGTGAAGACAGCAAGCTGAAATCCTCATTTAAAGACCTTTGAATTTCAGGAGGTAACAGGTTTGATGGGGGTAAATTATTCATCTCCCTGCTTCTTCCTTTTGTACCTCTATGTCTTTTTCTCAACACAGCTCAGGAAATTTCCTGCTCAAGCAGTCTTGGCATTGGAAAAGAAGGGGCCATATTAATAAAGCCATGCCGTGACACAAATACAGATAGTTTTACACGAGGCAGAAAAATTTACAAGTGCTCCAACAAAACATGGAAGACTGAAAGGGATGACTGCCTGTCTGTATCAATAAACAACTTGCTGTCTAGTGCCGAGGTAACATTTATGAGTTTCCTGGGGTAGGAGAGAGCAAAAATTTTTCTTGGGTGCCTTTTTGCTTAACATATCTAAAATATATGAAGCATTAAAAAGCAAATATTTAATTAAAACTATCTTTTCAAAGATATAAAGAATGATTTGCTATATCTATGCAAGTCACTGACAGAGGTTAGGTCCCCTTCTCTGGCCCAGAGCTTCACAGATGGGTGCTGGGCCTTTGTTTTCAGCCTAGGTATCCTATCATAGTGCTCTTCACCTCTACAAACCATCCAGAGTCACCCTTCTCTCAGTGAGGTTAGATAAGAACAGTTATCTTTCTTTCATCAAATACTTACTGTGTTTATTTTAGAAAATAAGGCACAGCAAAGTCCCAGGCAGAGGTACAGCTACTCATTTTCTTAACTTATTAGATTGTTCCCTTGTATGATTTGGCCCCAGGCCAACTATTTTCTCCCCCAGAATTTCCAGGAGCGGTCTATGAGTTAGTTCAGATGAGAGACCACTCTCAATATGCAGTTAGGATACCCTATTCTGGAGAGTCAGAGAGCTGAACACTACCAGCATGTCTAGAATGATCCTGGCTCTGTTTATTTTATTAGTATAGAAGCCATTATGAAGAAGGATCAAGCTCCAGGCAAATTTCATACATGTGACATACTGTTATCTTCTGTTCCAGTCCTTGGTCAAGAGTCCTGAGGCAAAAGCAAACCTACCTAAATACCTTGCAGAGCTTAAGGAAAAGACAAGACTGGAGCAAAACACAATAAGCCATTCTCCTGCAAACCTAGGTGCCATCGTTACCATCCTGGATATGGTCTCTTCTATCCCAGCAGATGCAGAGGAGGTCACTATTAAAGTAAGTTTTATTTTAAGTCTTACCTATTCTTATCAAGCCCTTTTCCCCCTTTTGTCACAGGGGATAACATTCTCCCTGAAGAAGTTTCACAGTTAGTGTCAGGAACAGGAAAGTATTAAGAGAATGAGATGAAATGACAACAAAGATGAAATGACAGCAAAGATATAGAAGAGTTTATGAAAAGTCAAAATGCTGAGGACAAGGAGTTTACGCATGAAAGAGAGGCTGCTGTATGCTTGCCAAGTAGAAGTGTTCTAGGAGCCAATAAATGTCTCTAGCATTCTAAGATAGAGGAAAGGACAAGGAATGATGGATGAAAAATTGGACATGAACGAGCAACATGTACTCGCAGCTCAGAAAGCAAATCATATCTTGGGCTGCCTAAAAGGAAGGGCGGCCAGCAGGTGGAGGGAGGTGATTCTCCCCATCTACTCCACTCTTGTGAGACCCCACATGCAGTACTGTGTCCAGCTCTGGGGTTCCCCAGTACAAGAATGAAATGGAGGAGGGCCATGAAAATGATCAGAAGGCTGGAACACATCCCCTGTGGGGAAAGGCTGAGAGAGTTGGGATTGTTCAGCTTGGAGACGAGAAGCCTCCAAGAAGACATTATTGCAGCCTTTCAATACTTAAAGTCGGTTTCTAGGAAAGATGGAGAAGGGCTTTTTAACAGGGCTTGTGGTGACAGGACAAGGGGCAACAATTTTAAGCTGAAGGAGGGTAGGTTTACACTGGACACAGGAAGAAAATTTTTACAATGAGGGTAGTGAGGCACTGGAACAGGTTGCCCAGAGAAGTTGTGCATGCCCCCTCCCTGGTAGTGTTCAAGGTCAGGTTGGATGTCCCTGCCCATGGCAGGGGGGTTGAACTGGATGATCGTTAAATGTCAAAACCATTCTGTGATTCTATGATTCTATGAGTAGAAGAAAAAAGGGTTGAAATAGGGATAGGGAGAGTAAATTCCAGGGGACATCATTAAGCAAGGAAAATCAACTGGATGTTGCAACAAATAAATAGCAAAATAAATCTTAGAAATACTTAGAAACCTTGCTTGTGAGGTACAGAGAAAAAGAACTGCTCTTCTGAACAGAAAAGCACAAAAAGGCTTGATGTTTTGTAGCTGGAGAACTCTACATGAGAGACTGAGAAATCAAAGACAGCATAAAAGCTGAGAAAGAAGGGAAAGAAAACTAAGTAAGAAAAAATGCTAAGTAATATGTAACAAAAAACCCATGTGGCTCCACTTTTTGGAAGCCTTACCTTGAAAGACCATGCAGAGGGTTAACAACTAAAGGTTTCATATGTATTGAGAAAAATAAGAAAATGCTGGGCTTTTTCAAAAGGCAGTTCTAGGACCATGCAGAAATTGCCATCAGAAACAACAGTGATTTGTATGGGATTTCAGTAACAGCATTATTCTGTTGTTGTTCCAGAATTTCCTCTCCACAGTGGACTACATTGTTGCTGATTCCACAGCTGAAGCTTGGGAAGACCTGAATAAAGCGGAGAAACCCACAAGTTCTTTGTTGCTGGATTCAGTAGAAAATTTTACCCTGCATCTCCAACCAGTTAATAATAGCATTCCTCCTGTCTCTGCAAACACCCTTCAGCTACAAGGTAGAGTTGTCACAGAAAATAACTACAGAAATTATAACAAGAGCTTCAGCAGTACAGAAAACCTCACAGTTAATGTCTTCATTGGTGAAAGTGAAATTCAGACCCTAACTCAAAATTCAACCATTGTCAGTGTGATGTACTCAAGACTTGCACGTATTTTGCCATGGAATGAGCCCGAGTGTGTGAATGGCTTACTGATAACAACAACCGTGAGCAACAACAGAAGCCATAAGTTCAATATTAATATGACCTTTACAAAGAAAGACTCATCTCTAAAGATGGCCCAGTGTGTCTTTTGGAACTTCACCCTCAACAAGAGGAGGGGGGGCTGGGATACTCGTGGTTGCATAGCCACAGAGGCAGAAGATTATGTCATTTGCTCCTGCAATCACTTAACACCATTCTCTATTCTGATGTCACCTGATAAATCCTCCCAGATAATCTTTGAAGATTATATAACCTACATTGGCCTGATCATTTCAATCGTGAGTTTGGTGGCGTGCATTATAATTGAATCCTTAGTCTGGAAATACGTGACAAACAACACAACCTCCTATATGCGCCATGTCTGTATACTCAACATAGCTACATCACTCCTGATTGCTGACATTTGGTTCATTGTCACTGCCTCCATCAATGACCAAAACCAACAGACGAGCAGAGGCATCTGTTTTGTGGCCACCTTCTTCATCCATTTATTCTACCTATGTGTCTTTTTCTGGATGCTCAGCCTGGGCCTCATTCTTTTCTACAGACTGATCTTCATCTTACATAACACAAGCAAGACCGCTCAGAAAGCAGTGGCATTCTGTCTGGGATATGGGTGCCCCTTTGTCATTGCAGTCATCACCATCGCTGTCACACTGCCAAGGAACAATTACACCAGAAGAGGTGTCTGCTGGCTCAACTGGAAGGACAGCAAAGCTCTCTTGGCCTTTGTCATACCTGCCCTGATCATTGTGGCCATAAATTTGTTCATCACTGCAGTCGTTATAATAAAAATTCTGAGGCCAACTATTGGGGATAGGTCAAACAGGCAGGAGAAGAAGTCTTTGTTTCAAATTGGCAAAAGCGTGGCCATCTTGACACCACTGTTAGGCCTCACCTGGGGATTTGGCCTTGCCACCATCATCAAAAACAGTCACCGAGCTTTCCACATCCTCTTTGCTCTGTTCAATGCTTTGCAGGTGAGTGGCATATACATATGGTTTTGTTTCCTCTATGACCATTTAATGTGTAGTTACATTCTTGCTGTGGTGTGCTTGGAGGGGAATAAAAACAGTTTGGGAAGACTCAGGTTTGCCTTGCACATCCCAGTTCCCCAAGGGCTCTTTGGGAAACCCATTCCAGGAATTCAGCAGTGTTTCGTATTCTCAGCCACCTTAACCAGTGTGCCTTATAGATAAAGCTGACATAAAGGTAACTTCAAACTCTGCCAGTAGCTTTGGGAAGAACTTCATTCCTGAAGATCAGGAAAAGAGACGTATTGTGTTCAAATGGACAAGCTTCAGCATGTCTAGACTCATTTACAGTGCATCTGGAGGCATCATATTATGCTCTGTGGGTTCAAATAATGAGGGAGTACAAACAGCTCAAAAGTCACCAAAAACACCTGAATATACTAATACTAAAGAGAGAAACTGATCAAATTACACATGGTTGAGAGTTTTCAGTCAGTATCATATTTACAACAACACATTTAGGTGGCCAGTAGGATCCCAATACAACTGGATTTCATAAGGACACAATAGTTATGTCTACTCTATCTCTTAAGAATGGCATCAAAATTGTATGCTTCGGATCAAACTCACTTGCCTTTCAAATTGTGAACCAGCTACCTTATCTGGGGAGCATAGGCAGGGCACAAAGGTCCTTTCTTCCAAATACGTTTAGTGCTAGCAAACTGTCTGTGTTGCTTTTGTAGACCAGATATACACAGTTTAAATAGGCCATGTCTGGAGAACTTCTACCACATTAGCAATCTGTTATGTGAGATACAGTTAGAAAAATGTCCTCTATCAAAGAGTTCAGAGTTTAAATAGTCAAGATGGACAACGTTTGAGATAATTATGAGGTACTGCATTTAAAAGGTTGTTGTCATAAAACTGCATATAATTATCTGTCTCCTAGGGATTATTCATTTTGGTGTTTGGGAGTCTCTGGGACAAGAAGGTAAGAATTCAAACTGTTTCTTGTATTATGTGAAAATACTGTTGGAATTTTAACATAATTACTGTTTGGTTGGGGTTTTTTTGTTGTTTGTTTTTTGGTTTTTTTTTTTAAACAAATAGATACAAGAAGCCCTGATGAAGAGGAATTCAATGTCCAAATGGAGTTCGCAGCAAACAAAGGTTAGAACCTTGACCTAAGAATGTATTTCAGTTACTGCTGAATAGTCTAACATTCTCCAAGTGTCTTTTAAGTCAAATGCACTTTATATTCTTATTAGAACTAGTCAGAGAAAGATGCTACCAACACAAATATGAATATACCCCCTTTTCAAAGTTCATTATTTCACCTTTAATTGGTAAAAAATGAGAAGGAAGTTGGTGGACATTTGCTCTAAATTCCACAAGAAATAAACCACAAAATGTAACTGAAACTTTAATTTAGAAGACAGAAGGTTTCAGTGACACTATTATTTATTCACAATTTAAGAGAAATGCAAAGGGAACTTCTTGGGGAAGATACCCTTCAGCTATGAGCAGGAAAGGGTGGAGATATTGCAACCTAAACACGAGACATGGAGACAGGTCAGTCTCCACTTCATGCTGGGAATAGAAAATCAGGAGGAAGAATTAATCTTTTGTCAAAATCATGCCTATGTGTTGCAAGGATTCAGATCTTAATAGAATAAAGAATAGAACATAAATAAATACGATTCTGGAATCAAGTGGCCTGGACACGCTCCTAGAAGAGGAGAGACTTAGGTCCCATACCCAGCAAATTCCTGCATTTAACCCAAAATATTCAGTGTCTAAAAAAAAAAAAAAAAGAAATAATATTGCAAACAGGGACCGGATCCTTAAGGAAGATCCTGGAAGGCTTCTCTCCCATCCACAGAGAGTTTCTCTAGCCTATTGACTCTTGCATTCCTCCCTGCTTGAATGGGCATCTGGAAATGCCTCTGCTGAGATAGACATTCACATTAAAGAGGGAAGCCAGTTCCACTGAGATCTTTAAAAGGAAAAATAAAGTTTGAATGGTGCCTCAGGAAAACTACTTCAGAAGAATACAATTAGGACAGAAACACAGGCAATGTTGCTGCTGAAGAGAGATGTCACAGAATCGTCAGAGAACAGTTGAGGTTGGAAAGAACCATTTGAGATCATCCACTTCAAACCCACTACTAAAAGCAAGGTAAATTAGAGCAGGTTGCTTAGGACATTGTCACATCAGGTTTTCAGTATCTCTAAAGCTGATGAACCCACTAACTCTTTGGACAAAAAGATGTAGCGTTTTGTCACCCTCAGTTTTTTAAAAAAAAAAAAAAAAAGCTTTTTCTTATTATTAAATGGAACTTCTTCCATTTCAATTTGTGTTCCAGAAATCAAGACTCTGACAATAAATGTTCAGTGTCTGTTTGAAAAGGGTAAAACAGGGTTCAGTTGCTGTAAGCTACTGGGCAGCCATGGAGCTAGACGGTCTTGTGCCAGCCAGGTACCTGCTCCATTCACACCTTCTAGTCTTTAGCAGCTCCTGGTTCCTCTCTCCACGTGCCCTTCACCTCCACAGATCTCATGGCACCATAAGCCTTTCCTCCAAAATGCCTAAAGGGAGGCAGAGCTATTTAAGCCATGGGAAAATGCTGGCGTGGGGACAAATGAGCTTGATTAAGTTCAAAAAAGATATAACACAACTGGAAAGGTGCAGAGCAGAACAAGTACCGCAGAGGTGGGAGGACTGTTGTGGGAGGACATAGGACTCTTCAGCCCAAACAGCTGATGGGGAATGTAAAAGGGATGTAGGCTGCTCTGAGGCCAGGGAGCAAGTGTGCCACCCAGTTTGATAAGGAAGGACCAGGCCTGACCTGAATGAGTGGCAGATTCAAAGCGACTGAAGGAGATTTACATCTCCTTGCTCCTGGACATTTGACATGCTCCTAAGTTTTCTTACAGGTTACTTCATTTTGTGTAAGTGTAATAGGCCATAAGGGGCTTTTAAACACCAAGGTCTTGCCTTTGCCTCCACAAGGCCCTGTCCCTCTGATAGCCAGGAGTGGAAAGAACATTCTGGAGATGTGCTGCTTACTTCGCTTTTGTAAAACTCTTCCCTAGAGGCTCTGCTCTAGCCTGGGTTAGATAAGAAGTGACTAGTCTAGAGGATCCTTGGATCCAGCCAAGTGCAAATCTGCTTATGGCATTGAGCAACCAGTGCCCATTAGAAAGGCTGGGGAACGGTCCCTCAGTGTGAACAAAGGAGTAAACCCACAGAATTTACTGCTTTTAAAATGAGGTTTGACGAACTCCTAAAGCAGAACATAGGAGGTCAACCACACAGGGGGCTCAGCCTCAGTGAGCCAGGACATGTCTTACAGCCCTAGGAGAGGGGCAAGAGCTGATGCTATAGACTAATATTCGCCTCACAAAGAACTCTGCTTGTTGAAGATGTGTTGTGGCTACAGAGATGTTTGTTACCCAACAAGAAAAGTCTGGCTCTGTCTTCATTCCCACTGCCTCTTCTCCTTTTACTGGGCACCAAGGAGAAGTGTTTAGCTCTGTGCTTACTCCTTTCCAGTCACATGGCCCCCAACATGTCCTGGTGCATGGGATTGTTCCTCCCCACGGACAGGAGGACTTTGCATTTTCGTTTGCTGAACTTCATAAGATTCCTGTCATCCCATTTCTACAGTTTGTTGAGGTCCCTCTGAATGACAGCAGACTCATCTATCAGCCCCTCCTTCTAGTTTTGTATCATCTGCAGACTTGGTGAGGGTGTGCTCTTCTCATAATCTGTATCATTAATGAAGATGTTAAAACAGTATTGGACCCAGTACTGACTCTGTGTATCTCCCCTCCAGCAACGTGCTGAAGGCCCAGGAGGAAGCAGCCTGCGACTAGCCAGGCAGAGCAGCACTGTAAGTTTTAAGTGCTCCAACCCTCTGCCACATTCAGATATTTTGTCAGGACAAGACAGGAAAGATGCAGTTTTGGTCACAAGTTTCTTCATTTAGGATTCATAGAATCATCCACCTGGATGGAATACTCCAAGTATTCCAGTGTTTTCTGCAGGAGGATTACTCCTGGGAACCCAGGTCTGGGAACATTTCCTAATGCATTTTTAAAACGCCACTCCTTCTTTCTGGCTTGAAAATGACATCTGTGGATGTGGTGCTGTTCTGACTGGGAAAAACTCCTTTTTCCCAGGAAACTGGAAAGAAGAGAGAAATAACTGGTACAACTATCATTAAGCATGTCAGCTTCTTCATTCCCTCCTGTACTGACACATCCAGCAGAATAAAGTAGAGAGAACAAGTTGTGAAGTCTTGGACCCCAATTCTGAATTCCTTTTCAGACAAAGTCTCCTGGCCAGACACTTTTAACTCTAGCTGACACTGTGGAAGCTGCCCCAGGCAGTGGGAATTGGCATATTTTCTTGGCAGTTCTGCTGATAAGGAATAAATAAAGCAAGATCAAAATCTTCGATCAAATTTTTTAGATGTGATTAATTTACCTTCTTCCTCTATTACATTATGATGCAGGTGACTGCATAAAACTGCCTAATTAGCCCCACCATGGTATCTAATAAACAGAGAAGGACCGAACAGAAAAAGGTGTGTTTTCCATACTTTTTTTTTAAACACATCTTTGGAGGAAGCCCATTAAGTTCTCAAATCACTTCAGAACTGAAAAAAAACCTTATTTTTAACAGCATAAAATTCCTTCCTTCCTGTCTGGACTGCAGAGAGTTGTGTTCCAGTGCCCTCTAGTGTGTCAAGTTAAATTTACCTTTGATTATCTCAGGCTATTGGCCTTCAATGACCATCCCCAAGCATATAAATATTAGTTTTTCTGGCTACCTTAATGGATATACTCCTTCAGAGTACAACTCTGTACTGTCTGTATGACTGTGGAGCCTAAACCACCTTCCCCAGCCAACAGTCAGAGACAGGCTGGTTTTGTCCTGTAGTTTCTTTTAAAGTTCATCTCCTTCATTGTCATCATAAACATGCAGATGAGTGAACCTGATGCCTCACAAACATCTAACCTGTCCCTTTGTGGATTGCCTGCTTGTACTACTGAACAACATGTTATTGTAATCTTTTTCTTCCCCTCAATGTGGCTATAAAGAAAGTTCTAGGCTTTTATCAAAAAACAATTTTCTCTCTTACAGTCAACCTCCCTGATCCTGGTGACACCAATGTTTGCTATGAGCTATCCATTTTCAAGAACCTTTAACAACTTGTGTGGGAAAACAGGTATGTAACAACAGATCTCTCCTACTGAAGCACAAACAAGATTTTGCCTGTATTCTCACTCTCAGGGTCTGTGTATCCTGTTTTCTCTCAATCTATTTGCCTATCCATCACCCATAGATGGTATTTTATCTTGTAGTACAAAGGAACTGTAATGAGTCATTAGAATCACTAGCATAATTGTTCATGATTGTAGCATGATGTTAGCAGCGTAATTCTCTACCACTAAAACAAGTATTGAATGGTGACATGTTTCACCAGTCCTAAAACCCACTAACTGAGCTTTGTTTTGAGCTTAATGATACCATGACATAGTGCTCCTCAGTTCATTTACTGTTCATGTACTCTTGGAGTTGTATCTCTTCAGAAGTTCTCTGGAAGTCATTTTATGGACATCACCATTTCAGTTACGACTTTATTTTGCAAGAAGCATTGCTGACAATATGAGTAATTTCATTCCTAAATATGTAATCTTTACATTCAACCATTGATCAGAGACGATGGTGACAACTGGTAAAAGTGGGATATGAAGGAGTTTAGGCAATCATCTACTTTTTAAGTCTGTTTAATAGTCAGATAATGGAACAGGAAGTTGGTCTCTGATTCTGCTACAGAGTTCACCAGGCACATACAGAAGCCTTCCACCACAGGAGAGACACTTGCCCACAACTGCCTCCCATGCTGCTGCCACCCAAAACTCCCATATTATTAGCACTTGCTTCTACACTCTGCTCTCAGGCTCTGTGCACCTGGGTCTTAGTTTAGATCCTCATGGTCACATGGGGCAAGGAGCTAGTATTCATCTCAAGAGCACGTTCTAGATGCATTCCCATGCTTAAGGAGGATCACTAAGTCCCTCCATTTACAATGTGAGTAAATTACTATCCTATGGCATGATTGTCAGTTCAAGATGACATATCTTGGCTGTGTCACCAAACACATTGACTTCTGTGGTTGCTGCTATTGTTGTAATCCAGAAAGTAACAGAGCTGCAGACCAAGACAAAGCCACCCGGGTCATCAGGACAGGTCTAACTGTCCTTACTTTGTTATGCCAGCATGTGCTAGGCTATCTGTCCTTATGTCTAACTAACCACTATGTTTTGTTTTGCAGGAAAATACAGGGTATCTTCTTCAGAGTCATCCAGCTCCTCCTCTGAAAACACTTCCAAGTCATATTCTTTGCTTAACTGAGGCACTACGAATGCTAAATCACGTAACTCTGAAAGGACCTCTGCCCTTCCCAAGACATGCAGAAAACAGTACCTGAGAGTCATCAAGAAGTGGACTGCTTCATTTTGACTAAACTGTGCCTTGGTGCATTCTTCTGGAATAATCATTTCTGGTTAACATGTAAGGCAGGGAAACTTTGAGAGGTGGAATTTTACAGGGGCTGCCAATCCCAGAAGAGATGACAAGATGTCTCAAACTCGGAAGGATTTGGAGGCCTTCAAGTGCCAGAAAAGTCACTGGGAGTGTAGAATTCTCAGCCTTTAAGAGGGTGCTTAGCACTATGCAGTACTGAGCCATGAATTGCAGTGCTACACTCAGCTGTTTTCCAGTGGTTTTAGTATTTCCTCTATAAACTCTCTGAATTATTCCAAAGGCCTGTGTAGATACACAAGTACCTCAGCTTCTCTCTTGTCCATATATCAGAGTCTGGAAAGGCCATAAGGTATAGTGCTCTCCACTTTCTATTTAAGATTTTCTGGAACCAAAGATTCACAACTAAGAAGGTCCATTTCAGATCTTCACTTTTGACTTAGATAAAATGAAGACCGTGATGATTCCTGCGTGGTCTTCTTTCAGATGGAATGTACCGAAAGGTCCATGTGTGTCTTTTTTGAAGAAAAGGAAGTTTTATATCCTTAACTATAATTGTCCTTCCCTTGATATGTCATGTGGTAAGACAGAGATGGTTGCTGCTCTCTACCACAGAGGGGACTGCATTTATTTAATGTATAGTAGTGTTAAGTATACAAGGAGTCTTTTGTGTAAATTCTGTGTGTTTGGGTCTCCTCTTAGAGGAGAATCATAATTGGAGAGCTCAGAGAGTCAGCTCTGCAGTGAATATAAGCCACCATGTGCCAGGCAGGATGAAAGGTTTTATATAATTTATTGCCCTAATACTATATTTGTGGAATCAGTTATTTCCAAGCCTGTATACCTTTAAGGCAAGACTCCTGTCTTAAGCAGAGGGCTGTGAGAGAGCCTGCAAAGTATTTATAGTTCACACAAATGTTACAAAACTTAATGCAAAATATGATAGATGGAATCAGGAAGATTTAGATCTGAGGCCAACATCAAATACTGCTGTCAGGTGTTACAGCTCTATTTGGTTGTTGGGGAATCAGGACTATGTTTACCAGTGGTGAACTTGTTCCCAGGACTTTGGGATGAACCAGGATGGAAAACTGTTGCCTGCAGTTAGAGGCAAGTGTGATGGTTTGGTATGGGCAGGTGGTGATGACTGAAGACAATAAACAAGCATCAATCAAATGTATTATTTATATCGAAAACAATTTCTTTTTGCTTGAAGATTTAGTTGTAATACTAGAACATGGTTAGTGATTAAGAAATATTTGAAAATCCAGAATCTCTTTGAAGTACATGGCAGTGGAAACTCGAAAATCAGGCCTTCACACATTATTCCAACAAAAACTTGCCTTTGTACAGCTCAGAGTAGTCCACCTCAGTCTGGAAGTAGCTTGTGCAATATTGACCTGCTGCAGAACCATCCACTCCCACTGAGTTAGAACAGGCTTTACATAAACTGTAAAGTACAAGTCCCTGTAGACAGCACAGTCCCACCACACCTTACCTCTGCAGACATTTAATCTCTGAGGTTTCGCCACACCTCTCAGTTTAGTTAAGCCTGACTCTTGACTGTATGTGAATGAGAAATCAGGATGTGATACCGAGCTGTCTGGCGCTAAAGGGCTATCTTTGGATGATCTTCAAAGGCATGGTCCTTGCCATTGTTACAAAAGTCATGACAAATCATGGAAGAGTAGCAGCTAAGAAATTAATTGTGCCAGTCTTAAAGATCTGGGGCCAAGGCTTCGCATGTATATATACACGGATAAAAACAAAAAGGGAGAGAAGAAAACTTGGGAGTGCTGAATGGAGGAAGGAGAGACATGACAGCAACCACATTGTTCCCCTCCCACCCACTCTCAGCAGCAAGAGCCAGGTTTTTGTCACAGACAAGGTGGGCAGTGGGCTCACCAACAGCTTGCTCCCCTCAGGAGTCTGGCATTTTGGGCCACTGGTCAGCTGGCCCAATCCTCCTCTTTCACCTGATCAAAGACTAAATCCCTCCATTTAACCCCCTTCCTGAAGTCAGGGCTGTCACTGTGTTTGTTTTGTGATGATTTCTGTCACTCGTACCTCCCCCTGCCTAACTGCAAGGCACTAAGTTCAGGCACATATTGCAAAAAAAGCCTACCAGGTTCACCTAATCTTTGGAAAGGATGGGATCTCTCCTTCACTCACCTTTCATAGCATTGGATGGAGAACAGTCACTGTCTTGTCACCTTCCTCTGATTTATTCCAGCTCAGGAAAAATAATAAAGGCAGGGATTGTGACATACTGGTCTCCAAAGCATAGACCTACCTTCTCTCACACTTAGAGGTTTTGGATAGTGACTGTAGCTGTACAACTCAATGTGCTTCAAGCCAGATTTTCACCCTTCATTCCTTAAAGACTTTGGCAACCTTCGATATGAACAATGCAAAAAGCCCGGGACTATTTTATTCACACTACAGTGGCTAGTGAAAGTCAACATGTCCCAGAACAGGGGTTTACAGGTATGCAGTTCTAATATCTTTTCTTTTTCTTTGGACCATGAAGCCAGTTATACTCTGATCTCTGATGTCGTCACGGCTCAGCAGTCTGGCCAGCATGTTTGCTCCTTCACACTGTCCCAGGAAACACGTTCAGGGAACAGCTGCATTTTGGAAAAGTCAAGTTAGGCAAGAATAAAAAGTTGATCCCCTCAGCCCATGTACAAAGTGACTAGTATGTCAGGTATGTCCAACTCCATATTACCCTGTAGCTCCTGTGACCTCAGCTGGATTTGTTAATCCCATAAATAGAAAAGATGAGGTTCATTTCTTACAGACTTGTGTCCTGTACCCACCCATCCTCTTCCCTTTCCAAACTTCTGAGTTGCCATGGTCTTCCTCACATACCCAGTCCTCAAATATTTCTGTTGCCTAAGATTAGGGCCTCCCTAAACCTCCCCCCCTGGACACACAGTGCCTTCTGCTGATGTAAACCCGTCACCAGCAACCAGTAGAAAATGGGATGTGTTGTGGGCAGGGCAGAGCCACAGAGGTGATGAAGGGATGATGAGCTGGGGCTCACCAGGGGCTCAGATGCTCACATTGTGCCCATCCCTCCCTTGGTGACAGCTCTAACAAGCTTTACCAACCATCAATACTTGTGAACTCTCAACAAGAATTTCTCTGAGGCTTTTGGTCCTCAGCAGGATTCCATGCTGTGGAGAGGACATGGGGCTGACAGGCAGATTCGCACATGGACTATATAATTTCCTTAGTACTTTCCTGTTAGAAAATAATTGATAAAGGATATGAGGATATGGTAAAATCTACACAGAATCTAGGACCATTTCTTCTAATTTACACTCTGCCTAAATTCTTTTCAGATTTTTCTTTGGGATAAGTAACACTAATCCTCCTACAGCCTCCTCTTGGATTACTCCTCTTTTTTTCCCACCTCTTTTCAGGATAATGAATGGTGCACTTCTCAGCACATCAGGGTTTTTACTGGGCAGGAAAGAGGCTTTCCCTTCCAACACACGCCAAAGTCTTGGTGGCACTGACGTCTTGGTGGAGCCCTCTGACCCGGACTGCGTGTTCTCAGCCCCACCGAGCCCACGGCCATGGCCCCTGCATGGTGGCACCATTCCCTCACACCTACTCCCTGGGTGGCAGTCCCCCTGCCACAGCTGCAGCCTTTCCCAGATGGTAAATAAACCAGTGTGGCTGCCAAATGAGACCCTGCAGGATTTTCTGCCTGCAGGATTTTGCTGCCTGGCAGGAGCAATTACTCCAAGCAATGCTCTTGGGAGAAGGTCCTGGTTGCCCCCGGTCCAGCACTGCTTTGAGCATCGCATCAATCATTTAGGCTATGCTGTCCCCAAGGCCACGAGAGCCAGGGTAGCAAAGGAGTCTGTCCACAGCTCTCCCTGCAGCAGTAACAGCCAGCCAGCCCTGCAGTGAGCCCTTGCTTAACTGCAGGTGTGCAGCAGCCAGCCACGCTGGGAAGGATGAGGTGTCTTGATAACAACAAAGAAAATATGTGTCCATGAGAACAGTCTAGTTTCAGCCCCAGCCTTGGACAAGGGAACAACCACACAAGAGCCAGCCCACTGTGATGATCTGAAGTGCTAGAAAGAGGCTCCGTTCACCAGCAGAAGATCTGGCAGTGGGATGGGGGAGCAGAGATATCTGCACCCAAGACATTTAGATGAAGACTGAAATGCTCCAGTGTTTTCTACCCTTTTACCCCATGGAGCCTGGGCTGCAGATCCTGTTTTGCCCTGTCTAAGTGAATGAGGTGGGTTCACACCCCTCAATGATACCATTACTGATTAGAAAACTTACAAGAAATAAGACAGGCACCTTGCTTAAGAATAACTGCTGTGACAGCTCTTCCTAGGGGACATACTAAGCTTGGGCCTGGGAGCTGGCAAAGCTATGCTTGCTTGTCTGCTCAGAAAGTCGGAGCTGTGCCTTTCACATCTCTTCCCTGTAGCGAAGAGCTACAAGCATTGCCGACAACACCTTGTGTCTCCAAAGGATCTTCTCTAGGTTACATGGATCTTTTGCAGAAGGTAAGAGTCTGCCTTCCCTGTGATGCAGGTCTCCAATCTCTGTTACGCTGGACGACTGTTGCTTCCGGTTCAATGCTGCGAGGTAAAATGGGTAGGTAAGGCAAGCAAGTTACCAGCAGCTGCAAACCCATGCCAGGGCTGCAAGTCTCTAACTCAGCTCTGCCACCCATACAGACCTGAGCCACACAAACAAGACTGATGTTCTGCACTGAAAGCTTGTGGGTGGAGGTTAGAGAGAAAGGGGTTTGTCGTCCCACAACGGAATTCCCACTTCTCGTGCAAGTTAAGCAAAGGACAACTGGAAACACAGCTGTTTGCTTTTAGGAAAAATAAATCCCCTGAATGCAAGTTTGAACAGGAAGCAAAGATCTACACATGCTTTGGCCATGAGAAAAAATCACCAATGCTTCGGGTACTGTTTGTATTTGCACATAAATCAATTTTTTTTCCTTCATGCAACACAAATATAAAAGAAATCTGATCTATAGTTTTCAAAAAAGTGGAGAAATTCCAGAAGGCAGGCCAGACTTACTATAGTCCTCCCAAAGGTTCAGAATTATGGGCCCTTCCTAGAACTGACCAGGTATTCAAAGGCACAGATCAAACAAAATGTCAGGTTAGAAACTAGAGTTAGTCGATACTTCTGGGCCACTTCAGTACTGTTCCATCTAAGGAGCCTAAATACAGGTTTTCAGAGCCTTAGAAACTCATGCTTTCAACATTCTGCTCCAATGACTGTGACAAAGCTGCCTTTATTAGACATGATGTTTAAGAGATCACAAAGAGGCTGTCAGCTACACCTGATAGTGACCAAACACAGAAACTATTTGAATTAATTGTAATGCAAACACACTGGAGAGAGAAACTACTTAAAACTACAGTGCTTAGCAGCTGACTTTTCCAAAGGTTGTAACTCATGGGCCGAGTACAGCATTTGCACTTGGGAAACAATTTACAGCGTGATGATTACTTTTATTTGAACTCCAGGAGTTCCAGAAAACTGCACTTGCCCTGTGGCTGTGGCACCTTTCATCCATTCCCATGCTGCTTTCTTGGATGAACTCAGAAGAAGGAGAAGCCAAAGATACAAATCATGAGTCTACATTAAAAATGACTGAGTTAACTCAGCCTGGAAGCCAACACAGGGAAGACCAAGCTGCTGTCTGAGGCTGTCCTAGTTTTTGGGAGATGATATTCCTCTACAATTTTCCCTGTGAAACAAGCGGTTGGCCCAGCAACTGTAATTGATTTTGCTGCTCTATTCAGAGCTTTATCCAATATTGATCAGTGTCACGTCCTGCCCAGAACAGCTTTGCTCTTTTGCTAATAAGGAATCAAGTGTCCATTTGCAGGCAAGAGTGACTGCCCAACATGGATTTTTCTACTAGCACAGAGAAATCCTTTATCCTGGAAATGTAAGCTCCTAGGAAATGAAGGAGCAAGCAGTGATGCTGAGCTGCAAAGATCCTGGAAATTGTATACGAAATTAAGTTGAACAATGTTTAGGGGATATTTGGAGCACTTGTTGCAGATAATAGAGCATCCCAGTGTACCCAGTACAAAGCCCAGTGGATAGTAAAACAACGCACTTTGATTGGGAATCATGGAAGAACAAGGAAATGAGCAGACTCTGAGTAGGTTCTTTTGGGCTTCACCTTTTTGGCATCTTTTGGAAAGATTGACACTATCAGTCTTCAGATCCCAAAGAAAATGGACTTTGTATACACTTTCTCAGAAAAGGGGCAGATATTGGAATGTTTGTAGTGAGTGACTGCATCTATAATCTTGAGGTGTTTTTTCTGCACCCAGTGAAATGCTCTGAACTCTGTTACTCTCAGGAGAAGGAGCTAGCAGGGGTAGAGTCTAGCTGAGGGGCAGCTGGGACATGTTCCTCCCCCAGTGCAATGGCTTAAAGTAACATCATCTAAAGGGAGCAGGGCCAGTCCCTGCCATCTATCACAACCAGCACATTCTGCTGCCAGCAGGCTCTGAAGATGCAGGAGACCAGGTCAAAACCAGCTTCCTAATCTGATGGGAAGGAATCCCTTGACCCAGCCACCAGCAGCTCTGGCAAGACCAGCAGCCTCATTCCAGAAGGCCCCAGAGTCAGCAGGACATGAAGCAACAGCCAGCAGATTCCAGGGAGGGCCTGCAAGGGGACAGGACATGGACTGGACAGGCGTTTCTTATTTTGACTTGCGGAAAACACTCTACAACTTGAATAGAGTTATACAGCAGGGATGTTTACTCCAGCGCCAGGGTGCAAGGGGATTTCTCCACATAGCTTGCACACCCACTGCACATTTTACCAAAAACTTATAGAGTGTGGATATCCATATTCACTGGATTACATAACACAAAGATACATATGCATGAGCAAGGCTGGGTTAGTTAGAAAGGCTGGTGTCAGCAGTTTATGTTCTCTTTGCACCTGCGCAGTGCCTTTTGGTGGGCATCTTCGGGGGTCTTTGGGAGGAAGGCTCACAGTCTTTCTCACCTTGTGCTTTTCCCCAGAGCATGCGCAGATTCTTTTGGCCAATTTCTTGAATGACAAGAGTGTTTTTCAGCTGGTTTATTCATTTTATCTTATCTAAGAGAACCAATGGAACCTGTACCGTCTGTATATGGCTATCTTCATTCATTACCAAGACCCAACTAGTTAGAGCACATCTGTTTCCTAAGGACAAAAACATGATATTTTGCTGAACACTGCAGTTGTTGGTAGATTTTCACAGTAAACTGCTTTGTTTTGATGAACACAGCAGTCCTTGGTAAAATTCCACAGAACAGTCTGGGCAAGCAGGATTCTTAGCAATATTCAAAAATACTATAAGTAATACTATAAGTTGCTATAAGTAAGTAAATAAGTTGCTAAGCAGTTTGCTATAAGTAAATGTCTCAAAATAAGTAATCATTGTATCAGTTTCCTGGAGGAGAGCACCTCCATCCCCTTCTCTTGGGGCTGGGGACAGACTTTTATTCCCAGGTTTCAGTAGGGAGACAGAGCATAAAGCAGGGTCCAGGTACACCCAATATCACCTGCTAGGACATCCTCTGTGACTGGACAAGTTCCTCTAGCAGAGAGGAGTCAGCGTGTGGCGTGGCAGGGTGTGAAGACATGAGCTCTGCCTACACAAGTAAACTGAACAGTGGCAGAGCCTATGCATGTTTTTGAAATGAGCAGTGACATCTTGCAGTCTTATTCTTGGTGTCCCTTTACTTCAAGGACACCAAAATTATGTGCAGGATAGGACTTAACTAGCACTTGCCTGGATCCTCTCTGCCTCTGGTTTCTCTGTCTGACACATGAACTACCAAGCTGTACCCTGCAATTTTATTCCTCTTTATGGATCTCTCATCTGTCATTTCATAACACTGTGCAATTTATGCGTTTGTCAATTTGGGTGGGGGACTCGGCCCAAGGGAAGTCCCCTAATCCAGCTGGCAGAAGGTAATCAGATCTGTAGCAATCTTTCCCCTGTGGTGAGATCCAGACGAGTAGTAAGAAATGTTGCAGAAAAAGCTGTTATAAGTGTTTGTTCTGATTTTATTCCAAATGCAGATTGTAAGACAAACAGAGTATTAACTTGTTGATAATGCCTTAATTAAATGGATGGTTTATCCCTGCGCACAGGACTGGTGTGAACACCAGCATGAACTGAAGTGTAAAACCAAGTGGAAACCAGGTTCCTCTGTACAACACACTGCCTCGAGAGTGGATTTTTCCATTGGCTGCCATCCCTTGTGACAGGTATCTGATAAATAAAAGGTTAGCTTCACCCTCTGCGATAATTTACGATTTGCATTCTGAACTACTTCTGATATGAAGACGGGAAGAAACTGCTTTTGGAGGAAACCTGGCTAACAAAGTTTCAAGTGTGGAAACCGTTAGAGTGTTTGAAAGTTGAGATCTTGGGACATAATATAATAGATCAGCTGCTTCCTGCTATCTGCAGTAAGTTGTAGGGTGTTAACACCTTATCCAGTACCCACCAGTAACACAGAACAGGTCTTCCTCTTCCTACATTTCCACCTCTCTCCTTGACGTGTGATTTCTAAAGAGATATGAATTTAATGATAACAGCTACAGATCCAGTTCTATAAATGATGATCTGCTCCACTTCCATCCACTCCCTGATGAAATATTTTATATTATGCCCAGAGAAAAGATTTACACTTGAATATTTGAAAAACCTTATGTGACGAGGCCTTCTAGAATGACAACTAGCTTTAACATGAAATTATTTTCCCGGTATAGAAATGGCCAAAAATATAGTAGTAACTTAGTACAAATTCTATGTAATAGCTAACCAGCTTTTGTAAACCAGCACAGGTCCATGGATGTACTGATTTACATAGTTATGGATTTGTACCATTTAGATTTCTTGAGCAATTTCTATAGGAACATTTGGAGAATCTTAATATATGTGCTTCTGTGTAACTTCTTCCAGTGTTTTGAGAGGTTCTACCAGTTATTTAATATAAGTTTGAACTGTGATTGAGAGTAAATGCAGGGACTCTCAGCTTGATATTGGAAGGCACTGATATCGCTTGATATTGGATGAAGAAACAAAACATTCAAAGAATACACAAGAGGCAGGGTATAAACTCCCATTATATTCTTTAACTGCCAAGTCCTACAGAGTAAACAGATTGCTGCCAAGATGTTGATTGAGCATTTCATCCACATGCTGACTGGTCTTCATCATTTTTCACTGAAAACTGATGCCTTCTGAACTATGGAAAAATACCAGGCCAAGATGTATCCTCCTGAAGCTCTTTATCTTCTAGCCATCATGGAAATGAGGACGATGCTTAAGACAATGGTTCCAGCAATTCCACCAACTGTCATTCCCAGGATGTTCCCATGGATCTGCATTGACTGACACCTCTCACCTGTATAGAAGAAGGCTTGTCCTGATGGACACCTGGGAAAATAAAGTACAGATTCACATGAATCAGGATTTTTGCCCTGCCCTATAGGTCCAACTCAAGATCCCCACACTAACTATCCTGGATGGTCAGTCCCCTCTCATTAGAGGGGTTCACATCACAACATCCCCGCCTTGTTTGGAGGGTATTTACATCCCCTAGAAGCACCACAGAATGGGGTTTCTTTGCCTACTCACTGCAGTGAAGTGTTTTGTTTCTACTGTTTCTTGAAAACCTAGTGACTCAGACCTCTGCGGTCTGTATCTCTGATTACTAATTAGCTACATCATTTGGTTCAGAAGAAAGTCAAGGCAAGCAGGGAAGAGGTTCGTGGTACCTGCAGCTTGCTCTCCCTTTCACATTGACGCAGACTCCATCATTCTGGCAAGGGTTTGGGTAACATGGGTCTTGCAGATAAGGCTGCCAGTCTTGAACAGGCTCCATATCTTGGGCTGCTCTCTTCTGCCTTTCAAGAACAAGGCTGTCCACGAAGGCAGATTGTTCAGGTCCAACAGGGACTTCAGTATTATTGAGGTGAATTAGATCTTTTAGAAAAAGAAAGAGAGGAGAAAGACATCAGATATCTGTGAGTGATGCTATATGCAGTATTCTTCATGTTAGGTGCTCACAGGGTGCTTTGTGGACCAGAGGGTACCCCTTGTCCATTTGCCCTTTACAGAGCTCTTGCTGTACCACACCTAGTTCTGCATATTTAAAGCACAAGATAGAAAACAATGCTGAAATGATGGTTACAAGTTAGGTGAATCAGTGGTATTCTGTTCTTTGAAAAATTATGCCAAGTGCAGCTCTTCTGTTTGAAAACAAACACAACAGGGATGGCCTTTTGGTATGTTCAGTGCTTAGAAATAGATATAACTACTGATTATGGTTCTTAAAGGTGTCTTAAGAAGTTAACCTTCAGTAAATCACTGCCATTTAGATTCCTCTGAACTCACAAACACTTTGGTCAACATCACCCACCTGAAACTAAGACACAGAAATACTTTTAAAGTTGATCTCAATTAGAAGAGAAGATGACTCAGGGACAGGTGGCAATAGTTACTTGAATGTGTGAAAAGAGACATAAAGGATGACCCATTCATTTTTGTAAGAAGAATCAGGAAGAGGGTCTTTACCATGAAATTCTGCAAAAATAATCAGGTCATCATTTTTCAGGAAGCTTCTCCGTCTCAACTGGATGTGGGATATGAAGTTAGTCCACCCCCAGTCTTTACTTCTGTAGCACTTGCATGAAGCATCAAATATTCCAGCAATTGATGGTTTCTCCCATATTAAGGTTCCATTAGCATCTGCAAAGAGAATATGAGTAACAAATAAGAGCACAAAGTTCTGCAGCTGGAAGTATGACATGACTTTCTTGTGCATTACACTGTTAAATGGGATTTATGCTGTAAAATCGAATCCAGAGCTGAAATGCCCAAACAAATCACACAGGACTGAAAAATTATGGGTGCCAGCAAACCCTTAGGGATGGTCTGCATGAGGACTCTTGGTCTATGTGAGGGCATTTAAATTCTGTGACTCCGTTTGTTGAGGACTAGCCAAAGGCACGTTAACTTCTCATTATCACCAGCTAAGAGCTCCCTTCTGCTTAAGGACACTGTTTTGTCAGGTTTTAAGTACCTATGGTTTAGAACCTAGCAGATTTTGTTCATTGCTATGGTCCTGTTAAACTTTTTCATACCTAAGGTCTAAAACCTCCTACTGAAAAAGTGTGTACCAAACTTCCACTGGGAAAAGTGAAAAGGGATGCTGATTCATTCTAGGATTTTATTCTGTACCAAACTCAATATTGTCCTGTTGTTCTTATTTCTTTGAATTAACACATCCATGGGAAATCCTAGGACTGAATGTGGAACTATGGCGCTACATGCTGTGTAAACCTGGAGTTAAAAGGTAGCTCCCATTTGAAAGAGTTTGTAATCTGCAGTCTACACCCAGACAAGCAAGACAGGCTTCCAATGCTGCAGACTGATCTCACAGGTGTTTTCATGTATCTTTGTCTTAAATACACCTACAGTGTGAACCCTGTGCATTCAGACCATGTACGTTCAAGTTAATGAAGTCTCCAAAATGCAGTTTTAACTTAAATGATTGCTGATTTAGTAATGGAATACAGCACTCTGCTGGCATTGGACCATCCTGTGCTGATATGTCACCTGTTATAATGGGCAAACCACAGGTAGAATGAGGAACTCTTTATCTAGAGTTAAACTCAGATACCCCAGGGATTGTTCGTAATAACACCCATGTTCTGTGTATCACTTTTCACACTAGATGACCTTTCACAGACAGGAATTCTGAGTCATACGCAGTGAAGTGTCCCAAACTGGGAAATGCAGTCCTACACTCAATCCTCTGACTTGGATCCCTTGACTTTCATTTCCATCATTCCTCCAGGCAGACACCACTTACCTGAGCTAACATGGTCTTTGCTTGTGGTAAAGCTTTTGCTTGAGGACATCCTTTTCAAGATGTCAGGGTCCTGGTCCAGCACTGTGAGTACAGCCTGGCGGTTCAGAGCTGGCCACTCCAGAACACCATCGTTCTCTCCACTGCACAAGTGAAAAGCAACACGAGTGTAGCCGCTGATTCTGGAGTGGGGGTACAAACTTATGCCAAACCCGTAACCCTCAGGGCTGTAAAACCGGGGGCTTTGAATAACATCACTTGATGCATTTTTGAGGATTTGGCTGAAATTCCGAACGACCCACACAGCTGTGGGACAGGGGATCTCCGTCAGTGTGACATCATCAATGGCTATCCCACCAGATGAAGAGCTGGGGTTGCCCTTTAGTCCTTGGAAGAGGTAACGGAACTTCTTCTGAGCGTTGAGGGTTACATGGGCAATCTTCCAGTTATAGTCGTCATCCGCTTTGGTAAAATGAAGGAAAACATTGCCATCAGCATGATTAGTCATGTCATAAAGCAGCTTATTCCTTGTCATCCATTCCAGCTGCATTTTTAGATAACCGAACCTCTCACAGAGTCCCAAAGCCTAGAGATCTTAAATTGGTATTGTGATCATAATACGCACACATTGCCTTATCATATAAATGCTTTGATCATATTATATTAGGAACTCTTCCACATTAGAGAATGACAGTCTCTAGTATAAAGGGCAACAGGCTAGGGGCCAAGACATAACAAGTGGGTGGGAGTCAAGCGGCCTTGGGTTTTGACAACATAAATATGTAGTGACACAGTGGCTGAATTTGTCCTATTTAACAAAATTACCCAAAGTGGGAACTCAGTTCACATTCCAGAACTACATATGTTTTTACTTTTCCAACCATATAAAGCTCAGGCTGGGCTTCTTACTGACTGCAAATGAGCACAGGTGTTTGCATGTGAACAGCTCACTCAGGTAACAGCCAGTGGAGATCTAGTCAATTGATCTCCAGCGTAGTCTTGGGATTCCTCTCAATCACTGAGTGTAACAGAACATTATTAGGAACTTTGTGACTTCTGCTGTGGAGCACCTAAATTATATTATTACAGCTCACAGTTCCACTGATAAATGCCCTCAGGTAATACCAAAATCCTTAGCCAGACTGAAAGATATTCTGGTAGCTTCAGGAAAATATTTTGATTTCTGAGCCAATCCACTGCATTCATGGACTCAGTAAGACAGCTTTTCCTCCCCTAATATTCTGTGTATTCCTCATATTTCCAGAATTACCTTGAAAGGTTTGAATTTTCCTCATCTTACGAACATTTCCAGTGCCATCGTCCTCTTTAAGCCAGATGATCAGCTTGTCAGAAACGCTTCCTGTGATCTTATAGAAAAATTGGAGGCACTGTTGAGCTCTCTTTGGATAAAGGATTCGAGACTCTAGGACTGCCACCTCATCTGCCTTGCCAGAGCTGGTGCTGAAGTACATGAAATAACCAGCATCTGTGAAGAAAGTGTAGACTGTCATTGTCTCTTTCCAGATTTCTTGCTAGCTGTATGGTGTATATTTATTATTTCAACTCCACTCTTTTAGTAGGCATAAATGTAGCACTTAACATGAATGGTAGAGGAAATGATATGCAATAATCATCCAAGACATGCCAGGATAAGAACAGGACTAGTAGTTTAGCATCTATATAGAACTTATTGCTGGCAACTTATGTCAATTTTGCATTAATTGCTCTAGTTGGAAGTTGGATGCCTCAGAAATGTCAGACATATGAGACAGAGGATTCAGTGCTGACTGCAAGTAACTAGTAGACATATTTTTTTACTTGATTTATACTGAAGATAATCTAAACATGAGATTGTAGACATCATATGCTATATTACCTTGTAAAGAGTAAGATAATTTCTTATCAGTGATAATAAAAAAGGGTCGGACACCAAACTAACACCCTCCTGACCTTGAACATGAAGAAGGTCTTTTTTACAGCTTGCCCAAAGACATTTCAAAACTCAGCTTCCCAGTTTCAGGAAATTATTTATGAGCTCCTGCTTCCCTAGTTTAATTTCCCACTAACATTTTCTGTACTGTTTTTTACTTTAGATTTGAAGTGTCTACTTTTATCCTTATATTTACAAGGAATTCACCATTTGCACACGTGTCTTATCTGAACTTTTGTCTTATCATGAACTTGTCATGCCTTATCTGTATTGTGTTGCTTTTTAGTTATCCTTTATAGTCTATGTTTAAATTAACAAGTGAAATTCTTTTAGCTATTGTGTGAAACCTTTGTTTGTTGGGGGCTGCTTCCTTGGACTCTCATCCAAGGTAACATCTAGGGCATGATAAGTTAATTCTGTAGCTGCATAAATGCAGTACAGCCTCTTGCATGGTTAGTAGAGTTGTTTATCGTGTTAGCTCTAACCATGTCAGGGGAATATTCTTCGTTACCTACCACATGATAGCAATGCTTTGAACTCATACCCATAGAAACCTTGCCAAATATACTTAATTGCTTTAATCACATGTGTATGACACTTCACCGTGTTAAATTTATGTTAAAGTGTGGTAAATATAAGTATGATCACTATTGCCCCAAGTGAGAAACAGGGCTGTGAGCCTTATTCAAGTCTAACTTTGTTGTTGAACTTATGGCATCAAACCCCCAGATGATCTAGACTCTACCTCCTTTTTGATAAGAAAGTCAAATAAGGGCAACATTAAGCATCTATGGCAGTTAGAATACAGCTTTAGCAGACTTCAGCATGGGGATACAGAGATCAAATCCAGAACCAGGCTGCCAGCTCCTCTCTAAATGTTAAGCTGTAATTTTCCTCCTTCATTTTAGCTTGTAATAAGTCAAAAACCCTAAACATCAAAACTGCTTGGGCAAAATAATATCCATCTGTGTTAGAAACCTAAAATTTGCCCTGACTTGAGACGTCTGCAGAACCAGTTCCCATAAAACGTGTAAATTCCTGGTGGAGTCAGTTACCTTTGAAGGTGTCCAAAAGGAGAGGCACTCCCTACTCATGCAATTCATTTGGACACTCTGGAGATCCTCAGAGGCACCTATCCCTCTCCGTTAACTCTTCAGATAACTTTGATACTTATTTTACGCTGAGGAATTAGGTGCTAAAATGTAAATGCGAGTTAAATGCTTAAATTCAGACAGACTGGATTTTACCTGATAATCTCAAAAAACTCGGGTGAAATATCTTTTAGTTATCATTACGCTATATGGGGAGAAAAAAGGAGAGAAAGAATTTTAAAAGTCAGATGAGGGTTAGGAGCATGTACTTCTAGAAGCTGTCAGATAGTTTTCTTGAGTTATATTGCATTCTTGGACCTGAACGACAAGTACCAGCATTATAAGAGGCTGAGGATCTGTTCTTTCCAAGTGGTGGGTCACATAAGGGGATAATGTATTCCTGAGTGCAGCAAGTAAAATCTCTCCTTTATCAAAGAATAACAAACCACAACTGAATGTGTGTTAGGCCAGGATTCCTTCACTCTGTATTTAGGCAAAATTTACCATAGAAGTAACCTTTTTTTTTTTTTTTTTTTTAAGTCTGTAGTAGCTTACCCTGTCTAAATAACGATAAATCAAGCCCTTACTTTTGAGAATTGCCTGTTGGATTTTAAACTTTATCTCACTTGTAAACTAGAACCCTGTGACTGTGACGGGGGCAGTTCCTACCCTTTTTGAGATTTTTTTTCCTTTGAAACATAGCAAAATTACCATGTGAAAAAGAAAATTATCCCTAAACTCCTATCATAAAATACTTTTCAACTTTGTTCTACCTCCAGAACCAGCACTCCTCAAGCTTAACCTATCACTCGCTTTTCAAACACAACATTTATGAGTAGCTTTGAGTTTCATTCTTATCATGGGGTAACATAACTCTTACTCAGACTTTGGACATTGTAATAAATCCTTTTTCAGGTTATATTTAAAAGGCCTATAGCTAAGATTGTTCTTTGACCCCTTTTGCCTTGCTGCTGTAGAGAACATTCCACTATGTTGAAAAAGCTTAATGAGAGCACGAGTACAAATATGAACTCACACTCACAGGGCCAAGGCACGTGGAAAGAAAAAAGGGCTTTTTGCTTAACTAGAAAAATCACAACTCAGATGTTTGCTGGGTAGTGTCTTAAATACAGTCATTATTCCTGTGTTTTCAGAGTAGCCAGTGCTGGGTTTTCTCAAGGGTTGACTACAATGACAGGTGCAGAGAGGTTGTTAAAGATGCTGTATTTAAAGCACACAGACCAATAGACATGCACAGGGAGCAATACTCCAGCTAACCCTTTCTCCATGGAAAAGTGTTCTGTTACTTCATTTTACCTCTACAGCGCCCAGAAAGTGTGTGGTCTTCCTGTCCTGTAGCACTGCTCTGTTGATGGACCCAGTCTAGATCATCTCTGGTGCCCTGAATCATGCCACAGATATTTTCAAACTCAAAAGAACACTGGTCCAAAAAAGTGTGAGTTGAAGCTGAAAAAAAATGCACACATGGTTACCTCCAAAGTAGTATTTCATTCAAATCTCTGCTCTAAATTTGTGTGTGTGTGTGTTTACATTAGTATAGATATCATATAGAGAAGACAACCCACAGCAGATCTGAGCCCAAAGACTCAAAAGAGGAAAAAATTGATTTCTGGAGGGATCCCCTGCCTGAAGAGAACAACATTTGACCACTTTGTAGAAGGTCAAAAAACTCCCGTGCAGCAGCTGAAACACAGTGACTGATGGTGGCTGTCTTTGTGCCTGCTTGTAAGCCCTGGAGAGACAAGTCACTTTTTGTGAACAGTGGTGTTGGTGTATTTAAACATTCCTTGACTGGAGGTTATTGTTCTTTATGGCTCACTTGTCTGCTTGATGAGCGTGAGCACTGTTCTTCCACTTCAAGCAAAGTCCATCCAGCTACCTTAGGCCAGTTCAGCTGAGTCTGCCTGCAAGTTGATGCTTTTATTGACAGATCTATGGGGACAACAACTTTAATAATCACACGTGGTGATCACATCTTCAACCAGTCTAGCAACCACGTGTCAGACTCTAGATTTAGCCAATCTCAGGTGTAAATAATCCAATTAAGACCAAATGTCAGTAAAAGAGGACAAAGTACTGTTGCTTTCACCTCACGAAAGCACAGGGAAGCCAGCAGAATACAACCATATATCTGAACCCCTAGGAGCAACATGGAAGAAAGGATGTGAATCAATTGATTCTGACTAATTGAACTTTTACAAAAGTAATGACCATTAGCAGAGCCAAAGAGAGGATGAGGAGGGAATAAACTGTTTGTGTCTCTCCACCACAGGACCTCCATACCTCTTCAAAAGCACCTGAGAAGAGTTTTGGTTATTTTAGAGATATAAGGGAGGTAAACCAGTCAGGGTCAAATATTAACAAAGAAACAATTTGCCATGGTTAAATTATGACTTACTGCAGTTATACATGCGATTCAATCTTTCCAAGTCAATGGCACTGAGATCTAGACGTTGTCCAATAATGTTATCAAATTCTGGTATCTTCGCTGTGATTGTGGGGATGCTTTCATTTTTGTTAAATGATAATGGTTCATAGTGCATCAATGATTCGTAGTCATAGGGAGTGTTCAGATCAGTGATGAAGCTGTCATCATACTTCAGAAAATTGTGCTCTTTGCCTAGTAAAAAAGCAGAAAACTGATTAGTTTTTAGAAAAATTAGAAAGGAAATAGCTTTAGCATGGCCCCTTGGATAGAGTTTTCTGAGGCAGAACTTATATACCCAAAAGCAATGACTTTATAATAAAATATTCAAACTTAGTAAGATTTGTTTATGAAGCCAACAAAGCAGTGTCTTTAGATTGAAGTTTTGCACCCTCACATGTGGCTTCAATAAGTTCAAAATCAAATATCAATGATCTGTAAACAATGGGATATATAGGAGGTCAGATTAGATGGTCTAATAGTAAGCATCCTAAAGGATTAAATCTGAGGATTAAGGTACTCCACTCCAGAGCCTGTGAATATTGATGCAAATGTTTCCCAGGGTATTAGATCATATATGGACAAGGAGAGGGCCTGGAGCCCTCCAGTCATAAAGGGGACAGGTGTGACAGTCCTGGAGCGCTTCTGGGTTCTGTTCTTCTTTGAAGCAAAGAATATATTAGGAATCTGTGGGGGAAAAAAGAAAACAAACAAACAAACAAAGAAAACAAACCAACCCCCCTCCCCCCCCAAACAAACAAAAGCAAACCACACACACATAAAAAAGATGATTTTACCCTAGATTGACAATATGGTATAATATTTCTATTGGAGTGTCTTTTGGAAACATGTTTCTCATGGTTTCTTGGCGAAATAATTTGTCCTTAGAGAAAGTTTCTCATTATGAATGTGTCTGCTCTGACAGAGAAATTCACATATTTTGGTATGGAAGTAAAGAGAGATTGTCAGCATTCAAACTACAAACTATATTTTCAGAAAATTTGTCATTCTTTCTCCACGAAGAAGCAGCACATGATTACTCTGGTGGATAATCATGGTTTCTCTGTGTAAAGACTGCTCTTCCCTTCTGCAAGCCCATTCTGGGTGCAAAGGTCTTCAGTCCAAGGGTTGAGATTACATAGGGGTTTAGGACTCTTTTTTTTACAGATACTTGAATTGCACCTTTTATCAAAAAGGCTGAGAATCTTGCTAGTTAAGGGCTATCAATTTTTATAAGATCATAGAATACCAGGTTGGAAGGGACCTCAAGGATCATCAGGTCCAAATTTTCTTGACAAAAGCACAGTCTAGACAAGACGGCCCAGCACCCTGTCCAGATGAATCTTAAAAGTGTCCAATGTTGGGTTATCCACCACTTCACAGGGGAGATTGTTCCAGTGGTTGATTGTTCTCAGGGAGAAAATCTGGCTGGTGAAAAAAACTTGGCAGGACACAGACAGCTGTTATGATGCTGACTTTTAAGATCATTATCAGGCAAAAGGTAACTTCTGTGTGTTTTTAAAATAAATAAACCATACAGCAAGGTGGCAATTTCATTAGGCCATCTTATGTGTTTTCTCTGAAGTCTCTCATGGGACCCCACCATCAGTGCTGTGTCTAGCTCTGGGGCACCAACATATGAAGGGCAGGGACTTGCTTGAGCTGGTCCAGGTGATCATGGGGCTGGAGCACCCCCCTGTGAGGACAGGCTGAGAGAGTTGGGGTTGTTCAGCTGGAGAAGAGAAAGGCTCTGGGGACACCTTAGAGCATCCTCCCAGTACCTAAAGGGGCTGCAGGAAAGATGGGGAGGGGCCCTTTATCAGAGGTGTAGGGATAGGTTGAGGTGTAATTGTTTTAAACTGGAAGAGGGTAGACTTAGGTATGAAGAAGAAATTTGTTACAATGAGCATGGTGATGCCCTGGCACAGGTTGCCCAGAGAAGCTGTGGCTGCCCCCTCCCTGGAAGGGTTCAAGGCCAGGTTGGATGGGGCTTTGGGTAACCTGGGCTAGTGGAAGGTGTCCCTGCCCATGGCAGGGGGGTTGGACTAGATGATCTTTAAGGTCTCTTCCAACCCAAACCATTCTATGATTCTAAGATTCTGTTATCCTCTTGTAGCTCTTAATCTCAGCTGCCTCCGTCATGCAGCATATATAAAAGAGGCTCTGTACATCACAGAGCCCATAATAGGGCATTATAAGTACATTGTGAGACTCTTTGGAGGTAGTTAGTTACAGAGAACAGCCAAACAGAGCCCAAAAGACAGAGTCTAAATACTATTAACATCTTCACTATCTTCATCACCATGATTCAAGGTAAGACCAAGTTAGTAATAAGGTGAATTGTTTTTAATGCTGTTCCTAACAATAAAAATGATGGTCTGTAAAATCAATATCCACATCCCATCTACTATTCAGCCACCTCGAAAGACACTGCAGATTACAGGGTAGAGGCAAGTAGTAATGCACAAGACCATTCAACTTGGAGCAATTCCATATATCAAATACTGCTCTTAGAGATCAACAGAAATTGCTTGTACCAGCAGTTCTTATCTATCTAAAAGAGAACACAGCATTCCCTGAATCTTCGTCCTTTCTGATGACTATTTTTCATGTCTTTTTTACTTATCTGCAAAGATGGTGAGTGCACAACCCTGGAGACCAAAGTGATCAGTTTGTCCACACAGATCATGAGCAATGACAGAGCAGCTTTGCTGCACTGGCACCATCACCAGCACTGCAAAGCACCACCACTGGGAACAAGCATTTACACTTGGTGTCTTTGCTGGCATGTCTTTCAGAACTTGTTACAGGTTCCCATTCACTCTTTTTCAAATGAGCGATCATTAAGTAGCACAGAACCAGACCTCACAGGAGAAAGCAGGAGAAACTGCTTAGGGCCAGGGGGACTATGGGGAGTTTGCTGAAACCCATGAAGCCACTGAATCTGATGATACTAAACCTGAAGGCAAGAACCTGCAAAGACACACTGGGCAGCAGAGAACAGGATAGAGCCCTATTTTATGTGACCCATCTGATCTAATCATTTTGAGGCTTCTTCACGTACAAAGTAATTTTTTCCAGTTTCAGGAAATCCTGAATCTCTGAATATAAAAGCCTTTCAGATTTTGAGAAGATGTGTGACTAAAGAAGAGCCACCTCAAAGCTCACCATCCCAGTAAGTTTACAATTTGTGTTACATGGCAAAAGGAAACAGACTCATAGCGAGGGGAAGTGATTTGTTGAAAAGCAGAGAGCAGACTAGTGCTGGAGCCAAGGGGAATCAGGTCCTCTGATTCCAAGAAGGCCCTCTCTTTGAGCAGAGAAGTTGTATCAACGTCCTGCTACATCTGCAGGTTGATTTACAGTGGTCTCAGGTGTGGCCCAGTGTTTCTAAAATCGTATCTTTAAGAAGGTCTTAAACTCTAGGAGGGACTGATGAATCTGCACCTTAGAAAATCTGACTTGAAGGTCACAACCCACCTGTAATAATTTCATCCCACCAGATTTTCACATAGTCATCCCGGTCCATCCTCGACTGCTCATGGTAAAATCCTAAAGCATGCAGGATCTCATGTTCCACAATTGCTCTGTAGTCACACCCTGACCCAATAGAGAGGTTCTGTCCAGTCTGCAGGTCCCCCACCATGGACCAACACCTGAGAAAGAGAAAGACCTTACTAACCATTAAGTAGTGTTTTCTTCTCTGTATTTCAGTTCTCAGTCTGCTCACTGGATTTAAAGTAATATCAAAACAAGTTTAAAAGCAAAAGGAGTAACATAAATCATTATTTAGATGCTGACCAGATGCCTTGACACTCTACAGATAGTGTGCTCTGAAAGCAGACTAAGAACCAAAACCATACTGGTGATAGCTTGTGTGAGGTCAGCATTTTACTTACCCTCTGTGTTAGACAAGCTCACCTCTGATTTTTGAGATCCACACAAGTTTAGTCCTATATCAGCTGCTATTTTGCCAAGAAATGTGCCAAGAAACATATGTACACAAACTCATCAAGACAGACTGAACTTATTTGCGATCGCTTGGGCTAGAGAAAAGATCTAGGAGGATTTAAAAAGGCAACATTTGGCCCTCTTTAACAGCAGCTATGCAATACATTGGCCAGAGGTATGAAATAACATTTTTCTGTGAGGGCCCAGCCCTTTGTGACTCAGCAGAAGCTAATCATGGTTGAGGAGGGAAGGATCTCCTCAGCCAATTCACTGGGAACTTTTTAGGGTGGCCCAAGGGTGATGTGACAGGCAACTGCTAAAGAAGATCTGCTTGGACTGCAGCTTCATTTTCACATCACAAAGGAGTGTCAGGTCGAGTTTGTGAAGGAGCTCTGAACACCCTAATGTGGGTACTGAAAACAAAGAGCTTGAGCCTATGGTCTCTTGAATAACTGCTACCAGGGTCTTCAAGACCAACTTGTCAAAAATCATGGTGCTTGCAGTCTTGTAAGAAGAGTGTCGTAGGATATATTACCTAAAGAAGAGCTGAGGGCAAAGATATCAGTGCCCATAGGCACTTATGAAGTTCTGGGAGAACAAGAAATATATACAGCTGATACAATGAGATTTTTGTGCTTTTCTAGATGTTCTTTCAAAATACATTTAGATGCAAGAAATAAAATAAATATTTCCAGTTCCTGAAAACCCAAATCCCTGCATCCCTTTCAGGTTTTGGGAGAACCTTTCATTAAAGATGAACAACATCAAACCAATAACAATATCATAATAAAAGGGCTTCCAACAGTTTGGGGTTTTTTTTACCTATTTTCCGAAGATTTCAAACCCTAAATTCTGGCTATTCACACCCTTGGTAAGTTAAGAGGATCTACATGTTGGTTGTTTCACTCACCACTGAGAAGTAAAACAATCCTAGGTAGGAAAGTGGAAGCAGCTGATGAAAACCCAGGGATGCTAGGATTCACCTCGCCGAAGCGAAACCATCCAAACATCAGATGCCCATTTCAAGTTCAGCGTCTAAATATACTCTGCAGTCAGCAGAGGGAGGCAGCTGCTTCCAAACTGTATCTAAGAAGGTAAGATGGGTTGCTTTCTCAGTGGCCTCTTTTTCTCTGCTGATAACAAACTTAGACTAAAGTCTTTAGACTGATGAAGTCAAATGGGATGAATTCTGGGATAATTATACACAGCAAAACTAAACAGAAATTGATATAACCCTTACCCGCTTTCTTTTCTAAAAAATATGTAGGTTCTCTCTCCTTCATACGGCTTGAAATCAATGCAAGACTTAAGACGGAACATTTCAAACGCCTGCAGAATTACTCCTTTGGCATTCAGATCTGGAAAACACACATTAGGAAAGGACCTTTAACACACTGCAGATCACTCATCCTGGAGAGGTGAGGTATGCACACAGATATACACATGGGACCAAAAGAGAAATGATTGGAAAGAAAAATGATTGAGGAAAAAAAATGGGTTCAATATAAAAGAGCCATCTAGATATTAGTGAATTTTAATGTGAGAGAACCAGTTCTGAAAAAGAAAAAAATTTTATCATAGTGAATCCAGTGCAAATAAAGATTGGAGTTAAAGTCTGAATAAAGCATCTGTATTACCTAAGTTATCACCCAGAATATAGGGAATGGGGAACTTCCATCTGTAGGTCTCATTTCTTAGGGCATTTCTCTGATTCTGCTGAAAAGAGAATTAACAGCTGGTGATGCATCTGCTGTGGAGATATGAGCCGATTTGTACCAAAAATCCAATTAGAACAAGTAATCGATATAAAGGTTTTAATTTACTTACAGGGAGCAAGATATCACCCTGAAAGAGGTCCAGTCCAGCAGCTAAAAAGTAATTTAATGAACGATAATGTAAATGAAATACCAAATTTCTACTGCATTTCACCTCATAAACCATATTGACCCTACTTATACAAGGCTAATGTCCTTGAGCATTTACAGAAAATAAAGACCAGCCTCTTTAGACTGAAATATAGGCATGAACCTAAAAGTAACAGTAGTTTCTACTCAGTATTTACTACTCAGCAATGTCTGCATTTTTGGTGGCAGAAATCTGGTGGCCACCATCATCCATGTTTAGTTTGATAACTTCTGGCTTGCTGTCAGGTAGTGGCAACAGCCACACGGTGAGACAGTGCTCTAGAGAATATAGTAACATTGAGTAATGTATCAGGAAGAATATTGTAGAGTGCACCATCAAAGCATATATGGAAATTTGCTCTACAGGAAATTATAATTAAAATAGAGGAAGACAATACAGTGTGTTGTGTCTTTTCCATTTGATTTCCTTACCACTTATATAGAAGCTCAGTAAATATCTAAGCTATTTTCCACTTTGTAAAACTTTATAAAAATCATCTAGAGATGGGGGAAAAATGCTGGTGGGACTCCGGAGCCTTTCCAATTGATATTGTGTGTTACTGCCTTAACATCATGAGTCTGTCCAAACTTCAGAAGTGAAAGACACCTGCATCCCTTGTTTACATAGGGTTAGAGTCCTCGGATAAATTCATGTGTCATAGCCAGAGGAGGACAATTCAGAGCTCACTTAATTATTTTCCTCTCGTTACCATCAGCAATGTGACTATCAGTCACCCACATTTTTTTTACAATACTGAAAATTCAGCATTTTGCTCACAATTTTTCAGGCTTCATGAGAATTTAGACATGAACTCACCTAAGTTTATGTCTGGAATGTCTTTGATTATCTCACCAGCATTCTCATCTGCTGCTGCAAGACAGAAAAAACATTATGTGTTCAGATGTGGTGGCACACAGCAAGCAGAAGAAAATGCTTCAAAACTCAGAACAGCTCACAAAGCACTTACGAGCTTCACTGGAGAGAAGATTGACCTGAAAAGAGAATAAAATACAACCAGTGTAAGGTATGAGATGTCTCTGGACTGAGAGGAGCTTGGAGAAATCGGGTTTCTACTTACAGAGACAGGAGTACTGTAAACATGACATAATAGAAGCACTAGGCAGCGTGGGAAGATGCTGGAGCTCATTTTTGCAATGGAGAAAGAAGCTGGTCTCTCTCGTCGCTTGCAATATATAGGGCATGCTGCTGAGCTTTCCACAAAACATCAGCCAACCAGCTTTGAACTTTCCACCTTTGCAGCATTATAACAGCAAGATTTTTCTCCTAAATGGCATGTGATGGCATTGTTGTTATCAGTTATCTAAGTCCACTTTGAAGGAATGTTACAGAGAGGAATGTCATAACTTTATGCCTTCAGTGCAGCTGGTGAAAGGCCCACCCAGATTTAGTGTAAGAATATCTCAGTCTGGTCCAAACTTGCTGACTCTTTTCACTCTGCTTATCTGTGAGAATTATGATCTTGACTGTACAAGAGGAAAGCCACATGCTTAAGCAGAATTATTCTGGGTTTATAGCACTTCAGTGACATTAGAATTTGGCCCAGTGCTGTTTTCAATTAATAATTAACATCACATTGTAAAGATTAGAGATAAAAGAGATACAATTATGAATGTCCTGACAGTGTTTTCCCACAGCTGATCCCATCCCAGGACTGATGCCCCAGTGCACAACATGCCACTCTGCCTCCAGAGGTGGTTACATATATCAGCAGATCCTTGTCCTTCTAGCTTGATGCTCCTTTCTTTTCTGGTAGGTTTCAGAGATGACAAACTCTTGTCCTGCACTTTGCTGTCTTCTTTCTCAAGGGACATCAGTCAGGGTGGGCACAGGGGCTAACTGAGCTAAGGCTCCCGAAAGCTCTAGATCTCCCACGGTCCTGCATCCTACCTGTTATCTCCTTGCAAATATCTCATATGCTCTGGAGGGTATCTTAAAACTTAGGCAATTGAATCCTCCTCCTTCATTTCACAACTGAAATTACAAGTGATGAAGGTGAGGATGGCCACCTCTGTGTTCAGAAATGAGGTAGGAAAAGGCTCGTGCCACAGACACCACCACACACAGCACAACAGAGGGCTTGAGTAGGAAAAGAAAAAAAAGTGCTGTGGAGGTGCTTCACACACTGCTTCCCAGCAGTGTTGGCAGGACACAGTGGACTTCAGTGTGAAGAAGCCTCAAATGCAAGTAGGTTTTGAGTAGGAAATTGCATGTGTACAGTGTCTGTACACAGGACACTGTGTACAGGACTCCTGTCCTAGTAAGGAGTCAGTCCTTCAACCTAAGCAACATATTTTCCCTAAAAAATATCAAAGTAGGAGGCTATTTGTATGAGATCACGTTGCAGAGGCATAAGTAAAAAGAACTTTTTCTTTTGAGAAGGGCCTCAGATGGCTAATCTGTCACCTAGCATACATGGGTCTTCTTCAACACTTGCTTTTACAAGCTATTCGTTTGAAGGACACTGATATCTAAGCAAAACAGGACACAGTACTAGTAAAAGAGCAGCATGGTACATCATGTAAAGGCTGTTTTCAGAGGCAAGCAAAGAGAGTCAAAACACAGCACAAAGGGTGTGATTTGCAGATGTGTAGCAGGGAATGTGAGAAAGGAACAAAAAACTGGAAATGAGTAGTCTGAAAAAGACTTGGTTTTTAGTCCCCTTAACTTAAAAGTTACCCAAGAAACCAAAGAGGATGTCTAAAGATAAGCCATTCTTTAGGCATATACTTGAGTTTATAGAGGGCAATGGTTATGCAGCCATCTCATGTTATACTAATGCAATTTAATATATTCATTTAGCACCTTGCACAATGTATGCATCCCTAAATGCATCCTGTATGCCGTTCATGTGGCAAGGTTTTGGTAGCAGGGGACTACAGGGTTGGCTTCTGTGAAAAGACAACAGAAATTGCTCCCATGTCAGACAGAGCCCGTTTCAGCCAGGTCTGAGACGGACATGCCGCCAGCCAACACTGAGCACACCAGCAACATTATATGATAACATGATAACATATGATAACATATTTTTAAAAAGGGGAAAAACTGCTGTGGAACAGCAGCTGGAGAGAGGAGTGAGAATATGTGAGAGGAACAACTCTGCTGACACCAAGGTTAGTGAAGGAGGAGGGTGAGGAGGTGCTCCAGGCGCCGGAGCAGAGATTCCCCCACACCCGTGGTGCAGCCCATGGGGAGGCAGCTGTGCCCTGCGCCCAGGGAGGGGAACGGTGGGGCAGACACACACCTGCAGCCCGTGGGGGACCCCACGCCGGAGCGGGTGGATGCCCAAAGGAGGCTGTGACCCCGTGGGAAGCCCACGCTGGAGAAGCTCCTGGCAGGACCTGTGACCCCGCGGGGGACCCAGGCCGGAGCAGTTCACAAAGAACTGCAGCCTGTGGGAAGGACCCACGCCGACATGAAGGACTCTCCTGTGAGTGGGACCCCACACTGGAGCAGGAGAAGAGAGCGAGGAGGAAGGAGCAGCAGAGACAGTGCGTAATGAACTGACCACAGTCCCATACCTTGTCCCCCTGTGCCGCTCACAAGGGAGGAGGTAGAGACTCAGGAGTGAAGTTGAGCCTGGGAAGAAGGGGTGAGTGGGGGAAAGGTGTTTTTATATTTGTTCTTAGTTTTCATTATCCTAGTCTGTTTGAATGGCAATAAAATAATTTCCCTAAACTAAGGCTGTTTTGCCCATAACAGTAATTGGTAAGTGATCTCTCTGTCCTGATCTTGATCAATGAGATTTTCATTGTGTTTTTCTCTTCTTGTCTTGTAGATGCAGGGGGAGTGCTAGACCATCTTGGTCAGCACCTGGTAGCCAGTCAAAGTCAACCCACCACAAGATCCAAACAAATGCCCATTATGCTTTTGTGAAAACTTCTCAGTAACACTGAACTGGGTCCAGACACAGATGAATGTAGGGAACTATGCTATTCTTTTAGGCGTGACCTAATTTTCTGAATACTTGGGAGCCAGCATTATCAAAAGCTGGGTTTGAAGAATTGGTAATGGCCATGAGGAGAAAAGAGAAGTCCTGGAACATGATCTTGGAAACAAGCACTGGTGCTTCTGGCTAGGGAAGGTTGGACAGAAAGACTTCAGACACACGAGCTGGGAAGTAAGCAAAGATAAACAAAAAGTATGAAACATGGAAAGGAAAAAAGTGATATAAGAGAAGCCCTTTGCTACTTGGGCCAAAATAATCTTTGGAGGGTCTATGGGTTTAGTCTCTTAAAACTAACAAGGAAGCTTAGTTCAAATTCTTAAAACACAGAAACCACAGAATACAGTTTCTTTAGTGAAGTAATATATTTTATCTGTCATGGAAGGCTGTTTGCACTTGTAATGAAGAGGCTGAGGGAACTTCAAGGACGGACTGGGACTTCAGATGTAATCAAAGGGGTAAGATCTGCAAGAAAAGAAAATAATACATGGAGTATATAGTACAATTCCATAATGGATTTTGGGATGACATTCAGGCTTATTCTAGGGGCAAGAAACAAAGCAACAATAATTCATCCAAATATTCCTAGAGACTGCAGCAGCACCCAGCGAAGGAGGTGGAGGGGAAGCTGGAAGGGCAGGGAGCTGCAGGCATGCATGGTGCTCCACTCTGCATCTTTCTCATCCCCAGCAGGGGATCCTGGGATTACTGAGCTGGAGGGAAGCTGGGGTGAGGCAGTAGAGAGCTTGGGTCAGAGGTGATCTGAAACAGGACTGGGGGGTGAGGAGGGAGGGTGGAAAGGTTTGTGGAGAAGTGGGAGGCATGGGGCAGACCCTCGGTGGTTATGCAGAGACAACCTGCAACTTTCATCAGAGGGCAATGTAACATTGTCCCTGAGTTTTTAGGCACCCTGGTATCAAAATAAATCTTCAAATACAGAGACTAGAACCTTAAAAATGTGACCATATTAGATTTAATATCTAGAAATTAAGCTGAATCCATTTATAACTGGAGACTAAATGAAGTCTCCTAACAAGTCTTTCAAGTTCTTAACTACAATCTCATCTAGCAGCTGCAAATGTTTTTGGGACCACTGGTACCCATATGACAAGGCAGGAGTGAATTTCCCCAGTGATTTATTCCCAGTACAAGGCGCTGTCAGGAAAAGCACAAAGAGGACTCGGCTGCTTTGCTTATTGCTAAAGGGTACTTGGAAGCATTGCCAAATGCCCTACATAACCTGAAGAAAAGCTGGGCCCTTCTGTATGCCAGAAATGTAGACTGCTCTTTGCATTTTTATTCAGCAGCACACATTCCTGGTTCAGCATTCATGGGAAGCAGCTTTCCCACCTTGCAAAAGCTCTTCTTGTTTCAAAAATGTCTTCATTCTCTGCTGGACTTAAACAAGAACTTTGGTGGTTTTGTTTGGGTTTTTTGTTGTGTTTTTTTTGTTTTTTTTTTTGTTTTTTTTTTTCACAAAGAACAAGGGAGAAATCCTTCTGCCAGGAGAGTTCACAGCCTGCTGGTGTTCACAGCCCTCAGTTGTGTGGAGTGAGTCTGGATTACCACAGCATACTCTCAACTGTCCTCTCCGATCTAAGTGCTTTGACCCTTGTACTAGGATCAGGTCTGGTTTAATGATTATTTACTTATACAAAGTGTTCCTACTTCCCAGACACTGACATTTTCCAAAGGAAAATCAGTTCAGAAGGGTTTATCTTACCATTAGTTATTAGTGATGTATTTCTTTGCAGCTGGTGGAGATCAGCACATCAGAAGAGCAGTTCATCACAACTATAATGGAATGGGATCAACTGCTCCCCAGAGGTACCTGTTGCTCTCAAATGACCCACCAGGGAGTCTTGAAAGTTTATTTTTGGACACCTAACATGAGGGAAGATGAATGCAGCCATCTCACAGGTGGCTCTCACAGGATGGGCATGTGCAGGCCAGGCTGCCCTCTGCACTAAACAGCTCCGTCCCTCCTTCTTCCCCTCCCTGCTGCCTTTGGCGGAGCAGAGAGGCTGCACACAGCCCTGACAAAAATTCTAACCTCAGAAGAGAACATTTGGATCAATAACTCCTTCTGTCAGTTTTTCAAAATCTGTAAAGAATTTCTTCATTTTCAAACAACAATTAAGTTGGAAGTGATACAGAGGGTGGTAGTGAATGGGAACACCATTAAGTAGACTGATCATCGAGACATGGAAGTATAATCTCTCCTGAAAATCTGATTTTCAGGGACCAGAGAATCAGGGTCATCCACAAGGTTTCATATTGTGTATTAAAAAATCCAGGCACCTGAAATCACTAAGCATTTAAAAACCTTGTTCTTGAAACAGATGTTTGCTAATTACTTTTATCTTTTGTACTCTCTTTACAAACAGAGGAGTATGTAGCTGCTCTGTTCTAGTGGAGATTCTGATAATATAATACTCTACCTTCAAAATCAGCAAAGATGAAAAGACTGTCATTTTTAAGGAATTTTTTCCAGTGAAGCTCCCTGTGGGTCAGGAATGTATTCCAGCCAACACCTGGGCTCATGTAGCAGTTGCAGGAAGGAGAAAAACTTCCAGTGATAGATGGCTTGTCCCACTGCAGGGTCTCATTTCTGCCTGTGTTGCCACAATATAGAAATAATTAAAGCCGATCTCCACTCAGCCCAGTTGTGTTTCTGCATTTCTACATTTCTCACTGATGCACTCTGACATACCATGTACTAGCTGTTTTGGGTCTGTAGTAAAGCTAAGGCTGAGGGACATCCTGTGGATTACATCTGCTTCTTGATCCAAAACAGACAAGATAACCTGTCTGTGTCCAGCTGGCCATTCAAGAAGGCCATCGTTCAGACTGCTGCAGAGATGGAAAGTAATCCCCATGTAATTCGTGTAGGATGAAGAATTTCTTCCATGAGGATACAGCTGTAAAGCAAAGGCATATCCTTCCGAGCTGTTAAATACAGGGCTCACAATGTAATCGCCTTTTGAAGTACTATTCAAAAGAGACGTGAAGTTTCTGATGTGCCAGACGTTGGTGGGGCAGTTTGTCTCTGTCAGGCTGGTGTCATCTATGGCAATGCCCCCTGCAGACGTGGCTGGTTCTCCTCTGATGCCCTGAAACCCATACCGGAATTTTTTTTTGACACTGAAAGGAATGCTGGCCAATTTCCAGTGATGTTCTCCATCAGCTGAAGAGGGAAGTAAATACATGTGAGAACGGAAAGTCCAGGACACAATCCCAAATCAAGCTGTGCCTTCCTCAAGCGTCCTGTGACCTGTTTGTTTGTACGGTGATCGTCTGATGCCCTTCACCCTAGCTAACCTGGGCACAGTCTTAAGGAAATCATCTCCGAGCCAAATTCTGTTCTCATGGGCACTAACTCTGGAATTACTCAACTGAAGCAAATGAAGGTTAGATTTACACTGGACACTTGAGCAACCTTTCATATGATGAAGTTTTCCAGCACTTCAGATAAGAAAACACACTTTCACTTACCTGTAATAGTATGCAACCTTTCCATCCGTCTAACATTTCCAGTTCCGTCATCCTTCCTAATCCAGATAACTAGCTTATCCTGTGGACTTCCATTTAACCTGTAGAAAAACTGAAGGCATTTTTCCTTCCTCCTTGGATAAAGGATGCGAGATTCCAGAAGAGCTGACTGACCAGCATGTCCAGTTTTCGTATTTAAGTGCATGAAATATCCTCTATCTGGGAAGCACAAAACACAGCGATGGGAAAAAAGTTTTTGATCCATTCACTAATGAAATGCCAATGCTAAATAAGCTTTAGTGCAGTTTCCACTTGCCTGAGCTAGAAAATTATTTTCAAAGTAGGAAAACAAAAATCAGTAGAAAATAATCCTCTCTACATTGCAAATTGATATTAAAATGAAAATACTTTGAAATAAGGTACACTTTTTGTTCCATTCTTTAGAAATTAAGTATAAACTGTACATGTGCCAATCCTGTCAGCATGTGCAAATGTAAGTGGCTTGCACTTGGGCAGGGACTTTTTTCAAGACAAACTAGGAAAGTATCGGAAGGGTCCCATTAGGTGGAGTCCTCCTTTCTTTGCCTAGAAACGATGAGCACTTGCACCCTCATCATCCACGTCAGCCCTGTTCCATATATTCCAATTTTAAATTCTTGAAGTCAACTGAGCAAGTGCATCAGCTTCACCTAAGAGCCTCAGTACATCCCCTCTCTATAGGAAGTGTCTCTCCTGACAGCAAGGACATTTTCAAGCTGCATCACACAGGGCGTTCCCAAACTGTGACTGCATCTATGGGTTTGAACTCTCCTGTCTGTCTGGGAGATGACTGATGCAAATAGCAGAGACGTGTAGGGAAGAATGACTCTGAATTGCCACCTGATGCCACTCCACTGCTGTTCCCGGCTACATGCCTGTGCTTGGATGTGCTCCCATAAGCATGACTAGCTTTCTGCAGTAAGTTCCCCTACAAATATTCGATAAACCTGTTTATTTTCCACTAACTGCTGACCCGTTTGCCCTCAGGAAACTTCTGAAGGCTGACTACTTTTTAAACATTTTTTTCTTCCCCCTCCTATAAGCTGAGCAGTTGATTTTCTGCCACTAGCCATGAGAGGCAGGAAGCTTCTGTCAGCTCCCCAGCCACATGCTCTGTCACACATCCAGAGCCTTTACGGTGTCAGCAAACCACACTCCCTGCAAACCGCAAGAAAACAGCCTGTCAGACAACAGCCAAACAGACTTGTTCCTCTAGAAACAAGAAATGGCCAATGACGGGATGTAAACAACCCTCCTGTTTATTTTGCTCCCTTCTCAGAGGGTCTTCCAAGCGCTGTTTTTTTGCACTGTTTCTTTCACCAGGCGCACATCTGCCCTTTCGAACCCCACATGTGATGAGAATAGGAGCATCCCCCCGCCCTGCCTGCTCTCCTCCTCACTGACTGCAGATTTGGTATAACGGCAGGATCCCCAAACTGTAACCAAATGCAGCGTGAGCCACCAAACATGATCTGTTACTGCCAACAGCCATCTCTTGCTCTCTCCTCCCTGGGAGCAGGCTCGACAGAAATGACTTTTTTTCTATTCAGAATTTTTTTTTTCCTCTCCTGCACCATGAGACAATTTTGTGACTAACAACCACTCGTGTTTTGGGAAGCAGATGTGCCTAACTGTGACCACTTGTACACAGACCAGCTAGTCTCATGCCTGTGATTTTCAAAAGAAACTTTTTTGATTGAGGATTTTTGGACTGTTTATGTGATGCTCCTCTACAGTGTTTAATTTTCTCCACACTGCCTCTGAGAGCAACAGAGCCTACTCAGTTCCCGTGTCCTGGCAGCAATCAAAGCACTGCAGAACTCAATACAATCATATTTGTTCCATATATATTTAAATCAGTGCAGTTGAAGCCAAAGCCTTGATCAAAAGGACCCCAAGCAACACTTTCCTTGGAAGAAGGGAAATCACTGCAGGTTTGCTTCTCAGATAATCCTTCTTCTTTCCTATGTGTTGCAGTTCAGACGAACTTTGAATTACCAGCAGCTACACCCTCCTGATACGGCTCTGCCTCACACAGCAACCCCTCCCTAGAAGAGTCTTCTGAGGGTGGTTTCCTCCTATTCCATGACACATTGCTGAAGCTCTTCCTGTTTTCATGATCTGGGATTGGTTTCAATGTCAGAATTTGTCTACAAACAAGATTTTGTGTATTGTGATGTCTGCTTATGTATGGCCTTCTATGGGGATGCCTCAAGTGAACTCCTATACAAAGGGAAAGTGTTTTTTTTTAAAAAAAAAACAACTAGAAAATCGCTCAAAATCCTGTAACATATGCATAAAAGCAGGATAGTCTCACCTGACTGAACTCTATGGAGTTTCACTAGTCAGTTGTGGCAATCTGGTGGTGCTCCCTTCATTTTAATGGAGCTACCACCAATTTACAGCAGCTAAGTCTCAAACTGTCATTTCTTCATGAGATACTACAGTGTAGGGAGAATATTTAAAGAAGGGTTAAAGATTTCAAATTAAAATTATTAGCCTCTCTATCTGAAAATTCAAGAGTCATGTTTAGCATAAGGCATACAGTGATTAACATTAATAGAACAGTATTTCTAGTGACTTACTTATCGCTGTATATCTTTATTCTCACATCTCATAAAAGCATGGTAAAGTCTAACGACCATCTAAAACTATACCTGTTACCTGCACAGCTTCCCGCCAAAGTATGGTCTTCATCTCCTGGTTTGCCCAATGTGTGGTCCCAGTTAGCACCATCTTGTGCAATTTGCACCATCCCACAGATATTGATGTATTCAAAGGAACACTGGTCCAAGAAGGTGAGACTCGAGGCTGCCAGGAACAGAGTAACATATTTTACTATGTCCATTAATATTAAATAAGGCTTTTGCTGTTAACCCCCTTCTGGAGTGTTTACATACCTCACCTAACATCAGGAAATACGTTCTTAATATAGCTGAAGACTATACAGACTTTCACATCTACATCTGTTACCACACATAAATGATGTTTCCTCCTGAAAGAAACATCTCTTTCACCTATTCTTGGCTGAATATTTCCTTGAAGGAACCAGCTTGGCCCCTACATTCTAGTCTTCCCTTTCAGACATCCATCATTTTCTCTAAGCCTGCCTGGGATATGCTCTGTAGCTCATTTTTCTCTTCGAGGTGTAAATCAGAAGTAGTTCTGCTGAGGCTAGTGGAAATATTCCGGTGTGTGTTAACACAGTATGTCAGTACTGTACAGCATGTCGAGCATTTGCTTTCATAGCTTTGCCAGTGGAGCTGGAAAGCATGATTATCCCCGTTTGTGCTCCTGACTCCAATTGTCTTATCAAACATCACATAAGTAGAAAAAAGAACTTGAAATACTCTGGTTTTGGAGACCCCAATTCCAGACTACTGTTACTTGATCATCATCTGTGAAGGAAACAGTAACTATTACAAGTAATATTATGGGAAGGCCTGTGTGAATGAAAAGTGTTAGACCCTTGATTCACTTCAATTGTGTTCTATAAGGAAATGGGGATCTGGCCACCATGGAGCTTGCTGCTGCATAAGAACCATAGTTTCTCTTAGCATTGCAACAGGTTCTCAAGGGTGAAATGTTCCTGCTTCTCCTGCGTGAGTCCATCCATGTTCTCATGAAGCTTGAGTAAGGATTTTCAAGCACATGTGTGAGAAGAAGAACTTACTGCAGTTGTACATGCGATTCAGCCTCAGTAAGTCAATCCTGCTGAAATCCAACCTCTGCCCAATGATCTCATTAAATTCTGGAATTTTTGTTGTAATGGAAGGAACACTGCTATTCATGTTGAAAGAATATGGTCCATAGTGCAGGACTGACTCATAATCATACGGGGTATTGAGGTCATCAAGGAAACTATCATTGTGTTTGTCAAAGGCATATGCAAAACCTAGGCAAAAATATACAAAAGTGATTAGGTAAGACCAGAAATAAAATTTGGCACGTAGCATCTTTTCAAAATGCTTTACCCATGACTAAATAATGGTCCAGTTGTCAACATGTAGGCCGCCATTCTCAACAGAGACATTTTGGCATCATAAAAGAAGGAACATGCATCTACAAACAATTCTCAAACATTTCAGATCTGCATCATACCTTCAATAATTTCATCCCACCATATCTGAACATAGTCATCACGATCAGTCCTGGATTGCTCATGGTAAAATCCTAGGGCATGCAGAAGCTCATGCTCCACAATGGCTTTATAGTCACACCTCTCTCCTATGGACACTGTCTGGCCACTCTGAAGGTCCCCCACATAAGACCAGCACCTGTAAGGGAAAGACTCAGATATTGTACCCATTTTGCATAATATCTTCTATGAATTGAATCTATATATTAACTCAACGGTAAGATCAAGATAGAAATAAAAAATAATATTTTTTTAGAGTTTCCCATCTGAGTTTTCCAGTCCTGCCCAGACTAGATTTGCAATCCTAGAATACATGCACTTTCAGCATTCTGCCACAGTCCATCAATGAGTCCCTGTCCCAGATGTGATTTGCCTTCTTGTTTCATTTTGCCCTCCCTGCAGGGCAGTGCATGCGTGTTCTTCAGCTGGCTGCAGTTCTTGTCAAGGAGGTGGTGATGGCAAGTATTATTTCTCTTCAACTCTGCGTAGTCCCAGCTCAACCAATATAGGAAGGGGACCAGCAGATGAGCAGTGCAAGAAAGCACAGCAGATGCCTTATAATCTCATACACTGCTTGCTGTTGTCTACATGTATGTTTACTGAAGTACCTAAGGAAGTGGCCCAATATTCAAAGGTACTGAGCAGCTTCCAGTAAACTCAAGTTGCATTGGCTTCTCTGGTTTGGATCCTAAGTACTGATTTAAATCTTAGTTTCTCATGTCCATTCAGAAATAATTCATCACTGTGTGTTAAAAAAAAAAGAAAAAAAAAAAAAAGCAACTACCCCAAAAATACTACGCACCAGTCTCCCTGCACCCAACGGCAGATCTACACTGGATTCCTAGACACAGACACTAGCTGGTGTCACCAGCTTCCTGATGGTCCCTCCCAGCAAGAGGAGAAATCCTCTGACTTAACTTTAGACAGTCACAGTGTTGCCATTGGCTGCTGAGTTAACTTTCCTAGCACGTTTACAGTCCCTGGACAGTAACAGGCATTTGGGATGAGAGTCACCAGACCTGTTTTAGACTTCTATTTTAGGTGAGATGGTTTGTGGCCTGGCAGAGTCACCACCTCCCCGCTGACTGCAAAGGCAAACTGCGGTGACCTACACAGCGGTAGAAGTTGTTGGCTTTAACACTTGGTCAGGTAAACCAAACCCTGCATTTGAAAGCGAGGAGGAAGCTACATGCTAATGCCAGCACACTAGTGACATACCCTGCCCCTAACCAACACCAGGAGGAAGTTTTATGCTTGTTTTCCCTGAAAGAGTGCCAAGAAAGGGATTCACTTCAGTAGCTAGGATGCAAACGGAAATAAAATACTATTTTTCTTATATTAAGAGAACAGCAAATGCAGATAATACCTTTGATTAGTCTGTGTTCATTGGGTTTGTCTACACTGTAATACAAATAAGCACTGGGACAGACAAGTGACAGAGGTATTTATGTCCTTTTTACAAGCAAGAATGAAAACAAATGTCTCCTGAGTGGGAAAAACGATTGTATCGAACAAGGTGGTACAAACCAGGTTGTTAATACAAAATTACCCATCCAGCTTCTCAAATTTCAGGTAAGTCCGTTCCCCTTCGTAGGGCTTGAAATCAACACAAGACTTCAGCCTGAACATGTCAAACGCCTGCAGGATAACCCCTTTAGCATTCAGATCTGAAACACAGCAGAGGATAACAAAAGCAGTTGTTCTGCTTTGATAATATTATTATAAATATCTATAATTCTAGATAGAAAGTATGAACAAGCGTGTATTAAAATTGTAAAAAATATCTACCTGGATGAAAGAGCATGAGGCTATTAGCAGAATGCCCTGACTGGAATAATTTTGGCAGAGGTCATAGGGAGTATCTTTTATTAGGCAAACTGATAGTGCTGAAACAAACAAACAGGCTTTTGGACATCCAGGGCGTTGCTCAGGTTTTGTTGGGTAATTGTACTGCACGTTATTATATCATTTCAAGTATTGTAAACTTTGAGCTCAGGACTAGTAAAGACAGGAGAAGATTTTAACACAGATTTGCTATTAGTTTTTACAGGTAAATTGTTCAAAATTTAAAAGAATCCCTAAAATTAAATGGAAACAAGACGTGAGAATGCTCTGAACTTTGTTATGTATAAAATATCTGCATTTCCTTTCTGCCTGTTCTGAGCTGGGGCTGTTAAGAAGAGATAAGGCACGAAGAACGCAGTAGATTAACATGCATATTCTTGAGATTAGGATTTCCTGAGTTCTTTATCTAGATATCTCAGCTAGACACACTGGTATTAGTTAAACTGACTGTTCACCAGCCTCCGGCTGGACACTGGGGTGGTTATATTGGAAACAACGTGTGCTGGGGCAGGGTTGCTTCACTCTGTCTAGCAGTAACATGGACCTTAATGCAGCATAACTCAATAGCAAATGAAACAAAAGCACCCTGGAGAGCTGGATAAAAACAGAGTATGTCTAATGCAAGGAGTACAGTTCTACCATAATAAAAACTCTTATTACCCAGGCTGTCAGCTAGGATATAGGGGATGGGAAACTTCCATCTGTAGGAGCTGTTTCTCAGAGCATTCCTCTCCAGCTGTTAATGAGATCCACATGCTCGTGTTAACATTTTAAACCCAGTCTATACTCTTGCTGATGTTGGTTTAGATCAGCAGCACATACCGGTAAGATAATATCACCTTCATAAAGCTTCCTTCCTGTTTCTGAAATGAGATAAACAACCATTTAGGCCAGAGTAATATATCAAGAACTACAATATGTTTTTTTGCAAAGATGACACAATTTATCAGGCTGCCTCATCAACAAACCCATCTCTCTTTAAAGAGCTGCTGCCCAGAAACAAGCAAATGAATAGCCATTGCCACAATAGAGCATGCCTGTCCTCTGTCTGCGGCTAAGGAGAATTTGGAGTTAAGATTTCTGTAACCATTTCATAACAGCTGGCCAGAGGAGATTTTATTTCCAGGCTTGTGTTCTGAAACAACTGTGGACTTCTAAACATTGTAGTTGATATATAGGTGGAATGGATTTATCCAGAATTTAGGCATCTAATAGCTTAACTAGTTACCTAACCTAGGCTAATCATCTGGGATTCCCCACATGATCAAAGGAGAAAGACAAAGATTCTGGAGACGGAAGAGGTTCTGTCCACTTTTTCAACCACCTGAGTCTGACCCAAGCTCAGAATGCATCAATCAAATCTATGTGCTATGTGTCTCAGATCCCATTACAGCTGTGTGTCCATCCAGTTGCCTAAACATACATGTCTGGTGCCATCTGAGATGCACAAGGGTATCCAAAATATCCGCTTGGGTTGGTAGATACAAAGTTTGGGAGAATCCTTTGCCTTCTGGAATGGTGCTGGTGGGGATGGATTTGAACTGGCAACAGACACCTGTGTTGTAAGCAGCTGATCCACATTTTCCATTATTTAAAAACACAGCAGTTGAGACTCTGATTTTAGACCCTGATTTTTTTAAGGTGCCAAGTTCCCCCCACAGAGCGAAGCGTGAACCCCAGCCACTGTATGGTCCTGCTGGCTTAACCTTTACATTTAATGCCCTTGTATAAGCACAATCCCAACACAGAACCTTCATCTTCAGATCTTTTGTTATAGAAATAACTTATATTCTCCTCATGTACATAGAAAGAGAAAAAAAAACATGAAACTAAACCCCCACCTTACACATGATTTCTGTTCTGTCAGCAACACCAGAGGAAACTTACACCAGAGCCTAAAGCAGATAACAGGCAATGCCAGGAAATTAAAACTCTCTCAAGTTTTACCTGGGGGTAGAGATGAAGGTACTTAAGCTTCATGTCTTGGTCATTGGTCACGTGAAACCAACTCAGAATAAATGCACATCAGTGAAGCAGAATGTGAATTCGAGCCCCTGACAAGGTTTCTCTGGGAGTCACGCTGCAGAAGAGTGCAGTGCGGAGGGGTGCAGGTTCAGTCCAAGGGTTGCTGAGGCTTCCCCTAGAGCACTTGAGTGTGGTTCCAAATTTAAGATCCTGGGCTTCCTACAAAGTTATCGTTGTGAAAATTTCCTGGCCCTTCCATCTTCCCTTTCCAACACCAACCTTTTATGGACCTTTCTGCCCTCTGCTCCTGCCCTTCCATCTTCTCTGGCTGCTACCAGGCTCCCAAGTGGAGGTCTTCTCCCTTCTCTCCAGAAGTAGCTGGGGTTCATCCCACACATTTTTAACTCCCTGCACTAGTCACTGTATCCCTGATACATTTGCGATTTTTCTCAGATATGAGGCAGCTTTCAGTTCCCTTTGGTGCCATCACATCTGCCAGACTTGTGGTTCCTAAAGGCTACTAGGTCAGATTTTTGTAATAACTCAACACTTTGGACATATTTACTGTTCCTGACTTACCTGAGTTGATTTCTGGAATGTCCTTTCTAAGCTGCCCTCCATCAACATCATCAACTATCAAAAGAAATAATACATCTAAGTTAGTGACTAAATTACATGAGTTGATATAATTCCCCACTTGATGACTGACAGGCTTCCACTAACATAAAAATATTGTATCCTTACCTGTGTCTTCAACAGAGTTTTGGATCTGAAACATAGAAAATACAGTTTCAAAATCACAGGCAAATGAAGTGAAATCTCACCCTGATACCAAGCCAGAAAACGGAGGAGCAAGTGGGAGTACCATGAAGGCAGAGGAGCAGGTAACCAACGCTGTGAAACAACTTAGCCTCCAGAAATCCATTTCAGAATATCATCTGGTGCTACCTGCCAGTGTAGATATAGTGTCCTGCAGGTAAATAGCCTTCAGAATACTGATAAGCATGAGCCATAAAAAAAGTTGGACTTTAAAAGGAAGAGCAGATTTTAATCTTATTAAATACAGCCGTAAGCCAACCCAATAAGCAATCTGCCTCCCCATTTTATAACTATTCATAGCATATTAACCCTTGTAGCAATCAGGAGCTGTTGAACTCCAAAATTTCTGTGACTTCTTCAGAGATAATATCAATCTTTTCTCCTGCTTTACAAACCATCCTGGCCCCATCCTGACATGATGAGCTGAGTATGGAAGTAACAACAGAAGACGACACTTATGGTCTCCAAACTGAATAAATCACTTCAAGAGAAGGTTTTCTTGGTGGGTTTTTTCGTATTCCTGTACATTTCTTGGTAGATGCAAACACATTTTTAATCTAATTCTATGGGTAAAGTATAATCTTTAATTTAAAACTAGCATTATTTTTGTAATCACAGAATCACAGAATTGTCTAGGTTGGAAAAGACCTTGAAGATCCTCCAGTCCAACCGTTAACCTCACACTGACAGTTCCCAACTCCACCAGATCCCTCAGCGCTGTGTCGACTCTACTCTTCAACCCGTCCAGGGATGGGGACTCCACCACCTCCCTGGGCAGCCCATTCCAACACCCAACAACCCCTTCTGGAAAGAAATCCTTTCTAATATCTAGTCCAAAATCAGCAGAATGCCAGCCATCAAGTTCCAGCAAAATGTGTTAGTTTGGTTTCCTCAGGGGATCTCAAAGAGTTTGTCTCTCAGAGTAAGAGTGCAGCAAGGGGTCCCGGTTTGGTCCTGCTCATGTGCCTATGAAGCCGTGTTCTCCCAGTGTTCTGTATGGGAATCCCTCCCAGGTCCTTCCCTGTGAACACAAGCCATTTGGGCCAGGGTGAAACAGGGTAGAAGAACGTCCCCTTGGTGAGAAGGCAAGAGCAGGGCTGAGCTTTGCCTCTGACTGTTCAGAGGGTTTCTCCTCCTGGCAGCCACATGAAGGGGTTTTGGGTGCTCCTGCAGCTCTCTTGCTCCCACACACTTCCTGCACCTCCTCCTCCTCCCATCTTCACACTGCCGCTGCTACCTTTGCCTCCCCTTTGCTCAGGTGCCCAGCACCACGCTGGAGCCCCATCCTTCGGGGGAAGGACTGTCCCAATCTGGCTGTAATGGGGGAAAACAAGATATTCATCAGGGAGCTCCCGGGCTGTGCTCTGCAGCCTGCCAGCAGACTTTCCCCCCAGCTTGGGAGACCCCAGCTGTCAGGCAGTGCGGGCAGTGAGAAGGTTGTTATGGGAGAGGAGAGGAGCAGTTGTACCGGACTGAGATGGGGGGGTCAGGCCTGGCCATCCTGAGGGCCCAGGGTCTCTACAGGTTGCACGTGCAGTACTGCAACCTGCATGGGGCATCCACATGGCCAATCCCATCAGTCCAGTGGGATCAGAGAGGGGAATGAGGTATTGGTGGGTGCAGAGTAGTTAATCCACATGTCTCATCGGTATCTTTCCCCCAGAGCCATGATCACAAACTATTCCATAAAACTGCGGCCACAAGAGATGAAACAAACTAAATTCACCAAAAGTTGTCCATCAGTTCCCAGCCTCGCTGTCACAGGAGCAGCAAAGTGGGGGTTACAGGGAGAGCAATTGCCAAACCAGCCTCCTGAAACACAGCTTGGCCCTGCAAGTCATCCACTAATGGCCAGCTGGCACAAGCCAGCCCTGACTCCTAGACGCAAGGGTACAGACCAAAAAAAAGGAACACATTTGCCTCCTTGCCAGCCGGTCTGTAAAACTTCCACCCTCTTTAGACATGAAGGCGATGGCAAATGAGATACAGAGAAGTAGGTGATTGATTAACTGCTGCTTCTTACTGACACCTGCTGCAGGGCAGCGGCGTTGAGGCCAGCGCCCATAAGGTTGCTCTTCACACACACACAACAGGAGTATGATCCCCGTGAGAGTCTGATGACCTCGTTCCTGACTTTTTGCAGGTCTAAAGGACCAGGAGAACACCTGGCTTCACATTAATTCTTGTATTTTAAGCCTCAGAGAAGTGGGTTGTTTAATGTAAGCAATTAATTCTCTTCGAGCTTCCAGACACTATCCATAGACAATACTCATCCATAAGTGCAGTGACAATCTCTAATGTCATTTCAGTCAAAGATGACTGGTTTTTAAATGATCCATAATATTTTTGAATGACTGCACCCAAACCCAGCTATAATGTTAATATTTTCTAGGGAATATGAAAAATAAAGTGTGGTGAAGATTTCACTAGGACTTTTATTAAAAGCCACTGGACTGTCTGAATGGATTTAATGGAAACATGTGCTAGGTACCATGTTTTGGTGTTGAGATGAACTCCAGGCCTTCTGTAAAAACATTTCAATATGTTAATGCTATAGCACGGTCCTTAGCAGAACCATGCAACTAGGAGCATGTGATAGTAATCTTCAAAGAGTAGTGCCTGCATTTCTATCCCTCCAGAAAACAAGGGCATCATTCTGAAGAGAGAAAATGCTGGTGGTTTATTTCTTTATTTCTATATAGCTTTGTGTTGTGATTTAAATTTTTGCTGATTACACCGCAGCATCAGCCAAGACCCGGTTGGGAACGGTGGTCCCTGTGTGCGAGGTCCTGTACAAACCCAAAGTCTAGAGGCAGTCCGTGCCCCACAGAGCTTAACACGCCTTGCCTGTTAAAACCCCACAATTTGCGGGACTTCGGGTCATTTGGAAGCTTCAGGGTATTTCATTGTGCCAGGAACCCAGTACGGTCCCATCCCTAAAACTCCTCACATTGCTAGCAGGTGAGTTTTGAACCTGGCACAGAGTCTTGCTTATTTTTGCCCTTTTCCTCTCTGTGCTTCAACTTAAACCTTTAAAAGAAAGTCCTGCTTTTCCTTCAGTGCCCTCCCCCTACCACGTGGCTCTTCACTTATGATGAAGGCATTCCATTGTGAAAACTAATATGGCTCTCAGTGCCTGTGGAGAATCCAAATGAACTCCAGTTCCCAGCACCTTGGATGAATTGTGCAGCTCCTGGACTCTTGGATGAAAGAGGACGGTGACTCCCCGGGCTGCTTTGCTGAGCGCACCCACCACGTGAGCAGCATCAGCAACAAAGGGACAGAAGAACCGAAATCGTGAATTCTGGCAGGGATCAATCATGGGACAGTCCCTAAATCACAACACTGTACACTGCAGAAAAACATGTACCTTGTTTGTGTCACCCAACAGAGCTCTTCTGCACGGAAATTCAAATTCTGAAGACTGACACTGACACCAGGTAAGGGAATACCCACCACATTTACATTCCTGCACCTGCCCTGATCTGAATAGGGGCAGCACCAAACCCCCCACCCTCACCAGCTCTATAAAGCTCCTGTTTCCGTACGTGACAGAGAGCAGCAGCTGCCAACCTGCGCTGAGCTTTGGTGCAACAACCTACTTGTCTGGGACAGCACTGCTTCCCATCTTGGAGGATGGAAGCTTGTTACCCTCAAGATAAATTTAATACCACTTTATATGATGCCATCGCTATGGTCATCATCACACCTCAGGCATTTGCTGGCATGTGGATAAATGCTTTCATTGTTTCTGTGCTTTGTGGTACTTGGCTCAAAAAGAAAACCTTCAACTCTAATGAGAAGATCTTGCTGGTTCTGGGGTGCTCCAGGTTTTGCTATCTGTGCACCACATGGATATATTACTTTCTTTCAGCAATTTATCCCTGGTGCTTTTATGTTCAGCCCACACCCCAACTTTTTTCAGCTACTTATACCTTTTTTAATTGTTCCAATTTATGGGCTTCTGCTTTTCTTTGTGTTTTTTATTGTATAAAAATTGCAACTTTCAGGCACATCTTCTTCATCTACCTGAAAGTAAAAATTGACAGGATCGTACCATGGCTGTTACTGGGTTTACTGCTTTCATCCCTGTTCCTCTGCATCCTTGCCTATGACTTCACTGATAAAACATGCTGCCAAAACCTCACTTCTAGCAGCCTAGGAAATCTGTGGGTATCAAGTGTCAGAATGGATGAACATATTTTCCCTATTTTGTTAATCATTGGCTTAGTATTTTCCACATCATTCATGGCAGTAATCTTTTCTGTCCTCCTCCTCCTCTTTTCTCTCTGGAGACACAAACTCAAGATGCAAACCAACTCAATGAAGGACCTCAGCATGGATGCCCATATCAAGGCCATGAAATCTATTTTGTCCTTTTTCTTCATCTACAGCATTAACTTTATTTGTTTGGTCTTGATGCTGATTTATGCCACGAATACGGAAAATCCTGTGGTGGTTCTCACTGTAATACTTCAGTATGTTTTTCCATCTGTTCATTCCCTTATTCTGATTCTCAGCAATCCCAGACTGGAAAAGGCACTGCTAAGGACTCTGCCCTGTGTGAAGGGCAAGGTCTGCATGAAGTAGGATCTGTAACAAAAGATGAAGCCCATTAAAGATGTTGATATTTTATTCTCAAAGACAAGTAATTTAATCTCTAATGCAACTCTCCAGCCAGTGTAGATGATACTGTCTTCACCATCTAAGTTAACTGAATTGAAAATCTTTGCAGTAAATTATTATGAGTTAAATTATTATAATTTGATTTAGATAGTACTTTGCTTTAAATTTTTGTCAATAACAAAGTAATTTAGGCCTGGTATATGAGCTAGCCGCAAAGGGGACTAAAAATACTGTAAACCTTCTAAAAATGCTTTGGTATTTGCTGATTGAAACTACTTAACAATATGTCTATATGTATTTTGGTTTACATTTATTTCAGCTTTGGTGTGTAATTTGCAATATTCTGAGTTGTATCGCTGTCTTGCATTGGTTTATAACTTCTGTGTGACTGTGTTGATCACTGTTACTACCAGAGGGGGTTACTCCTTGCAAAGAGCAATGCAGAAATGGCCTCGGGGTGGACGGGTGGGTGAGAGCCCACTGCCTACACCAGCCTTATGTGTCCCCCCTCTGCCCCACTTCATGCAAAACCATGATTTCCCTGCTCCGTGCCGCTGCTCTCCTGCTCGGCTTTTACTGTTTGACAAGATCTGCTTTTACCAGCGAACTCCGGCTCGGTAAAACACCGAGGCAGGTGGTTTTGTGCAAGGTGCGGTGCGGAATAAAGCCGAGCTTTCATCTCCCCGTGACCCACGGGCAGAGGAATGGGGTGTTCGTGCCACGTGCTGGGAAGCTGGGGGGTCCGGGGGGTCTCTGTCAGGCAAGGTCAAGGCTGCCCTGTGCTGGGGAAAGCCAGTCCCAGTCAGCTCCAGTGAACCCAGCACAGGACACAGCTCCTCCCATCAGCAATGCTGGTGGCTCCTCAGAGGAAACTTCTTTAAGAAAGGGCAAAAGCACTGCCCAGGAGTGAGGAGTGAGGAAACTGTGGGAAATATTCCTGCAACAGACAGGGTCAGAGAAGGAAGGGGAGGAGGTGCTCCACGTGCTGGAGCAGGGATTCACCTGCAGCCCGTGTAGAAAACCATGGTGAGGCAGCTGTGCCCTGCACCCATGGAGGTAACGGTGGAGCAGATCCCCACCTGCAGCCCGTGGGGGACCCCACACCAGAGCAGGTAGTCACGACCTGAAGGACTGTAACCCCTGGAGACCCCACACTGGAGCAGGCTTCTCCTGAAGCATTGTATCCTGTGGGAGGGATCCCACACTGAGCAGGGGAAGAGCGTGAGGAGGAAGGAGTGTCAGAAGCAATGCGTTATGGACTGACTCTAAGCTCCATTCCCCATCCCCCTGAGCTGCTCGGGGGATGGATGTCGAAGAGTTGGGAATGAGGGAGTGAATCTGAGCCTGGGAAGAAGGGGGCATGAAGGTAAGGTGTCTTAGTTTTGTCTTTGTTTCTCACCATCCCACTCTATTTTCATTTGACAGTAAATTAAACTGATTTTCCCCAAGTTGAGTCTGTTTTGCCCACGACACTAAGCGGTGAGTGAACTCTCTGTCTTCACCTCGACCCATGAGCTTTTTCACCTTTCCTTCCACCCCTGTGCTGTTGATGAGTGAGAGTGAGGGAGTGGCTGGGTGGGCGTCTGGCAGATGGCCAAGGTCAACCCACTGCAGCAGATTATCTAAAGGTGAAATGGTTTCAGCATGAACAGATCAGAACCTGAACTGATCATTTCTTTCACCAGACCAGGCCCAGGGGGATGTCACGGCTCGTGCCAAGGGCCAAGTGTGCATTTTTCCTGCATCTCGGCAGGTTTTGTTTCTGCCTGTGTTTTAAACCACTCGCCCAGAATGAGTACGTTTGCCAGGGGTGGAGACCAACCTCAGAAGTCTCCTGTAGCTCTGCAGAATTCAGATCTATCCCAGATGCTCTCCAGAGAGTCATCTCAGGTGTAGCATCAGCCCTGCTGGACATGGATTCACTCCGTAAGAAGCTGTTGAGCTTTCTCTCTGCTGCATTCTTGAGAACAACCTTCAATGTATTTCTACTGGCAGAAGGCTTCTCAGACCTTCTTTTCCCCTGATAAAGGAGATGATGCAGTCGTCTTGTATGACAACAGTGTGAAGGACTCACTAACTTCTGTGTGCTCTCTCTTAGAAATCAACCCAGAGGAAGAGTTTCTGCTAATTGGAAAAGTTGAAGTGAAGGCAAAAAGGCTTAGCTTGCAAGCTTTTTGTTTTAAGGGTTGCCTTTTCCGTGGGCAAAAGAACA